>NC_090444.1:1790160672-1790789014 GCF_031143425.1 Pleurodeles waltl | reverse complement strand
TATAGATCTTGAAATATAGTGGATGAGTCTCCATCATAGTCTAATTGATGCCTTCAGGCTGTTAGTCTATCACTGAGACAGGCAACTGTACTGATGTAAGCTGTGGATGACCATCAACTCTGCCTCACCAGAAGGACCCGAAAAGGAAAGCAGTTTAACAAGATATGAATAAAACACCAACCACATAAAAATGCATCCAAATATCTATATGAAAATGAAGTAAAAAGAGTAAACCTTGGAGAAAAAGGCAAACATGTAGGAAATGGATAACCTGTCAAAATGTTATGAAAGAAACATATTTACACTGGTAATTCTTAATGGGATCAACATGTTCGGTGTTAGGATCTGATGTATTTATAGGCAGGTCAAAATAGTTGGTGCAAACCGTGCACCAAAATTTTTCGACCTGCACATTATTTTGCAAAACGACCTATGTACTAATAGATGGTCACATCCCAAAATTCCTATTGATGGGGTATCAAAATGACCTGCTTCATGTATATTCATTAGGCAAGTTGCAACTGCAAGACACAGACTTCTGTTCATGCATATGTATTCCCAACCAGGAAATATTTTCTTTATAAGGAGTCTGTGCCCCTTAAAATGGATTTTCCTAATTGTGCAGGTGTGGGGGGAGCAGGCAGTGGTCTTCAATGAGGCCATCAACACAATTTCCAAAAGGAAATGAGGACAACCTCTCTCTTGTCAGTCAGTTATCTCTCTTCAGGTAGCTCCTCAACTCAGAATTAGTAACTAACTAATGTGGCTGCAATCGAGATAACAAACCATTTATACATACCTTTCTGACTCATAACTAGCAAGGGGATACCCATTTCATGTATCCTTTTATAAGCGATTCAGGAAGGATCGAAAATCCCATGTACGAGTCGCATCAACCTGTAAAAGGGTGCTTATGCATTGTACAAAGCCCTTTTGTGGTTGCAAATCTTCTGATTTTTCTAATGACAGAGTTTGCAACTGCAGTAAGGATGTATGAAGCTCGTTCACCGGGTGCAAAATGTACCATCCCTATTTTGTGAGTCTGTAATCTGTTACTGACTCTCAAATTAGGGATTATGACTCGCTATTAGGAAGGGGAGTGCCAAAGGAGCCCCTTCCTAATAGCAACTTGCAGGGCAATGTATGTTTGTGTGAACAATTGCAGTTACCTCCAATGTCAAGTTGGTGGTATCCTATTTGAATATTGGAAGGGACTCCTTTCCGAATGGGGGTGCAACCATTTTTTAAGAGCAGGCAGTGGTCCCATCAACCACTGCCTACCCTTAAAAAATGAACTTTTCAGTTTTCTTTTTGTAATACATCCCGTTTTCTTTTAAGGAAAACGGGTTGCAGTACAAAAAAAAAGATTAATGTATTTAAAAAGCAATTACAGACATGGTGGTCTGCTGACCACAGTGGGCCACCATCCCTCTGATTGTAGCCATTCACAATGCAAATGCAAATTGTGACCTATTTCATGAATATTGATGAGGCAGGTCCATTTGCGGCAGGTCAGGCAGGTCCATTTGCGATCCATTGCGAATCGTTAACAGTGTTAAACACACTGCAATACATCGCAGCTTGCGATTTCCTAATAGCGAATCACAATAATTCGCTATTAGGAAGTCGCAAAGCCCTCTTTTGAAACATCTGCCCCTAGTGAACAGTAATGCCAGAACATCTTCCCTAGAAAGAAGCCTTGGGGGGAGTAAAGGCACTAAGAACGCTTAATCGAATGTAGCAGTATAACATGCAATCAGCCCCAGCATGTAGAATCAAAACGCAGTATCCGTGGAACCAATGTTAAACTTGGATGCAAGTGCATGGAACCATCTATCAAAAAACTATTCTTTATAATTAAATCCCACAAGCGAGCATAGCGTCCCAATAAGCAAAGCCCGACTCACCAGATGTCTGCTTAATGAGGTGTGTTGATAAAATGTGTGCCCCATAAAGTTCCGACAGCCTTAACATTTCCACCCATCCTGACCTTTCTCCTTGTCTGATTCCTTATGTTCATTTAGAACTAAAAGTTAAAGATGTTGATTAAACTATTTTGTGTACATTTTTCATGTATATTCTATTCAGTAGAATGTCTTCCTGTTGACTGTTGAAGAGAGTGCTTTCATTACTGTGCTGCTATTAATCACCTTTTAGGAAATAATCAAATTTGGCAGCGATAACTCTGAATGGAAGAACGATTTGCCTTGAATTGAATATTAAATAGGTTGTGACAGTAATGATACATAGTACGGCACACCTAACAGAAACTTATTATGAATAATCAATAAATAATTAAACAAAGTCAAGCATCAACTTTTAACACATATTAGAAAAGTCCATTCTTATTCAGTGTTTTGAATAGTTGTTCCTCATAAGTATACACATGTCTCCATAATGGTACAACTCAAGCCGTGTTTGACAACACCTCCATAATGATACAACTCAAGCCAACACGTGTTTCGTCTTGGAAAAACTCCAATCCAATCCCAAACGACTTCTTCAGGGCTCCTAATCCTCAAAAGGTTGACCAACTTCAACCGTCATCAAACAAAGTCCATGAGATACCAATTGGTAAGTAGGTAGTGATCTATTGTCACACGGTTTATATACTCCAATGTACGGTTTCACACATCAAATGCAGGTATCGGATCCATGAATCAGTAAGTATCCGGTACACCAGTCTTTATTACACTTCCAGAACGTATCGAAATTCGAACACCAAGAGCTCCACAAACCCCCAACAACGGAGAGAGAGAGAAAAGCGAGTACGCAACTCCCAAAGTGGTAAGATAGGAGAAACGCGAGTGCGCGACTCCCAAGCCAAGGTTGTGACAGTAATACAAGGGATTGTGATGATAGGAAAAAAGGTAAGAAACAGTTTACTAGCAAGAATCATGCCACAGCTGACTAAAAGGATTTATTTTTTATTGGGCTGTTTTTTTTCAGTAGTACTGGATAGAATTAACCTTAAAGCCCCTTGAAAGGTAGTGTTACAGAACCTGGGTAAACCGTAAACTGTCTGAGGAAAAATGAAAACAAGGGCAAAGTCTAATGGCCTCATTACGAGTTTGGCAGTCCCAGGACTGTCATGCCGGTGGTGGTGGTTAGACTGCCGCGGTCTTGGTAGTCCTGACCGCCATATTACGAGATTGGCAGGACGCTGTTGTGTAACCTGCATGGAGACCGCTGGCACTGCCAGCCCAGAGGTGACCGCCATGTTGGCGGTCAGCGGAAACGAGCCGCCACTAGTCGGCACAGGCAATTTGACCTCCATACACATTATACAACTCCAACTGCATGGAACATACATCTACAGGAACTAGTTGCAAGGTACACACAGCTAACTGAACACATGCACAGTCAATTGCAAACAAAGGTAGCACAACTGAGGACACTCCGTGTCTGCACAAACAAAACTCAAGCTGACACACATCAGATGAATACATGATGCATATTGGGGGACAAGCCTAATACCATACATGCTCACATTGGATAACACAAGATGAAATACTTATCACAACAAACAGTACACAATGCCATGACACCACCATTGCATGAACACCCACATATCCATACACTCAACATATACTCTTGTCTTGGTGGACAACAGCACTGCCCACAAAGTCACATACTGCAAACAACAGCAACATGACCAGCAAGCAGGCTGAAACACACACAACAGTAGGCAGACAACACAGGTCATTCAGGAACAACATAACTGTAGCAAAGGAACTGCACGACAAAGGTGTACCCAATAAATATCCAAATGAATTAGAAAAAGGCCATTGGCCAGTCCATTTTTTGTCCATTATAGCACAGTAGTGTGCAAAAACCTGACTCCTAACTCCCATGGAACCTAGGGGCATCAAGTGGGCAGGCAGGCACTGCAGGGATCATCCTTCGGGGTGTTGGATTTCGGAGGAGGGGTTTGGTCTTGGGTTTGGGAGTTATCGTCTGCTTTTTGGGAGGGGTGGTCTTCTTCTTGGGAGAGAAAGGTATAGGTGCTTGCAGGGGGCAGAGGAGGCTATGGAGGTTGAAGGGAGGAGCTGGGAGGTAGGTGGGGACCTCTTAGGTTTGGGACATGAGGAGGGAACAAGGGAAAGGTTAATGTCAAACATGAAAAAATCTCTTAGGGACACAGGGACGGTCAGCAGAAGGGGGGTCAGGATTTGGAGGTCGAGGAAGTGGTTATCTGCTGTGTAGGTGTGGTTGTGGGTGCCTGCTTCTGGGAGGTATGCTTGTGTTTGAAGGGTGTCTGTTGGGTTGGTGAGTGAGTGTGATTGTGTGTCTTGGGGGTCTAGGAGGTGGGGGTGCTGGGGATGAAGTGGTGGATGTGTGTGTGGCTGTTGGGGTGGTGACTCTGGGTATGCTTGGTGTGGTGGGTGAGCCAATGGCTGTTGGTGTGGTGCCTGTAGATATGCTGAATGTGATGTGTTTAATGCTGGGGGTGGTGGGGGTGTCTAGGGAAGTTGTGACTGTTGTTGTGTTTGTGGGTGTCTATTGTTTGTGTGCGTGTTGTGTTTTGTGGTGTTTTCGTTTATGAGGATGCGTGTGGATCTGTCTGTGTGCTTTGGCTAGGTAGGGTAAGGGAGGATTTGGAGTGGGAAGAGGGAGTTGGAGGGGGGATGGAAGGTGGGAGATAACTGCTGCCATCAGTGTGGAGGTAAGAGGCTGAAATGATCTCTGTAGGCCACACATTGCACCATGAATGCCTTCCAGGAATGCATTGGTCTGTTATAGCTGACTTACCAATCCCTGAATGGCATTCATAATGGCTGTCTGACCCACAGAGATACTTCACTGAGGGCGGCAGGGGTACCATGGGCTAGGCAGAGGTGCCTGCAACAAAGGAGACTCCCACCCTCTTTAGCTAGCAGGCATGGCCAACTTGGTGTGGAGCAATTGGGAGGGCAGTGATAGAACTGGGGTGGCGGACAAGGATGGCAAAGGGGGAATGCCCCAATGGGTCTGCCACTACTAAGGAGTATCCACTGAAGGAAGAGTCTGATGATGATGAGTATGTCATTGTCTCCCCCATGGCATTCCCCTCGCCCTCCATGTCACTCCCTCCCTCTGTGTCGGTGGTGTCTTGAACTGAGGTCCTGTAGACAGATGCTTCTCCACTTGGTTGTGCCCCACCTCCTTCGCTTGCCAGTGCAGATGCTGAAAATACCAAGAGAAATAGGGCGATCACACGTCAATGATCACACTTGAACAACAGCTCTGATTAACATACATTACCATGATGTCAAGTAGGCCCCAGAAACAAACTTCACCTAAGTGGCCCTTACATGTGCCATACCATATGTATGTATGCCATCTGAACTGTCAACTGTTGACCACAGGAAAACCAGGATCTCAGAAAACTCAAATTCCATAGCTGAAGTTGTGCAATCACAATGACCATTCAACTATTAGGAGACACTATCACCCTCAAATATTTGCCTCATGAAGCAGACCTCAGTCACCTGCTGCCATGCGATACTAGGCCAATGCTAAATGCATTTCCACATATCCCATACAAGGTTATGCACACAACTATTTGTCACTTACATGATGACCCAACAATAAGAAATGATGATTCAAAGTCAGGCCATGTTGATGACAACAGTACAATATCCTGGAGAAGGTGACATGGAAATACGCATGCCACACTGAAAACATATCAACAATGCACACTTCACCAAGTAATATTTGTCCCAATAGAGTCATGGAGGCAGTATTATTGTTGCTCAGATAGGCCACATGTGGCATGGAAATGGACAGTGTAGAGATCATGTGCAATATATCAGGGAGAGATGTCCCTAAAATCCACACCACAATGAATCAGCAAGCCCCAGGCTAATCACAACAAATGTCTGGTACCCCTTACAATGACATACTATGAGTGCATCAGTAAAAGCCATTACCTTTTGTATGTTGGAGAGGCCCAGAGATTTGCAAGTACTCAACATTTTTCCCAATGGGAAGCTAAATCACTGTCCCCATTTTGTTCATGCAAACCCAGATGACTTTTTGTGGATATATGCCTGTATCCAAACACATGTGATTTCAACATAACTCCAAGTCACTCCAGATGCATGCCAACAGTCAGGGCACAAACCTTACCCATTACACACGTGCAGTGCACTTTTCCACTTAATGCCACATCAAGGCCATAGATATTCACATTGTGACTCTAAACTCTAGGCATACCTGTCATGTCCCTCACTTCTACTACAGTCGTACATGCCAAATGACATGCTATGGCGGGTGACAATAAACATTGCTGACACACTCCTGTATGTGGCACAACATAAAATGTATCCCCATTGTAAATGTACTATTCCACAAACAGTTTGCCATGCACATATATGTGCGGGAATACAGACATTATCCCATCAACATAGGTAGACCATGCATGAAACTACAGCTTACAAATGTTTTCTAAAGAGAAAGGGACATATGCTGACATGTAGGCACAAGGAATGCTGGAAACAATGAAGGCACATAAATCATGTCAATGGACATTCCTCACTTACCAAGGGAAAGTATTGCCCTACAGCTGCAGCCAAAGAATAATGTAAGCCCTGTCACATGTATGTTGGACATCTTCACATTACAGACTGCAGTGAGGTACCAGCACCCATCATATGCTGAAGACAACCAGCTTCTGGGTGACAGATGCCTATATACACATTTGCACATACACATGGCAGAGGACAGTGATCCATCACCTACATACTTTGGCCTGGAACAATTAGGAGTAGTTCTGTTGCATAGACATTACACACACTACAACAACAAACAGTACTTGATTGATCAATGTGCACACCCATATGGCGTCCCTGCAGAGCAAGTGGTTTGTGGATTCTACCAGTTGTGTCCTAGGTCCCTGAACCAATAGGCAAGGCACATCAGTATACAATACAACATGTCTACACAAAGAATCACTCATCTACTGTGTGACACGTGGCTCAGCCCTAATTGTCAGGGGGAGCTGTGAGAACCTAATCAATCACTTGGCAATGGAACAGGAAGGAATATGCCCTCTACTCATCCCCTTGTGGATGCTGTGCTGCCCTATAACACCCATCAAGCTCCAGATAGGGCACCGCCAGAATGCAGGACATTAGGGGGGTCATGGTCCGACAGGCACTTTACCCACGTTGGAAGGACATCCACAGCAGGGCCTCCACGATCTTCCAGTCCCTGCATCTCAGGTCTTCCCACCTTTTTCTGCAGTGGGCGCTCTGCCGGCTGTGGACCCCCAGGGTCCGCACCTTCTTAGTGATGGCTTTCCATATACCTTTCCTTTGATAGGTGTTGCCCTGCGTGGTTGAAAAAGACAAATCAAGAGATCATGTTCAAAGTCTCATCACAAATTGTTGTCACATACATGTCAGTAACATCAAGCTCGAACTTTCCTATGTGTCAATACTCCCCAAGTGTGACACATGCAAGCCAATAAGTACAGGGACATGACTACAGACATAAGATTTCTCCATCTGCAGACTAGCCCACTGCCCTGCTCAGGCCCTACAATGACTAAGCAAGCTTACTGACATCATTTAGGCCATGCCCTAGCAACCTGACTGAGATATGAGCCACTATGAGACACATCACACCTCTGTGGCTTCTAAAGGGTAATCTCCTTAGGAATTAATGGACCAGCACATTCACACTATGTGGGAATTACTCTCTGCATACAATACCTACAGGCAAATACCAGAGTACAAACTCAAATATTACACATGGGTAACAATGAAGGGACTGGCATGGTGGGTACAGAAAGTTACTACCCTGTCCATGTGTGGGCATGTCGACTAACAAATGCAGACTCACACCACTTCAAGTGGTGGGATTCTGTGTTAGGTACCTGTACCACAAAACACTCATTTGGACATATGTGTCCATCCTGCAGAGATGGCATCCAAAAAACAAAGGCATGTGTTGTACACTTTCTGCTATATTACCAATGTACTGAGTCACATATCATGGCCTCCCAGGAATCAACACACTGTCTGCATTGTGGGAAGGCCATTTATGCAATAGTCCTGCACAGGGCAACTATGACCTGTGGGAAGGTGAAAACAGGGCTGTGGGAGTAAGGGACCTGTCATGATTCAAAGACACACATTGACAATGATACTAAGGCCCATATTTATACTTTTTGACGCAAAACTGCGCCAACGCAGTTTTGCGTCAAAAAAATTAGCGCCGGCTAACGCCATTCTGAAGCACCATGCGGGCGCCGTATTTATTCAATGACATTAGCCGGCGTTAGCCGCCGGTGCCGTCTGGTGTGCGTTAAAAAAAACGACGTACACCAGGCAGCGCCGGCGTAGGGGGATATGGAGCTTGGGCGTCAAGAAATGGGGCAAGTCAGGTTGAGGCAATTTTTTCGCCTCAACCCGATTTGCGCCATTTTTTACGACTCCCAACCCCCATAGAAATGACTCCTGTCTTAGCAAAGACAGGAGTCATGCCCCCTTGCCCAATGGCCATGCCCAGGGGACTTCTGTCCCCTGGGCATGGTCATTGGGCATAGTGGCATGTAGGGGGGCACAAATCAGGGCCCCCATGCCACAATTTTTTTTTTTTAAAAACACTTACCTGAACTTACCTTAATGTCCCTGGGATGGGTCCCTCCAGCCTTGGGTGTCCTCCTGGGGTGGGCATGGGTGACAGGGGGTGTCCCTGGGGACATGGGGGGGAACCTCTGGGCTCCTTCAGAGCCCACAGGTCCCTTAACGCCTGCCTTTTGCAGGCGCTAAAAAACGGCGCAAAAGCGGCCGTACGTCATTTTTTTTGACCCGCCCACTCCCGGGCGTGATTTTTGCCCGGGAGTATAAATCCGACGCACATGCCTCGGAGTCGATTTTTTAGACGGGAACGCCTACCTTGGCATATAATTAACGCAAAGTAGGTGTCCACGCTAAAAAAATGACGCAAACTCCATGGACTTTGGCGCTAGACGCGTCTAACGCCAAAGTATAAATATGGAGTTAGTTTTGCGTCGAAATTGCGTTAAAAAAAAACACGCAATTTCGGCGCAAACGGAGTATAAGTATGCCCCTAAGTGCACATGTGGACTAGAGTAGTAATTTACCTCTGTATCAATTCCCAATCTAATCAAAAGAATTAGGCATTCTGGGCAGGAATTTACATCAAAGCCTCATATGGCATACATGACAGGACCTGCTGGGGTACAGGGAGTGGGCACAGTGCGACAGTTGTATAGCCACAGTGACTCCACCCCAGCCTAGACTAGGATCCATACTGGGAGATATATGTGACAGGCCCTGGTCTCTGCAGGCTGAGCAGACAGAACCTGCATGATACTGCATTCCCATCACTTCCATGTATGACAGCACATCATGTAACCAACACCAAATTGGCATGTGGTCTGTGTGGCAACCTGAAGGGCAGAGTGACTGATGATATGCCTTCCAAACAACAGTTTAGAAAGGGCAGATGTGTAAAGAAATTTCTGTGGCACCATACACATTGCTCACATTACTCACAAATTACTCATACACCATGCATAATCAGATCATGCTGTCATGCACATATATGTTGTCTGGCATCTACAACAATTATGAGGAAAGACATGTCAGTGGATGTCAGTAATGTATCCTCACTTAGGTATGTACATCCAACACAAGGAGGATCTAGGAACTCAAAACACCCACATAACACAATGTGAATGAACTTTAAATATGGAACTCACCACTATTACCTTCACATTGTCCCTCCCATTGCTGCCACACAGTCTGCAACAACAGGCACATCAGTAGTCAACCTGGCACACTTTGCCACATTCTAGCCTATGAGTAGGGAAAAGATGGTGAAGTACAGAGAAAACTGTGCACATGAGGTACTTGCCTGCTCCTCTGGTGCACCATAGAGCTGTTCATACTGGGGTAGGACCTCATCCACTAGCCTCCTCAGCTCCTCGGAAGAGAAGGCAGGAACATGGCATGATTGCTCCCAGTGGCGGTACATAGCAGCTCAGGTAGTGGAGGTCTTGCTGGCAGCAGTGTTAGGGGTGGAGTCAGTGAATCTGCAGAACATGACGGTCATGTCCACCACGTACACGGTTGTCACCGCCACAGGCAGCAACATTAGCCTATGGCTGGGTCTGCCGTGGTTGCAACTGCCTTCTGACATGACGACTTCTGCCGGCGGTTCCTAATGTCCAGTGGGGTAGGTTAGACAGCTGCTGTTTTGGAGCCCTGAAATGCTGTACTGGATTATTTGCACTGCGTCACACCCTAAAATCGTTATATTGTATTGTCAAGTAGGTCCATTGCCTCAAACAACGTTATCATGTTGCAGGGCACAGATGGCATTTAACAGCAGTGCATGGTACATCCCCATCTACAGTCTTTTTTGCACTTGGGGAGGCAGTCACATTTCGATGGGGCAATTGTGTTGCACAATGTCCTAGTTTGATCCAATGCCATGTAGTGGACGTGTGTGAAAACATGTGGGTCACATGTGACTTGTGTAGACGTCAGCTGTGATGTGTACTGGGTGCCATGTTTATGCAGTCTGAAATGCTATGTCACATGATATTGTTGGCATGCATCATGTATGTTGCAGTGGACACACTGACTAATGTTACAAATCATGTCTTGTCACACATAGGTACCCAGGGAGAGGGAGGAGGCATCAACCTCTTGTTTGCCGTCCACTGCTAGACCTGCGGACCATGGACCACTGCAACATCATAATGTAATATGGCCTAGATAGGCAAACAATAGTAAAGGTCAGCAGTAGTCACATAAAACACATTGGTTTCTGGTTATTCGGCAACACAAGCAGTAGTCACGTTGTCATCATTATTACCAAAATTCACCGGTCATCATGACCAGATATTATCAAACACGCCAGGACATTACCATGAAAGCACCATCATCTACATTATTCAAAGGGGCGGTAAACCCCAGCCCCATAGATGAAATGCAAGAGCTCGTGCACTCCTATTACCAGGAATATGGTAACCTTCGTAGGATATCTGGTAACAACCCCACTCTCCTCATGGGGGTCGCTACCCTCTTAAGTACAGCACTGCGATCAGGGGGGAATCGGGCAGCTCCTGCCAACTCCGATTCCCCAATATTCACAAACAAAGAGAATTTCTCCGAAGGCTGTCTGTGTCCGCATGGCTCCGCAGCAGCCCCTCACATGGTGCACCTCCTTAGAGCCACCGAAGGGCTCGGCAGGGACTGGCCCTCCAATGAGGGTTCCACCTTCCGTCCTGCGCAATGTGCCAGGGATGTCCCTTACCGGGGAGCCACCTGGGTCCAACATGGGGTCTGATGTCAGTCAGGGAGGTCTGCGACTTTGGAGGGCAGCCGCTCTATGATGGCTGACCCTTTCTCATGGCAGCTGTTCCTCCGCTGTCCAGCACGCCCGCGCCCGCACCCGACCCGGTGGGCGAGCTCCTTCGGATCACTGTCCCGGGCTGGGGTGGTGAGCGCACCAAAGCAGGTGCCTGCTTGTGCCCCAGGGGCCCTCATCAAGCGCTCAGGGGGCACCACACAAGCACGGCTCAGCCATGCTCGACCACTCTCTGCCAGCGGCTCCTCAAGACCTGCCCAGGTTGCGGCGACATGGAGGGCGCTTCTCCTGTGCGCGGGGCACGCACACACACAGCTCTCAATACACAAGGTAAATCACTCCTCAGGAATACCTCCAGCACTTCCCTGCAGGGAAAAGTAGAAATGTAGAATGGCAGAACGCTCGTCTTTTGCTATGGAAATCATTTAAATACAGCACTCTCCAGCGCTGTGAGGCACAAACAGCTAAAGGGGACAGGGGGCACATTACCCAGCCCCTGGAGACAACAGATGGGGTACTGGGCTACAGGGTCCCTGCAAGCAGGCCAGCATCAGGTTCAAGAAGTAGTGGCAGTCCCTCTCAATGACCTAGCAGGTCATAGATGAGCACAACAGCTGCAGTCCCAAGGCGGTTCCTGGTGAGTCCTCGCAGCAGCATCCAGTGCCCAGTTCAAAAGTCCATTAGTGTCTCAAAATATGGGGAAAAACCTCTGTACTTATACTAATTTTGCGCAGTCTCCACAAAAGGGAAAGAAGAGTTTCCAGTCTTTACTAACTGGTTCAAGGGCTGTCCCCTCTCCAGCAGAGGCTCCAGACATCAGTGGGGGGTAAATGAGCCCTTTGTGTGAGGCCAGGGCACAGCCTTTGCAAATGCAGATGTGCCCCACCTCTCCCTCTCTCAGCCCAGGACAATCCAATATGCAGAGGCACCTCTGTGACACCTCCACCCTCCTTGTGTACAGGCTGTATTAAAATTATGCATAAAGCCCAGCTGGCACTCTGCCCCAGACATCGATTGGAGTCAAGCTGCAAAACGTAGCCATAAGCACAGAAAAATGCCCACTTTTTAAAAGTTGCATTTCAAAATGGTAATAAAAAATCCACCTACACAAGTAAGCAGTATTTCTTACTACCATTACAACCATACCAGACATGCCTATGCTATCCCTCATAAATCAGACAATACCCCCTAGTTAGTCATAAGGCAGGGCATTTCTAAAGCAATCCTATGAGCAAGACAGCACTCACATCAGTGAGAAATCAAATAAGCTGTTTGTCACTAGCAGGACAGGCCCCACAACCAGGCACATGTCCTGCCTTCTACATATATAGCACCCTGCCCATAGGGCTAGCTGGGGCATACCTTAGGGTGGACTTACATGTAGTAAAAGGGGGGTTCTGGGCCTGGTAAGTAAATGTAGATGCCAGGTCCCTATGGCAGTAAACTGCGCATGCAGGCCCTGCGCTAGCAGGCCTGAAACAGGCTACTTCTGTGCGTGGCGCAGGCAGCGCTGCAGGCCCTCTAGTAGCATTTACTTTACAGGCCCTGGATATAGGGATACCACTGTACAAGGGACTTACAGGTACATTAAATGTGCCAATTAGGTGTAAGCCAGTCATACCAACTTTAGAAGGGAGAGCACCTGCACTTTAGCACTTATCAGCAGTGATAAAGTGCTCAGACTCCTATAGCCAACAGCAAAAGGTCAGACAAAATAGGAGGAAGGAGGCAAAAAGTGTGGGGATGACCCTGCAAAAAGGGCCAGGTCCAGCAACTCCTCTCATTGGAACTGGTCGGCATTTCAGGAAAAGTCAACTGAGTGTAAGTGTGGCACACAAATTGGGTTCCTTATGAAGTGGGCACTTGCTGGCAGTGGTGGGTGTCTAGCCATCTGCTACTCTTGGATTCTTTGCTGGACGTCCCCACTTGCGGGGGTGGGAGGGGTCTGCTGCTACAGAGGCAGGGGTGTCTGGGCCAGGTGGTTCCCCAGCAGGGCCTCCATTCCAGTGGCTGGCACTGATGTTGATGGGCCTGGTTTTGCTACTCCAAAAGAAGGGGTGGAGTGATGTTGAACAGCTTTATCCAGGGAGGTGTTGACGTCCCTCAACACCCTTGTTAGGGAGGCCATGTTGGTGTTATGGCCTCCCATTGCTCCCGCATGTCCCAATGGATGACCCTCTGTAGCTTCTTGATTTCCTAGAGTTTATTCAGTTCCTGGCCCATCACACCTTGGGACTCTTAATAGACCCTCAAGACATGGCTTATGGTGTCCTGTCTGACGGCAACCCCAGGGGCCTCACCCCACTGGCCAACAGCATCCCTCCCATGCACTCTACCCCAGGGACCTGTGCCCTTGCAACAGGTTGCCCATTCCTACTTGTTCCTGAACCTTCATTGTCTGAAGTGTTGCAACGCAACTCAGGATCCAGGACTGGGGGGCACAAGTTTGTCAACACTGTGCTTAGTGCACAAGTTGAGGGGTGAATGGCTGCCTGAGGTGTTGAGGTAACCAGGATGGGAGGTGTTGATATGGGCACAGTAAGACTCACTGTAGTCGTCTTACTAGGTTTCCCAGATGGGCCAGGGGTGGCCTCCATGTCCAGCAGTCCAGAAATGCTGTGCTCACTGAGAGCATCATGAGGTGGGGGGGTCTCCTCTGTGTGCCCAGTGACAGGTTGACCTGTTGATGTGAAATGTACAATGTTACTGGTTGTATTGTGACATCTACCTGCAACAGTTTAGTGTTACAGTAAGCAGAGACCTTGTTCAAAGTTAAGTTGCAATTGATCCAATTTTGCCAAGTGATCATAGTATTGGGTGTTTTGACTTAACATGTGTGAAGTTTGTCAATTCATTTTGACCCAAGCAGCTGATGTGATGTGCAGATCATTTTCACTTTGGAGGATGTCCTGGAAATGCCTTCTTGCCACCAGTGCAGGCAAAACAGTGGCTGTGCAGGATGTGGCTTAGGCCATTTTGTGGCCTAGTTGATTGAGATGCAGGCAGAGGCAGGAGTTTGTTGTATATGTGGCTGGAGTGATCATGTGGAGAGTACAGTGAGAATGTGTTTGCTGCCAATACCATTCTGGTGATGCATCTTGAGACCTTGGGGCTTATTTGTTTGCACACTGGGCAGGGCGTCCTTCCTGTCCTCACTAGTTTCATCTTAAGTTAGCAAGTCAAGATGGAGCTAGGTAGGCAGACACATCTCTGAGTTGAGCATAATCTGTACCATTGTCCCTCCCAGGTGAGTAAACTTCAATTGAGAGTTAGCAAGCAAGTGTATTTTGACAAGTGACCACTGGTCTGGTGTTTGGAGTAACAGTTGCAGGGCCTGCTGAGAGTTGCAGTCAGGTCACTCCCTATACACCCAAACACTTTTCATATGTTATCCTCCCAGGTAAGTGTACTTCAGATGGGATTTAAAAAACAGGGGTATCTTGGCAAGTGACCACTGGGCTTGTGTTTGTAGTTTCTGAAACAGTGCCTTCTGGCCTTCCCATGTATGTCACTCCCTTTACTTCCCCACTTAACAAATGTTGTTCTCCCAGATGGGTATACTTCATTTGTGGGTTACCTAATGAGGTTATTTGGAGACATGGACACTGGTCTGGTGGTTGTAGTGACAGAAACAGGGCCTATTGTGAGCTGTAGGCAACCCAGTCCCTGTACTTAACGCACAAAACAGAGGATATCCCCTCAGATGAGTAAACTGCGTTGTGGATTTAACAAACAGGTCTGTTTGGCCTGAAGTAAACTGGGATGGTGTTAGGAGTTCGAGGAACGGTGTCTCGTGGGAGTTACAGTCTGGTCACTCCCTCTACTTCACACAGTATATGTTAGAAATGGGGTCTTTGGTTGACAGTCCGGTTACCCCCTGTTCAAGCAAGGACCCTCACTCTAGTTAGGATAAAAGAGAATCACCCTCAGCTAACCCCTGCTTACCCCCTTGGTAGCTTGGCAGAGCAGTAGGCTTAACCTCAGAGTGCTAGGTGTAAAGTATTTGTACCAACACACACAGTAACTCAATGAAAACACTACAAAATGACACAACACCAGTTTAGAAAAATAGGAAATATTTATCTAGACAAAACAAGACCAAAACGACAAAAAATCCAACATACACAAGTCAAGTTATGATTTTTTTAAAGGTTTAAAATAAAAAGAGTCTTTAGGTAGTTGTAACACCACACTAGCGCTGCTAGCGTGAAAATGTACCTGGTTTGCGTCAAAAATAACCCCGCACGGGCGGTGTGCGTCGAAAGTAACCCTGCACGGCTGTGTGCGTCGAAAACAACTCGGCACGGCGGTGCGTGTTGAAAAAGCCAGCCACACGACGATCCGAAAGTCCCGCGGCGCAGGGTGCGATCTCTCAGCCTCCGTCAGCGATGCTGCGCGTCGTTTCTCCTGCTCCGGGCGTCGGTTTTTCGGTCGCGTTTCCTGCGGCGTCGTTTCTCAGCTGCGGAACCGGCGTCGCGTCGTTTTCTCAGCCGCGATCGGATTCGCGTCGATCTTTTCTCCGCACGGCGCTCGGTGCGTGTATTTTTGTCCTTAGGCTGCCAGCCTCTCCTTTCAGGGTCCCAGGAACTGGAAGGGCACCACAGAGCAGAGTAGGGGTCTCTCCAGAGACTCCAGGTGCTGGCAGGAAGAAGTCTTTGCTATCCCTGAGACTTCAACAACAGGAGGCAAGCTCTACATCAAGCCCTTGGAGATTTCTTCTTCAAGATGGAAGGCACACAAAGTCCAGTCTTTGCCCTCTTACTCTGGCAGAAGCAGCACTGCAGGAAAGCTCCACAAAGCACTGTCACAGGCAGGGCAGCACTTTTTCCTCAGCTATCAGCTCTTCTCCAGGCAGGGGTTCCTCTTGGTTCCAGAAGTGTTTCTAAAGTTTGTAAGTTTGGGTGCCCTTCTTATACCCATTTTAGTCTTTGAAGTCACCTTTCTTCAAAGGGGACTCACACCTTCTTGTGAAATCCTGCCTTGCCCAGGCAAGGCCTCAGACACACACCAGGGGGCTGGAGACAGCATTGTCAGAGGCAGGCACAGTCCTTTCAGATGAGAGTGACCACTCCACCCCTCCCTCCTAGCAGAGATAGCTAATCAGGAAATGCAGATCACACCCCAGCTCCCTTTGTGTCACTGTCTGGTGTGAGGTGACAAACAACCCAACTGTCAAACTGACCCAGACAGGGAATCCACAAACAAGGCAGAGTCACAGAATGGTTTAAGCAAGAAAATGCTCACTTTCTAAAAGTGGCATTTCCACACGCACAATCTTAAAATCAACTTTACTAAAAGATGTATTTTTAAATTGTGAGTTCAGGGATCCCAAACTCCACATGTCCATCTACTCTCTAGGGGAATCTACACTTTAATCATATTTAAAGGTAGCCCCCATAGTATCCTATGAGAGAGAGACAGACCTTGCAACAGTGAAAACGAAATTGGCAGTATTTTCACTGTCAGGACATATAAACCACATTACTATATGTCCTACCTTATCCATACACTGCACCCTGCCCTTGGGGCTACCTAGGGCCTACCTTAGGGGTGCCTTACATGTAAGGAAAGGGAAGGTTTAGGCTTGGCAAGTGGGTACACTTGCCAAGTCGAATTTACAGTGTAAAAATACACATACAGACACTGCAGTGGCAGGTCTGAGACATGATTACAGAGCTACTTATGTGGGTGGCACAACCAGTGCTGCAGGCCCACTAGTAGCATTTGAGTTACAGGCCCTGGCACCTCTAGTGCACCTTACTAGGGACTTACCAGTAAATCAAATATGCCAATCATGGATAAACCACTTACATACAATTTAAACAGGAGAGCATATGCACTTTAGCACTGGTTAGCAGTGGTAAAGTGCTCAGAGTTGAAAAGCCAACAGCAACATGTCAGAAAAAAATAGGAGGCAGGAGGCGAAAAAAGACTGGGGATGACCCTGCATAAGCAAAAGTCCAACACGACCCCCTACCAGCCTAAAGCCAGGGGAGAACAATCAATACCTTGATGTACTTCCCTGATTGGGGCGATAGAACAGGGACCCAGGCCCACAACAGCAGGGGCATGTTCCAGTTCTACGCCTTCCTGACTCCAGTTGGATCCCTCTGTCCATACTCTCAGGGCCCACTAAGCTAACCCATGGGGAACCCTTCTCCACATCTACAGACACCATCTGTGCAACACCTAACTTTACTTTGCTCACAGATGTATTGCAATGGGCAGATAGTACCACCAGGGCCAACACAGTGGTGTTGCCCACTCCACCCCCGGGGTGTGACTCTCGTCCTCCCCCCCCCAGGGGCAACTCTGTCCACCAGGACAGCAAGCCACAGTGGCCCCAGACAACTGTCAGGGATGAGAGCCCGACCTCAGGCCTCTCTAACCACTGTGACTGTGGAGAGTGGGGGGTGGTAGCCCCAGGTGCCTGGCACCCTTTGACCACTCTCTCTTCCACCAGGTCAGGGATGACAACCTGACCCTGGTCCTCCCCTCTGGGGCTCTGTAACCTCCCTGCAGAAGCGGCACCCCCAGAGTCAAAAACTGTCAGGGTGCTTGTAGAAGCAGTCCTGCACAATTCTTCCACCAGTGCAGGGATGTTAACCTGCAACTGATCCTCCAACCTGGGGTCTGTACCTTCAGGTTGGACCAGGGCCAGGGGTGAGGCTTCCCTCCCCCTGCCCTCTCCTCTGGGGTCCTGAACCACCCAACTAGGAGTGGCCCCCCCAGAAGACAACATGGTAGGGGCACTGTTAGCAGTAGCCCCTTCCTCCAGGTCAGGGGGGACACCCTTAACCTGGCCTCCCAATCCAGGGTCTGTACCCACAGACTGGATCACTGCCTGGCAAACCAGGACTTCCTGGGGGGCATACCTACCCCCTACCAGGTCAGAGTTTACCCTCTGAACCTGGTCATCCAACCCAGGGTCACCACCCTGCGGTTGAACCACTGCCTGGCACACCAGGACTTCCTTGGGAGCACACTTACCCCCCATCAGGTCAGAGTTTACCCCCTGAACCTGATCATTCAACCCAGAGTCACCACCCTGCGGTTGAACCATTGCCTGGCACACCAGGACTTCCAGGGGGGCACACTTACCCCCCTCAAGGGACACACTGTCCCGAAGGGCCACACAAGAGTCTGGCTGGCGCAGGTCTCCTGACCTCTGCCCATCTGACAGAGTCTGGATTCCCCCCAACCCAGAAATGGTCTTACCAAGGTCATTCATGGGGGGCTCTGCTCTCAGAGCTGACCCCTGACCCTCCAGGTTCTCCACTGGGGTCCGCAACCCCCTCTCAACCCTCTGTCTGGACTTCTGCACCCCCTCACTAGGAGTGGTACTGCCAGACACCAGAACTGGTGGGACGCTGGCTACAGCCGCCCCCCCAAGTTCTCCTGACACTGTGGGGTCTCCCTCAACAGATGGCCCTATGGTACAGGCTAGGCTCCCCTCCTGGTGTTCCCGCAGGGAACCCTCCAGGACCTGGGACCGGATCTCGGGCACCTTGGGCCTCAACCCATCCCCATTCCCTCTCCTCTGAGACTGGACATGGGGTCCCTCACCCATCCCACTACACTGGGACCTACCTGGGACACTACAATCCTTCCCTACCTCACCTGGTTGGGAACTACCTAGACCACTCCTCTCAGGAGCACCCCCAAATGCCTCTTCAGACTCTCTGGTACTCACCCAGAAGTCTGCCTCCATTGTAAGCTCCCTGGGGTCAGAGAACTCACACTCCACCTGGTGTTGGCATAGCTCTGGAAAATAAGGACTAGACATATGCTCTCCAGCAATTACATCACTCAGCCCCTCACATGAATTAACCAAAGTACCCTTCACCCAACCATCCAGTGACTCTGCCTTGAAAAAGCACCCCACATCACCCTCCTGAGACTGGTGAGACAGTACCTGACTGTCCCTGACACTCAACCCACACTCTTCTGGGATGTTTTCACACTCCATAACCAGGACTTCTACCTGGGGGGAACCCCTCTCCCTGTCACTCTCACCTAGAGTCAGTAGAGTGTCCCTCCCACCAGTAGGAATATGACTCCCCATGCCAGTTCCCCAATCCACCTCAGGGACCCTGTGCATCACTGGAGCTACCTCATACCCCTGAACCTCCTGGCGTGTGTTAACTCCCTCCTTCAAGTAGGGCACCACCTCTCTGGGCATGTGCACTTCTGCAGCATCACTGGATATACAATTGCTGCTGCCACCATTCCAGCTGGACTCAGCCCTCATGACTTCCAGCTCTTTCAATTTAAGCTCGTAAGCATAAATCATTTTTTTAATCTCTAAGTTCCTCCTCCTTTCTTCCAACTCCCAATTGAGCTTTTTCAGCTCCCATTGGTACTCCCTCTCTGCCTGTCTGTCCTGTAACTCTTCAGGAGTCAGACCCTTGGGTGACACCCTGCCATCCCTCCTGGGGACCCTCCCCCCAGGCGTAACAGGTTCCTCCACTACACCACTGTGTATCCTCTGCACTCCCCCCCCCATATTCTCCTCCTCTGTGTGCCTTCCAGCCTTCTTGATTGTCACCCAGGCCCTCTGTGCCTGTTGCAGCTCCCCCTCCCTGGTGGAGCTCTCAGTGGGACAGTCAAGATCTTTAAGGAACTGTTTCAATTGAGCAACTGAGTACTCCTTCAGTTTCTCCATTTCAAACACAGCTCCAGCTGTTGCATCTCCAGATTGAGACATGATGGTCACAAGTGCAAAGTTCCAAAAGGCAGAAAAAAATAATTTCCCAATGAAGTAAAAAGAATCAGTCAAGGGATCAGCAAAATCATGGAAGTAGAATAAAAAGAGTCCTTAAGAGAAAAATCAAAAGATCACCAAACAAGTAGTATGTGGTCACGTAGTGGTCTGAGATCAAAACAGTAGTGTACACTTAATTACTGTATGTCAAGTACAAATACAAGTCCAATCCCGTCGCTGCTTCCAATGTTAGAAATGGGGTCTTTGGTTGACAGTCCGGTTACCCCCTGTTCAAGCAAGGACCCTCACTCTAGTTAGGATAAAAGAGAATCACCCTCAGCTAACCCCTGCTTACCCCCTTGGTAGCTTGGCAGAGCAGTAGGCTTAACCTCAGAGTGCTAGGTGTAAAGTATTTGTACCAACACACACAGTAACTCAATGAAAACACTACAAAATGACACAACACCAGTTTAGAAAAATAGGAAATATTTATCTAGACAAAACAAGACCAAAACGACAAAAAATCCAACATACACAAGTCAAGTTATGATTTTTTTAAAGGTTTAAAATAAAAAGAGTCTTTAGGTAGTTGTAACACCACACTAGCGCTGCTAGCGTGAAAATGTACCTGGTTTGCGTCAAAAATAACCCCGCACGGGCGGTGTGCGTCGAAAGTAACCCTGCACGGCTGTGTGCGTCGAAAACAACTCGGCACGGCGGTGCGTGTTGAAAAAGCCAGCCACACGACGATCCGAAAGTCCCGCGGCGCAGGGTGCGATCTCTCAGCCTCCGTCAGCGATGCTGCGCGTCGTTTCTCCTGCTCCGGGCGTCGGTTTTTCGGTCGCGTTTCCTGCGGCGTCGTTTCTCAGCTGCGGAACCGGCGTCGCGTCGTTTTCTCAGCCGCGATCGGATTCGCGTCGATCTTTTCTCCGCACGGCGCTCGGTGCGTGTATTTTTGTCCTTAGGCTGCCAGCCTCTCCTTTCAGGGTCCCAGGAACTGGAAGGGCACCACAGAGCAGAGTAGGGGTCTCTCCAGAGACTCCAGGTGCTGGCAGGAAGAAGTCTTTGCTATCCCTGAGACTTCAACAACAGGAGGCAAGCTCTACATCAAGCCCTTGGAGATTTCTTCTTCAAGATGGAAGGCACACAAAGTCCAGTCTTTGCCCTCTTACTCTGGCAGAAGCAGCACTGCAGGAAAGCTCCACAAAGCACAGTCACAGGCAGGGCAGCACTTTTTCCTCAGCTATCAGCTCTTCTCCAGGCAGGGGTTCCTCTTGGTTCCAGAAGTGTTTCTAAAGTTTGTAAGTTTGGGTGCCCTTCTTATACCCATTTTAGTCTTTGAAGTCACCTTTCTTCAAAGGGGACTCACACCTTCTTGTGAAATCCTGCCTTGCCCAGGCAAGGCCTCAGACACACACCAGGGGGCTGGAGACAGCATTGTCAGAGGCAGGCACAGTCCTTTCAGATGAGAGTGACCACTCCACCCCTCCCTCCTAGCAGAGATAGCTAATCAGGAAATGCAGATCACACCCCAGCTCCCTTTGTGTCACTGTCTGGTGTGAGGTGACAAACAACCCAACTGTCAAACTGACCCAGACAGGGAATCCACAAACAAGGCAGAGTCACAGAATGGTTTAAGCAAGAAAATGCTCACTTTCTAAAAGTGGCATTTCCACACGCACAATCTTAAAATCAACTTTACTAAAAGATGTATTTTTAAATTGTGAGTTCAGGGATCCCAAACTCCACATGTCCATCTACTCTCTAGGGGAATCTACACTTTAATCATATTTAAAGGTAGCCCCCATAGTATCCTATGAGAGAGAGACAGACCTTGCAACAGTGAAAACGAAATTGGCAGTATTTTCACTGTCAGGACATATAAACCACATTACTATATGTCCTACCTTATCCATACACTGCACCCTGCCCTTGGGGCTACCTAGGGCCTACCTTAGGGGTGCCTTACATGTAAGGAAAGGGAAGGTTTAGGCTTGGCAAGTGGGTACACTTGCCAAGTCGAATTTACAGTGTAAAAATACACATACAGACACTGCAGTGGCAGGTCTGAGACATGATTACAGAGCTACTTATGTGGGTGGCACAACCAGTGCTGCAGGCCCACTAGTAGCATTTGAGTTACAGGCCCTGGCACCTCTAGTGCACCTTACTAGGGACTTACCAGTAAATCAAATATGCCAATCATGGATAAACCACTTACATACAATTTAAACAGGAGAGCATATGCACTTTAGCACTGGTTAGCAGTGGTAAAGTGCTCAGAGTTGAAAAGCCAACAGCAACATGTCAGAAAAAAATAGGAGGCAGGAGGCGAAAAAAGACTGGGGATGACCCTGCATAAGCAAAAGTCCAACAGTATACAAATGTTATCCCCCCAGGTGAGTAAACTTCATTTGAGAGTTGATACACAGGTGTATTTGGGCAAGTGAACACTGGTGTGGTGGCTGTAGTGACAGAAACAGGGTCTAATGTGAGCTGTAGTCAGGTCAGTGCCTCTACTACACACCCTCTACCAATGGTATCCTCCCAGGTAAGTAGACTTAAATTGAGAGTTGTCAAACAGGGGTATTTTGGCAAGTGACCACTGGGCTTATGTTTGCAGTCACAGAGACAGTGCCTCCTGGCCTTGGCAGTCATGTCAGTCCCTCCACTTCCCTAAACTTGACATATGTTATCCTCTCAGGGGAGTGTAGAGAATTGGAGTGATTATAGACAGGTGTATTTGTGCCTGTGAGACCTGTGCTGTTCTTTGGAGTCACAGACCCAAGGCCTACTAGTAGTTGCAGACATGTCACTCTTTGTGCTACACACTGTACAAATGTCATCCTCCCCAGGGGAGTCCGCTTGAAATTATCTTTGTTAATACAGATGTCTAGTATCATGATACCGCTGTGGTAGTGTTTGTAGTTAAGGGGACAGTGGCTCCTGGGACTTGTAGTCATGTCAGTCTCGGTACTACACACACTGTCCAGAAGTCATCTCCCCAGGTGAGTACTCTTCAATTGTGATTTGCCTACAGGTAGCCTTTGGACAGGTGGACACTGGGCTGATGAGTGGAGTGACAGTAAATGAGGCAAACAGTGACTTATGTTCATGCATGACATGGCATTTTGGTGACCTTTTAGTGTTGTGACTTACCATACTCTACTCCCGAGGTATTCCTGTCAAGCCCTCAGGATGCAGGATGGCATGAACCTTCTCCTCCCAGGGTAGTAGCTGTAATGGGGCAGTGGGAGGGCCACCGCAAGTCTTCTTGGCCTGCAGCTGGTGCCTGGAGACCGGTGAATGGACCTTTCCTCTGAGGTCATTTCACCTCTTCCTGATGTACTCCCTTGTGCGCAGGGTGGTGCCTACAGCACTGACTCTGTAGACTATACTGTCCCCCATTTTTATTTTCCTACTGAGAGGATTATGCTGGACTTGTGCTCCAAACAATTGTGTCTCAACTCTTATGATTTCATCCACCATGACTCTTAACTCTTCATCTGTGAAAAGGGGATTTTTGGAACGTGACATGGTGATGAAACAAAAGATGGGGCAACAGGTACTTGCATAACAGGGGAGGTGTAATAGGGGGTGAATGGTCAAGGGTGTGTTCAGGGTGTTCTATGGGATGGAGAAATAAATGGTGGTGTCTAATCTATGTGCTCTCAGGATATAGGTGCTCTGGCTTCAGTGTGTTGCAGTGTAGATGCAGAGGATTGTGGTCTGTGGAGGCATGTGTTTTATAGTGTCCTTTGCAAGTGTGCAAATGTGTGTCAGCTGTGTTGTTTTCAAATGTGTCCAATGTGCAGTTGCATTTGGCTTTGCGGACCGCGGACCACCGTGGTTCAGACTGCCATTGACTGACCACCGTTGATGAACCGCCATGGTGGCTGTGTGCTTGTAATATGCTCAATGGTTGGTCGCAGGGTTGGCGGGGAGGGAGGTCGGACTGCCTTTTTCACGACCACCACGAGTGCCGCTGGCGTTCAGCCATTTTTGGTTGGGGGTCAGCGGTCCTGCCTGTCTAGCTTGTAATAGGGCGGTCTGGGAGACCGCCAACATGGAGGTCTGGAGTTCGAACCGCCAAACTTGTAATGAGGCCCTAAGTTTTTTACATTTTGTATCCTAGCTATAACGTCTCTGTAACCTTTTGGGTTTTTTCAGTGAACATATATATATATATATATATATATATTACACATTCTTTATTTCCTGACTGTATTATTGTTTTGTGCTGTTTGTTTGTGCAAAGCTACCAAAGTGAAACAGGGATTTCTCACAGAAACCATTGTACCTGTTTGGGTCAGATTGTTGAGCCTTGTGGGAGTAGTCACTTTCACACAATGAATGTGGCCTATCCAAGCCCCTTTATAACCCACTCAAACTAAACATTTTTCTAAGCACTTCTAATTTTGACTGAAAAGGAAAACGAGGCACCTGAAGACGAGTAAGAGATAGTTCTTAACATTTCTGTTGAGTTATTTATGATGTCTTACACTGCTAAATAATAAAAGCTGAATTTGTTAACTGTGCGTGCAAGAGCAGCTCATAATTTAACAGCACTGTTACTACTAGGTGTTATAGTAACTCAAGTCATTGGTGCTGACGACCTTGTAAGGGCCAGAATGTTGAACAATATGGCATAGGTTCTTCACCTGTAAAAAACAAATATGCAGTGGCCATAATGTTTTGACAAGCTTCGTGTTCATTATGTAAAAGTACCTTATTCGTGGTTTAGCCCAACGCAGTATATTTTGAAGAGGCAACAGGTGGAGAGAGTAGTTCTGTGGTGGGAGCAGAAGGCAAGGCTTGCTCTCTGAGGGCACGGCAGTGAACAGTGCCAGCTCTGCTTCCAAGGACTGGCACCAGGAGACGCCAGCTGTGAGTCAGAGGGTTGATAAGAAGGAAAGAAGGCAGCAATCTATATCCTTCATGTACAAAGATGTGTCTGCATTAGACATTAGATGTATCTTTTTTTACAATATTGCATTTTATAGTTTCTGTTCTCACCGCATCGCTTATTATACTGTTTATTTTCATCAGGACAAGAAGGCTAAATGGGAAACATCAATGCTTTGGCTCTAGAAACTAGACAATTCGCAGTAGGGTCAATAGCAAAACCAGGCCCATATTTATACTTTTTTTGCGACGCATTTGCATTGTTTTTTGATATATAATTGTATTTTGTATTTGCGCTGCTTTTGCATAAAAAAATGATGCAAATGCAGCACAAAAAAGGGCCTCGATGTCCTGCTATAAAGCCGATGAGATCGATCCACAAAAGCATTTCTGAGTATGAGAAGAAGTACTACAGGAGTACTCGTTTATGTACTTTTGAATGTCTGTGTTCTGTGTGAAACTGCCTCAGAATATCCAACACTCTATTAGACTAACCGGAGGGATGTTATGTTATGCAGATCTGTAGAGTGCAGTAATTCCCGGGAGGGTATCCTGGTGAAGAGCAGCTGTGTGTCTAGGCGCACCTAGGTCCTGCTGCGACTACTCAAAAGGCCAAGTCTTCAGCTTCTTGTAGAATTCAAAAGTGAGGAGGGAGCTCTTATGCGTAACACGGTGTTTTCTGTATTTAATAAACGCAAATGAATATTACCTTTTTATTACATTTTGGGTTTTTGGGGCCAATTGACAAAGGCGAGTAAGAGCATGTAAAAGAGTATTACAAAATGCCTTTTTGAATAGACCCGTGTTGACTTGACCTTTTGGGGGGGTTTTAGGATGTATCTGCTGTGATATTTTAGGTGCCCAGTAAATAGTACAGTGAGATTATAATGCTGGGTTGAATAGATTTGTCAGAATGACTATGTTTACAGCTCTATAATGTTTGTTTTTGGTCAAATATCAAGCTAGTGGAGGTTTTTCTAATAGTGTGAAAAGGAAAGAGAATAACTTACAGCTAACGGAGGTCTTAGGTTTGTGGGTACACTTAAGGTTTGAGATCACCAGCATAGATAAAAAATAAAGGGTGAGGTCATATTTTAAAATATAAAAAACATAATTTTATTAGGAAACTCTATAAAACTATGTAAACTGTGGAATCCTAATTTCTATGCCATGCATGTCTCTATAGTTATATGTCCCCTGCTGCTCAGCCAGTGGGACTGTGAGGTAATAGAATGCAGCTGTGTGCATGGTTTGAGTGAGTGTCTGTTGGGATGTGTGGGCTGAGCAGCAAGGATGCTGCTCCCAGTGGTGCCTCTCTGCTATCTTCATAACATTGTCTACCTGTAACCTGATACTTCAACCTTGTGAATAAATCTTATTCTGTTTCACCTACACTACTGTCGACGAGCAGGAAAAGGACCTAGCGTGAAGACTACAGCGCTACTACAGGAACATGAGAGGATAAGAGCTTAAAACTGAAGATTACCTAAAACTATACAAAAACTGAACTTATACAAGTGCAACCTGAAGGAATTGAAATGCCCTAAAGGCCCCACCTGTGTCTTTAACAGCTGACAGCTTGCAGTTTGGGCCGTTCATGCTTGTTTTCATCAGTTTGATGCAGAGCCTTCTGACATCACATCATGTATTTTCTCACTTATGTGTGACATGAACATAATGTACTTTTCAGGGAATTGTTTATATAATGGCCGCCCCAAACATGCCTACTTGTCTATTGTTTGGGAACATACCTGCATCAGGGGGCCTACATGATCTTTATAAATACATCTCACACAGACAAGGTTATCAGAAGGATCCCTGCTAGATGCCATCAACGCTATCTATGCTTCAAGTCGCCTTGATGCAGACCCACCCTTTGGGTCCCCACAGAGTCTGATCTAGAGACCTCATTCCAATGTAACAAGGGTTGGGGGGCTCTTCTCATGGACATGGTACTGGCAGATTAGGTTTAACACACCTAGCTCTCTTTAGGTTAGGGATTAGGATGATCGTGTTAGGGTATTAGGGCCTATTTCACATCTCATCATATTGCAAGATGGGGGTCTTTATATTCACTACTCTCGTTTTTACAATTCTGTTTCTTGCATTGTTCATTATCCTAACCATTGCAGCCCATGCATTTTACAGTAGATTGCAGTCTTGTTAATAAAACCTATTGCAAACTTTACTGCATCTCCTTCATTGCCTGTGTTCGAATGAGACTTGTTGCTTAAGTGAGGAAAGGGAAATCTCAGTTTCACCACGACTTCCCTGAGATGTTGCACTGTTGAGTCCATGCGTAAAGGCTGCCACAAATCACCTTTTATTGTTTGGGTTTTTGGTGAGGTAGTGCTTGTGAGCCGGGAAGTTTGGGCCGAAAGTTGTGACTTGTTGTAGGATTGGCCTAGTCGCCTACAAACAAAAGTACTGTCATCCCTAAACCAGCAGACTTGCCTAGAGCAATGGTCCAACTACAACAGCAGTCTACTCAAGTTAGAAATGTGTGCCTGATTGGACCCGTTTCTACTGAATGCTGTATTTACGCTTAAGGGTTGGAAAGCACCAAAGAATTGGCCTGCTGAACTTTATTTGAACAAAGTTCAGCCTCAAAGCCATCTGCAGCACTGCTGATGAATCTCCCAGAAGTGTTTCCAGTTAATTTCCTAAAGACTTCACTTTTATTCATTCTGGATGACTGCTGAACTTTTGGGAAATGAACGGCTGATCTGTTTTACACGTGCCTATCCTCATTGTTAAGACTGCTACTTCTTAGTTTACTTCATCTCTTGCTGTGCTACGCTCATCAACAGTAATAAAGGACTTCAGTACCTCCACAATATATCACTGAAAGTGAAGTAGGACTATTTTCTCTAGCATTCGCAACATCAACAAAGGACTATCATTCTCCATAGTACTAAAGGATCTTTATTATTCCTGTTGTTCTGTGATTCTGTGAGGTGTCTCCAGGTATCTTACACTTCATAACAATTTTGAGCACGAGATCGCTCATCAGGAGCTTTTATTATCATTGATGGACATGGTTCTTTATTTTCTACCTACTGGTTTGTACTGTGCTTAAATGTAGGTCCTTTTGTATGATCTATGCTGGTCTGCATTTACTGTGTACTGCATTTGCTGACTTTGTGTCTGATAATTGTATTTTGCTGTTGTCTGAGTTTACCAGTTTTACTTGGCAAATCTGTACTCTAAGGAGTAAAACCCTGTATGCTGTTTGAATGTTAGGCAGTATACTGTGTGAGTGTTGCACCTTATGCCAATGTTACTTATAGTGGGGATTATGTTTTTTGGCCAAATGTTTCTTACTTTTACTTGGTCTTACAGTTTCTGGTGATGAGGCAGGGATCGTGCAACCCAAACCATACTTACATTCATGTTGCTAGTGATGGGTATTTGCATTACGACCAAACCATAATTGCTTTTACTTGTACTGGGTTACGCCAGACATTACTTACTGTTACTGGTGATGGGACACCTGTGTTGCACCCAAACCATACTCATTGTTACATGCCTTTAGGCATAGTAAATGCAATCAGATGTTGCTTAGTGTTGCTGGTAATGGGACATGTGCGTTGCACCCATACCATATTTTCTGTTACATGTGTTGGGGCATAGTATTTGCACCCAGAAGTTGCTTTGTGATCTACTACTTACTATTGCTGGTGATGGGGGCACTTCCTTTGCACTCATACCATTTTTGGGGGCATATGTGTTGCACCCCCAGGGGCATATGTTTTTGTAATTTATTGTATCTACCTATGTGGTTGGTTGATGGGGCTGGTGTATTGCACCCTTTGGGGCACATGTATTGCACACTTGTGCTTTATTTTAGATTCTATGTCTCTAGTTTGGGGTGTCACTAATTTTGCACCTCAGTATTTTATTTTCTGCTGAGGGGGGAGAGTGTGGGTAGTTCTCCCATGTGATTTGTTTCCCTGTCCTTAGTACTTCCGTTTACTGTTAGTCTATGTGATTGTTATTTCTGATCTTGCGTTACCATTATTTCTTTCTCTGGTACATTTATTTTATGTATTGTGTTACCGAATTTCTACTTCCATCATCTGTCTTCTTTTTATGAGTTTAAGTATTCCTCCTTATTTGCATTGGTATTTTAGATTGTTTCTATAAAGAAGGGAGGTGTGTGGTATCCTCATTTCTATGACATTTTCTCCCTAGTTATATGTCCCCTGCTGCTCAGCCAGTGTGACTGTGAGGTAATAGAGTGCTGCTGTCTGCATGGTATGAGTGAGTATCAGTTGGAATGCGTGGGCTGAGCAGCAAGGTTGCTGCTCCCAGTGGGGCCTTTCTGCTGCCTTCATAACATCTTCTACCTGTAACCTGAGACTCCTACCTTGTCAATAAGTCTTATTCTGTTTCATCTACACTACTGTCTACCCCGCATCATCATTTACCACATAAACTTTAACATGTTATTTTATATGGAGACTGTTTACAAAGTTATTTTGAAGTTTGTAAATTAGTAATCCTGTAGTAAACGTATACGTGCTCTTACATGGCTTTGTGAATTAGCATCAACATATTTAAAAAAGGAATAAACTGCGAATTTGCATGGTACATTAATATACACTCATTCCAATAGAAAGGATTGTGCCCTCCATTTTAAAGATAGAGCATGGGATATTTTGGAGTTGAGTCACAAAGAGGTGTAGCTTACTTCATTTGATACACATACAAAGCATCACCCATCCTGTCTTTTGTGTAGTGGGTGTACACTATAATGTTCATCTTGTTCTTCAGTAATCTATTTAAATTGTACTGCTTCATTTTCTTTTTGAAATGATACGTTTGTAGAGAAAGTGCAGTTCGTTATGTCAAAGTCTGTATAGTATATGTTGTTTTTCTTGAGGTAATGTATTGCTTTCTGAACTTTTTCTATGCTAATTAATTGTTGGCAAATTGTTTTGTCTTTTGTATGTACTCTATGTACTAAAGCCACTAAAGGTCTCTCTCGTGTTTATTCATTTCCAAGAGTAGGAGTTTTTTATGATAAAATCTAATGGAGGAAAAACAACTTTTCCTTACAGTGCGCGTACTAATTCATGCAACAAAAATTTTCCAGATTTGGGTTGCATTCCACGTATGGTTTGAAAAGGATGCACTATTTAAATTAAAATGCTTTCATATAAATTCAGTTGCCGTAGCTCTGAAGGGATTGGACATATTTCCAAATCATTATGAATTGCATGTAATTTGCACTTGCTATTTAAAATGTGTTCTTTTTGCAACAAATGAAAATCTGATTAGGGAATTCAAAAATTGTTTTTTGACATCTAGAATATCCTTTTTGTAATTGGCTGAGTTAATTAATTGATTTTCTGCTTCATTCTCAATAAAGGCAACATGTGGACAAATATTGTTTTCAGAGAAGGCATCAAAGTATTTGGGATGGATTTAGTCTGTAATATTGTTTACCGTATTTATCGGCGTATAACACGCACTTTTTCTCCCTGAAAATAGGGGGCAAATGATGTGTGCGTGTTATACGCAATATAATGTTACGTTTTTTTTTTCTGAAATGTCCTCTTAAAATGAGGTGCGTGTTATACGCCGGTGCGTGTTATACGCCGATAAATACGGTACTTCCGCTGGGTTAGAGTGAAGTAGAGCATAATCTTTTCTTTTAATTGCTGTGATGGTGTTTTCACCAAGGATTCTGTTCTCATAAGGGTTCTTTCAGATGAATGATATATGGAAATCATTTTGATATGATGAACTGTGGTATCATGAATATGATTTCCTAAATAACCTAAAGAATGTACTTGATGGTTAGTAATCGTCCAAAAATGGGTATACGTCAAAGTTTTGGAGAAGTTTCCATAGTAATGACCTTTCGTATGCCACTAGGAATGCCCTTAGCTTCTGAATGGATGTGTCCCTAATATTACAAATAGACGTACAAGTCCATTCATATACTGGGTTCTGTTTTTTTTTCTGCAAATCTTAAATAGATATTTATTTTTCTTTCATTTTTTTTCTCTTTCCCTACTACATTTCCATGAAAGACTTCATAACACTGTCCTTCATGTGTGACTGATAGCACACAATTATTCTGTTGATGGTAACTCTCTTCATGAAAATATTGTTCTGTGCTTGACATATGTGCCCAGGTTCCCTGAAAATTGTTACAGAAGTTTAGTCTTGTTAGTTGTTTGTTCCACGGCTTAAGTATTTTATTGGTTGAAATTAAAAGGTCAAGGCTTTTGACACAGTTCATTATGAAAATGAAGAGTATGCTTTTTATATGAAATGTTTTTAACAATACGTTCAACATATTATTTCTGTATTCGTTTGTCCATCTTCTTCCTCATGATAGGAATGGTTTGGAGCAGATTGTTCAGGAGATTAGTTTTATAGTGCTTTTGCAGTTATATTCCTAATCCTATCTCCTACTGTGAAAGGATATTTTTGTTTGATAGCCACCATTTGCTTTGTTGCATATGTTATTTGTTAATGGTGGTCTGTTCATCAATTGCTTCCTATTAACTTTTTCAGTGCTAACGTAAGGATGTGTAGAAACATCAGGAAAGGTTTTTTTTAGTCTTACCAGTGGTACTGCTTTTCTGTAGACATGCGTCTTCCCTCAGGCCACTTTATTTTTCTCCTCTTTCCACTGTTTGATTTATTTTTTAGCTTCTGCATGTAATTTGCTTTCATAACCAAATTTGATTGATTTTCAAACTTAACAATGCACAATTTCTTTCACCTCAAAGTATAATATATTCAATAGTAGTTAATCAGCACTCATGTAGTATTACTTGTCTTAGACTTAGTATTTGCCTCAGATCTTGTTGTACTTCTGTGGACATCCCTGTGCTTTATAGATCGATTATTCCAAGCAAGTGCACCAGTCCACCCTTTTTCTCCATTCAATGAAGGGAAATCTGGTAGTTTCCACTTGCAGGCGATGTCTATCTTCGCCACTAATGTTGCCACCTCCAACAAATGTGCATCCCAATCTCTGTCACCTGACATCTTCCAAAAATCCCAGCAATGCCTTCGTGGTAGTGAGTTCTACAGTGCACTCCACAACCTGGGATAGCTCCCTTCCAATTCCCCCCGCAAAAGAAGCTTATTGCAGGGCAGGCTCAAGCCATGTGGAAAAAGTCAGCCTCAACTAGGGAGCTTCTAGTGCAACGTGTGCGTGATGTCCTTCCAACATGGTGTAGGCATTGAGGGGACAAGTAGGCTATGTATAGATAATTGAGCTGAACTATTCTTAATGGGGTAGAGATAGCCAGTTCCCTCGCACCATCCGGGCCTCGCGCCAGTCATCACCATCTAAGTCTCCCACTGCATGCAATGTTTTTAAGGCATTGTCATCAATGTGGCGAGATCTGTTTTAGAAAACAAATTAAAAGCTATTGTTACAGTATTAATTGGATGAACAGAAGTGCTATTGTTTTGTTTACCTATATTTTTGTAACAGTATTTCATAAACAGATGTGCCTGTTTTGTGTTGAAATATATAGATGGACATGATGAGGTATAATTTTCAATTGATCTGTAATGGCTTTGAAAATGAAATACATCTGTATTGCTTTCTAAGAGTCATCAGTATGTGTATGGTTGTTGGTGTTATTTAGTAGTATTAGGCTCTGTTTATAGCCCACCTTGTGTTACTAACCAATCACGCAATGACTCACTTCTTTGCTTTATCCCTCAATTTCTTTTCTATTTTTTTTAATTGACATGTGACCAGAAATGTGTGTTTCACATACTGCAGACTAGCTTATTTTCTTTCAGAAGTTTTTAGTATTACTGTGCTACTTTACTAGCCCAATTTACAATACAGCCATCAAGTATTTTCCTTTCAAAATGAAGTTGTTGGCTGATGGGCAGTCATCTAGCTCTGTATATACTGGTTTGTCTGTCTCTGTGTTCCTTTTGCTTCTTTTATTTATTTTATCACATACATTTTTTTTTTGCTAGGTACTGCAGTACTTTGTAGAAAGTTTTGAGAAAGAACCATGGTACTCTGGAAACTTTACATATCAATAAATAATAAAAGTTTCCTTACCCCTACACAGTTTGATACAGTGCCTCGTCTCTTCATATCCATTTAAAAGACACCAATAGCCTACGTTTCACATGAAAACCCACAACAAACTGAGAGTGTGATCTAACAAAAATACGTGGATGCCTTTATATTTTGTTAGGGCTTTCAATAATTAATAGTATAGTGCATTGTCATCGCTGTGCACTGCGATATATAGCGAAAGTACCGCAATATACAGTGGGCCAATACATCACTGAATGTTGTCCCTTCTAACTTGAAAACTACAGAACCAATTCAGATCAAATATCAAGGAGGACCCTTTTCACATCATAATCTACATACAAGCCACATTTCATGTAAATCAATTCAGCCATTTTGCTGCTATGTTTGACACAAGGGTCTATGGAAAATGCAATGGTGGAAAAACATGTTTTGGGACCTTACCTTTTTTCTTTGCACACCTTCAATAAATCAGCATGAACCTTTGTCTTGTCAGCCACTATAAAAAAGCAATACGTCTGCAAAGTTTTATGGTGATTCATCAAATGTTGGTAAAGTTATTACCAAGCGAAAATCTGAGGAATTCCTTTCTTTGGAAATCCCATGTATACCCACAGAGTGACTCTTCCCTTTTCCGAGAAAGCCACAATTTTTATTGACAATCTCTATTACAAACTGCTCCATATACACCACAGGTAGCCTTACTGTAGGTTTCCTGATGCAAACAAAATATTTAGGACCTGATTGCGAGTACGGTGGTCCTGGGACTGCCGTACCTGCTGTGGTGGTCTGACCACCCCACCCCCAGTGGTCCGTCCACCAGATTACGAGGATGGTGGTTAGACCGCCACAAGACCACCGCAACTGGCAGGATCGCACTGTGGCGGTGGTGGGCAAAGCCGTGGTGAATCGCAGCGGTGCCAATGCCGGCACTGTCATGCTAACCACAATCAGCCCTTCTGCCGAGCTTCTCATGGCGGGGACCATGAAAAGCTCAGCAGAAAGGCAGGGAAGGGGCCCCAAACAGAGCCCAGGGGCAAAATACCACTAGTGTTGTACTTACTCAAGTCATTGTTACTTACTTAACCTTCTAAAGGCCAGAGGGTCGAACAATATTGCACAGGTTTTTCACCTGTAAAATAAAAACAAATGTGCGGTATCCTTAACGTTTTGAGAAGCTCTGTGTTAATTGTGTAAAAGTACCCAATTTGTGGCTTAGCTGAACACAAAATATATTGAAGAGGCGACAGGCAGAGAGAGCGTGTTGTGGTGGGAGCAGAGGGCAAGGCTTACTCTCTGAGGGCACAGCAGTGAATAGTGCCAGTTCTGCTTCCAAGGACTGGCACCAGGAGATGCCAGCTGTGAGTCATAAAAGAGGGCTGATGAGAAGGAAAGAAGGCTGCAATCTACATCTTTCCTGTACAGAGAAGTGCAAGAGCAGCATTAGAGCATTACATGTATCTTTTTACCAATAATGTATTTTACAGTGTCTTTTCTCACTGCATTGCTTATTCCACTGTTTATTCCGATCAGAACAAGACAGTTAATAGGGACACATCCATGCTTTGGCCCTAGAAACTGGCCAATTCGCAGCAACGTTAAAAGCGAAGTCAGTGTCCTGCTATAAAGCTGATGGGATCGATCAACAAAAGCATTTCTGTACATGGGAAGTAGTACTACAGGAGTACTCATTTAAGTACTTTTGAATGTCTGTGACAGCCTTGTTATGCCCAACTTTCTGTGAGAATAACTGGAGGGATGTTCTGTTATGCACTAACACCCAGGAGGGTACCCTGGTGCTGAGCAGGGGTGTGTAGGCACAACTAGGGCCTAAACAGAGTACTCGAAAAGCCAGGTCTTCAGCTTCTTGTGGAATTCAAGAAGTGCGGAAAAAGCTCCTATGTCTAGCACAGTTTATTTCTATATGCAATAATTCTAAACCAATATTGCCATGACATTGTCATTTAAAATATTTTGGGGCCAATTCATCAAGGTGTGTAATGGGACGTAAAACCGCACTACAAAAGGCCTTTCTCGATGGGCTCATGTTGACATGACCTTTTGTGGGGATTTTATGCTCTATCTGCTATGACGATTTAGGTACCCAATAAACAGTGTAGTGAGATAATAACGCTGGATTGAATAGATTTGTTGAAACAACTATGTTTCCAGCTCTAATGATTTTATTCTTTGCTTTCAGTCGAACATCAAGCTACCAGTGGCTTTTCTAATAGTGTGAAAGGGAAAGGGAAAGGCTCACAACTAAACTAGAGGTATTAAGGTTGTGTGTACACTCAAGGTTAAAGACTACCAGCAGAGGTAAAAAAGTATAGGGTGAGACCCATATTTCATCGTGAAAAAATACATTTTATTAGGAAACTCTTTGAAACTATGTAAATGTTAACATGTTATTTTCTATAGTGCCTGTTCAGAAAGTAATTTTGAAGTATGTAAATTATTGCTCCTGTAGTACACTTTTATGTGCTCTTAGATGACTTTGTGAATTAGCATCAACATATCTAAAATAGTAATAAAATGGGAAAATTCAAGGTATATTAATACAGTATACACTTAGTACAGATAGTAAGGATTGTTCACTCTCTGACCTCTATTTTATTAATGAGTTTTGAGCTGAGTCACAAAGGCATGTAAGAATATGTAAAAGGGTACTTGCAGTAAAATGTCCCCTGAAACGAAGGGCCAGATTTATGGTGACCTTGCGCAGTTTCAATGGCACAACAGCGTCATTTTATTGACGCTAACGTGGCGCTGGAAGGGGAAAAACACCATGCCATATTTACAAAGTGGTGCAATGCTTGTGCCACTTTGTAACCCTTTGGCATAATGTATGCATAATATATGCAAGGGGGCGTTCCGTCACTAGGGGGCCGTAAAAATGGCACAAAGGAATCTATGATATTCCTTTGCGCCATTTTTATTGCCATTTTTTAACACCTGGTAAGTGCAGGGGTTATAAAGAGACTCCCATTGATTACAATAGGCCTCTGGGTGCTATGCAGGATTAGCGTCATAATTTTTGTATGCTAATCTGCAAAACACTAATGCCCCCAATTACCGCCATGGTGAGCTGTATTTTGAATATGGCACTACCATGGTGATGTTAGAGGGGCACTAAGGGGCGCAGGAAAAGTGGTTCTGCACTAGGTGCAGCACCACTTTTCATAAATCTGCCCTTTGTGAATCAGGCCTAACATAATTATATGCCATTTGCGATAAAACATTTGGCAAGTGCACAGGAACAACAAAAATGCAAGTGGCAGATGTTTGTAGTGCTTTTGTTTAAATTCACAATTGACACAAGATGGAAAAGATAGCACAAAATGACACATTTGCTTCTCATGTATTTATGAGAAATGTTGTGCGTTTTTGCCATAATTTTGCGTAATTACATGAATTTCGCAAACCCCTAACATATAGTCCAGTTTCTTGCAATCACCTTCAGCTATTTCACTCCGATGTTTTACTTTGTATACACTGTAGCAATTGTTAATTATTTTCATTTATTTTTGGTTGACATGTCAACCCTTTTGATTAGTTTGTGTTCCAGTGTTTGAGTCTCCTGGCAGAAGAAAATTGATAACAAGGACCCTGTCCTTCATTTTTAATCTTGTCCTGCAGCAATTTGTACTGCCCACAGTGGTAGCAGGAAAGAGGAGCATCTGGTTGCTAGGCAAAACTCTCCTCCCACACTGCATCTTACTTCCTGAAAGGCATTATGAGGCCTGCCAGGCCTCCTGACCATATTGATACTGAGTGAACTTCTTGCACCTTTTATTGTGAAATTATTCAGTGTAGTTCATCTTAGGGAGTCTAAATATATACATTGACCATTTGCATCTCTTCGCCACAGCCTCATTTCCGTACTCCTGCTCTGCAGTCCATCTACCACGATTGGTTGACTACCGCACCACTCACCTGGGCAGACATAATGAGTACCCTATTTTCATCAAATGTTCAGTTATTAAAGTTGCTAATAATATTCCTTTTCCGCCATCAGACCACTTTGGGATACCCTTCAGTCTTCTCACCCAGACCATTCCTTTATTACTATCGCTGCCCTCCAAGGTCACCAGGCAATGGTGTAAAATCTTCTTATTTGAGCTGTCACGTGCTCTTTTCTTTTATTATTTTTGAAATCCATCAAGGCGTGTTGCTTCAAATCATCAGCACATTGGGAGATTACAGAGCTTTACAGAGCCTAATGCCTAGAAGCAGCACTGTAAAAATTTGGATTGGATCTGGCATATGGAGCATATTTCAGCACCAAATATTCCTATGCTGCTGCTCTTAAGGTGTATAAAAAGAAACTCATAGTCATAAATGCTAACTTCTATTATTTTTATATTCAATTGTCTAAAAACATTGCAAATGCAGTTTTTGATGTTCTCAAATGTCTAGCCAGCCCATCTTCCTCACAAGGAACTATCCAAAGTATTTTAAACTGTGCCATTGTGTATTTGATCTCCTTCATGATAGATGCTTTTGTTGGAGAATTGATAACTACTTCCTTCTTGATGCTCTCAGATTGTGAGAATCTTCCTTCTCAAGTCTCAGGAAGCCTCAAGCCTCTGTAACTCTATTAGGTCTGGTGCACCTTCAGAATCCTACCCAGCATAGGTGTTTTCCTCATCACATTCTACATTTAGTGTACCTCTGCAGTGCCTTTCTAGCTTCAGCAGTGGTTCTGCCAAAATGAGAAAAACCCATGTGATACTTCTGGTACAAACCTGAGACTGCCTTCTCCATAGTCAGCAATTGTCGCTCTATTTGCCTGCTTCCCTTTCCTGCCAAGCTTACATAACTCTCACTTTCTCCTTCTCCCCTCAAATATCTGCTCCCTGTGCCTTCTAGCTTTACCTTGTGCATATAATCCTTCCCCTCCTTCTGGAGAGATGGACAAAATCTGTTACTCTATTCAGCCATCATTATTTTCTCATCTTAACTACGGCAATACTTTACATCTAGGTTTACCTAAAGCTCTCATTATGGCTCCAGATAGTACAGACTGATTTACTGGCTGTCTCCTTTTTAATCTTCCCGGGCTTTCTTCTGTCTCTCATCTCTTCTGTTGCCTACACTCACTCCTCACTAAACAGCAAATCTTGTTTAAAACCTTGTTGGTCTCTCATTTAATCTAGTACAAAACTGACCCTCTGTATTTCCAAAGGATGTTCTTTCCTTACTTTCCTCCTTGAAAGCACTCAAAATGTTTTAAAAAACTCACCTTATTGGCTGAACTTTTTCTCACCTTGATGCTGAAACATTGAAATCAGCACCTGGTTACAATATAAGTTCTTTCAAACATTTACTGTTCCAAAGGTCCCTGAAGATTTGGTTGATTTCCTTATGTGATTAATCAGGATCTCCTTATCCCAGAGCATTTGTTAGTTTTATTCTAAGCTCTGGGACACCTTTGGGATATACTAGCGTCTACATAGACATAAATAGCTCATCTAGATAGTGTTCTACAGCATGCACTATGTAAATGGTATCTTTTATGTCTCCTCCCCCTGATTATGTCTGGTAAATATTACAGGAAAATGTGATACTTTGCATAGTATCAGTTGGTGACAGTAAAGTGACTTGTGTGCTTCAACTTGGAAAGATCCTAGCATGCCCTTGCAAACAGCTTTTTTGAACCCTGGCACTAGTGGGTGCTAAATCAGTGCCAAGAAGACAGAGGCAGCACACCCTTATGTGCTTCGGTGCTCAACTTTCATTTTCGGCTCATTTTTTATTACACTAGTAGTGAACACAAGTTTATTATTCACTATTAGACAGGCTGGAGGGAAAATGGGCAGGGTGGGGTGGCGCGTAAAAAAAGATTAAACTTACCTTTCTTTCCGTGTGGCCGCCGCACCTCCATCGCAGGCTGCAGGCACAGGCTCCCAGCCCGCCCTGCGGCCAATCCTGACGCTGTTCAAAAGCAGCGTTAGGATTGGCTGGGAGCGCCAAGCCAGGGCACTCCCAGGCAGATTGGTAGCCTGTGCATGCTCTCTCCAGAGAGCCTACTGCGCATGTGTGTTTGGCCGACCCGAGACGGCCGTCCAAACATACATGCGCACTGAGGGGGAGTGCTATGAACTCCCCCTCTGTCCCTGTCATGCCTGTGGCCCTTCCCTTTTATAGTAGAAACATAGTTTAAACAGAGTTTATTATATTTCTACTATAAAAGTTTTGCAGCTGAAGCTGCTGGCGGGGGGAAGGGGCGACGCACCTCCGCCATAGCAGAGGAGCTGTTCCTGCTATTAGAGTAAAAAAAAGTGGCACACCAGAAGGTGGCAGGTGTTGTAAGTAAAAAGATATTTTAAAAGTTAGTTGTGTGCGTGCTTGTCGATGAGAGTCTGTTTGCGTGTAAGAGAGCATCTATGTTTGTGAGAGGGTGTCTCTATGTGTCAGCTTGTGTGAGTCAACGTGATTGAGAGTCAGTGACATGTACTAAATAAGAATCCGGGACAGGTAGTGAGTAAGAATAAGTGGGACTGAGTGTTGGTAAGTGTGAGTGAGAAAGTGTGAATGAGTGACAAACAGAGTGAATGAGAATGAAAGTGAAAGTGACTGTGAAAGAAGAAGCGAGTACAGTCGAGTATGATGAAGTATGAATGAATTAGAGTAAGAATAAGTGAGAGAGTAAGTTAGAGTGCATGCAAGATAGTGAGTGAGAATAATAGAGTGCACATGAGGGTAAATGAGGGAGTGTGAGTGAGAATAAATGTGAGTGAATGAAGGTAAGTGAGCATGAGTAAGAATGTGATGTTATGCTTGCTAGTCTGCCAGTGGCCCTGGCATACTATGATAACTCTTGGCTTACAGAGGCACTAATGGGAAAATACTGCCACTGGCATCCTGGAGGCAATTGTTAGTATGATAAGCACTTGTGAAAAATATTGTACTGACATGCTGGAGGTAATTCTTGACATAATGGTGCTAGCTCATTTGAGATACTCCTTGGCAAAATCCCCCGGCATATGGAGGGAGCAACCATCACAAAATACTGGCAAGGACATACTAGGGATAATTTGACATAAGGGTAACCCAAGGTATATGATGGCATTAATTGCCAAATTCAGACACCAGCATATTGTAGCTCATTTATGGCATAAGGGAGAATATGAGGGGCACCCATGACAAAATGTTGGCCCTGGAAAAATAGGAGGTGATATAAGGAGGTATCCATAGCACATTCTGAAACCAATTGGGTCAGCTCCTCATGAGCGTCAGGTTTGATTGGCTTGGCAGACCTTGGAAGGACTTGAATTTGAATGAGTCTCCTTTCAGTGCCTTTAACATTTAACAAATTTATTTGACAATTGTGCTTTTGAATACACTATTTGACCCCATTTTTTCAATGTTTTCTTGGAGGGAGAAACCCCACACTGGAGCTGATGTAGAAGAGATCTGGCTCACTACAATTCAGGGTAAGAGGGTAAGGTTTACATTCCATCACTTTGTAAGATCTTGTCAGGTCCCTAATACAGTGGGTTCCTTAAATACACATTGGTCTGTGTTGTGCCACACTATTCATGCCCTTATTACAGATCTTCTGAGATGTCCTTCATTTCGATGTCTTCAGGGTTAAAGTCATGTCACTTCCTGGAAAACATTCAGGGTCAAAGATCATATGACGTTACTTCCTGTGATGTCATTAAGGCCAAAAGGTGTGTGATGTCACCTCCGCAACCCCTGGCATTTTGGTGAATTGGCTTCCATGATTTCAAAGCTGAATTTGTTCCCTACGAAATAAAATAATGGTCCTCATTGTTCTGTCTACCTTTGATGCATTATTTACCTTTTTCAATGTTCATCAGCAGCTTTGTGATACAGGGCTACTTTACATAGCTATCATTCACTCAATGGAGCAGTCTTTCGGATTTCACCAAAATATTCCAATAGTACAATCGAAAAGGCAACATTATATAAACACGAAATAGGACAAAAATGTGTTTTACTTTTTTTACTGTACAGTTCGTAGCAAAAAAAAAAAGATAGGGTTGATTTTGATCACAGGGACGTCATTTTCTAAAACTCAGAGTAGGAAACGTGACGATACAAGATCAAATACACAGCCAGTCACAATATATCTCTGGGCTTCTTTTATCAGTTAAAAAAAATATACATAGAATCCCGCGCCATTCTTATACTTTCATCATAGTTCCATACAAAATGTGCAATTAAAAAGTCTCTCAATGGCCAGAAGGGGTGTTGAAAGAGAAACAGGATGCTTCGATAACTCAGAAACTTGTTTTCACAGTTAATTCAGCAATGATGGTCAAGATGGGGGGTGTCTTGCCCCAGCTGGCCCTCTTCGCACCATCTTCAACCTAAAATTGAACACTTCTTGCACAAGTTCCAAATTCCAAGCCTTCGACATTAACACTGAGTCGAAAAACTGAGCTGAAATTGAGCAATTTCTGCTTCGACGCCGAGATTTGCATTAAAATGTCCCTGTGATTTTGTACCATTTTTCTATTCACTTTCTAGACAAGGTGAGCCTTAACTGCGTTTGCACTCGTGTTTCCTGCGGATTAGCAAAGGTTCCTAACAGAGTATGTAGTGATTCCTGCATCTCCCATATCTGTTTCACATAAATTGAGACTCTCTTCCTAGAACTGGACGCTGCATCAATATCTGAGCCTAAGGAAATATAAATTACTCCCGACGGGATCTTAAGAGTAATCACATTTCTTTCTTGGAGTAAGAATGCTAAAATGGCCCTTTCTTTCCTCTCTATCTAATATTGTAAAGCTTTATATTGGATCTCTGGCATAGATAACACTTACAATCAAACACAAAATGATGATGGCTCAAGCCAATGTATTCTGACATGCAGAAACCAATCAGGGTACGCAAAGGGCTTTTAATTCCTGGAAAATTGGTTCGAGCTTTTGTACTTTAAATGACTTTGCAGTGAATGTTGAGAAAGAATGCTACATTAAAACATAGCAGATGGACTAAGGAGATCTGAATGCATAAACATAAAACATAGAAACAGAAAAGAAAAATATAGCTCCGATGGACTGGTAAAGTTTCACTTGCTGGATCAAGTTCATTGCAGTCCTTTATGTGCCCTTGGTATTCTGTCAGAATCTGCTCACAGTGACAGGGAAGGACATTCACCCATCTGATGCGTTATTTCCCTGTCAAATTATTGTACATTTGCTGCCAAATCCACAGTCATCGATGTTTCACCCTGTTCAGCTAACCACTGGGGGATGTGACCTTTTGGAATTGAAGCTAATTGTGATTGGAGAGTTCATCAACTCATCTTTGTAAGGTTGAGCATTGGTGACATTACTGACGCCCCATATTGGGTAGAGAGGTCTATGATTCTCTTTTTAGCCTCTCTTTACCACCACAAGCCATATTTTCAAGACCTCCATCAGATTAGGAGTATGTAGACGTTTACACTGTGCTTTCCATCACCCATTCTGAACTGTCAAATGTCCCCCTCTGCACGGTCTCCGCTAAGTCGGTATCATCGTACTGCAGTAGCATTCCATTGACCGAAAGACTCCGTTTAGTCCAAATGTTTGTAATCTTTCTTGGGTAAGTACAACACTGTGAAGCACCAAAGTCCCCCATGTCAAATGAATGGCTTCGTTTTGTTTTACCCTCCAAAGGTAACATGAGGAGGCTGCGGGACTTAGAGTCCTGCTGGCCCAGTAGAGGCTCTTTGTCCGAGTGTTGGGCTTTCGTCGAAGTTCTCGACTCCAAAGTCTCCTCCTTTTTCGGACACCTTAGTTCCAGTGAGGCAAAAGCCCCCATCAGTCGATCAATGTTGTGCTTCGATCTAGAAACTGGCCTCCACTTATTTGATAGTGTGCTTTGGTCACTAGGAAGGCTATAGTCTTCACAGTCCTGGCTGTTCATGGAGCTGGATGATGACGAGACGCTGCTGTGGGCAGAGCCGCAGTTAAATTCCATTAGTTCGTTCCTCACAACCACTTTGGGGTTGACTTGCGGAGGTGCTCCATTATAAACAGGATTTCCACCATTTGTTTGTGAATAGACATTGCTGACGTTGGCCATTTTCCCATGGGAACTGTTGCACACTTTGTACCTCACCATTAGAATTACAATGAAGACCAACAGAGTAGCAACGATGATGCCCCCAATGACTAGAATCATTGTTCCCCCCAGGAACTGGCTGTGCAAGGACTGGCACTGTGGATAGTCCTCCAGGGTGAAGAACTGGGCACAGCCTACTATGTTGGTAGCCGTCAGTGTTGTTGCAGTATCGTCCCATATGGCCAAGACGCAAAGGTCGTACACGGTTCCAGAAACTAGGTTGTTCACAACGAAGGCTTTGTTGGTAGATGGAATCATCCTGTAAAAAAGATAGAAAGAGAAAAAAAAATTACAAATTAGAATTCACGTAAACACACGGTCAGATCACAAATCCTATTTAAAATAAAGCATCATTGTGTATCTTAGTTTTACAATTACTGGGGAACATGTGGTTGGTCTGGAAGAATTAATTTGGCTGAATTTCGAGCCACATGCTTTCAAACAAGAGTTATCAGCTGAATCTTACAGTTACTCCTCATAGCAAAGCCCTAACATCATGAAGTCAGAGCCTGGCGAAAACATACAACACCGGAAGTGTTCTTGATCCACCTGGAAGAGGACTGATCTAGAAACTGGCCTCCACTTATTTGATAGTGTGCTTGAGTCCTTCTATGAATCTCTGTTTCTAAAAGCTATTCCCCATGCCAGAAAACCTGGCCCCATGTACCTAAAAAGGATGAAGGGGGTTTTAGGGCATATGAATGAATGCCTACTTCTCTCAACCAAATGGTGCGATTTTAACAAAGTTTTAGAGGCATAATACCGTTGTAGAAGGGTTACAAGTTACTGCACCCTCTACCCTGGTAGCCCAGGAAACAACAAATGTGATAATCGACACAGGAGAGTCAATGTCTATTTCGTTAAAAAATGTGTTGAAAACTTGGAACTGCAACGTTCATTGAAAATGTTCAAATTGTCAATTCTTTTAAATGATAACAACTTTTAAAAGACTTGCCGTGATACTGGTTAAATACTTTTTGAAATGAAGACATACATGTCTCTTTTAAATGGTGGAAGTTAGTGAGTAGGGGTATGCAAAATTTGTATCTTACCCGCTATGTGTGAGAATTACATAATTGTTCCCAATTTCAATTGATGGTGTACTTCAGCCATGTTTGCCTGGGGAAATCTTCGGGCCAGATTTACTAGAAAATGAAGGTGCAAGGCGCTGCGCCAAATTTGGTGCGCCGCGCACTGTCATTTTCAAAATGCAGGGATGCGCCATATTTACTAGAGTACGGTGCACCCCTGTGTTTCCCCCTGCACCAGAGTACGGTGCACCCCTGTGTTTCCCCCTTGCCGGAGCTAAATCTGATGCCATACGCCAACGCAGCCACCTTTGCACCATCGTGCAAGGATGGCTGCGCTGAGAGGGAGATTGTTTTGTGCAGGAAGGTACACCTTAAAAAACAATCTTAAATGGTGATTTTCTCTTTCTATGAGTGCTGCAGAATGCAGCAGACATAGAAAGAGTAAAAAACGAGGTGAAATTAAAGCATTTCTCCTCATTATGTCACTCTAACGTGACCCATGGGGTGGCGTTAGATTTTGGCGCTGCCTCAGGTGTATGAAAACACGTAAATCTGAGGCTGCGTCAAATTGCAATAGGTGTTGCTATGGCACGCCCACAGCAACACCCATTGCACGCCCTCAGAAACACCCATTGCATGCCCCTTCACGCAAAGTGCTGCATGTGAAGGGGCCATGTTTAGAAGGTGGCATTAAGCCACTAAAAGTAGTTTAATGCCACCTTGTAAATACTGCACAGGGCATTGCGCCACCGGACCGTCACAAAAAGTGACACTCTGGTGGTTATAGGGGCTTGTAAATCTGGCCCTTAATTGCTTAATAATGTTTTATCATGGGGACATTTGTTGCAAAAGTTTTCTGTCCAAAATATTTTGCTGGATATATTTTCTTATTTTTCTTTTTTTAAAATATTTTTTATTCGGAAAAGAAAGAAAATTCATTAAATAAGTTTTACCAAGCGAAGAACTTAGTCCATAGAAAAAGAGATCAAGAATGCATAATAATCATAATCCAATTCATAACAATTCAGATTTCAATAAGAAGCGAAGCTTGGAGCAACCCCCCAGTGACCATTAACGGGTCCGAATCTATTCTTGAAACTGCCCCCATATCGCCTGCCCTTTTCTCCTCGCACGTCTCCCCTTCTGTTCATACAGGGCGACTTCAAGATGATACACAGATAACTCTCTTATCTGTAGGTAGTTGAAAAAATCTCTCCGCTCAAGTCCAAACTGCTCTCGGAGATCCTCAAACAACTTAACTCCGAGCCCATCATAGAAATCTCCTAACCTTCGTATCCCTAAGAGGGCCCATTTTGCAGCATAGTGGTCTTTAAATATTACAGACAGGGACGGGTTGTTATTTATTAATGTATAATAATTAAATCTTCCAAGACCAATCTTTTTCTTCCATGGCCACCAGCATCTAAAGGCGGCATCACGTACCTAAAATCATACTTTCTTGTAATACCCAGGTTCGTGAAAAATCAGCAAGCTTCCATTAGCTATTGGTCCTGTCAGCAGCTCGTGGATATTTGGGCAGTATTCTACCCCATCTTGCCTTGTTTCCCCCCCAACAATGGGCGCATATACTGAAAGGCTGATGCCAGCTGACATAATTTCAGATTCAGGAGAGACCACCCCCCCCTTTTCCCGGGGTAAAGACATAAATTTGCTTGCCCTTCTGCATTTACCATATGCCCATATAAATCTCATTACTAGCCGGTCCATCTCTTTGAACCAGGAGTTTGTGAAACTCAGTGGAATAGCCCGAAAAAGATATAGCAGCTTAGGGAGAAGGATCATTTTAACCATATTGCATCTTCCCATTATAGACATATGTAGATTATTCCATCTGTTCAAATCCTGTTTTGCTTTTGCTGATATCGGGTCCAGGTTCATACTAACAATCTCTCCTACCAGCGGGGCGATATCAATACCTAGATACACTGCATGATCCACCCTCCGAGTATCCTGTGTGGTCACATGTCTATTGACCAATAATTGGGTTTTCCCTCTATTTAATAAATACCCAGAGAAAATTCTAAATTTACTTGTCACCCCTTCTATTTCTCTCAGTGTTATAGCTGGGTTAGAAGTTGTGACGGCTATATCATCGGCATATGCCAAGACTTTCGTATCCCAGCCGAACCTGCGTTCCTTTCTAGCTGTCTAAGCAAGGGATCTATATAGATTGCAAATAGCAATGGGGAGCATAGACAACCCTGTCTGGTACCCCGTTCAATTTGAATACAATCAGATTGCCCTCCCATTAACTGAAGCTGCACACCAGGGGATCTATAAATGGCTTTTATTGCCAAAATAATTTTTTCCCCAAAACCATAAGCTTCCATTACCTGCCACAGATAGTCCCAATTCACCCTATCAAACGCTTTCTCACCATCTAACATCACGACAGCCATAAGTTCTTCTGCCACCTCTGTAGCATCAAAAAGCGTAATATGTTCAGTGGTATCTTTCCCGGGGATAAACCCATGTTGATTCTTCTTTTCCTCCTCTCTGTCTCTTCCGCCTCGCTCCTCTTCGGTAATCTTCTTCTGTACTCTCCTTTTCCCCGTCTTCTCTCTTCTCCTGTGTGCTTCTCAGCCTCTCCTGTCGCCTCTCTTCTTCCTCATCTTGTTCTGTGGTCTTCTGCCTTCTACTCTTCGTCTTCTGTATCTTCTTCTGTGATCTTCTGTCTTCTGCTTCTTCGTCTTCTGTATCTTCTTCTGTGATCTTCTGTCTTCTGCTTCTTCGTCTTCTGTATCTTCTTCTGTGATCTTCTGTTCTTCTGTTCTTCTGTTCTTCTGTTCTTCTGTCCTTCTGTTCTTCTGTTCTTCTGCTTTCTCCGTCTTCTGTCTCTTCCCGCCCCTGCCCTACTGCTCCTGCCTCACCCCCCTCCCTCACTCGCCTCCCCCTCTCTATCACCCCTATCTACCCCGTTCGCTACCTGCCTCCCTCACTACTCCTATCTACCAATCTACCTATCTCTCTATCTAACTCCCTCACTCACCCACTCCTCCTAGCTACCTATTTTTCTATCTCTCCACCTATTTCTCCATCTATCTATTTCTCTATCTCTCCCCCCGTCCCGACACCCCCTCTGTTACCTATCTTCCTATCCTCTCACTCTACCGCTCACCCTCACCCACCTCTACAACCCCCCCTCCCCTATCTTCTCAACCCTACTCCTATCTCTCTCCCTAATCTCCTAAAACTCCTAACACTCACCCCCCTCCACCCTTAAACCCCCCTCCCCCAGCTCTTCTCACTCTACCTGTCCCCCCCTCGCGCTTTCCCACCGTGACCTCCAGCACGCCCCCGCCCCCCAGCTCCCATTCACCCCCAGCTGACCCCTCCCCCCCCTCCTCCCTCTTATGGTGGCCGCTGCGCGACCGCGCAGCGGGTGCGCCGGAGGCGCGCCAGAGGCAAGCCCCGTCTGCGCCCGTCCGCGCCTGGCCCGAGCTTGGCCCGCGCCTGGCCCGCGCCACGACCCCTGGTCCCCAGCTCTCCCGAACCCCGCTAACCCGCTACGACCCCACCACCCTCCAAGCCCTCAACCCAGGGCGCTCCAACACCTGCTTCCAAGCTCAGCCCAAACGCACCCATGGACACTTTGCCTGTAACTCCTGCAAACGCATCTTCCACCACGCAACTACCACGACCACCAGCCCACGCGCCATCAACCACCTCAGTGCATCCTGGTCAACGCTCGCTCTGTCCACAAGCACGCCGTTGAACTCTGGGACCTCCTGGACTCCACAGCTCCGGACGTCGCCTTCATCACGGAGACCTGGATGAACACCTCGTCGGCCCCAGACATCGCCACTGCCATCCCCGAAGGCTACAAGATCTCCAGAAAAGACTGCACCAACCAAGTAGGAGGAGGTATCGCCATCGTCTTCAAAGACTCCATCAGCGTCACCACCTCCACCGAAGAAACCCCTCTCGCCGCTGAACATCTGCATTTTCAGATTCGCACCGACCCCAGGACCACCCTCAGAGGATCCCTCGTCTACCGTCCCCCCGGACCGCGTGCCCCTTTCAGCGACGCCATCGCCGACTTCATCTCCCCGCACGCCCTCGCCTTGCCGGACTACATTCTCCTAGGCGACCTCAACTTCCATCTGGAACAAAACAACGACCCTAACACCACCGCCCTGCTCGACAACCTCGCCAACCTCGGCCTCAAGCAACTAGTGAACACCACCACCCACATCGCCGGACACACGCTTGACCCTATCTTCTCCGCCAGCAAACACATCTTCTTCAGCCACACCTCCGCTCTACACTGGACCGACCACAGCTGTGTCCACTTCACATTCCGACGCGAGACCCGCCACCTCCGCACTCAACCCATCCCTCGTCGACAGTGGAACAAAATCCCCGAAGAGCAACTCTTCTCCGCACTCGCCGCCAACCAACCCACCCTCACCACCGACCCCAACGACGCTGCCCTCAGTCTCACGAACTGGATCTCCAACTGCGCAGACAACCTTGCTCCCCTCAAACACACGCATCGACAGGCCAACACCAAAAAACCTCTCTGGTTCTCTGACACCCTCAAAGAATCTAAGAAAACTTGTCGCACCCTCGAGAAGGCCTGGCGCAAGGACCACACTGCTGACAACATGACCGCCCTCAAGAACGCTACCCGCGAACACCACCACCTGATCCGCGCTGCCAAAAGGAACTTTTTCACTGAGAGACTGGACAAAAACAGCCACAACAGCAGAGAACTTTTAAGCATCGTCAAGGAGTTCTCCAACCCCAACGCCAACGCCGTCACGCCCTCACAAGATTTGTGCAACTCCCTCGCCACCTTCTTCCATCGCAAGATCAGCGACCTCCACGACAGCTTCGGACACCAGACCCAACCAAGCATCACCGAACCCGCACCCCCGGCCATCACCCTCAACGACTGGACCAACATCAACACTGAAGAAACCAAAACCATCATGAACTCTATCCACTCCGGCGCCCCATCGGACCCCTGCCCTCACTTGATGTTCAATAAAGCCGCCGACATCATCGCCCCGCACCTCCAGGCCGTCATCAACTCTTCATTTTCTTCTGCTACCTTCCCCGAATGCTGGAAACACGCCGAAGTCAACGCCCTACTAAAGAAACCTACGGCTGACCTGAGCGACCTGAAAAACTTCCGCCCCATCTCACTCCTGCCCTTCCCCGCCAAGGTAATAGAGAAGACCGTCAATAAACAGCTGACCACCTTCCTGGAAAACAAAAACCTGCTCGACCCTTCACAAATCGGATTCCGAACCAACCACAGCACTGAAACCGCCCTCATCTCAGTCACAGACGACATCAGAACCCTGATGGACAGCGGTGAAACAGTCGCCCTCATCCTCCTCGACCTCTCGGCTGCCTTCGACACCGTCTGTCACCGCACCCTAATCACCCGCCTCCGCTCCACCGGGATCCAAGGCCAGGCCATGGACTGGATCGCCTCCTTCCTCTCAAACCGTTCCCAAAGAGTTTACCTCCCACCGTTTTGCTCAGACCCCACCGAGATCATCTGCGGCGTACCTCAAAGCTCATCGTTCAGCCCGACACTCTTCAATGTCTACATGAGCCCCCTCGCCGACATCGTACGCAAGCACGACATCATCATCACCTCCTACGCCGACGACACCCAACTTATACTCTCCCTCACCAAGGACCCCGCCAGCGCCAAGACCAACCTACAAGAGGGCATGAAGGACGTCACAGATTGGATGAGGCTCAGCCGCCTAAAGCTGAACTCTGACAAAACGGAAGTCCTCATCCTCGGCAACACCCCATCCGCTTGGGACAACTCCTGGTGGCCCACGGCCCTCGGCACCACACCGACCCCCGCAGACCACGCCCGCAACCTCGGCTTCATCTTGGACCCTCTTCTCACCATGACCAAGCAAGTCAACGCCGTGTCCTCCGCCTGCTTCCTCACCCTCCGCATGCTCCGCAAGATCTTCCGCTGGATCCCCGCCGACACTAGAAAAAACGTAACCCACGCCCTCATCACGAGCTGCCTGGACTACGGCAACACCCTCTACTCTGGGACCACCGCCAAACTCCAAAAACGTCTGCAACGTATTCAAAACGCCTCGGCCCGCCTCATCCTCGACGTACCCCGCAACAGCCACATCTCCGCACACCTGAGACACCTGCATTGGCTCCCAGTCAGCAAAAGGATCACCTTCTGACTTCTCACCCACGCACACAAAGCCCTCCACAACAAGGGACCGGAATACCTCAACTGTTGCCTCAGCTTCTACGCCCCCATCCGACTCCTCCGTTCCTCTGGCCTCGCGCTCGCTGCCGTCCCTCGCATCCGCCGCTCCATGGCGGGTGGGAGGTCCTTCTCCTTCCTGGCAGCCAAGACCTGGAACTTCCTCCCCACCAGCCTCAGGACCACCCAGGACCACTCCGCATTCCGGAGACTCCTAAAAACCTGGCTTTTCGAGCAGCAGTAACCCCCCCCTTTCCCCTAGCGCCTTGAGACCCGCACGGGTGAGTAGCGTGCTTTATAAATGTTAATTATTTGATTTGATACTAATAGTTTCTCGATAACCATAGAGATTCGAGCGGCAAAACCTTTGAATACATTTCTACATCGCTATTTATCAATGTGATTGGTCGATATGAGCCAGAGTTCTGTGGGGTCTTCCCCTTCTTCAGAAAAAACACTACATTGGCCAGATCCCAAGATGGGGGAGATTTGCTACCAATTTGCACCTGAGTAAATAATTCCATCATCAGAGGTAACAGAAGTGTTTTAAAACACTTGTAGAATTCAAGAGGTATTGCATCCTTACCAGTGGCTTTCCCCATGGAGAGGTCACTCATTGCCATCTCTATTTAACCGCTATTAATATGCTCCTCCAAATTCGAGTGGTCTTCGTCTGAAAGTTTACTGATCTTAATAGAATTTAGGAACTCAAACATTGCTGCTTCTGTACATAACGATGTCGAGCTATAAAGCTCAGTATTATACTTCTGGAACACCTCCCTAATCCCATCAGTAACTACTATGATTCGTCCTTTTTTATCCCTAATTTCTCGGATAACCCCGGATGCTGCTTTGTGGTGCACTCTCACTGCCAACAGGTGGCCAGACCTCGCCCCATATTCATACCTTTTGGTACGTTTAACAAGATATTTTTCCTCAATTTTTCTTGCTGAAACTTCATTTATTGCTGCCTTTGCGATAGCAATCTGCTCCAAAATATTATTTGTATCTTCACCCCTCTCTATAACCGACATCAACTGGTTTTCTACAGCTCTGAGTTTAATATATGCATCCTTCATCAAGACTTGGGCACATCTCTGTTTCCTAAGGCTGAAACTCAATGTTTCCCCCCATACTCCAGCCTTTAATGTGTCCCAGATGATCTCGAGCGAGGCAGTCCCCAGATTAAACTCCAGAAATTCCATTATCCAATTTCTCATATAAGCACAGTATTCGGGGTCGTTAAGAAGCCCTCTCTCGAAAGTCCATCTCCTCCTCTTATGCTCAAAACTGTCTATATCTAGATCCAGATCCAATATTAATGGGTTATGGTCTGACATAAACCGCAGGTATAATTCCATGCCAGCTTGTACTTCATCGTCATAGACAGTATAATATTGCAAATCCGTTAGCATAGAATCTACAGTCTTCACATCCCAATCATCAGAAACAATGCCTGGTATAACAATATCATTCATAGATAATTTGAGGACATACGGTATTTGAATCAATTCAGTGGGACCATATATATCAAACATTACTTTATCCCACACAATTCCATCCGGAACTGGTATAGCAGAAATGTTCACTGTGGACAAGTCTCTTCGAACCATATGAGACGAAAAATGTGGTTTCAACACAGTCTCCACGTGCTCAATGTCAGATCGATCGGGAAGAAAATGACCATGTATTATTAGAAAAAAAGTAACCACAAATCCCAACCATAATAATATAGTCATCACGGCCAAAAATAGCCAAAAATAGTTCCAAGGAAAAACAAAATATGTTCGTTTAAGCCATCCCAGCAGCCGTTGTGGACCGTGGACAGAAGACATCGAAGACGAAGAGCCGGACCCATCATTATCAGCGTCGTTGAAGCAGCCAGAAGCAGTTCTAGCAAAAGGTGCAACTCTGAACGAAGAAGCAGACGGAGGCTCCCGCCGTGGCACGCTATAAACCACATGTTCAGAAACATCAGTAGAACGTACAGCAATTTGATCACAAGATTCCATATTAATCGCCGTCGGTGGAACGATCGCAAGATCATCATCCACCCTCCCCAAGCTCGGAGAGGAAACAGTGTCGGTGAAAATCACCTGCAGCGGGACCTCTACCCAGTAGTGAGAGGGATTCCGGAACTACTGGGTGTCCCCCTTGGTTAGCTGTGCAGAATCGGCCACATGTTGTAACTTGACATTATCAATGGAAACAAAGCGATTTCCTTTGGCCCCTCGCAGCGGCGGTAAAATCACAGTTCTCATGCCGCTTACCCCTAACACAGGGACAGGTTCTCGATAAGAAGGACCAAATTCTTTTTTAACTGCGACCTTTTCACGCACCAGATCCCCAATCCTGGGTATCCAACCAGTAGGTGTTACTGGCTCATCCTTAATTCCTGAGGAGGCAGCATTGGCAGAAGAGTTATCTTCACGGCATTGTTGTAAATCCTGCAAAACAGTGACACGATCATTTATGTCAAAGGGCGTATCTGCCGCCTCCACACCAGGACCATCTAGATCAGGAACATACATTCGTGTTCCGAACAGGCACTCATATGAAGTACGACCCCCCAGTGACCTTCTAGGCAAGTTATTAAGTGCTCTCTGTACTCCATACAGGTGGGCTAGCCAACCACGACCCGTACCTATAACTCTGGCTGTTAAGGACTGCTTTAAATCACGATTTAAACGCTCCACGACAGAATTTCCCTCAGGATGAAATGGAGACGAGAATTGGAGTTGGACCCCCAACGAAGCCATGGTGTCCCTGAATGCCTTAGAGGCAAAAGCAGGGCCCTGGTCCGAATGAAAAGCCGCAACTGCAAATATATCGACAAAGATGCGCAAATCTTTAATAACAGTGCGAGCGTCAGCCGAGCGTTGTGGCCATACCCATACAAATCTGGAGCACGAATCTACAGCAACCAATATGTATTTGTATGCACTATCTGGTGTCAGCGGACCACAATGATCCAAGTACACACACTGTAATGGTTTGTTTGAAATCAGAAGGGGCGTCTGCTGCGGGCGTCTAGCCGACGATGTTTTAATTTGTTGACAAATGTCACAACAAAGGACATACTGTTTTGTCTCTTTATAGAGACCAGGCCACCAGTAACGGGCCTGTAAAAGTGAAATTGTGGCAGCCACCCCAGCATGTGCAGAAATCAATCGAGGTCTTTCAATTTTATTGGGAATTTCACGTACACCAATGCCTGGAATTGTAACAGTAGCATTTAGCGCACCATTCAAGCAGTAACTATATTTTGAAGGAAATCCCTTAGGAAAAGGCGTGCCATCAGCCGTAGCCTTTATGGCAGCTGAAATTTCTGTGTCTGGTTGTGAACTCGAATGAGTCACTGCGGCTACTGTGGCGACAGCCACTGCCGATTTCGCGGCTTCATCAGCCAAAGTATTCCCAGCAACGTGTATTCCAACGCGCTGGTGTCCAAGTGTATGCACAACATGGACATTAGGAAGCGTTTACTTCAGATCCGCAACCTTACCCCACAACATTTTATGCTTAATGGTGTTGCCTTTAGAATCTCTGAACCCATTCATCTTCCAATAGTGTAAATATTCGTTGAAAGACTGCACACAGTAGTAGGAGTCACAGACCAGCAAGGTTAAAAGTGCCAGATCCGCGTGCTCCAATGCTAACAATAGAGCTTTGAGCTCAGCCAGCTGTGCCGTGCAATCTCCCAAGGTTTTAGTATAAGTATGTCGGGGGCAGAACACTTCCCCCTCCATAGTGCCGCTCACCACCGCACATGCAGCAGAATATTGTTGTTTAGTCCCAACCGCCGGTTGCGCAGAGCCATCAGTATACATGACCACTTCATATTGGTCAATAGGCAATGTACCAGCAGGAACAGGGTATTCTATTTCGTATTGAAGAAATTCTTGAGTCTGCAGTTTAGGGTCAAATACATAATCTACATCAGTGGCTGTCAAAGACGTAGCCCATTGTATCCATCGCGGGTGTAGAGCCTTCGAATTTGGAACACTCGCGTTAGTAACAGCCTCTAAGGCCGGAACCGGGGAAACGACAACAATGCGTTGACCCTGGGCCAGCGGTCTTTCTTTAATAACAGCCATCTGTACTGCAGTGAGAATTTTCTCAGTTTGTGCAAAACGTTGCTCTGCAGCCGAATACAAGTGAGATTTGTATGCAATCGGGACAGTCTCCCCTTCATTAAAGGTGACATAAGTAAACCCAACAGCCCCAGGTATTACCCTGATCACTAAATGTGTCTTATTGTCCCAAGTGTGTAAGTGTTTAACTGCTAAAAGATCACTCTGTAATTCTCGCAGTATGTGTGTATGTTCAATCGTCCAAAGTTTACTCGAAAAATTCGGGCGAATCAACTCGTATAATGGTTTTATACGCGTTGCATATTCAGGAATGTAAGTTCTGCCAAAATTCAGAAACCCCAACAATGACTGGAGCTTCCGAACCGTATTAGGAGGCTGCAATAAAGCACATTTCTCCCAAAAATGTGGCGCTAAGCTCTTGCCCTCACTCGACAACTCATATCCCAGGAAAATGACGCTGAGGAAAGCAATCTTTGATTTCTTAAAATTGAACTTATAGCCAATATCTGCAAATCCCACAACAATGCGCGATACACGCCTTAGATGTTGCAGAATCTCATCATCTGTCAGATATATGTCATCAACATATGATAATGCTTCAGGGTCGAACTCATGCAGCATTTCAGTTACACGAGCCGAAAACAGTCCTGGGCTATTCTTATACCCCTGAGGCAAACGACAAATTTTTTTCTGAGAGCCAAACGCACTGAAACAGGTATAGTCCCGACTCTCGGGCGCTATATTCTGGCAGAAAAATCCATTCGAGATATCCAATGTTGTTTTGTATTTTTTACGCACTATATTATTCATAAGCGCTGCGCTATGTGAATTCTGTATTGCATATGTGTGTGTATGACTATTCAAATGTCGGTAATCCACCACTATCCTATATGAATGGTCCGGTTTAGCAACCGGAAACAAGGGATTATTCATTGGCGAGACACAGGGCTCAATAACACCCTGATACTCCAATTCAGTAAGAATTTTCCTAACCAATGCCCTAGCCTCAAATTTGATAGGATATTGCGGTTGTGGCTGAGGTTCGCCCTTTATCGGTATTACATGATAAGGTTATTGTCTGTCCCACCCCACGTTATTTCTATACAAGGCGGGAGCCTGTGCTAGAGCCCATGATTTACTATAGGACTCCGCGAGTTCTCTCGGAACAAGTGGTGAGAAGGAAGGTGTAACAACCTCCTCCCCAACTGGACAGTCGCGAACAAAGTCAGGTGGCCAATCTTGTTCGGCCAACAGAACATCATATGATTTTACCACATGGTCCCAAAAAATGGCGTTTATAACACGGTCAATGTCCTCTCCCAATCGCAGAGTTACTTCATATACTCTATCAGGATCAGAGACTCGCATATCCGCCGTCTCGACTTGTATGAAGTCATCAGTTGCTTTCACCTCAAGATGCTCTAGAAGACTCCGGCGAACTATTGTGACCTCTGCCGCGCTGTCTAACAGTGCTAACGCCCATGTCTTGTTCGTCAAGAGAACTCTCTTCTTGAGCGGCATGTCTAACTGAGACAGCTGCCACTTTCTTCTTTTTTAATTGCTGTTTCTGTTGCAGCGGTTTCTCTTCTTGTTTAATAGAAACCTCCGCTGAGCGTTGTGAATCCTGTCTCGGTTTCACGTACTCTGTCCTCCGCTCTGACCGCCCACCTCTCTCACTTCTCTTTTCCGAGGAGTCCTGAAAGGAACGAGATTGGCGTGTATCAGTATATTGATATCTATCAGGCGTCTTCAAAGTATCCCTATTCCTGAGATTATACTTATTCTGAGGGGTCTCCGGCTGCGGAGACTGCCCATCATCCTTCTTAGGTGTTTGCTGTTTGTTTTCCCAGCGCTTTTTCGAACGCTCAGGTTGTTGCTGTTTAGCATGATCTTTATTATTTTTACCCTGTAACTGGGGTTTTTGTGGTCTAGCCCCTAGGCTATCACGACCAATACTAGAATATGTTTCCGCTATTATTCTCGGAAGCTCCTGCTCCTGTTGAAGCAGCGGAACATCCCGAAGACGCATACGCACTGCTAGTGCTACTGCCTCTCCTTTGAGATTACTCAAAATAATAGAAGAAACTGTGGCAAAATTGCCCAGCAACTGCATGCCCAAATCCAAGGCAGTGGCAGCCCCATATTCTTCCTGTATCTGCTTAAGTACGTCCAGTAAATTAGCTAATGTCGGTGTACCGTGTGCCGTAGTGTAGAGCGCGGCAAACACCGTGCCCCAGGTATTACAAAGGTCCACCGGAGGAACCATCCCGTACGGCAAACACATCGTCAAAATTCTATGTTTATCCTGAGGTCCCGTATGGGGAAATACTGCTTCCAGCGTATGAATTTTTTGCGCCAGCCAAAACGGAGTCTCCTCTCGTTTAGCCGGTGCTTTACCCATAACTGAGTGTACAGTGGCCGGATTAAGACCCGGAACCACCGCCTGTGGGTGCGCTGGAGCAGCACGCGCTGCATTCGTATTTAATGTCTGCATCACAAACTGAACTAATCGTCTATATGTATCCGTTAATTCTGTATATAAACGACGAACTTCAACCACTGCCAATTGAGCAACCGCAGGATGTGGTGTATATGTGGCCAATAAAGGCCAGGTAGGACCATCATTACTCAGTGGACCTAACCTTACTTGTGCTATTGTGTGTGGGAGGGCGCCATCAAGCCAATTATGGTGTTCTTGATAAGAAAGAGGTATTTCTAAATAAGCGTAAGCCCTGTATTGTCCAGGGGCATTCGCAACTGTGTATTCATGAAAAGTATTTGTTCCCCCATCCACTGCTGGAAAAGCGACCCAAGAATAAAAAGTTCCGTTCTATAGGCTGCATGGGCGTCCACCACAAAAGTGACTGGACCCCCCTGGACTGTCAGTCCATGTGTCAATAGATGTCCCGTGAGCGGATGTCGCATATTAATTGCTATGTTCACTACATTAGGATTCGCCATTTCATAAAAAACGGCTGCAGGCCAGAGACGGCACACCAATATCGGGGTTTTTTCCTTTCAAAGTTCAAGCTTGAACAACCGACCACTAAGCAATAGGATGTACCCAACCTGTGGTGGCGGAAACCCTCAGCCCCACGGACGTCTCCGCATACGGAACCGAGGAGTCAAAATATATACGAGACCGAGAGAGTCAGTCGGACCCAAACATTAGAGCCAGACCAAACGTTGGCGGCGCCATGTCGCATTATCCTAAATGAGACTACTGGATTTCTAGGCAGCAGGATCGATAACGGTGTGGGGGACTGAGTCTGACCCACGTGTAAGGAACTCTGTCACCCTAAATCCGGTTGTTGCTCCGGCTAACTAGCAGTGCCTCATTTCTCCCACGGGGAAGAAATGATTGGGCAGCCGAGCGCATGACATCTTTGGAACTTCTCAGGGAAGTCGTGGTCACTCAGATCCAAACCAACTCTCTCATTCACAATATGGTCTCATATACAAATGACAAAGACAGTATAAGTTTTATATAATGTTTTAATAAAACGACTGTATTTTAGATATTAAGGCGTGAGCCGCAATAACCAGAACAATACAACATAGTAGGATGGATATAGTAACCAGGAGAGTAAAACATAGAAATAAAGCTATCATAATTCCTAACCGTTTCTACTCTCCCTCTGCTTGTTCTATTTAGAGCACAGCATGTTAAGCTTTCAGCTTGCCTTTCTTTATCACTAGGGAGACGGATACACTCATACCTGAGCAAAGGCCTGTGATCTTGGTTCAGCATCTGCAACGAGGCAGTCAGCGTCAAGTTGTGGTTCCCTGGTCGGAATCTCCCTCTTGCGTGTACTGGGACAAGGAAGTGATTTTATAACTAACATGTCAGCGAGATCACAAAATGTCCCTACGCAGGAATGCAGAGTCTAAACTCTTACCACGTCTATCGGCAATGTACCAGACTGTATCCTTGACTGAAGCACAGAGTAAATATGTTATGGAGAACTCTAGTGCAGAGTAGGCAAAACAGTGTGATATGAATAAAAAACAACACCGTAGAACTGGCTATTTGAAAAATAACAGTACGAAGCCTAATAAAAAGCATGTAGAGCAAAGTGCACAGAGGCTCTAAGCTATTAGCAAATGAATAAAATATATTCAGGGCAAAATGCACAAAGGCCTAAAGCCTGAAGCTAAAGCGCAATGAATACGTAAAACTAACCACACTACAGGGAGAAGTTAGAAAATAGTATAATAGAGCCAACTTCACATGAGGAGCTGAATAATATGTATACCTGGGGTCCGGTGCACACAGCTTTACCCAGGCGTCCACCAACCCTAACTCCTTCTGCAGCCCTACGATAGCTTTATATACCCGAGGCTTACCACCCTGGTATCCCTTAGAAGCTGCATCGAGCAGATCCCTTAACCCATCCCAGGATCCATTAAAATGAAAATCACCACAAAGAATATAAGTGGGGGGCATCTTGCTAATTCCACTGCCAAAAAATCCATTACTGCAGGATCATCTGTTATTGCACCATATACAGAGCATAAAGTGAAGCACCCTTGCCTATAGTGACACTCCACTACCGCCGATCTTCCATTTCTATCTGCCATCTGCCTCGCAAATTTTAATCTCTTGCTCCGATCAGGTATCGCCACCCCTTTGGTCTTAACACCTTGTTCAGAACAAACAACAACCCTCATGCCAAGTGAGCCCAAGATCCCTCTATTAGTATGTTCCACATGGGTCTCCTGTAAACAATATATATCAGCCCTACGAATTTTCAAATCTTCTGTAATTTGGCGAAGCATGGTGAGCGCGTCCACATGGTGAGCGTGTCCGCGCTGGATTAAGCTCCATTTTTTGTGTTGTCCGCGACCCTTTCCCTCTTCGGATGTTGCCAGCGGTACCCCGGGTCTTGGAGATGTTATGAGGAGTTAGTGCGGCGAGTGGGATGTATATCGACGGCGCCTGACGGTAAAACCCTCCCTTTTATTTTTCTTTTTGACTCTGTGTTCTCTTTCCACGACGATAACTATGCCTTTGCCAAAACCATAATCAAAATAAAGACGGCTGAATGCAGGGTGGATTTAAAGGCACATTGTCTGAGGGGGCCAGGTTAGGCCCGATATGGATATTTAGTGGAACATTAAAAGAAGCAGTGGAACTGCTAAAGAGATAAGTTGAGCACTGGCGAACATTGGCTCAAAACATTGGTGAATTGTTTAGAGCCTGGTCTTTGCCTTGGTTTCTGCAGTTGGAAATGGCACCCAAAAGTGTAAGAAATGTGGCAGACAAAACTGAGAGTGCACGCCAGGCGCGTATGGCAAAAGAGGGCAGTGATGGCCATTCCGCTGGGAAACGGGCTCTGGGAGTGTTAACAAAAGCTGGTTGCAAGATCAGCGCTGGGGCCGTGAGAGATGGGAAGGATCAACTCAGAGGTGCCCAGCCCGATAACAAGCCAAGAGACACATAGCAGAGTAAGACACAGCCAAGTATAACGGACTTTCTGGCTTATGAGGATCCAGGTCCTATACTTAAGGACCCCCTACGGAAGTCTCAGGGGGGGCAAGTCGTGGGGGATTGGGCTTATGCATGGATGCGAAACTGGGTGAGAATAGCCTGGGCTCTAAGAATCCACAAGACTCTGGGGAGGGGCAGATGAGTGAGGTTAAGCAGTCGGAGCAGAAAATAAGGCGGTCTGAACATCTCATTGCTCACAATAATATAAAAACTGTAAACTTTGCACTTGTATAGTGCACTACTCAACCATTAGGGTCTCAAGGTGCTGTACACATACCCACTATGGAACCCCTCCTGGCTTCTCCCTGTGATGTGCCCACTCCTGGGCACCCCCAGGATGAAGCCAGACAGCCAAGTGTTGTTGGGGCCGTTGTGGAGATTAAGCAAGCTATTGCCCAGAGTGGGACCCATTAATTAGATTAGGCACTGAGGCAAGAATTATCTGGTCCAAGAGAATTGAGAACAAGACATGCTGAAGCGGGACTTGAACCCTGGTCCCAGGCCAGATGTCTGCATCAGGGTCTGCCACTGTAACCATCGTGCCACACTTCTCCGCTCTACCCATGCAAGAAAGGGCAAAAGAAACCCAAAGCTTGATTGAAGGCTGTCCCAAATCTTGTGTCAGAAAGAGGACAATGCAGGAAAGCATAGGAGCTGCCACAGGGGAGGATGTGGATAAAAACTGGTCATCGGAGATTGAAAAAGTAGAGAAGGATAGAAGAAACAGTGACTGGCTAAAGGATGGAGGAGATAAATTATATTTGCTGATGGAAGAATCAGAAGCAGCGAGCAGCGGATATGATTTGAACGAGGAGGGCGGTAGCGGTTCATCGGAGGTTGAGAGTTTGGCTGAGAGTTTGTCCCCCATAGCGGGACCCACGGTGCGGCTGCAACGCCGGTATCATAAGCGTATAAAGTCCAGAACCGGCTCAGTTGGTGTCGCGGACGCTCCTGCAGCGACACTCAAGTGGGATTATTCAGGAATCAGACTGTCACAATCTTAGAGGGCCCTTAAGGCCTCCAGTGATATGGCTTTGACTCTTAATCTAACTGCGAGTGAAAATTGCACGAATGAGCAGGCGAACAATATGGCTAGTACTAATACCAAAATGCTACAGCTGATATATGGTACAGTGAGGGAATTGCAAACTGAGACACGGGCAGAGAGTCGAAAAGCCCAAGTGGCCACCAAACAACTGCAGGTCACGGTCTGGAAGATAGCCAAATCGTGCTCTGAAATAGGAGAGAAATTGAACATTGTTGAGAATCGAACCTGAGTGCTAGAGGGAGAGATTGCAGCTCTGAAAGATCATGTAGTCACCCAAGGCGGACAACTAACAGATGTTATGTGGAAACTGGAGGATTTTGAGAATAGGCAGAGGAAAAATAACCTACGGTTTTTGGGGATAGAAGAAGTGGTTGAGGGAGCCAATATTAGAACATTTATGATTAAGGTGTTAAGTGCTGCCTTTCCTGAGCTTGCAAATTGAAATTGGGAGACAGAAGTTCAAAGAGTCCACAGATTTCCTTTGAGCAAATGAGGAGATCGTAATCCTGACTCCAAATTTCCCAGTACCATTCTGGTCTTCTTCTGCAATTTCTTACTGCGGCAAGCTATATTCGAGAAGGCTCGTCCAGATGCCCCTCGCTGTGCTGAGAAAGTAACTTTTTTTGTGCAACCTGAATATTGCCACGCCACAGTGGAGCGTAGATGGGGATTACGGCAGTTGATCAAGCCTTTCCAAGATAGGGGAGAGGAGGCTTTCCTGCTGGCCCCTGCAAGGCTGAAGACAGTGGTTAATGGGAAAGTCAGGATGTTCACTTCAGAAATTCAAGCGAATGAATACTTGATGGAATTAAAGCCATAGGCAGCATCAATAGAAGATTAGTATGCTAGAAGCTGGGGGGGGGGGCGCAAATAGGTTTGGTCATATGAAAGTGGTGCCTTGGGGAGGGGGTCGCCGGCCGGCACCTTTAGTCACCATTATTCAGGCCAGTGGTGGTCTGATTACTCAGTTTGTAGGAGGGGTGGGGGATGTCAGTTGGGGTCTGTGGGGAGGATGGTATGGAGGGGAGGGGCACGGGTGGGGAATGGGGTTCTGAGAGGGGGGGTTGTAATATGCGGTGGTGCACAGGGTGGGGGTATGAGAAAAAACGGAAAAGAAAGGAGCAATGTGTTGTTTGTGATCAATGGAGTGGAAAGAGAGAAGAAAGGTGCTCAAGATACGATAAAAGCAGAGAGAAGGTATCTGAAAGCTGGTTACATTTTCAGTAACACATTTTGTTTCACAAAAGACTTCTAGAATGCTTTTCTCATTTTTTCTGAACTTAATGATTTTATTAGACTTCCTGAATTTTCATATGGCAATGTTTCAAAACTTTGCCACTAAATGACGCCTCTCTTTTTCTAAAACCATTCAAAGTTCAGAGAATAGGATATTACAGACACACACCCTAAAGACTTAGGGTCATTTGTATCATTGTTAGACACAGTGATTACCTAATTGTGATTCTCTGTGAATCACCATTAGGTAATTGCAATTCTAATGTGTGAAACTCCATGAGTTTAATTTAGCGTTTCTTAATGGGTCGCAAATCGACCTACCTCATTAATATTCATGAATTAGGTTGCTACTTGCAGGGATTATGGCCTGCTGCGATCAGCAGACCACCATGTCTGTGATTGCTTTCAAATAAAGCAGTGTTTTTTTTTTTTTTAATGCAACTCATTTTTCTTAAAGGAAAACAGGATGAGTTTAAGAAAATAAAAATGAAAAGTTTTCTTTTAATTTTTTAAGAGGAGGCAGTGGTCCATGGGACCACTGCCTGCTCTGAAAAAACATTTTCGCTACCATTCACAAAGAGGAAAGGTCCCTTGTGGGTCCCTTCCCGTTTTCCAATGGCTTACACCTACTTGAAGTAGGTGGTAAAATGCGAATATTTTGCAACCGCATTCCAGTCACAAAACATTCCTAGATACTGCTGCGATTCGGTATTAAGAAGGGATGCCCTGAAGACGCCCCTTCCTAATCCTAAATTGGTATGTATTCCCAATTCCAAATTGTGAATCGGTAACTTGATACCGAATTGCAAATTTGAATTCATACATACCAAAATGACTGCAATCACAAAAATGCATGTTACATATCGCCCTTAGTCTTCTTTATCATAACGTACACAATAGCTATGGAAGAGCAATAGGATCTAATTATTATTGTGTAACCATAAATAAATATTTTAAAAAGAGCTTAAAAATTATTTATTTCCTTTTAAGAAATTCAAAGTAAACGACCTGTGTACTGTGTGGACTGATATCCATGTTTTACCTTGATACATAAATGAACTAATCATTGCCTGCAGCACTATAAGTTACTCTTCAAAGTGGAGACTCATGGCCTAATTCACAAAGCACTTTTCACACCTAGCACTTAGCACTGCCACACGCCTCACTGTGAATCTCAAAAACAGATTCACAGACAAAGAGACCTCAGACACACAAACCCACTGATGGAGCTTGCTGCTGCAAAAAATATTCCAGTTTCCAGATTGTCCACAGTTGTTGGTGAAAAGGGATGGGACCTATGTGGTCTACCACAGTAATCATTATTTATTTGTGGGGTACACATTACAAAATTGATTGTCTTTTGTGCCAGAATCTGTTATAAGTAGGGTATATAACAAGACGCAGTAGAAACAGAATTCCCAAAGGCACAAGAAGGGCAATTAGAAATCTGAAATCTTATCAGTTGCTGAAAAGGATTATTTTTTAAGCTCTTGTCTGAAATTGGCCCCAGTGCTGGCTTTAGCGCTGGTGGTGCCCAGTGCGACAGTCTTTTTTGGCACCCTCCCACCCCATCACCACCTCCTCAGATTCACTCAGTGCTTACTGGCAAATGACCACCTCATTTCTCCATAGCCCCCCTTTCACATACATTCATTTGTTTTGAAGTGCTCATAAAGGCTGGCTTTACTAATCTACTCCACTATTCTCATAAAATATAGTTCTGTTCCTTGCAACAGGCATAGTAACCCTCTATGCTACTTTATGGCGAGTCAAAGCTACCGCTAGACAAAACTCCTGTTGCTCTCCCTAGCAGGAAGTTAAATACAAGAGGTATCTTTACATTGTAATGTTCCCTGAAGGCTGGAGGCACAAGGAACTTTTCAGCATGTGCTTTTAAATTGCAAGTTTGGAAAGTCATTGCTAAACACAGCGCCCCCTGAGGTCAGCGCCCCTCAATCCAGGTCAGCATCCAGTGTGGAGGCATCGCTTGCACCACCCTAAAGCCGGTCCTGGTTGGCCCTAACCTCAATCTGCACATTGACATCCTGCCATCATTTCACAGGTTTGGAGGTACAGGAATCAGGCAGATGGTTGCAACTCCATGACTTTCAAAGATGTGCAGGTGGCTCTCTTGATTACTTTTGTGGCTTCCCAAAGTATGTAAGCCGCAAAAATCATATAAGACTACAAGTTGTACACTTACTTATGCTTTTAGAATCGGCCTTATTGAAAAGAAAGACACAATCTTGTAGTGCTTAAAAATGTGAAAGCTTAGATCCAGAGATATTTTAAGGCATGGACAAAGTGGACTCTGACCCAGGGCCTCCACCTTTCTAGGGACCCCATCATTAAGCTTTCAGCCCAGTCCCAGACAGTGGCATAACGCAAACATGTTGTGACCACCTGCACAATCTGAAAAGGGGCTGCCAGGTCTCCAATATCTCATAAATATTAAAAGGCTTTTCACTGAATGGCAGCCCCCTGAAGGACTGGGGACCGCTTAAAGGTTTGGAGGTCAACAAAGACGGTTGTCAATTATCAAACCATAGTTGCTGAGGGTGTGAATGAGCTGAAAAAGGATAATACATTCAGAGTTGTTCCAAGCTGGGGGCCCTGAATTATATTCGGCCCGGACCCCCCAAAATCCTTTAGATGTCCCTGGTTAGATATTTTGTGAAAAAGGCTTGAATTTAAAACAAGGGTTTTCATTTCTTCTGTGTGACAAATACTTCATATATTGAACATGTTCTATGTATGTATGTAAGTGAGATTTGTATACCGTGAGCCGAGCAAAAAAGGAAGTGAAGCGCTATACATGGGCATAGTTCTCAATTTTATTGGGACTCTTTTAGGCAGAATCTTTCAATTTTTAACGGAAATTCTATTTACTACTCATATGTTGCAAGCTATGTTTGCATAGTTATAATAAGCATTACTATAACCAAAGTGATTCTAACTTACATTATCGATATCAGACAGAAGTGGGGCTCCTTGTAGCTGCCTGCAGTTGGTATGTAGCGCCAATGAACAGATTAATGATGGTCATTTATGGGTATTTTACTGCCTGAGATTGTTTTTCAACTGCATAGTATTTTTGCAGCTGTCTTGGCGGACTGCTATCAAATGAAAATGTTACTGCAGCTGTCAGCCTGGGCCTTCCAAGAGAAGGTGCATGTAAAGTTAAAAATGTAAATTATGTGAGTTGTATTATGTCCCATTACAAGCAGTGATAGATTTGGAGTGTTGGCAATATTTACTGCACTTGTTAAAATCCAGTTCCCCAGCATTCAAAATCTATTGCGTACAGTAAATAACACCTATTACCGCTTCTACTCCTCCCTTGTGCCGTCCCTTGCTTGATGAGTCAATGTGCCCAATTCACTAACATTACTCACCCCTTCCTAAAGCTATCTTTTGTTTCTATCCCTAGTATAGGGATTCACCCCAAAAACTCCTCCTCCTAGCACTTCCTGTCATTTTGTTCTGTGCCTCGTCGCTTCCTGTTTGCAGGGGCCAATCCTGCCTTTTCTAGGGAGCTGGGACCCACCTATTGAATTCCTCATCCGAAGTCAGAACGTTCACAGTATTTCTCTATTACCAGCGTGTTTGTTTTAGAGGAGTTTAGACTTCCTCCCATTTCTCTGTGACTGCTTCTGGCACTCTGATTGGCAGGGCAAGATGTAGATTTTTATGTCATCCCTCCCACTCTAAAAGCGACTGCTTGGGGGCGATGGGCATCTGTTTTGGAGGGGTTTCATTCCTTTTTGTAGTGTGTTGGAGTGTAGTTTTATAATCAAAATTAACATGAAAGGTTTGCGAATTAATGCATAATGATGCCGCATAGAAATTATATTAATGTGCTTTTACTAAATGTGTGTTTGAAATGTGCCCACGGGGAGTGGCCACCAACATATACGATGATAATTGAAACTGACGAATAATGAAATATTAATGTCATAATGTATGATTTTGTATTAGTATTAAGAGTTATATGTTAAGGTTTTGCTAATTAATCACTAGGCCTTAGTTCGTATGAGCCGGGGCCTACCTGTCCGGTTTCATATTAAATGTGTTTTTCTAACGTGCAATGTGCTGACTTGCTGAAAGACATGGGGCCAGATGTAGGTAGGCTTTTGCACCTCGCAAACGGCAAAAAACGCCGTTTGCGAGGTGCAAAAGCCCTCAAGCGATGCAGAAACACATTTTGCGAGTCGTAACCGACTCGCAAAATGTGTTTCCGACTCGCAAATAGGAAGGGGTGTTCCCTTCCTATTTGCGACTCGCACCGCGATTTAAGTTGATTTGTGACCGCGAAAGCGGTCGCAAATCAACTCGCAGTTACCATCCACTTGAAGTGGATGGTAACTCATTCGCAAAGGGGAAGGGGTCCCCACGGGACCCCTTCCCCTTTGTGAATGCTCACAAAATAATTTTTTCAGAGCAGGCAGTGGTCCTATGGACCACTGCCTACTCTGAAAAAACCCGAAACAAAAGGTTTCGGTATTTTTTTCTATTTGCAGCTCGTTTTCCTTTAAGGAAAACGGGCTGCAAAGAGAAAAAAAAAACTGCTTTATTTAAAAGCAGTCACGAACATGGAGGTCTGCTGACTACAGCAGGCCTCCATGTTTGCGAGTGCCTATACTCGCTATGGGGCCGCAATTTGCGACCCACCTCATGAATATTCATGAGGTGGGTCATTGCGACCCAATAGCGAGTTGCAGTCGGTGTCTGAGACACCGTACTGCATACCAATTTGCGAGGTGCAAATTGCGAGTCGCATGGACTCGCACTTTGCACCTCGCAAATTGGCGTTTTGCTACATCTGGCCCATGGAGTTGTACTTTTCCAGAAGCTAGGAGATGTGTGTAACCGTAGTAAATTCTTTCTCATGAGGCTCTACTTGCTCAACGAGACATTCTTGCCGAATGCAACAGTGTAAACTTGCAACAGGTACAAGGTCGCCTGAACTGGTATAGACAATGGAACTACTGACTGGGTCTGTGAGAGGACCGCAAGAACATGAAATTGTACCTGACATTCTGCCCATTGGAGACGTCAATTACAGAAGCCAATAAACTACGTGAGAACTGTTATGAGGTGACAATCTTAATGAGGCGACAAGTAAACCACTGGATGGAGATAATGGTGCACCAAAACTTGCCCAATTGGAAATTAGGGGGCACAACTTTAATATGATCCTTTGACACCAGGAGAAATCAGCCAATGTAAGCCATTCCGAGCCATTTTCTATAGCCATTACGTGCCTTTGCTATTGCCTAGACACTTTGGTGGTCATTCTGACCCCCGCGGGCGGCGGTCGCCGCCCGCCTGGAGGGAGCCGCTATATGGCCGCTCCGCGGTCGAAAGACCGCGGAGGCCATTCTGGCTTTCCCGCTGGGCTGGCGGGCGACCGCCAGAAGGCCGCCCGCCAGCCCAGCGGGAAACCCCTCCCCACGAGGAAGCCGGCTCCGAATGGAGCCGGCGGAGTGGGTATGTGCGACGGTGCAGTGGCACCCGTCGCGTATTTCAGTGTCTGCAAAGCAGACCCGCCAGGAACAGGATGGCGGTATGGGGTGTCAGAATCCCCATGGCGGCGCAGCAAGCTGCGCCGCCATGGAGGATTCTGCAGGACAGCGGAAAACCGGCGGGAGACCGCCGGTTTTCCTGTTCTGACCGCGGCTGAACCGCCGCGGTCAGAATGTCCTGAGGAGCACCGCCAGCCTGTTGGCGGTGCTCCCGCATCCCCGGCCCCGGCGGTCCTTGACCGCCGGGGTCGGAATGACCCCCTTTGTCACTCTGTCCTAAAGACTTTGCGGTTTATCTCTTCGAACCATCCTTATTCTGCCTTGCCCGATTCATACTATTCCTCCTTATGAGGGAAGTGTCCCTTATTGCCTCTTCTTGATGAACTTTGCTGTGTTTCCTGGCTGATGGCGAATCAACTGATGTCCTGAGGACGAAGACTGACTCTGTATGCTGACCCATTACGGAGGGTAACTATATGATGATGAAATTGTAATTGTCTGTTTGCCTTTTATTTCTAGGTACCAACTGCTTTCTTTTGATAGAGACCATAGTTAGATGTTTTCTAAATGTGTGTGGCTAAATTGTTTTGTATGAAGCCCAACATGCCAATGCTAATTCGAGGATAGTTAAGGAATTCACTAAACGGATGCAAATAGACAAATAACTGAATCTATGTTTTGTTGAATAATGCGCTAATGGTACTCTGCTAAGATTAACCCATGTTGACATCGTGCTTTGTTCTAATGTTTATGATTTTTGCATTGATTAAGTCTTATTCGAGTTGCCATATTATTACTGTGTTGATGTGTCTCCTGGTACTGAGACGAATAAACGTACTCGTAGAGGTGTAATCAATAGGGAATAAATATCACAAATCATACTAAATCCGTGTGGTTATTCACGACTGAAAGGTCTTGGTGTGATTTGATTCTTACTTATACCATTATCCAAATTGAATCGATTTGTTATCATGAATATTGATGATGCTATTGATTTATTGATTGCTATGTTGATTAACTGTCTCGTCCTGAGGTGTCTTCAATCAGGGTCAAAAGATTCATTGGCCTAAAACGAGTCCGAGACTAATTAAATTATCTAAGATGGGACGCGTTATCAGTTCTGGTAGCAGAGGACGGTTTAGGTCCTTTGGGGCCCCAGGACGAGGGACCATTGTTTTAGAAGTATTTTTGAAATAATGCAAATTGGAGGTATGATGTGCCCCTAAGTCCCAAATGACTTTCCCAGAATCTCGGAGCTTGCCGAAGTGAGTTGGGTATGTTCTCGGCATTCTAGTAATAGTATGAGTGAAGTAGAATTTGCACTTGCTCAGCTTATGCATATCGCAGGTGAATTGTGAGGTTTGTGAGAATTTAGGCCAGGTAATGTTTTAGTAGGAGTGGGTGTACTCCGCAGTATGAGAGTAGGGAAGTTGGCGAACTTCATGTGAGTGTGGCGCTTGGTGCTCAAAAACTGTCCACGTGGTTGTTGGTGATGTACGGACCCGGCGTGGTCTAAGACTCCAGAGTATATTGATAAGTGTATGAGACACTTGGCTTATGTTGTCATTTGCGCGGTTTAATAGGTCAATCAGGCGTGATTGACGAGTCCAGTTTGAGTCAAATTGTGTGAGTGAAACCTTCGATGGAGATTTGGTAAGTTCTAAAGTGCACTAGAACGAACCATTGACAAGTCGAGAGTAGAATTTGCGGGTCAAAGTTTGCTTGCGAGTGGGGGATCTGAGAAAGAGAGAGTAACGGCCGAGGCTTCAAGTGAAATCTCTGTAAAGTTCTGAAGCGATTGTGTAACCCTTCCTGTAGTAAACCGGCAAATTTGGGTTTTGTTGATAAAGTGCTCGCAATATATTGCATTAGTTTGTGTGTGAATAGAGAGTGAGGAAGACAAGCCACAAGACTTTGTCAGCCGCAGTGTGTGAGTGTGACATCATTGGAGCCGCGCTTGGATAGGTTAGTTACCGAGAGGGGTCGCGCACGGATTGGCAGCCGTCCGTGAGAGGCAATTGGTTGAGAAGGTAGGCGAAGAGTGTTCTGGGAACTAAAGTCACTTCCTGATTTGAATCTAAACAAAATAAAAGACGTAAAAATGAAGTTTTTCAAGGCTTTAAAGAGTGCTTTGAGGGGAGATACCTATATTACCGCGAGTGTGGGAGAGCCTACACCGCCAGAGGATACTCCGGCTCATGCCGTAATGGAAGAGAAGGGAGTCGCACCATGTCTTTGGCTAAAGCATTGGTGCAAATTAACGAGAAAGATGGGTGTTTGGCGTTTCCAGAGAATGGAACCTTTAATATAGGGAACCTAGAAAATTTGCGAAAAGCGCTAAATGAGCAGAAACCGCCTCCGAGACCAGCCCAGTTTGAGGCATTAGCGATTTGGGAATTAATGGCCATACGACTAAGGCAACAGAAATTCGTGCGGAGAATGAGGAAAGCAGAAAAGACCTTAGCAGAAGCCAGATTGGATAGTGAGACCAGGATGTGGAGAAGGGAAATAATAAATGGAGTTAGGATGTTTCCGGCAATAACTCAAGAAGCCGAAACACAGGGAAGAAAGGCCACTTGTAAAACAGACAAGGGCTCTAGCAAGCAGAAGGAGTCTCAGAAGTCTTGGGCAGGTGCAGATGATTCGGATGATGATGAGTTTCTCAATCAGTTGTTACATGATCGACCACCACCATATGCCATGAATGACAATAGACCGAGTACTAGTGCAGATCCTGTAAATCCGACACAAAATCAGGGAGCCACAAGCGCAGCACAGGCAAATAATGATGTCACATCAGCTCCGATACAGAATGGTGCTAGTGTATCCACCGCACCAGACACACAGATACAGTGGCAGCCACCACCAGTTCAGAGGCTCTACCCTGATGTCCCAATATTAGAGACGACTACGAGTTTGATGGTGCCACCTGATCCAGTATACACAAGATCAAAGTTAGTGCAGATTGAGCCAACTCCACAATTGCTGCCACAGCCGCAGCAACAGGTGGCCCGTATTACACTTCGGTCGCAGAACCACAGTCAGTTACAGCACCTATGATGAAGCAAGCTATGGGAGTTAATGCTCCAATGGGATTGGGAAATGGACAGGCACCAGCCGGTATATCATTGCCGATTACCGTTGGTCCGCCAGTACCGCTATATGCGAAGGCGAAGCCTGGTGTATGTGACCAAGGGGTAATGACTCAAGAGGTGATAAGAGGAGGGCTCACAGGAAGCTCCCAGGAAATGACACAGGGAGAACAGACAGCAGAGAGGTCTAGATCCTTGCTGGACTTCAGTCCGATTGGGGTTCCTTTAGAGACAATGAGACAAGCAGGTTTGGGTCTACTGACACCACAGATAGTGGGTGCAAATACATCACAGACACCAATGATGCAGGCTGGAAATAGCTCGTTGCAAGGCTTAACAGCGCAACAGTTGACTGAGTGGTTAGACAAGCTTAACACTCCACAGACTACTCCTACTACAGCAGAGCGGTCAAAGAGAGAGGAATACCTGAATTTTGTGAGATTGGGAGTGGAAGCAGCTGAGCTAGTGGAAGGGAGCATGGGAGTGAACAGACTAGAATCATACACTGAAGCAGAATTAAGATATTTGTGCCCAAAAATAACCAAAGAAGTGAGTAAGGTGCACCAGAGGTTTTCGAACATGGCAGATAAATACGGCATAGACTTAGACAATACTAAGCATCTGAAGAGGAGTTGTAGGTTAGACTTCAAACCTAAAGATTTTGATCATATGAGATCTACTGGGATGAAAGCACACCTTAAAGAAATTCTACAGAGCGCGCAGGTTTGGGGAGCTTTAGAGAAGTGGGAAGGCAGATGGGCAAAGAAGAGAGATAAGAGGAAAAGTGACTGCCTGGAACCGCAGCAGACGAAGGCTGCGCCAGACACGGGAACAATAAAGATGTTACCAATGAGAGAAACAGCTGGAGTGGTCCTAGTCCATGTACCGTGGTCTAGAGGTGACATTTTGTAATTCACAAATGATTATCCCAGGTTGAGGGAGAAGCCAATAGAGTGGTATCAGCAAACAAATAGGTTTGTGAAGCTTGCAAAGTGTCTCTGGGAAGACTTGAATACATTGTTTGAGATTATAGTTCCAGCTGATTTGTGGCTAGAGTGCAAGAGGAGTGTGGATTGGCCGACGACGGAACCGGTGAGGGACAGGGCTACAGGAGCACCGCCTCCAGAGGTGATGAAATACTACTATAAGGTGATTGAGTTTTTGAAGTAGAAGGTGTCACCACAGAATATTGATTGGCAGAAAATTGATCGAACGGCACAAGAAGGCAAAGAGTCGATACATGCTTACTATGAGAGGTTGCTAAAGGCATTCAAACACTATAATGGCACGGAGGTCATAGAACACCAAAGGACATGAACCACCTTGTGTTCAGGTTCGTTGAAGGATTGAGACCAGAGATTAGCCAGATGATTAAGAATCATTTGATCTGTTGGCAAGCGAAACCGATTGATGAAGTGTTGCAGTATGTGAAATACTGTAGCGATGAGATTGAATTGAAGCAGATAAAGCTGAAAGAGAAGGTGATGGTGATGCAAATTAAGGCAGCTCAGGCAGGGATGCAGGGAAAATGGAGTATAGCAGATGGTACAGCAGCAGCCTCAAGGGAACTAAATGTTCCAGCCGCAAACAAGAGGCAGAGGTCGGGGAGGTTTTGTGAACCGTGGTCCAGACTTGAATACTGTTGTGCCATTCCATGTCAAATGCCATGTCAAAATGATGTGCAGGGGATGAAGAAGATGTCACCATGCCATGCGTGTGGGGGCGTGGGACACTGGAAGCAGGAGTGCCCAATGATGGTGCAGGGTGGTGTTGTTTTCCAAAGCAATGATGTCGGTATTTCAAAATGTGAGGGGTCCAAGAATAAGTGGTCCAAATGCGAACTTCCAGAATAATATGGTTCAGCTGCAGGGTCTCCAGCCTATGCAACAAATGCAAATGCCACGTGTTCAGCCAGCGCAGTTGCAGCAAATACAACAGCAGATTCCCATGGTACCTAGACAGCAAATGCAGTTGCCTTTAGCTCCGATGTGACCGCAACAGGTGATGCTTCCTCAACAGGTCACAGGCCAAACAATGAGTCAAAATAATACAGTACAACAGTCCCCATTGCTTGGTGAGAATGGAATAAATGACGAGTGGTCAGTTGCTTGTTCAGATAGTGAGGAATGCAGGCTTGCAGCGTCCCTAGAAGTAGATCAGAGAGGACCTTATGTTCAGGGAAAGGTGATGGGTCACAAGGTTTCATTCCTGGATGACACAGGAGCTACCAGCTGTACAGTTAGAAGTGCAGAGGTTCCAAAATTGCCAGTTTCTGGGCATACCATAAAGGTGGTAGGAGTAGAAAATCAGCTCTTGACTAATCTGATTACAAATTCGGTTCAGGTTGAGATTGGTACCTTTCAGGGATTGCACAGGTTTGTAGTCTGTGATTCAAGACCCGTATCCCTACTGGGAAGAGACTTGCTGTGTAAGACGAGGTGTTCAATCACCTATTTCAATGAGGGAATTGAGGTGAGACAAACAGTGAGGATGAAGGAGACGATGGTCAGATCTCAGAGCCAGAAACGGAGACCACAGATGAGGATTACCCTTTGATAAGCTTCTTCCCGATGTTCACAGTGACCGATTTGCCAACAGAATTACAGGGAACAGTGACAGAGAAGGTGTGGGACTTGACAGGAAAGGAAGTGGGACTGATCAAAGGAGTAGAACCAGCCAACGTAGATGTGAAGCCAAATGCCATGTTTCCCCAGGTACCACATGGCACAAGATGTCCTCATTCAAGTGACGCAGATAATTGCAGACTTTGTGAAGCAAGGGGTCTTAAAAGAAGTAATGAGCAGCCCATGTAATTCGCCAATAATGGGACTGAGAAAGCCTTGTGGGAAAGTTTGAATTGTCCAGGACCTGATAAAAATTCACGAGATAGTGGTTCACGGTTGTGGACTTGTCTCAAGCGTTCTTTTCTGTGTCTCTTCATGAAGACAGCCAATTTCTCTTCAGTTTCAAATTCTTGGACAAGGTTTATAGTTGGTGTCGAATTCCTCAAGGGTTTTCAGAATCACCTTCCATCTTCAATCAGATATTGAAGAAGGATTTGGAGTCATTGGAACTGCCTTACAATTCGACTCTAGTACAGTAAATTGATGACTTGTTGATTGCATCCAAAACAAAAGATGACTGCAGGTATGATACTGTTGCCCTACTGAATCATTTGGGAAAGAACGGACATAAAGGGGGTTATTCTAACTTTGGAGGAGTGTTAATCTGTCCCAAAAGTGACGGTAAAGTGACGGATATACCACTAGCCGTATTACGAGTTCCATAGGATATAATGGACTCGTAATACGGCTGGTGGTAAATCCGTCACTTTTCCGTCACTTTTGGTACGGATTAACACCTCCTCCAAAGTTAGAACAACCCCCAAAGTGTCCCCAAAGAAGCTACAGTACTGTCAGAAAGAGGCAAAGTACTTAGGCCACCTGATTGAAAAGGGGTCAAGGAGAATATCCAGAGAAAGAATGACAGCCATATTACAGATGAGTCCCCTGACATCCAAAAGAGACTTGATGATGTTTTTGGGAATGGTGGGCTACTGTCGCCAGTGGATTCCCAACTTCTCGATTATCTCTAAGCCTTTGGTGAGGTTGACTGTCAAGGAGGTTAAGGATGGCCGGGATACTCTAACTTTGTCTGAGAAAGAAATTAGGGCATTTATTGAACTGAGAGAGTGCATGTGCAAGGCTCCAGCTTTAGGTATGCCTGACTACACAAAGCCTTTTGTACTGTTTTGTCATGAACGTGATGCTTGTTCTCTGTCTGTCCTGACAAAGGTTCATGGAGGTGCAAACCGCCCAGTAGCATATTTTTCAGCTACTTTGGACCCAGTCGCAGCAACCTTACCGGGTTGTCTGCGTGCAGTTGCAGCAGTTGGTCAAAACCTCACTCAGTGTGAAGGCATAGTGATGGGACATCCCTTGACAGTAATGGTCCCACATTCAGTTGAAATACTATTGACCCGAACTAAGACCCAGCACATGAAAAATGCTAGGTTGACCAAGTATGAGACAATTATACTGGGGTCACCAAATGTGTCACTCAAACGATGTACTGTATTGAACCCGGCAACTTTGCTTCCCAATGAAAATACAAATGTTGATGATGATGAGGAAATATAACATGATTGTCTTGAGGTAACAGAACTGTGCACCAAACCGAGACCTGACATTAAAGATACCCAGTTGGAAGAAAATGATTACATTATCTTTGTTGATGGTTCATGCCTGAGGGACTCAGTGGGAGTACTAAGAGCCGGATACGCTGTGTGTATAATCACTGGTATCCTGGAAGCATCTTGGCTCGAGAGTGTGTATTCTGCTCAAGTGGCTGAATTGGTTGCATGCCATGCCGCTGACAAATTAAAAGTCACTATCTATACTGACAGCAGATATGGATTTGGAATTGTCCATGATTTTGGCCAGTTATAGTCACAGAGGGGTTTCATGACCTCTTCCGGTTCCCCAGTGAAAAATGGTGAAAAAACTAAGGAGTTGTTGCACGCAATTCAGTTACCTCTTGAAATTACCGTGGTGAAATGCAGCGCTCATGTTAAATCACAAGACTTTGTGTCAATGGGAAACGGATATGCAGATCAAGTCGCAAGGTTTTGTGCATTGAACTGCATATCGTTCAAGGATCAGTGGGAATTGTTACCTGAAACTGAAAATGAACCATGCACAGGTTATGCATTGAGGGTGGTTTGACACCATGGAAGAGTTAAAATTGTTGCAGGGACGTGCCAGCAGAGAAGAGAAATGTTCTTGGCTTCAAATGCAATGTGTACAAGGACCTGATGATTTGTGGGTTTCAGATGAGAGGAAAATGGTCCTGCCAAACAGTCTCTTGTCACAGTTTGCAAGGTTTTACCATGGTCAAGCACATATAGGGAGTGACGCCATGATCAGGTTGTTCAAAGTCGATTGGTTCAATCCAAAATTCAGACAAGCGCAGAAGTAATCTGTCACAGGTGCATCATCTGTCAACAGATGAATGCGGCGAAAGGGACCGTGGTGAATTTGAGCCACATTGGGAGAGCTAGAGGTCCATTTAGCAGGATGCAGATGGATTTTGTTGAGATGCCTGTGTGTGGAGGTCTGAGGTACGTGTTGGTGACTGTGTGCATCTTTAGTCACTGGATTGAAGCTTACCCTACACGTAGGAATGACAGTCTCACAGTAGCGAAGTTGCTGCTTAGGGAGTTGAAACCACGTTTCGGGTTCCCGATCTCTTTAGAATCAGATAGAGGAAGTCACTTCAACAATGAGGTGGTTAAACTCTTGTGTGCCGCACTGAACATTGAACAGAAGTTGCATTGCAGCTACCGTCCCGAAGCCTCAGGACTAGTGGAGCAGATGAATGGTACCTTGAAGTCGAGAATGGCGAAAATGTGTGCAGCTACCAATTTGAAATGGCGAGATGCATTGCCCCTAGTGCTAATGTCAATGAGAAATACTCCCAAGAAGAAAACAGGATGTCTCCTAATGAAATTCTCATGGGCCGAGCTATGAGATTGCCTGCAGTGCCTGCAAATGCTCTTGTGAATATCACGGATGACATGGTGTTGGACTACTCCAAGGGTCTGGCTGATGTGGTCCGCTCTTTCTCTCACCAGGTGGAAGCAACCACACTGCCACCGATAAATGATCCAGGTCACAATCTGAAAGCCGGTGACTGGGTTGTTGTCAATAAACATGTGAGGAAGTCGTGTTTGGAGCCACGTTGGAAGGGGCCGTATCAAGTGATACTGACAACTACTACTGCTGTGAAGTGTGCGGGAATTCCAAACTGGATCCATGCCAGTCACACAAAGAAGGTGATGTGTCCAACTGGTGAGGAACTTGAGTTGTCGAAAATAACAGCTACAGAAAAGGAAGTCTCAGGGCCGGAGAGTAATCAAAGGGGAACTGAGACTGAAGGAGAGCCCGTTGAGGATGGCTTGGTCACTCAAACAGCAAACAAGATCCAGAAGGGTGACGTGAGCCTATCTCAACTGAGGCACCAGGAGAACCGACACAAAGAGAGGTTCTTCCAGAAACAGACAGTTACGGGCTTGAAGTTGAACCCCTGACAGACCCGGAAGGCGAAGGAGGTGAAACAGAGGGAAGTCAAGGTGTTCAGACTCCTCCTGAGCCACTTGCCGATCCATCAAGAGAAAACACCATAGCACAAGAGGAGGGCATTGAACAGCACCCTGAAAAGCCAAACAGCAAAACGATACTGAAGGGAGATAAGTGGCCAGAATCACAAACTGAAAAAGGGAAAGTAGTCATCAACGAAACAATAGAGGAAGAGGTCGATACCACAAGGAAGGAAGATTTGAGTGAAGGAGAATTGCAGGGTGACTGCAAATTGAAAAGAAAGCGAATTGCAAACAGAAGATACGCGGGTCCTGAATGGGCTTACGCAACGACAGCCGAGTGGCAACAAGAGTTCTTGGATTTTGCTTTGATCGTGAAGTTCCAGGTCATTATTATGGTACTTGAAGTTGCCCACAAATAAGAGACTGTGTTAAGCTGAAATTTGAATAAAGGGAAACCTGAGGAAAGAGACTAATGAAAATTACCAGATGTGATACTGTTAACCTGAATTGACTTGAAAACCCGATTGTGACAAGCTGCTAACCTGATTTGACTAAGACCCTGGAGTGAATGGGAGAGCTGTAAATACTTGCTGGAAAAAGACTTTGCTTAGCTTCGCAGGGAAAAAAAAATTCTAACCATCCTCGTATTAGTTGATTACATTTATAGTACTTTACTTTCTGATTCTTTACAGATCATGCCTAGGTCAGGAGATGATGTTGAGGGAAACAAGGGTTGTAAATATTTGGGTGTTGCTTTGGCTGTTGTATGTGTGATATTCATTATGGCTATATTTGTAGAAATGCGTCTGGTGGATGAAAGTGAAGCTAACAATGCTACAGTTTCCGAAACTGCTACATTAACTCCGTGGGACAGGTTTGAGCAGGATGCGAAGTATTTGCATGGCGAGAGTAATGCTAAAGGGGAGCTGTCTACTAACGTTTTCTATCGCTTGCTGAGTTAGTATGTTGACACTATGGATGCAAAGGCTTATGTGTGTATACAAATTCCTCTTTCAGTACAGGAGGTAGTTAACTATCACAGCTTGCCATTAACGTACGGGATTAGTTGTAGTCTGCTACTAATGCGTTTCTATAATCAAGAAGAAGTGCAATATTTTTATTCGAATTATGATTTAGTGTTCTCTTATGTGCCTATCATAGAATATTTGAATAGTGTAGCTAAATATTATGCCATAAAGCTGGTTAAGGGTTTCTTCGAGCCTAGAATGATAAATAGTACATCATATGCGCACCGCAATAATTTGACATGCTTACTTACACCTGTGGAAAAGAGCTTTTTAGATCACACTGAAGATAGAAGGAGGGTTATAAAGGGGAATTTAGAAAAGGGCTTGCAACAACGGTCATTCCTTAGTAATAGCAATGATTGGGTTAGGGAACAAGGGAAGCTAGCTTTAGATGCAAAACATGTAGGTAGGCTTTGCATTATGCGTCCGAAGTCAGATTATGACACTGTGTTTGTGGGAACGAGTGAGTGTAAGCATGTGTTTTTGTTTCAGAATAAATGGACTTTCATGCTAAATGGAATGGATCAAGCGATCGCAGGGGTCTATTATATTTGTGGACTTAGTGCTTATTACCGTCTTCCAAAGGGATGGTATGGGACATGTTATTTGGGAATAGTTTTTCCAAAGATCTATCAACTAGACGATTTAAAGAAATTTCCGTGACAGAATTGCTTCGTCCTAGACAAAAGAGAGAAACTGCTGCTGGTGTAGTAGGAGACATATTTGGAGCAATAATTCCTTCAGTGGGAGTTATTTTGAAGGGAGTAGATTTGAAAGTTGTCTACTATTGTGGATAACATGCTGAAAAACTTCACAGGGGCTATACTCCTGATGGATACTGAACTTGCTGCAGAGAGGGCTATGACTCTTCAAAACAGGCTTGCTTTAGACATTCTTTTAGCGAAAAGTGGTGGAGTCTGTAAGATGCTTAATGAGCGCCACTATTCCGGATAATAGTAATGAGATTAGAAGTATGCTTACTAATCTAACAAGAGATAGTGCATATTTAAAGGAACTGAAAGAACCAGGAGTCTGGGAAAAGGTTGAAGAGGGATTTGCGCGTGTTGGAAGCTGGTTTAGTGGTCTTTGGCATGGGTTTTTAGGAAAATTAGTACAGGGAGTAGTAATTGTCTTGGGTTGCTTATTCGGACTATGGTTATTAAGTAAATGCAATAAAAGGGTTGAAACAAAATGGGCAAAACATAAGGAAAGGAGGGAAGACAAGAAAAGGGAGAAACTGTTCAGAGCAAAATATGAAAAGGCAAAACGAAAAGAAGAAATTGAAATGAGAGAAATGAACAAATGAAAGAAAAGTAAAGATTTTTGTGATGACAAGTGTCATCAGAAGAAGGATTGTTGGAGTGTAGTTTTATAATCAAAATTAACATGAAAGGTTTGCAAATTAATGCATAATGATGCCGCATAGAAATTATATTAATGTGCTTTTACTAAACGTCTCTTTGAAATGTGCCCACGGGGAGTGGCCACCAAGTTATACAATGATAATTGAAACTGACTAATAATGAAATATTAATGTACTAATGTATGATTTTGTATTAGTATTAAGAGTTATATGTTAAGGTTTTGCTAATTAATCACTAGGCCTTACTTTGCATGAGCCGGGGCCTAGCTGTCCGGTTTCATATTAAATGTGTTTTTCTAACGTGCAATGTGCTTACTTGCTGAAGGACATGTAGTCGTACTTTTCCAGAAGCTAGGAGATGTGTGTAACCGTAGTAAATTCTTTCTCATGAGACTCGACTTTCTCAAGCAGACATTCTTGCCGAATGCAACAGTGTAAACTTGCAACAGGTACAAGTTCGCCTGAACTGGTATAGACAATGGAACTACTGACTGTGTCTGTGAGAGGACCGCGAGAACATGAAATTGCATCTGACATTCTGCCCGTTGGAGACGTCAATTACAGAAGCCAATAAACTACGTGAGAACTGTTATGAGGTGACAATCTTAATGAGGCGACAAGTAAACCATTGGATGGAGATAATGGTGCACCAAAACTTGCCCAATTGTAAATTAGGGGACTGTACAACAAGTTTAATACAATCCTTTGACACCAGGAGAAATCAGCCAATGTAAGCCATTCCAAGCCATTTTCTATAGCCATTACGAGCCTTTGCTATTGCCTAGACACTTTGTCACTCAGTCTTAAAGACTTTGCAGTTTATCTCTTCGAACCATCCTTATTCTGCCTTGCCCGATTCATACTATTCCTCCTTATGAGGGAAGTGTCCCTTATTGCCCGTCTTGCTGAACTTTGCTGTGTTTCCTGGCTGATGGCGAATCAACTGATGTCCTGAGGACGAAGACTGACTCTGTATGCTGACCCATTACGGAGGGTAACTATATGATGATGAAATTGTAATTGTCTGTTTGCCTTTTCTTTCTAGGTACCAACTGCTTTCTTTTGATAGAGACCATAGTTAGATGTTTTCTAAATGTGTGTTGCTAAATTGTTTTGCATGAAGCCCAACATGCCAATGCTAATTCGAGGATAGTTAAGGAATTCACTAAATGGACGCAAATAGACAAATGACTGAATCTATGTTTTGTTGAATAATGCGCTAATGATACTCTGCTAAGATTAACCCATGTTGACATCGTGCTTTGTTCTAATGTTTATGATTTTTGCATTGATGAAGTCTTATTCAAGTTGCCATATTATTACCGTGTTGATTTGTCTCCTGGTACTGAGACCAATAAACTTACTCATAGAGGTGTAATCAATAGGGAATAAATATCACAAATCATACTAAATCCGTGTAGTTATTCATGACTGAAAGGTCTTGGTGTGATATGATTCTTACTTATGCCATTATCCAAATTTAATCGATTTGTTATAGTGAATATTGATGATGTTATTGATTTATTGATTGCTATGTTGATTAATTGTCTCGACCTGAGGTGTCTTCAATCAGGGTCAAAAGATTCATTGGCCTAAAACGAGTCCCAGACTAATTAAATTATCTAAGACGGGACACGTTATCAGTTTGTGCTGCTTGTTTAATATTCTAGAATATCACTTTACAGCTGCTTTAGTGATGTATTTCCGGGGAATAACTCGTGGGGGGTTTCTCCATCCTTTTTTTTTGTGAAACCAAAAATGGCTGGAGGTTGCTTTCCTTTCAGAGCACCTTCTTCTTTCAGCCGCTGTAGGTCCCGGTACTTATGTCCTTACAGTGGCTTAAGAAGTGTTTCTTATATAATGTATGGCCTTAGTTTCTGGTTGTTATTTGCCTGTTTTTTTGGCCAGGCAAATAGTTGGATTTTTCGACTGTGGAACTATGTAGGCATTTAGGTGGACAAAGCGTGCTTAGTCCTTGAGTTCTCTCTCCCTAGCAATTTCTTTGGGGGGTTGGATGGGATAACAGATTGACGACTCTCGTCATTTTTTTTCTTCCTCAGTGAGATACATGGAGGCATATTTAACAGCCTCTAGTGACTCCTTGTCCCACATTAGCATCATTTTTTTGCTGCTTATGTTGCCCAACGAGGCCAAAATCACCTTGCCATACTTACAAAGTGGCACAATGCATGCATTGCACCACTTTGTAAGCCATTGAGCCACATTATGCCTCCTCTAGGCATAATGTATGCATGGGGGGCATTCCCCTAAACAAATCTAAGAGATTTCTTTGTGTCATTTTTATCGGCATTTTTAATGCCTGTTCAGAGCAGGTGTTACAATGAGGCTCCCATTGTTTTAAGTGGGCCTCTGAGTGCTTTGCAGGATCAACATTTTTTATGCTAATCCTGCAAAGCGTCAAACTAGCGTCAAACATTGTCACTAGCTCCCTATCTACCACATGTTAAATACGGCACACACATGGGGGAGTTAGGGGGGTGCTAAGGGGAGCAAGGAAAGTGGCGCCACACTAGGTTCAGCGCCACTTTTCTTAAATCTGTCCCATGGTTTTTTCAACTAAGGACTGAGTTCTAGGCCTCCCTCTGTTGCTGATAAGGACTTACAATAGATGGTGAGGTCCTTGTCTGATGTATTTCATCGGCATTCCGGAAAGAGTTATTTGTCTCAGCTGGTCCTATGTAGGGGCCACTGTCATCTCTTTCTGTTTCTGTTCAGTTTCTCCAGAATATGAGAAAGAGGTTACAGGTTTTTTCTGATGACCCTTCTGCTCTTAGACAGATACATTTACTTATTGAAAAAAAAGGGATGGAGAGGAGACCGGAGACAAGTGGATCTGCACCTCTCTTCAATTGTTCAACAATCGAGCAATCTAGCAGAGATGAGGACTGGCTACAAGGCTCCAGAGATCCCCTTTTCCCTGGGAACTTTGTTCTCCGCTATTAAAAATCTATTGGATAGAAAGTTGAGGAACATATCACAATCGCATATCGAGGACCCCGAACTTGTGAAATAGTGGGGCTGGCCTCTCTTTCCTGAGGTTTATTCTTTTTTAATTTGTCTTTTCAGACCCTCTAGTTAAGAAGGTTGAGGATGCCCTGAAAGGACCACATACGTGACTTAGGGCCTGATTTAGAGTTTAGTGGACAGATTACTCTGTCACAAATGTGACATCCTGTCCGCTGTATTACTATTCCCATAGGATATAAGGGGATTGTAATACGGGGGACAGGATATCCATCACGTTTGTGACAGAGTAACCCCATCCACCAAATTTTAAATCAGGCCCTTAGTCTCGATTTAAGGGGTGAGATCAATGGAATTATTCTACTCTCTGCTTCGTCAAGGAATTGTAGTCCCTCTCCTCCTGTCGTGGGGGTGTGTGAATTCCTTGCCCCTTTTGGGACGTTGGACTTATAGGCCAATTTCTTATCAGATATTATGTGTACATCTTCAGATCTTCAGCCTTTGCTTCGGCAGGGCTAGTCACTGCCACATAGTATTTACACTCCCTTGCCCTTTGCAGGAAAGTGGTGTGGAATGCTTCTTCGTCGTTTTCTGGTTTTGAGGGTCTTCAGGGACTTCAGAATGCTCTTTGATTTGAGGTTCCTCAAAGCACTTTACCAACTTTTCATGTCAGGTGACCATTCTTCCTACCTCCAGGGGGAATTTTCGTACGAAAATATATTCACAAGATGCCTCCCAGCAGGTCTTGATTATTCTGTCACTTCAGAGATTCCTCAGACTGCTGACTGCAGCCATCGTTGGAGTTTTGCCTTGGGCTATAGACCTCCATTAGGGTTTTTACAAAAGCCTTAGCTCTGGTGTTAGGCTGTTCCCTTTGCTCAGGAGATAGTGGTTGTCCCATAGCTTTCAGTCCCCCTCCCAGACTTACATTGAAGGAGACATGGTAACAGCAGTGTGAAATCTGCAGGGCTTTAATTTCCTAGTGTACTGACAGGAGTCACTCCTTATTCCATCTCAGAGGTGGACTATATAGGAGTTGGATTCCATACATATCCAGGGGATTGTGTATTCTTCCTGAGTCAAGAAAAATCAGGCTCTAGGTCAATGACAGAGATCATTTACTCTGAAAAAGAAATGAGGCTATCTGGATGGGAGTTCACTTATTTGCACATTTTGTTAACGAGGATGAGCACCGTTGGGCTGTGATTACAGTGCGGTAGCACAGTCTTAATTGAACAGCCAGTCTGGCACATGTTCCCGCATGTCTGAATCTAGTGGTGCAACAGATTTGCACTTAGGACAAATTCAATCATCTGTGTATCAGGCCTTTTACATAAGGGGTCTCTACTCTCTTGAGAGGACTGTTTTGGCATGATCTCACTATGCTGCTACGTCTCTGTCCCTTAGTTTTTCAGGAACTGTCCAGAAAGTGGGGGGTGCTTGTCATGCTATGGTACATGACCCAGCGAAATCCTTAATGTATGACTTTCCTTTAGCGATTTCAGGATTAGCGAGCTCTCAGAATAGTTGTCTTATCATCTGACCCATGACTGCTTAGTCTTCTTACAGCTTCTCCCTTTCTATTGATCCCAAGAGTCTTGCCTAGAACCCACAGGCAGTCAGTGGAAATTATCTTATTTCTAGCATTTTTGGAACAGAAGGCTCTGCTTCTGCTCCAGTGGATATTTTAATTTTGGAGGAATGGTTTCATCCATTTGATGCTTTCTCCTCTATTCTAGCCTCTGCTACCTCTAAGCTATCGAGCCCGACCCGGACACTTGCGCTCGGGTTTGAGAGGGAGAGATTGTTGAGTAGTGTTCCTTCTCTTTCTCTTTCTATTCATTGCAGATTTCCAGAAGACACTCACTTATAGGGCTTTTTAGCCATCTCTGGGCCTCTTTTGACCCTGCCTACAGAGAACCTTCTTTTGCTTCCATTCAGATTTCATTTCTTACAGGAGGGCTTCAAACTCTTTATGCAATTTTCTGTGGCCACCATCAGTTTGCGGTGTTCTGCTACATAAGCATTTAAATCACCTTGGAATGAGTCGTCCTCAGCTCTACCTTTAGTATCCAAACTGTTCAGTGGTTTTAAGCTTGTGGGACCTCATATTAACTTCACGTTCTGACCTAGGATCTTCCCTCAGTCCTGTCTTCTCTTCAGGTGACATATTTTGAGACCTTTAAGTCATCATCTGAAAAGTTTCTTCTTCTCAGAAACCTTTTCTAGTCACCTTTGTGTTTGTTGGCTGATTAGTTTTGTTGGATGCTCTAGTTTGTCATTCCCCTTCCCTTAGGGTCTTTGGGGATTATGTAGTGCAATCATGTAATCCTAATTTTTGTTTCCTATAGTTCATTCTATTTTTCAGATTTTCCTTCCTTCCTCTTCATAATTTCAATGACAACCCTCTGCGCCTTGTCTTGGTTTTTGTAAGGGCTAATCCCTCATGAGAGTGGTGGATTAGAGGGCCTCAGGTGCTCTATTTCTATGTTTTGACCCTGATGAAAAATGTGTATATATATATATATATATATATATATATATATATATATATATATATATATATATGTATATACATTTATATATATGTAGGTATTTATATATTTGTTTCTACTCCTACACTTTGGTCAAGTTCTGCTGCTATCACAACAGCCTATCAGGATTTTGATAAGGATATCTCAGAAACAATAAGGCTCCTTCCTCCAGAGTACTGATACTCAAAGTACGCCCTGGGGCTGCATGCAGCCCTCCTGACCTTTACATGTGGCCCTCTGGTGTTTACTCAGAGACATGCTGTAAGGAAATGCCTCCTTGGCATGGTTGCCCCCTGACTTTTTGCCTTTGCTGATGCTATGTTTACAATTGAAAGTGTGCTGAGGCCTGCTAACCAGGCCCCAGCACCAGTGTTCTTTCCCTAACCTGTACTTTTGTATCCACAATTGGCAGACCCTGGCATCCAGATAAGTCCCTTGTAACTGGTACTTCTAGTACCAAGGGCCCTGATGCCAAGGAAGGTCTCTAAGGGCTGCAGCATGTCTTATGCCACCCTGGAGACCTCTCACTCAGCACAGACACACTGCTTGCCAGCTTGTGTGTGCTAGTGAGGACAAAACGAGTAAGTCGACATGGCACTCCCCTCAGGGTGCCATGCCAGCCTCTCACTGCCTATGCAGTATAGGTAAGACACCCCTCTAGCAGGCCTTACAGCCCTAAGGCAGGGTGCACTATACCATAGGTGAGGGTACCAGTGCATGAGCATGGTACCCCTACAGTGTCTAAACAAAACCTTAGACATTGTAAGTGCAGGGTAGCCATAAGAGTATATGGTCTGGGAGTCTGTCAAACACGAACTCCACAGCACCATAATGGCTACACTGAAAACTGGGAAGTTTGGTATCAAACTTCTCAGCACAATAAATGCACACTGATGCCAGTGTACATTTTATTGTAAAATACACCACAGAGGGCACCTTAGAGGTGCCCCCTGAAACTTAACCGACTGTCTGTGTAGGCTGACTAGTTCCAGCAGCCTGCCACACCAGAGACATGTTGCTGGCCCCATGGGGAGAGTGCCTTTGTCACTCTGAGGCCAGTAACAAAGCCTGCACTGGGTGGAGATGCTAACACCTCCCCCAGGCAGGAGCTGTAACACCTGGCGGTGAGCCTCAAAGGCTCACCCCTTTGTCACAGCCCAGCAGGGCACTCCAGCTTAGTGGAGTTGCCCGCCCCCTCCGGCCACGGCCCCCACTTTTGGCGGCAAGGCTGGAGGGAACAAAGAAAGCAACAAGGAGGAGTCACTGGCCAGTCAGGACAGCCCCTAAGGTGTCCTGAGCTGAGGTGACTCTGACTTTTAGAAATCCTCCATCTTGCAGATGGAGGATTCCCCCAATAGGGTTAGGATTGTGACCCCCTCCCCTTGGGAGGAGGCACAAAGAGGGTGTACCCACCCTCAGGGCTAGTAGCCATTGGCTACTAACCCCCCAGACCTAAACACGCCCTTAAATTTAGTATTTAAGGGCTACCCTGAACCCTAGAAAATCAGATTCCTGCAACTACAAGAAGAAGGACTGCCTAGCTGAAAAACCCCTGCAGAGGAAGACCAGAAGACGACAACTGCCTTGGCTCCAGAAACTCACCGGCCTGTCTCCTGCCTTCCAAAGATCCTGCTCCAGCGACGCCTTCCAAAGGGACCAGCGACCTCGACATCCTCTGAGGACTGCCCCTGCTTCGAAAAGACAAGAAACTCCCGAGGACAGCGGACCTGCTCCAAGAAAGGCTGCAACTTTGTTTCCAGCAGCCTTGAAAGAACCCTGCAAGCTCCCCGCAAGAAGCGTGAGACTTGCAACACTGCACCCGGCGACCCCGACTCGGCTGGTGGAGATCCAACACCTCAGGAGGGACCCCAGGACTACTCTGATACTGTGCGTACCAAAACCTGTCCCCCCTGAGCCCCCACAGCGCCGCCTGCAGAGGGAATCCCGAGGCTTCCCCTGACCGCGACTCTTTGAATCCAAAGTCCCGACGCCTGGGAGAGACCCTGCACCCGCAGCCCCCAGGACCTGAAGGACCGGACTTTCACTGGAGAAGTGACCCCCAGGAGTCCCTCTCCCTTGCCCAAGTGGAGGTTTCCCCGAGGAATCCCCCCCTTGCCTGCCTGCAGCGCTGAAGAGATCCCGAGATCTCTCATAGACTAACATTGCGAACCCGACGCTTGTTTCTACACTGCACCCGGCCGCCCCCGTGCTGCTGAGGGTGAGATTTCTGTGTGGGCTTGTGTCCCCCCCGGTGCCCTACAAAACCCCTCTGGTCTGCCCTCCGAAGACGCGGGTACTTACCTGCAAGCAGACCGGAACCGGGGCACCCCCTTCTCTCCATTCTAGCCTATGTGTTTTGGGCACCACTTTGAACTCTGCACCTGACCGGCCCTGAGCTGCTGGTGTGGTGACTTTGGGGTTGCTCTGAACCCCCAACGGTGGGCTACCTTGGACCAAGAACTGAACCCTGTAAGTGTCCTACTTACCTGGTAAAACTAACAAAAACTTACCTCCCCCAGGAACTGTGAAAATTGTACTAAGTGTCCACTTTTAAAACAGCTATTTGTCAATAACTTGAAAAGTATACATGCAATTTTTATGATTTAAAGTTCCTAAAGTACTTACCTGCAATACCTTTCAAATGAGATATTACATGTAGAATTTGAACCTGTGGTTCTTAAAATAAACTAAGAAAAGATATTTTTCTATAACAAAACCTATTGGCTGGATTTGTCTCTGAGTGTGTGTACCTCATTTATTGTCTATGTGTATGTACAACAAATGCTTAACACTACTCCTTGGATAAGCCTACTGCTCGACCACACTACCACAAAATAGAGCATTAGTATTATCTATTTTTTACCACTATTTTACCTCTAAGGGGAACCCTTGGACTCTGTGCATGCTATTCCTTACTTTGAAATAGTACATACAGAGCCAACTTCCTACACATGCTAACAATAAAAAAGATGTTACAGAAACTGGCATTTATTTTAAGGATAATTAGTGTTAAAGAAAGGAAGTAACTGTTGAGTCCTGCATCTCTTAAGGTTAGGGGCACTTCATATTTAAAGACATCTTGCAGCAAAGTGTAAACATATGATAAAGTCTCTTCAAAATTCAAAAAGTGTATTTAATTAACATGCAGAACACTTCACTTTAGCACATCAGGTTATTTCAGTGCATGGAAAAGTATTATTTGATAGTGAAAGTTTCAAACATGAATGTAGAAACATCAGTTCCTCGCCCTGCCCTGACAGCAATGCCAATAGTGAAATGTGGCAAGTAGGTCATCATGTGCACCCTTTGGATTACCTGGTTTCCTATTATACAAGTAAACTATTATGGATTTTAAATCACTCAATCAGTTTTTGTAAAGCGCAACTACTCACCTGTGAGGGTCTGAAGGTGCTGGTCAAAACATAGGAGAAGGTTTTGTACAGCGGACATCCTGAAGTCATGTTTGTTTTTAGATCCTGTTTATGTGATAATAAAAGGAAGTAAAAATAAAACTATTGCCTAGGATCACACAATTTGCTAAAGTGGGGCAGCCACGATTAATCCCAAGTTTTCTGCAATGCAGCAAATACATGTATATGCTTTGCTTCCCCTACACCCACCTTACCACTGATACCTCCAGACCCTCACCACCAGCCCAACCACACCCCACTGGCATCAATGTAGCACTCAGACACATAACGGACCACACATTTTGGCCCCTGGGAAAATGTTTGTGAGCACCTATGCTCCACAGGGGCACTGTGTCCCTTGGCTGTGGGGGTGGGGGCTTTCATTAGAAGGATTTGTCAGGTTGCAACTTGGATCTCACCTTGTGCATTATATTTGCTCAAGGTAACTTGTTGCCCAACAAGCTGGATTAACATTTTTGGGTCAGGGGGCTTTCATTAGAAGGATTTGTCAGGTTGCAACTTGGATCTCACCTTGTGCATTATATTTGCTCAAGGTAACTTGTTGCCCAACAAGCTGGATTAACATTTTTGGGTCAAAACTTGTTTTTGGATATATGTCAGTTTGGTTCGTTGTAACGAAATGTGTACCGTAATTACATCAGGAGTATGGACTGACTACTGAATACATTTCTTTCAGCTCTATCCAGTTTTTTTCTTCGTATCTTCCTTGGCAGATGAAGGGGTGTTAGCTTGGGCAGGGAGAAGAAGAGGAGGTAATGTACATTCACTCATCAAGTATGTACTGGGACAAGGAAGGATGAATCAGAGTAATGAAGATTACAGATAAGTAATCACAACATTACAATATTCCACCTTTTAAACTGAGAATACTATGCAAATTTTGGAGCTCTGTGCGCCCTAATCTGCTTGTTTAACTATTTACTGGGCATTTACACCCATTAACCTCTGGCAGGTTTGGCCTGCTAAAATGTATATAGGGGATGTGGCCCTTCTCACACATAGTAATCACCAGCTGCGATAACCTCTGACCCGCTCCTAATTGCAACCCCCGCGAAGAGGTGTGCTTGCAGAGGGATCATTACTTATGGTGCACTTGTAATCAAAACAATGAAGTTGTTAAATCCAGAAGGGTTGTGTGTTAATTTCCTGTAGTTTAAAAAGGCCACTATGCTAATTCACCGTCATATTGTCCATACATGAAGACCTTGGTGTGAATTACCTATACACAGCAGGATTCTGTGGCAGACCTCCTCCTCCGGCCTGTCACAGTTCAGTACATTGCAAAACATTATATATATGGCCCCAGATCTATGAAGCTTTTTACCGGTCGCAAACGACCCATCGGCCCATTTGCGATCGGTAAAATGCTGTTTTGCATTTATCAACCCTATTTTGTGAGCTAGCAACCTATTACCAACTTGCAAAATAGGGTTTGCGACTCGTTATTAGGAAGGACGTGCCAAGGGTGCCCGTTCCTAATAACGAGTCGCACTGGTATGTAGGAATGTTTTGCGACTGGGAATGCGGTCGCAAAACATTTGCAGATTACCACCCACTTCAAGTTGATGGTAACCATTCACAAAAGGGAAGCGGACCCCTTCCCCTTTTTGAATGTGTGTGCAAACATTTTTTAGGAGCAGGTAATGGTCCCATGGAACAGACACCTGCTCTTAAAAAATGAAAAGAAAACTTTTCATTTTTCTTTTTGTAATGCATCATGTTTCCTTTAAGGAAAACGGAATGCATTATAAAAAAAAAACTGCTTCATTGAAAAAGCAGTCACAGACAAGTTGGTCTGCTGACCCCAGCAGGCCACCATCCCTGTGAGTGCTGGCTATTCCTAAGTGGGTCACAAATTGCTACCTGCCTCATGAATATTAATGAGGCAGGTTCTTTGCAACCCATTTGGGAATCGCATACAATGTTAAACACACTGTAGTACATCACACAAATGTGCTATTAGGAAACCGCACACCTACGCTAAATACATCCCTCCCATAGTGCGTGCCAAATCCCACCTTGCAGCTAAAAGCTGGAGAGGGCACTCTGCTCCATTGCCGCTCCCCCACCGTCCTGTACGGGTGTACAAGGGATCCTCTGTTCTTGGTGCTGCGGGTGTTCATGAGGGTGAATGTAGGGTACAGCCCACGGGGTGGGTGCCTACTTCTCTGACACAGTGTAACACTGTGCAGCCATAGCTCATATTTGACAGTGTGCTGAGCCTTTTTAGGAGGATATAAATCAAGCATCCACCTGTAGCTGAAAATCCTCTGGAAAGGGGAGTCCAGAGCATTCCTGGAACATACCTTTTCGCCTACCAGATGTCACATCCATGGGGGGGGTGGCAACATTTAGGCCACCTGGGAGGTCCACATTTTCTACATCAGTGGACAGCCTGACTTGTTACATGTCCTGTAGGTCGTGTAGCGGGAATATTTGCTGAAATGAATGAGATATTCCTGCTTTGCATGGGTATAGCTTCATTCAGTTTAGCTGCATTGTAATATGTGGGCCCTTGATAGTGGTCAGTTATTCAGCATAATAGAAGGGTCCTTACCAGTCTCCCTGTAACACCAATAAGCAGCTTGTGCAAGCAAGCAGTACAGAACAGGCTCTATTTATGTCTGTTTATGATTTTTCAAACATTCTTTATATTTGTTACAAAGAATTGTTGAACCCCCAATTACAAATATAAAAAAATAAATATTGTGTGGCTCTTTATTCAAAGGAGACCCTCTGGCCTGAATCAGCAGTAGACCCTCTGAGCTCAAACCCATCACACTTGCTGCTCAGAAGAGATGTGCTGAGCTCTCTAGACAAAGCCCCGTGGTGAATTACTGGCCAATTTGCACAATTCTAAATCAAATTAAGCCCCTTAAATTGCTCAGAGTAGAAAGCCTGCATCATCAGAGCATTCTTTCATTTAGAAGTTTTGCCTTTCTTCCCCCAGCACTAAGAATAGGATACTATAACAATTATACTCCAATCAGAAGGAACACAGCACGGTTTATTGATTTGTGTGGGTGATATTTGATGGACAGGTAGCAGAGAGAAGCTCTGAAGGATCTCTGCCCGTAGAGCCTGCCTTCCACACCAGCCCTCAAAGTTCAAACAAATGAGAAGAGGTTGCATCCAGCAGCCACATCATGTAATAAACTGTAATATATGTATATGTGCTACAAATATGTGTGTGTGTGTGTGCATATATATATATATATGTGCTACAGTTTATACAAGTTAAGAGACTCAGGGCCCAATTTAGAGTCTGTCAGAGGGAATATACTCCGTCACAAATGTGACGGCTATCCCGTCAGTCGTATTACGATCCCCAGGGACTCGTATACGGCAGACGGGATATCCGTCACATTTGTGACGAAGTAACCCCCTCCGTCAGGATCTAAATCAGGACCTAAGGGCCATATTTATCATCATTTCAGGCGATGCAACAAGACACCTTGCTGAGCAGCATGAAAACGAGAGGGCAGAAATGTGCCACATCTATCACAATATGGCGCATTCCTGCTCTCTGCCTGCGCTGGGTGCACAAACTGCTGCCTAGCACCAACGCAGGTACCCATGCACAAGGGTGCTTGCTTTACAGGCAGGATTGTTTTTGTGCTGGCAGACACCTGTACAAAAACAATCCTCTGAGGTTTTTTCCTCTTTCGACATGTTCTGCAGAATGCACACATAGAAAGAGGAAAAAACTAGAAGAAATAAAGACATTTCTCCTTGTTACACCTCTCTGGGACATTGTTGCATTCTGACACATTCCCAGGTCTACCAGTATTGGTAAATCTTGGAATGCTTCTGAATCCATGGTTGAAGGCGTAGAAACACCGACGCTCCACCTTTGGAACACCTCTTTGGGGCAGAGTGAAGCAAGGCAGTGACTTGTGCTGCCTTGCATTACTCCTGTTTTACCAATCCACGCAGGGCTATGCAAGGTGGCTTTGCGTGGCGTGGTAGACCTCATCATAGGTGTTCCTTCACCTTGTGCCCCTTGTATACTCCCTAAATATATAATGTCACCTAACTTCTCTTCAGCTATGGGAAAATTCTATTGGAACGTGATTTGTCCATATTGACTGCATTCCTAACAGTGCCTTGGGGGGGAGGGGGGGGGGGGGGCACAACAGATCTTTGTGTCCACGTTTAGCATCCCCAGAAAACTGTGGTGTTTTGGGAGGGCCACAGAGGCTTGTGTGGCTACTTCTGTAACCTGGGGAGCCATGCAAATGAGAGGATATTTTACGCCCATACCAAATTATACACTTTGGCCCAGGGGCAAACAGGTCATGAGGACAGCCCTGCCAATTAACATGCATCAGGGGTTAGACTAATGCATTTTAGTGCTGGTGTTCACATCACCACACTAAAAAGCATTTGTCACACATTCACAGTGCACCCCGAACCACCTGAGGTGCACTAGGAGGACCTGCAGAGGGTGTGATGGCAGGAAGCTCGCAATCAGCAACGTGGGTGTGCTAAATGTAAATTCACACCATAATCATGAACTCATTGCCCCAAGTCAGAAATCATAATTCACCTGACCCACAGTGCTCCTGCTGAGCACACAAATCATGTTGAGCTGGGTGGCTACCAATCACGTCTTCTGTTGGTGAGTCTGCCCATGCTTTGAAGGCAGTGCCTGCACTTGCAGTCAAAAATTAAAATTTATTTTCCAATCCGGACTGGCTCAGCCTTTGTGTGTTACAATATCTTACTCACCTCATTGGCCCGGGCATCATGCAGGTGAATCACATAAATCATAAGGGCTGCCTGAGCCCGTGTCTTGTAGGCACGTAGCTACTCATAACTGTAATTGTTGATAAATAGACAGTGCCCCAAGTGGATCCGGGGTGGACCCTTGCCTTTTGGTATTTTCCGGCAAGATGAGCCTGCCCACGGTGATCACACAGAGTGATTGACCCCTGAGGCAAAACTGCAACGATGGGGACAGCTTAGGTTTTAGGGCCAAATTTAAGAAGCCTCTAGCGCCACCTTGTGCCACATTTGCATGATATTTTTTTTATAATGCAAATGTGGGGTTAAGGTGGCATTTCCCCTGTGCCATATTTACAAAGTGCGCCACTTTGTAACCCCTTGCGCCACATTATGCCTGTGCCAGGCATAATGTATGCAAGGGGGCGTTCCGGCGCTAGGCGGCCCAAAAAATGGAGTAGTGAAATTTAACAGATTTTACTGCGCCATTGTTTTCTGTCATTTTCAATGCCTGCTCAGAGCAGGCGTTAAAATGATGCTCCCATTTAAGTCAGTGGACCTCCTTGCACTTTTCTACACTAGTGTCAACATTTTTTACGTTAGTGTAGCAAAGCGCCACAATAGCGTAACATTTTTGATGCTATTGTTCTAAATACCACCATGGTGCGCCGTATGTTAAATATAGCACAATCATGGTGTTGTCAGGTGTCGGTTGGGGTGCGCAAAAAAAGTGGCGCATCAGAGGTAATGCACCACATTTTCATAAATCTGGGCCTTAGTCTGTCGCGGTCAGAGTCATATGGCGCCTAGCCTCTGTCTGCACCTGAGGTATGGGGTCGAGAGTGTCATTCTGGGAGTGTTCGATGCTCATGATTTTTTACTATTAGTTCAGTTTGACTAGCTGCAGTGTAGGTCTGCATGTGATCCATATAAAACACGACCATACAAGGAGCAAAGTACTGGCATCCATCTCATTACATCAGGCTTCTGATGGTGCCTCCAAACACCCCAGCACACATACCCAGTTACCGTCTGGTACAGTACTACTCTAAACGAATCTGTGTCTGTCGGCTTATGTGTGTTGTCCTCCCTCTCTTCGAAGCTGCCTGGTGCCTGCCATGCAGTGTGTATTCAGGTGCTGCAGCGGTGGTATAACAAAGGCCCCCTCATCTCCTGTGCTGCAGGGCGGGGGGTGAGCTCCAGGGGGCCTCCTCAGCACAATACACTGTGGACAGGTGGTAGGCCTCTGACTGGGTCCAGGGGCGGGAGGGGGCCCTCCAGGTACTTTGCAGGGGGGCCTTCTCAAGGTTTGTTATGCCACTGTGCTGCAGGATGGACAATGTGTTGACCTCCATCAGTCACAGCCTGGAGTGGACGCTGTGACTTTCAGCAGCTTGACTCAACATCTAACCAGAAAGTACCCGGCATCCCAAAGAGTGAATCCACTAATCTTCTATGTTCATGAACGTTTAATGGTGGTCATGTTAGAGTGCAGCTCTGTTGCACATCCACACACACCACACAGAGTTCACCCTGACACCACTAGCAACCTTCTGTCATCCAGCTCCAGACAACATATGGTGCGCAGCTGTGCACCAGTTCACCTAAAGCAGCTCCCTCTCCTCAGGGTTAAAGATAAGACCACTTTGATTCCCACAGCTAATTTTGTGAAAACGGTTGATTAGCCTGTCATTCATTTGGCCCATTTGTCACCAGGAACCGTGGAAGGATTTCCAGTCCTCCAAACAAAGCAGCATGTTACGTGGTGTGTTATGTCATGTTATGTTATGAGGTGTTTGTGTTATGTTACGTTATGTGGTGATTATCTTGTGTTTCGTTATGTTATCCTCTTTCAACAAAGGTTTCATAGCACTAGGACACGTGTGAGCAGGTCCTGATTGCAGATGGAAGAGGGATCTATATCACAGGTTCAGGGCCTTTAACAACCGGTATAGCCCTCGGCAGCAGGCTGTAATCTATTTGGTAACAAACTGGGAAGCCATTTCATGCAAGTCCTGAAAGACCAAGCAGTAGGTCTTAAACTGTATTCTTTGCTTTATTGCGAACCAGTGCAAAAGGGGAGTGTGTGAGTCCTCGTGGCTGCTCTGAAAATCCGTCTGGCTGCTGCATTTTGCACTGACAGCAATCTAGACAGATCTTTAGGAACTCCCAGGTAAGTGGCATTGGTGTAATCCAAACGGGGGGCAATAATGGCTGCCGTAATGATTTTAAGGGGCATATTTATACTCTGTTTGCGCCGGAATTGCGTCATTTTTTTTTACGCAAATCCGACGCAAAGCTAACTCCATATTTATACTTTGGCGTTAGACCCGTCTAGCGCCAAAGATCTTGGAGTTTGTCTCATTTTTTTGCGTGGACACCTACCTTGCGTTAATGATATGCAAGGTACGCGTTCCCTTCTAAAAAATGACTCTAAGGCATGTGCGCCTTATTTAAACTCCCGTGCAAAAATGATGCACGGGAGTGGACGGGCCTTAAAAATTGACGTCCAGCCGCTTTTGCGTCATTTTTTAACGCCTGGTCAGGGCAGGCGTTAAGGGACCTGTGGGCTCGGAAGGATCCCAGAGGTGCCCTCCCATGCCCCCAGGGACACCCCCTGCCACCCTTGCCCACCCCAGGAGGACGTCCAAGGATGGAGAGACCCATCCCAGGGAACTTAAGGTAAGTTCAGGTAAGTATTTTTTATGGGTTTTTTTTGTGGCATAGGGGGGCCTGATTTGTGCCCCCCTACATGCCACTATGCCCAATCACCATGCCCAGGGGACATAAGTCCCCTGGGCATGGCCATTGGGCAAGGGGGCATGACTCCTGTCTGTGCTAAGACAGGAGTCATTTCAATGGGGGTTGGGCATCTAAAAAAATGGCGCAAATCGGGTTGAGGCCAAAATTTTGCCTCAGACCTGACTTGCCCCATTTTTTGACGCCCAAGCTCCATTTTCCCCTACGCCGGCGCTGCCTGGTGTGAGTCATTTTTTTTTACGCACACCAGTCAGCTGCGCCGGCTAACGTCATTCAATAAATGAGGCACCCGCATGGCGCTTTGGAATGGCGTTAGCCGGCGTTAAAATTTTTGACGCACAACTGCGTTGGCGCAGTTGTGCGTCAAAAAGTATAAATATGGCCCTAAGTGTTTCAGAAAAAGTGTAAGGGAGTTACTTCCTGGTAGTCCATAAAAGCAAAATACATTTTGATAAAAGGTAGTTTGTATTATGCAAGAATGTGCTGATCTCTTGGGCAACATACCAATCTAATAGTTTAGTAAGGCATCAAAGAAATCGGCGATAATTCTTCAATAGAGAAGGGTCATCGCCAGTTTTTCAATAAACGGATTATAATGGCATTTAAAAAATCCGATCAGATAATTTGCCCAGAGTGTGAGAAGAATTAAAAATTGAGAGCAGTGGCTCCATGGTAGTTGGTGCCATCCATTTCATTACATCCGGTGGGGGCGGGTCTAATTAGTGAGCGCTGCAGCATCTCCACATTCCTGGGTTTAAACTGATTTCATCATCAATAGAATGGCTATAATTTTAGGAGTATTCACAATGCTTCCTTTGATTGCCTTTATCTTGACGACAAAGAGGGCATTTAATTCACTGCAACATGCTTACTGGGATTTTAAAAATGGACTAGTTCTGTCAAAATAAAATTTAGAAATGTAAAATGCAATAACCAGCTAAACGGTTTACAGACACGGGGAAACATCTTCTTTCAAGAGAAGCATGAATCTTTATGCAGTATCCTCAAAATATTTAAAAAACATGCATTTGATATTAATTATAATTACAGGGAGGGTGTTTGAAATGATATGAAGTATATTAAAAATGCCACCAACTATTAGAACTCACTGTGCCCTTTGCCCTCTAGAATGTCCAGACAGCTGGATTCCTTACTCACCTCTCTTCTTGGGGCGGGAAAGCGCAGCTGGGGGGGCTCGGGTCATCTTGATGAGGAGTTAGGGGGAAGGGGGACTAGAGGGGCTGTGGCTGGTGTTTTGTTAGTTTGCAGCCCATATGCAGCACGCTGCCAGCTGAATGGCCAATGGCTGCAACTGGGAGAAGTGTTTACTGGTGGGAATGGTCGAGAGTGCTGAGCTACCTGCGTTATTGATAGAGGGGGTGGGAATATCGGGCCACCTGCCTCTGTGGTTCAAAAGACCGTTCATGTGTGGCAGAGGCTCGTGTCTGTAGTGCTTAAGATGGTGCCCCTCCATCGGGAGCTTCCGGTATGGATTCTTGTTTCGATCTGCCACATGGAGGCCAAAATGTCCTTTCAGGTTGGCGGGATGGTGGATGTGAACTGCTTGTGGATTTATACCCCAACGAGCACTTTATCTCCGTCGAGGATGTACAGGCTGAGTTTGGGGTGGGGCTCAGTCACTTTCTACACTATACAGGCGTGGCCGAAATCACCAGGCAGACTTTAAAAATATTCCTCACGTGGCTGGGGGCGTCTGGTATGCTGGAAGCCCTGTTGACCTGTGGGCCGGGATGGCACTTTGTGTCCCGGCTCCATAAAGCTATGGTGGTGGATATCGCTGGTCGGCCTTTGCGCTCCTGTCTAGCATGGTATGCCAACTTGGGCAAACCACTTTTGATATTTGTGATGTTTGTTTGATTCAGTGCTTAATTTGTGAATAAAGAGGTGCCGGTGCCCAAAGCCCTCCTCTTAAACACGCGGCTCCTGCAATTAAACGTGTGAACATGGAATAGTGAGGCGGCGTAATCCTGAAATCATCTCGGGCCTCTTTAATCCATATAAACCCACTCCCTGCCCCTTCAACTCACTCTTGCAGCTTTCTAATTTCTCCCTTTGTGAAGCTTTTTCGTTTTATCCTTCCTCCGTCTTTCCCATATGTCTTGTGCTCGCAGCAAATGCTTGAGGCAGAAGAATAAGCCCTGGCCCTCAAAAATAAGTGCGGTTGCTCAGCACCGGAAACAACAAGCACAAATTAAGCACTGGTTTGATTAAAGTTTGATTATATTTAAAACAACAGGTACAGTCCCTCCCTGTTTCAGGAAAAAATATTTTAATTAATGGTTAGACTGGTAAACACTAACCTTGCCAATATACAGAAATGTGGTTTGTATACTTCCTTAACATAATAAATCATTAAATCACTAGGTTGCAAGAGCGAATTTATGTCATCATAACTATATACTTTTTTGTCTTTGCATTTTGGAAGTTTGGTCTTCAGATTTTAGAATTCTTAGACATACCCAAAGTAGATTCACAGATGGTTATGTTAAAGAATCATGCAATTTTTTTGGAGCCGCCCCTATGTGTTGTATGCTGCAATGACGAATTGTGCTCAGCTGCCTAACATGGCTTTCCTTACTTCACAGGTGCCTGAAATCAATTTCTGGCAACCTTCACCCCTACACCTCATTTCCTGTACCAGAACCCAACTAAGATCCCTCATTTTATCTCTATTTATTCCGCCACCACCCCATTCCCCACGTCCCCCCAAGAGTTGGCAATATTTGGAGTACCAGTAACTCCATGGGAAAGAAATAATGTGGTTTACTGGTGGAACCCCGAGGGTGTCTAGAGAAATGTGCGACTATCATGGGAATGAGTAATTCAGGGTCCGACTCCCAGAGTAATCTTGATTTTGTCCCAGTGCTGTCAGCAGCCAAAACCTGTGGGTGAAACACCACAGACCCACAGTGCCCTGTGGATGTCATAACTCCAGTAGTGACTGACTGCATCGCAACTAAAAGGCAGTGTGATGATAAAAACAACCACATACATGTGCAACACCTTACAGACAGGTCATTACACAGGATTAATATTGTACATCCTCCTCTTTATTTGAAAATGTGATCTAATGTTCAACAACCATGACACTGTCTAGAACCCAAGACACTGAGAGCAAGAGTAGAACACTGAGTGAAGAGACATGCATAATAAGGACATACCTTACAATCATCTATCCCTGAAAATGCCTTCATCTGTAACCAGTGAACCAGAGGATTAGCAATCAATTTAAAATTGCAAAGGCATCTGAAAACTAATATGAATTGTGTGATTTAGTTTAAAAATCTGTATCACGGTTACATACTCCTGTGGAATGCAGTGATAATAGCTCCATATATAATCATGAATGTGTTAAGCAATTAATCAAATATGGATGCTGTGTATATGAGCATGACGCTTCCTGTGACACCGAATATGTTTGCAAACTTTCATGGCTCTATTAGGCCTGCAAGCCATCACACTCATGGTTGTTCTTTGCACCTAATGTAATAGCATAACCTTATTTTCAAAACTGATATGGGAAGTGGGATTTTGTGAGAATAATAAGCTAATATTATGTATGTGAATGACATTTTCTCCAAGAGACCGTTTCACACTTCCTTGGTGGGGAGAGACTGCATCCTGCTAAACATATAAGTTTTCACTAAGTTTTCACTCAGGGTAACAAGTTTCTGTGACATGATTTAGCTAAATTGACTTGTATTTGGAAATATGTATATATATATATATATATATATATATATATATATATTAATAATGTTAGAAATGGGGTCTCTGGTTGGCGGTCAGTTTGTACTCTGTCCAAGCAGGGACCCTCACTCTCGTCAGGGAAATGGAGATACACACTTAGATAACCCTTGCTCCCCTCCTTGGTAGTTTGGCACAAGCAGTCAGGCAATGTGTAAAATATTTGTACCAACACACACACAAACACAGTGAAAACACTACAAAATGGACACCACACCAGTTTAGCAAAATAGGTAACATTTATCTAAACAAGACTAAAACAACAGAAATCCAACATACACAAGTCAGAATATGATTTTTCAAATGTATAAGAGTCTTACTTCTTAGAAAACAATGGAAACGTTGAATTTACTCAAACTACCTGATTTGCGTCACAAATAAAGTTGGACGGGCAAGCGTGCATCGAAAAATTCAGCAATGCATTCATTCCTTACTCGCAAGTGAGGCCGTGCATTGTTTCTTCTCAGGTCGGGTCGGCGATGTGTCGTTTTTCTCTCCCTAAAGAGAGTGATGCGTCGATCTCTAGATGGAGCTCCTCGGATCCGCGTTAGGCTTGCATTGATGTTTAACACCCAGCGATGATGCGTGAGAAATCCAGTTGAACGGTGTCGGAAAACCATGCTGCATGGGGTTTGCGTAGCTATCAGCAGCCGCAAGCGGGTGTGGCATCGTTTCTCCAGCCACGATGTGTCGATCTCCCAGCCACAATGCAGGTGGAGGGACGATTTTAGCCGCAAGGCGGGTGGCGCTTCATTTTACAGCTGCGTTGCAGGTGTTTTTTCTAAATTTTCACTGCACGGTGTTCTGTGCGCGAATTTCAGTCCTTGTTCTGCTAACTTCACCTCTCAAGGGACCAGGGGCTGGATAGGGCACCACTTGGCAGGGCAGGGGTCTCGGCAAAGAGTGCAGGTGCTGGCAGAGGAAGTCTTTGATGGCCCTGAGACTTCAAAACAGGAGGCAACCTCACTCCAAGCCCTTGGAGATTCTTCACAAGCCGGAATATACCACAAAGTCCAGTCTTTGTCCTCTCTCAGGCAAAAGCTGCAATTGCAGGCCAACCCAGCAAAGCACAGTCACAGGCAAATGGGCTGTACTCTTCCTCAGCTCTTCAGCTCTTCTCCTTGGCAGAGGTTCCTCTTGATTCAAGAAATGATCTAAAAATCTGGGGTTTTGGGTCCGCTACTTATACCCCTTTCCACCTTTGAAGTAAGCAAACTTCAAAGGAAAGTCTCTGTTGTTCACAAGATCCTGCCTTGCCCAGGCCAGGATCCAGACTCTCACCGGTGGGTTGGAGACTGCATTGTGTGAGGGCAGGCACAGCCCATTCGGGTGTAAGTGATCACTCCTCCCTCCACTCTAGCCCAGATGGCTCATCAGGATATGCAGGCTAGACCCAAGCTCCCTTTGTGTCACTGTCCGACCCAGACAGGGAATGCACAAGCAGGCAAAGTCACAGAATGGTTTAAGCAAGAAAATGCCTACTTTCTAAAAGTGGCACTTTCAAACAATTTTAATAAACAACTTTACCAAAATATGTATTTTTAAATTGTGAGTTCAGAGACCCCAAACTCCAGATCTCTATCTGCTCTCAGAGGGAAACTGCACTTTAAGGATATTTAAAGGCAGCCCCCATGTTAACCTATGAGAGAGATAGCCCTTGCAACAGTGAAAACCGAATTTGGCAGTATTTCGCTGTTAGAAAATGTAAAATACATCAGTACATGTCCCACCTTTAACATACATTCCACCCTGCCCATCGGGCTACATAGGGCTTACCTTAGGGGTGCCTTACATGTGCAAAAAGGGAAGGTTTGGGCCTGCCAAGTGGGTACACTTGCCAAGTCAAATTGGCAGTTTAAAATTGCACACACAGACACTGCAGTGGCAGGTCTGAGGGGTGTTTACAGGGCTACTCATGTGAATGGCACAGCCAGTGCCGCAGGCCCACTAGTAGCCTTTGATTTACAGGACCTAGGCACCTCTAGTGCACTTTACTAGGGACTTACTAGTAAATCAAATATGTCAATCATGGAAAAGCCAATTACACATACAATTTACACATAGGGAACACTTGCATTTTAGCACTGGTCAGCAGTGGTAAAGTGCCCAGAGCAACAAAAACAGCAAAAAGAGAGTCCAGCACACAGCAACAACCTGGGAAGCAGATTCAAAACGTTAGGGGAGACCATGCCTAGGATGCCAGGTCTAACAATTTATATACTAGTCCCTATGTATGTATTTTAGCTTTTGCCTCCAACTGACCATTTCCTAGCTGGAGCTCTGGACAGCTGATTTGACAATTGTCTTTGATCTTTTGCTGTACTGTTTGCTATTTTTCATTAAACTTTATTTGGCCTTGAGGCTCCCCAACGTGCTGTATTTTATTTTTAACAATTGCTAATGCAGAGTACCTGCACACTGTATATTGATGCCTTCGAAGGTTTGTGCTGCCAACAAATCACATTGTAATGGCATGTCCAAAAAGAAATAATAAATATGATGAAATTGCATGTGATAGCTGATAATGCTTTGGATAATGAATATGCCATTAATATCATGTGGTGAGAATTGGGTGCTATTTAGACACTGGAACATTGTCAGAAGAAATCTTCCTTCACAGTCTGAAGTAACTGAAAAGTGTTAGAGCTTAAATTCTACAGGGAAATGTTGCCTGATTATGCTCCTGATGCCAGATCTGTGCATCACAGCCTGTTTATTGATGCGAGGTCTCCCAAGACCCTTTGCCGTTTTACAAGATGTCCTCTTCTGGAAGAGTGGCACCTTTATTAATATCCTACAGTCTCCTATCTCCTAACATCATCTCCTGGTCACTAGTCATGTACGTTGGAACATGTCCTGCTATTTGATGGAGTTTTGTTTTGACCAATGACTTTGTGTTTCACCACTGCGCATATTAGTTGCTCAATGTTCACCAGTAGCACATGGTATGTTTTGTTCAGTTTAGCCGCCTATGGGCTTTGACATTGCATTAGTCATTACATTCTGTATTGTGCCTATTGGCTTTGACATGGCATTAGCCATTGCTTTCTGTATTCAGTTTAGCCGCCTATGGGCTTTGACATTGCATTAGCCATTACATTCTGTATTCTGCCTATTGGCTTTGACATGCTGTATCCAGTCTAGCCGCCTATTGGCTTTGACATTGCATGCCTATTGACTTTGACATGATGTATTCAATTTAGCTGCCTATTGACTTTGACATGCTATTAGATATTCTGCCTATTGGCTTTGACATGATATCATATATTACACTTTGTATTCAGCTTAACTGCCTATTGGCTTTGACATGATATTCAGCTCCGCTGCCTATTGGCTTTGACATGATATTATACATTACACTTTGTATTCAGCTCCGCTGCCTTTTGGCTTTGACATGATATTAGACATTGTATTTTGTATTCAGCTTAGATGCCTATTGGCTTTGACATGACACTAGACATTGCATTTGATATTTAGGTTAGCTGCCTATTGCCTTTAACATGACATTGCATTTGATATTTAGGTTAGCTGCCCATTGCCTTTAACGTGGAGTTCTGTATTTTTCCAAGCTGTGTTTTTGCACCAGAGAACCAAGATGTTTTGCTCTCACAGTAGACTAGACCTGATAAGAGAGAGTACATGGGCGTTGTTTCTCTTCCCTTGAGCTTGGGAACAGGAGTAGTCTTGGAGACCTGGCCAGTCTCCAAAAGGCTTGCTCAGTTTCCCAGGTCTGAGAGGAGGGGGCACACCTTTGTAACGAATGTAACAGGCTGCAGAGAGGCAGATTCGAATCTGCCGGACCTCGTGCTGGAGCTTGGCGCCAGTTGCCAGCATCCCGTGTGGGTAGATGACACTCTTTCTCGCGGCTGACAGGGGTCTCAGCTTGCAGACCTTAGAAAGATGTAGCTGTAAATAGTTCCTACACGGTGAAGTATTTGTTTTGCTTTGCATTCAATATCTTATAAATATAACCTGCTGTGTATATTGCAAACTGATATATTTTGTTTGATTAACGCGGACTTGAAAGCTACTAATTCGTCATTCATTCATAAACATTGTGGTTGGGGAAGAATAAAATAACAATAAAAGTCTTCTTTGACCTCAGAAGTGCATTTCTGTTGTGTTATGTTAGTGCTTAGAAACTAAATAAGAGGAAAGCACTACAATTGGTACCTGGAGTCGTGGGGTCGGTCATTAAGAGGTGATTAAAAGGGGTTTGACGAGTTAGTAGATTTCTAAGTGCACACTTTAAAAGTGTAATTGTTTTTTGTTGTTTGGAGAATTACAGAAATTGTTTTCTGTTTGGGGAATCACAGTAGCACGGCAGACCATGTCTGAGAATACATGTGTTGATGAACTGCCTGATGGTGCTAAGAAAAACTGTGAATTGTTTTCTGTTTGGGGAATTACAGAAGAAAATGCATGTGTAGCTAAAAGGCCTGATAAGGTTTTGAGAAATAATTCCCGTTGTATATATGTAGAAAAAGTGTGTTTTGGAAGTAATGATGACAGAAAGGTCTGGATACCTTTATCTGCTTACAGAGAAATGCAGGAGAAATGTAGGAAGTTGGAACATGAAAATAGGAATTTACGTGAGCAAATTAGCCAGGATACGATAATTCAAAATAATGCTGAAAGTTATAAAAATGAAGAATCTTTCTTGTCCCATTCCAGTAATGAGGGGGTTAAGACAGCTCCGAGTTTCCGTGTGAGCCAGGGTTTTTGGCAGCCAAAGTGCATTCCTTAACTGATAACAGGGACCAGAGACCAGAATGTGATTTACGAGTTACAAAATGCACAAGTAAACGAAGGATTTTAGAGCAAGACACCCCGAGTTTCATTAGCTTGTTTGATTTTTGGAAAAAGAATAGCTCTCATTTGAGAGAAATCCTAACACTTTTGTATATGGTCACTGTGAAAAATAATATGCAGCTGCGCGCGTGTGATTTGGCAAATGAAATAATGCAGACTTTAGGTTTCTGCGCAGTGCAAGAAGGAAATACTTATGTACATTTAAATCAAGAACAAGGAAAGAAAATAGTGCCCCTAGCTAGAATCATACAATGGATCTGGTACTTGCAAGACAGGGCTAGAGTACCACAGATAAAAGAATTATCAATGAAATTGTGTGCACCATTTGAATTTGTGTCTACTGAAGATAAAAAGCATGTTTGTTTTACTAATGATTCATTGACTGAAATGTTGCTTTCTGGCACAGTAGAAGAAACAGCGTTGTATAATGTGTGTCAGATTTTAAAGCAAGAGCTACGTGAGATGTGTCATTTTTATGCTGATTTTTGGTTCTTTGATAATGTTTTAGCACCTAACTGGTTCAATTACCTTGCAGATGTTAATGAGAAAAATGCAGAGAGAGAAGTGTTCACCCAGAATTCTGCCTTAGTGGGGATGGCTATGTGGGTGCCACAGAAATGTGAAAAGGCCACTTACAGGTGGGCAGAGATGAGAGAGATGCCCATTCCCCTAGATTTGATAAAAACTGTGCAGCATGCACAAAAGCAATCTGTCATGCAAGCAGTCACAGAGCAGTTGGGGAGAGGAAAGTTACCAGAACAGAAATGGCAAATTGATCAGGTTTTAGGGAAAGTGATTGCTGCAAATTACCAAGGAAAAATCGAAATTATGCTGATACCTAGAAAAGAATCTGATTCATTCATACAAATTGGAGACAGAATGGCCCAAATTGACAAAAATGCAGTGAATGGAGGTTTGGTAAAGAAGGAGTCTGCCCCAGCCCTTCTGACAGTGCAAGAAAAGGGAAGCTGTGGTGCAGCAGATAAAAACCTCAGTACTGATGTGTGGGCTGAAGCCCCAAGTGACCCTCCAGAACCTGCAGAAAATATAACAAAGGGCCCCAAAAACGTCCTGATAATAAAACAGGGAAAGAAAGAGGAAGGGTGCAGTTTAAATGAAAAATGTTATTTGCAAGAAAAGTCATACTTGTTTCTTTTGCAGATCCTACCACGTTTCGCCACTGTCCCTGAGTGTGCTGTGTGGTCCCCCTTCCGGTGTGTGCGTGTGGGGTCGGGGAAGGGACCGAATCCCCAACCTGAACCTGGCTGAGTAAAGTGCCAGCACCATGGATCCATTTTGCGCAAACTGCGCCTTCAGTTCAAGTTCAACTTGTTTGCTGTGTTTTTTTTTTTTCCCCCTCTCGTATGGAACTCTGACTTTTGCTTACCTTCCAGAAAACCTTTCAGGTGGACCGTGCATCTTTACATGAGTAGAACTCATGCCACATCAAATTGCTAACACTGTTGAATTAGAGACTCATTCAGAAGAAAAAAAAAAAAAATTGCCCAGTCTTTTTCTATGTAGATGTATCTGATGTGAAAGGTTATGAGATCAATGTGTTAATTCACTTCTATTGCTTTACAGGGATTGCTTTGATCATTGAAATTTGATTTGCTGTTAATGTTTTTTTTGTTTGTTTGAAATATGAGATATGTGAAACAAAAATTCATTGGTCAAAGGGCGGAATGTCCTGCTATTTGATGGAGTTTTGTTTTGACCAATGACTTTGTGTTTCACCACTGCGCATATTAGTTGCTCAATGTTCACCAGTAGCACATGGTATGTTTTGTTCAGTTTAGCCGCCTATGGGCTTTGACATTGCATTAGTCATTACATTCTGTATTGTGCCTATTGGCTTTGACATGGCATTAGCCATTGCTTTCTGTATTCAGTTTAGCCGCCTATGGGCTTTGACATTGCATTAGCCATTACATTCTGTATTCTGCCTATTGGCTTTGACATGCTGTATCCAGTCTAGCCGCCTATTGGCTTTGACATTGCATGCCTATTGACTTTGACATGATGTATTCAATTTAGCTGCCTATTGACTTTGACATGCTATTAGATATTCTGCCTATTGGCTTTGACATGATATCATATATTACACTTTGTATTCAGCTTAACTGCCTATTGGCTTTGACATGATATTCAGCTCCGCTGCCTATTGGCTTTGACATGATATTATACATTACACTTTGTATTCAGCTCCGCTGCCTTTTGGCTTTGACATGATATTAGACATTGTATTTTGTATTCAGCTTAGATGCCTATTGGCTTTGACATGACACTAGACATTGCATTTGATATTTAGGTTAGCTGCCTATTGCCTTTAACATGACATTGCATTTGATATTTAGGTTAGCTGCCCATTGCCTTTAACGTGGAGTTCTGTATTTTTCCAAGCTGTGTTTTTGCACCAGAGAACCAAGATGTTTTGCTCTCACAGTAGACTAGACCTGATAAGAGAGAGTACATGGGCGTTGTTTCTCTTCCCTTGAGCTTGGGAACAGGAGTAGTCTTGGAGACCTGGCCAGTCTCCAAAAGGCTTGCTCAGTTTCCCAGGTCTGAGAGGAGGGGGCACACCTTTGTAACGAATGTAACAGGCTGCAGAGAGGCAGATTCGAATCTGCCGGACCTCGTGCTGGAGCTTGGCGCCAGTTGCCAGCATCCCGTGTGGGTAGATGACACTCTTTCTCGCGGCTGACAGGGGTCTCAGCTTGCAGACCTTAGAAAGATGTAGCTGTAAATAGTTCCTACACGGTGAAGTATTTGTTTTGCTTTGCATTCAATATCTTATAAATATAACCTGCTGTGTATATTGCAAACTGATATATTTTGTTTGATTAACGCGGACTTGAAAGCTACTAATTCGTCATTCATTCATAAACATTGTGGTTGGGGAAGAATAAAATAACAATAAAAGTCTTCTTTGACCTCAGAAGTGCATTTCTGTTGTGTTATGTTAGTGCTTAGAAACTAAATAAGAGGAAAGCACTACAGAACATCAGGAACAATAGAGTTCAGGAGGAATCTCATTTCATACTGCAAGGGATAAGCAACAGGGAGAACTCGTGGTCAGAAATATCCACGTGGAGCAGTGCCAGCGCAGTAGCCCTTTCATCGCCTGCTTCTGACTTCTAGGAGAACTTAGTCTGCCACACACCCAACCACCTTCAGCGGAAATTGCACTTTCTGGGATCAGTTGCAGTACTCCAACACTTACATTAAAAAACACAATTAAAAACCTCTGAATTTCACTGGCTATTACCTTGCTGATCACTGGTGTACAAACATGATATCTGTACCAATGTTTATTACCATGTACTTTTCACTAAACCACGATTGTGTGGACATTATTTGACATGTCAAGTCTTCAGTATCTATAAATTGATGATGCTCTGAAACTGAATTAAACACCCTTTGGGCTTCTGGCTGTCTCATTAGATTATTATTTCTTTACAGAACATGGTGAATTAGGCTGCATGCAAATGTGTTCAAACTGTAAATTATACATTCTAAAAGGCTGGATATCTTCTACGGTTGTGCATGTAGTGATTTTTCTTCAGGGGTGGAGACCTAAAAAGAATAGCACATTTTCTGTGTCATTATATTTTTTTAAAGCAAAGTGCCTACAAATCTGTGTGTTGATGATTTGTTTCCGGACTCTTTATGGAATGAATCAGTCAGGCCAGGGCTGGCTTTAGCGCTGGTGGCGCCCTGTGCTTCAAACTTATTTGCCCACTTGCCCCGCACCTTGGATTCCCTCACTACCACCTGGGAAAAATGCCCCTCACCTCTCCATAGACCCTCTCCCACTGTCCACATAAAATATAGATTTATCCTTTGCAGCTGGCATATTAACCCTCTGTGCTACTTTATGGCGAGTCTAAACTGCCACTAGACAAAAAACTGATCTTTATATCTCTTCCACAAACATTAATCACAAGAGTTATCTTGATATTTTTATTGGTGCCTGAAAGCTGGATGCACAAGGAACTCCGCTTTAAAATTGTGAGTTATTGCTAAACACCCCCGCCCCCCAGGTCAGTGCACCCCCTTCCAACTCAGCACCCAGTGCGGCCGCCTCAGTTGCACCCCCTGAGTCAGGCTTGCAGTTGATATTCTTTTTATCTGGAGTCCATCTCAAACTCCTAGATTTCTACGTCAAAACCTCTGTGTGCAAAATAGCACAGAATAAGTTGCAAGATGATAGAAAGAAAAAGACCCTGCATTAGAGGTGGTTGTAAATGGAAGATTATCTGATCTGTAAAGTAAATTCCAAATTCTGTATTGAAGGATTCGCTGCCCTGAACTCCACAGCTCTCAATCGTAGCCCACCCGCAACCTGACCTCACACAGCTACACAGGGCCATACTTACAAGCCCGTGAGCCTCCTTGTGCCGCTCTGGCATCAAGGAGGTTTAAGGAGGTCCCCACCTTGCGCCATATTTACAAAGTGGCACAATGCATGCATTGTGCCACTTTGTAACCCCATTTGTTTCCACACAAGAAGGCCCCAAAAAATGTCACAGTAAAATGTACAAGATTTCACTGCGCCATTTTTTCTGTAATTTTTTATGCCTGCTCAGGGCAGGCATTCAAGTGACTCTCCATAATAATATATGGGCCTCCCTGTGCTTTGTTGGACTAGCACCATAATTTATGCGCTGATCCAGCAAAGCGCCACAATAGCATCATAAATTATGAAGATATTGTGCTAATGTGTGCCATGGTGCACGGTATAGTAAATACAGCACTACCATGGTGAGGTTAGGGGGGCACAGGGCAATGCAAGAAAAGTGGCACATTAGAGCTGATGCACCACCTTCTTGAAAATAGGCCTCAGAGTGTCACAACTATGAGCATTTCGCAAAACAAGTTTAGCGTGAGTTACTGAAAAGTTTGCGAGATTGCAAATAACCTAGTCCAGGTATGGCACAAATATATGTGAGATATATCCAGCTGAACAGCAGGGGGTGCCTATACAAATATTTAAAAACATGAAAACTAGTAATACTTTGAAACATTATGGGAGATAAAGTATCATTTTGTAAGTATATTTTAACTTTAAAGGATGCACTGCATAAATATCACTGCCCTAGGCTGTACTAGGGTGCTCACTGATACTTACTGGAGAATTTATGTAAAGACACCAGGGTTGTACAAAGGCTCCATACTCATTGTCGAGGTCAAATAAAACTTTTGCGAACTTCTGACAAATTGCCTTCAGAAAAGAGAAGACCTTTCTAACACTAATCTTGATATTATATACAGAGCTGCTCTTTGTTTCCCAAAGAACCAGACATCACCAACATTCTGGACACCTCACTCAGGGGATGTGTAGAAATTACCTAAATAGTAGTAAATAGTAACCCCTAAGTGATGTGCTACTTCTCACTGTGCAGGGTAGGGGACCCATGACGTGAGAATCCTCAGCGCACGTTCCACTGAATCCTACATCATACTATCTAAGACCTTGCTGAACACCAGCAGGGTCGAGGAGGAACAAAAGCGGACTCACTGCTCAAAGTCTGTATTCTTAAAGACTGAATAGAACGCTTGTATTGTGAATCTTAGACACCAGAGGGCTCACTTTTGACTTCCAATGGACAGGCACAAATTTTGCTGGAGTTAGGGGAAACTTGGGCCCATATTTATACTTTTTTAGTGCTGCATTTGCGTCGTTTTTTGACGCAAAATCGGCGCAAACTAATTGTATTTTGGAAGTTTGCGGTGCTTTGCGTAAAAAAATGACGCAAATGGGGCGCTAAAAAAGTATGAATATGGGCCTTGGTTTAGTGGCTTGAACTGCCTCCATTGGAGCATGGGGACCCATGTTCCAAATTTGGCCTCGGCCTTAGACCTAACATCATGTGATGCTGGGCAGATCACTTTATCTACCTGTGCCTAAATGTGTGTAACATGGTGAGTAGTTCTCACTCAGGGGTGAAGCTTGGTCAGTAAGATTGGTGGGGGTGTGAGCTTCAAATTTCCCAACAATCATGCTGGCATTTCATGCTAAAACACATTATCTGAGAGGCAGGGCATGAGGTTGCTTAAGGGACAATGGAAAGGGAAAGCAGTGCGGATTGTTAGTTAAAATACAGCATATTTTAAAATAACCAACATTTTAGGAACTTCAAAACAGAGAGTGTGTGTATGTGTGTGTGTGTGTGTGTTTGTCTGTGTGTGAATGTAAAAATCCTTGGTGAAATCCGACAGCCACCTCACCATATCCGACTGAAATCAGCTGTACCCACCTATTTACTAGAGAATGCATTTCTTAGGGGGATGGAACACCCCACCCCCTAAAGTTACTCCCATGTTCTCACTTTAATGTGATTGTCTCCCAAACCCTCGTCTAATGTACTACTACTAATGTACTGTCTCTGTTGCTTCACAGTTGGGTTTGTGCTATACCAGTGCATACATACGGTTAGGTCTGTGAGTGAACCTTGATGCATAAAGGTTGCTAACACGGGTTCTGGGCTTTATACTGATGCCAGGAGTATAGAGGTAGGGCATTTTATAAATTGAATAGGGGATGGAATTTGGTGATCAGACAAGCTTTACCTCACTGATGACCCCAATTCTGTCTACATGTGTTTAGATATGTATTACTTAGCCGACCTTTTATATAGTGCTACACATGACCTAGTTCACTTCAAAGCACTGATTAGAATGTTCCTAGGAGATGTGGGATGACCATTTGGACAGGACTTTCTCTATTGAGACTGAGGAGGATTTCCAGGCGGCTACCACAATGCTACTGACAAAAAAAGCTATCAGAATGGAGAAATGGGTGTATGGTTACAGAGCGCTTTAATAAACTAAGCTAGCAGCCGTGGGCTTGACATAGTTCGGTAAGGATCAAACAAATATGGCAGCTATACATCTGAACAATCAGACTAGAATAAATAAAATATAGTCATTGTAAAGAAGTGGTAATGGGAAGACATGAGCCAGCCATAGGAGCAGGTTAAGGCGGCGGGTGGTTACTAGAAGGTACATGGAGGCACAGAGAACTGGCTATGGCCAGAGCACTGACACATGTTCTTGCTTCCTCAAAAACAAGGCTGAGATGAAGAAGGCTTCGGTCAGCCGACTTTGTAAGAAATGATCATTCTTCAAAGTGTTTCAAACCATTCACAAATGACTTATTTGCACAAACTCTGTCCACCAGCCTATAGGACCCAGGGGCGTAGCTTGGTCAGTAAGATTGGGAGGATTTTCCGACAATCAGATTGGCATATAATGTTTAAATGCATTATACAACAAGCAGGGTGCATGAGACGGGCCTCAGGGGAAAGGGAGAGAAATGCAGGGTGGTAGGAGTAAAGATAGAAAACACAATATTTTATAAAATAACCAATATTTCTGAGGACTTTCAATGCAGAGACTGTGTGTGGTTTTGTCTGTGTTCATGTACAAATTCCTGCTGAAATCCGACTAACGTCTCACAATACCAGGCTGAAAGCACCTGCACCCAACTGTTTATAAGAAAATACATTTTATTAGAGGGGTGTAACACCCCAAACACTCCCCCTGAAGCTACTCCCCTGATAGCACCCTGTCATGCCCTTGTCGCTTTCAACCTTGAGTCGGTTACTATGGGGACGGAATAAGTTGCATAAGAATGTCTAGAGGCCACATAACACCTTCTCTGTGAAATGGACCCTCCCCTTGCGCCTGGAGTGGGGATATGTTGACGTTGGTAAATCTGAGGATGTGCTGGAAGTATCCGGCTGTTACTTCAGAAATAAATAATTATCTTGGGAATCAGGAATACTGCACCTGATTCGCCCAGGTAATTTCCCATAATTCATCTGGACATGTTGGCAACTTTCAGAAGCCGAAGCCTCCTGATGAAACACCCCGCACCGGCAGAGTTACAGCGCCTCTTGAAATCATGATGGAGCTGGTACCTCCTGCAAGTGGCTCCATGGGTATTAGCACATACTCTTCCAAGCTTAACTTTGCTCTTAGTGGTAAACTGCAAGTCCTAACCAAAACTATGCACTTGCTTCAGTCCAACTACATAGGCTCAAATGTATCTAATATTTCAGCATTTTCTGCAGGAAAACATTTGTATCCAAAGGCTTAGAAAAGTGTTTGCAGTCATGAGTGTCTGAAGGGCTTGTAATGATGTGTTCCTACTTTCCTTTTATCAATTGCTTTCAAACTTTTTTTTCAGTAGAAAACAACAGCATCGGGAAAAATAGAAACTAAAAAAGAATTAAAACATGGTTGTAGTAAGGTGAAGCATATTTATACTTAGAGACGTGGAATTACATTGGAGCGTGCAGAGAGCATCAGTGGTGAAGGACTGATAGCATTTATCTGGCGTGGGTTCATGTTTATCTGTGTAAACATTTCTTTGCTTTTTTCTCCCCACTGACACCCACTGTGTTTGTTGAAAAGTATTGCTCCAAGCCTCCAGGCATTTCCACTATATAAAATGACATGCCTAGTAAAAAAACGGCCCTGGTTGTCCTTGCTGTCACCACAGCATTTAATCACAGCGAGCAAGCCCTCATAAATCACAGAGAGGTCTGCTGCAGAAAAAGGCAGGACTGAGGTGTGAGCTACGCTCCAGCCTGAGGCACTGACCCGTATCAAGCCCCCCCATCAACACCCTCGGCAACGAGCCCTGGATCTTTTCCTCCCTCAAAGTACCAATGGCACCTAAAATAGCATGTTCTCAAAATGTGATGTATTCCAGAGCCAGCTGCCGAAAACGAAGCACAGCTTCCTGTCTTAAAACTAGTTGCTCCAGACACTGCATTGATAAGAAGATGAGGATAGATCTTTACTACTGCGATGTTTTAGACAATAAAGTGGGCTTTGTATGAGAAGTAAACAAGCACTGGCAAAGCCAACAGGTCTCACTATTTTTCAACAAGCATTGCCAGAAACAATAGCTCTAGCTTGTAACTAAAGATGCAAGCCAGACTTATAAGGGGTGCTTATGCTTGTTTGCATTGCATGCTCAGTCCTACTAACTAGTGTTTTTGTTCTCTTCACCCACCCTCCAAAGACAGGAGATCTAAATAAACAGAAAACAATAAAAAACCCTTGGCTGTGTGCGACATTCAAATGATCTTGGCATTTGAAAGGCTACATTTGGGACTTTCCTGATGCAGGTCACAGGGCTACCACTTAAGGTCCCTCATATTATACATTGGTCCTTGTGTAGCAGGCTGTAATACTTTGAGCAATTACTAGAGGAGCCCAGAGTCGATTCTGTCCTTTAACAGGCTTCAGTGCCTTAGGTTGTTACCAGAGGTCCCTCCGTGGAATCATAAATAAATTGTTTCAGGAAAAAAGGTGCATTCATTAAGCCTGTTGCTAGAGGTCCCCGTGTCATGCACATGTCCTTGGTTAGGTGTTTGCTGTAGGACTCTGGAGTCAGAAACAAATATTCTCTGGGTGCATTGAATACATCATTACTGGAGGTCCGTGGAGCCACTTCTTTCCATAGCATGGAGCGGTGGAAAGAGGGGGCAAGATGCAGGGTCGGAGCAATGTGAGGACTTGGAAGCGAATGACAGGGTGTGACTGGGTGTGAGCTTCAGTTTGGGGAATGAGTGCTAAAGTAAGGCAGATGGAAGGAAATCAGGGAGCGAGAATGTGGAGGAGGAGAAGTGGAGGGAAGGGGCAGGAAGTAGATGGACTGCACCATGATTTTCCATCACCAAGTAATGGGGCAAAGTACTCTCAACAGAGTGCCATGGGCTTGATGGATAGTCCATCCAAGTGATGGTAACTCGTTAGAATGCATCAGAGTCAATGGTTGAAGGGGGCTGACCCAAAGCCTACTCTCTGTGCTACTTCTGATAAGTACCTTTTCATTGGTAATGTGAGATCTCTCGAACAGCTAAAGCTGTTTGTAGAGATACCTAAATATACATCCCTTGCTCCTATTAACTTAATATATCTCATAGAAACTGGAGTAAGTGCGTGGAGTGGTTTTCTGAAGAGCACGAGACTAATCCCAGTGACCAACAATAACCACTGAAAAAACACTAACCTTGAGGTAGCTGTGTGCTGCCTGGTGTAAAGTGCTTCCATGCCTCGTCGGTGGCAGTAAGCACTATATAAATGCAGTTATGATATTATACAATACATAACTCTCCTGGCCCACCCTAATACCACGGCACTCCGTGGTCGGGCAGTCGATTGTAATGCATGCTATTATTATTCCATTTTACTGTTTGACACTATCATACTCCCATATGAAAGAACTGATACGGGTCATGCCCATTACCCTGTGCTGTACCAGTCCATAGCAATAACCCTCCCATCATCGGCTCAAGAGGCATGGAATAACTGAAGAGATCTACCATGTGCTGGTAGACAAAGAGGACTTTAATTTAATCCACCACTGCAGGCCCTCACAAGCCAAATACTGTGACTGCTTCTTCTCACTGTGACAATCAGATATGGGATGAACAAAGTTCATCCCATGAGATCTCTTCACCATTTCTGTTTCCATCCTATGCCTGCTCAGGCCATAAGCCTTAAACATATATGTCAGAATGGACGTATTAGCACAGTAACCAGTGGACTGTGATCATAAGAAGTGGCATAAAGAGACCTGCAGAGCTGCTCAAAGCTGCTCAAAGCTGCCAACTTACTGAAAACCATAAATTGTGTTCCTGTTTCTAACACTTCATCCATCACACTGCTAAGCGCCACAGTACATAACATGCTAATCACACCTCGGAGGTCACCATGCACCACATGGAAACAGTTTCCACGTGAGATCAGAGCAAATACAGCATTCGTCCAACAGCACACCATACATGGTGTAGCATGCTCCCCTTGCAGGCGCAAGCCTCAGTGACCCATGCTGGGGTAGTAAGCGCTACATAACTAGTGCACTACTTTATGCAGTTCTACCTGGCCTAGTGACTTGTAATGTAGAGTTGAAGCATAGAATGTCCTTGTTTCATCAGCAAAATTCGATATAGGCATCTACAGTACTGTGTGCAAAGGTTGAGAATGTAGGTGCTCATTACAATTCAAGTGGTAAACTGATGCATTAATATCACACCAAAAAATAGCGGAATGGAAGGGCGAGATAGCAATCAGGTGCGATATTACTACATGTGGTATAACACAGTAATACTCCTTGGTTTCGTTTAGTGGGAAGCAAGGTCCTAAATCTTGGAAAGAGTGGCTGTTTCACATGTGAATCCCGCCAGGTTTTACCTTCCAAGATTTGTGCTTGGGATTCCTATGGGCGGTGTCATTATTACAAAAGTCATAGGGCCAGATGTATGAAAAAAGCCTTTTGCAATTCGGAAATAGCGATTTTTAAGAAATCGCAATTTCTGAGTTGCAAAATGCAATGTACTATATTTGCGATTCGGTAATAGCGATTTCTTAAAAATCGCAAATGGTATTACCGAATTGCAAATTGCGATACAGCCCCCATTCGCACCTATGGGCCTGTCGGCCCATATTTGCAAATTTTTTGCATTCCCCAAAACAATTTTGGAAGCCATGTAAGGTGCACACATGCCAAAAGGGCATGTGTGCGTTACATATCAATTTAAAAAATGCATTTTTAATGCATTTTTAAAATTTGCACATGGTTACCACCAAGTTTAACTTGGTGGTAATAGCGATTCCTTAATGCCCAATTCGCATTAAGGAATTGCTTCATACATGTGCTTGAGAAATCACAAATAAGGATTCCTTATTTGCGATGCCGCATTTAGAGAATCGCAAATTGCGATTCTCTGAATGGGGTCACAATTTTAAGGAATCGTTATTTTATCGATTCCTTAAAATTGCACTGCGAATGCCTTTCTTACATTCAGAAAGGTGATTTTGCATTCGCAAACGGCCGAATTTTGCAGTTCGCACCGTTTGCGAATGCAAAATTCTTTGATACATCTGGCCCATAATCTTAGTAGAACCCCTGTTTGATTCCTGCGGGAGACTGAAAGGAGCTGCATAGTGGACTTTGAGATGTGATTATCTGTTCATTATTTATATGAGTGTAGTTATTACTACATTTAGTATGGCGAGCAATGCATAACTGAATTGCTTCTGGCTACCAGGGAGGGAAGAAGAGGGGAATCGCACCATCCGGGCAAGAGATTAGAGTGGAAAGATTTCCAGTTGTTGACTGAATGCCAGGACATTACTGGAGTATCATAAGCGTTTTAGTGAATTTTCGAATTTCGTCACTCACTGTTACCACCAGTTGGAATAACAATGAAGAGATCAAAATTTTACAACCGACAATGGGTATGTTAAAAATACTAAAAATATATTATCTAGATGCCACTAAAATGAGTTAGAAATGTAAAACAAGAGGCAATGTATAAAACAAAATAAGTAAAACTGTTGATTTCATACAACCGTTTGAGTGACACTGCTCAGGATTAACAAGTGTAGATCTCCAACTCATCCCATGATGAGGACGGGGCGCAGCCAAGATGGTGACGGAGCAGGAGCACCTCTCTTCTGCTCTGCACTCGGCTTCTTGATTTCAGAACCAAACTGCACTACCCTGCCGCCTGTATCAGCTCAACCAGTGGGGCCAGCATCAGCGACTATGCCGCCACGAGGAGTGGACAACCCTCATGGCCACCTACAGGGTGGAGTCTGGGCTTTGGAGTCCCGTGGTGGTGAGACTTAGCTGCTGGAGTCACAACGTGTGGCTGCTGTCCTCCATGGCTTCAATCTGGACAAGACATCCCAGAAGGCAGAGAAAAGCAAGGAACTCTGCCCGGCGGGACAAGGCCTACCTGTGGACCTGTGCTGCAACCTCCTTTGTGGCCACACAGTGGGGCGTGCTGGTCCAGGATAAAGTGGCATGTAGGCCAGCCACTTTGGTTGATGGAGGTGCCGGTGGACTGTGAACAGTTGCACAGGCCTCATTGATGGGCCGAAGGCATGCCAGGGGCTAAGAGGCGGTCCTGAGGGCCTTGCTCTTCCTGAATGGGCCTGCCTGATTAGAGCCATGTTTGCCCTTGGACACTCACTGATCTCGTGAGCAGCACTGACTGAGGCCTGTGGATCCTCAGGGCTGGGGAGACTGCTAATAGGCCCACCTAGTCTTCAGATGTGCTACACTTTGGGCTCCTAGTATACCAAGGGGCCTCTGGAATAATCACTCTCTGCTGGGTCCACTGAGCCTGCGCCTTGTGCCCCAAGGGTGCACTTGCACAGCAGTGGTGTACCCGGGTGCTGTGATGGCCTGGGCCCGGTGGTGTCAATGATGACCTCTGTTGCAGATGAGATGGAGACACACAAAGCATGAAACAACTCCTCCCTCTAAAAGAATAGACCCACCACACAAGCGGGCTCCCGATCAAGGTGGCACCCACAACTCCTCCTCACAGAGATCATTGTCCCTGCAAGCAGAGCTCCCATTGACCATAGCCTTCATGAGGAACCTATTTCGTAGGCTCTGCCAAGATATCACATTACTACTGGAGGAGGTCGCAAATGACATGAAGGACATGAGGAATGAATTGGGGGAACTGCGCTAAAGAGTCTCCACACTGAAAACACCACGGATGCAAGGGAAGAGGAACTGGATGCTTATAGGATGGAGTTACTTGACCTGCAGGATCATAACCTTATGCTGCAGACCCTCCTGGATGAACTTGTAAAACAGGTCACCCAGCTCAAACATATGCATCTAGGAAGCACTGAGGAGCGGAAAAAGGAGGCATAGAATGATCTGTAAAGCGGTTACTCCATCACGTTCTACCTAAAATGGTCCTGACTGACATAACATTATCCAGAACCCATAGGATTAACAGAACTACCATTGACGGAAATGCTCCGCCACACACCCTGATTTGTTTACACTATTGGAGGAGGAGATCATAGCAGCAGCTTGCCAAATGGGCACTATGGAGTTCGAAGGCGCTGCAATATGTTTGTACCAAGATCTCTCCTTGGGCACCTTACAGCATCGTAGGCAGATGAAACCGGTCACCTCCTTCATCCAAAGTAAAGCAGTAAAGTATTCATGGGCCCACCATTTCAAATTATTCATCACCTGGAAGAATAAAGCTCATGTAGTGCGTTCCCTCATGGAAACAGCTGCAGTTAAGGAACTGTTGGAGCTGGTAGAAATCCAACCCTAACTGGCACTCCTTCTGTTGTATATCAAACACAGAGGAGAGCCAGTCATGGAAGAGAGTTAAGGGGAGAAGACAACTAAAAGCAAAGCCCTCAACTGTCATGATTCAGCAAAAGGGGCAGGCAGTGCTGGAGAAACTTCATGCTGATGATCTGGAGTCCTAGGTCTGTCTATGGTCGTCCCAAAATGCAACCAGGTGGTGAAGAGGGTAGCTTGAGGTAAGAGCTACACACTGTACAGGGGGCCAGGCTGGAGAGTCTCAGACGGACTTTTGCAGGCATGATGGACCATGCACCTGACAGGCATTTCCTAGCCCTATTTCTTAATTGGTATACACCAGTTGGAGGGAGTGGTATTTGCATGAGTCTGACTGTTCTCTTCACCGGGACCCTTGGGAACCAAACCACAGTCACGCACTACGCCATCCACACCTTTGGACACCACACAATTACCACCCTAGAGACACACACACTTCTGCAACTTAGCCCCCATGTTAACCTATGAGAGGGACAGGCCTTGCAACAGTGAAAAACAAATTTAGCAATATTTCACTGTCAGGATAAATAAAACACATTACTATATGTCCTACTTTTACCATACACTGCACCCTGCCCTTGGGGCTACCTAGGGCCTACTTTCGGGGTGCCTTACATGTAAGAAAAGGGAAGGGTTAGGCCTGGCAAGTGGGTACACTTGCAAAGACGAATTTACAGTTAGAACTGCACACACAGACACTACAGTGGCAGGTCTGAGACATGATTACAGAGCTACTAATGTGGGTAGCACAATCAGTGCTGCAGACCCACTAGTAGCATTTGATTTACAGGCCCTGGCACCTCTAGTGCACTTTAGTAGGGACTTACTAGTAAATCAAATATGCCAGTCATGGATAAACCAATTACATACAATTTACACAGAGAGCATATGCACTTTAGCACTGGTTAGCAGTGGTAAAGTGCTCAGAGTTCAAAGGCCAACAGCAACAGGCCAGACAAAATAGGAGGCAGGAGTAAAAAAGATTGGGGATGACCCTGCATAAGCAAAAAAGTCCAACAATACCCAAACCAGAGAAAGATCCCACTATATGTGCCTCCTACTGCACAATTTCATTCCTTAAAGTGGACGCAAATATTTTCACTGGCATTCTTGCCTGCCGGTTGGCCCCGTATATGCAGGACTTGTTTGGTCCAGACCTTGTGGAGTTAATCCCTGAACAGGGTTGTCACAACAACACAAACCACATTTTACACATCATATATACGTCCTTACGTACAGGGAACCTTACCTTCCTACTGTCCATAGATGCTAAAAAAGCATTTGATCTGGTGCAGTGGCACTTCTTAGGAGAGGTCCTTAGCAAAGCTGGCATGAGCCCCAAGATCTAGAACTGCATTTTGAGTTGTTTAACAAACCCGAAGGCGGGGGCAAGGGTGAATGATGTAACATTTGCTCTAATAAAATACAGAGGGGAACAAGCCACGGGTTGGCCCCTGTCCACATTCTTTTTCCCTTTCTACATGGAGCCCCTGGGGGACGCGATTCGGTGAAATTCCAGGACTGCAAGGGTCAACTTTTGTAAGGCAGAACATAAAAGAGCTATATATGCTGGATATCCTGCTGATGCTCACAAATTCACAGACCACTCTCCTCGCCCTTATCCATGAACTAGACACCCTTGGCTCTGCATCAGATTTTAAGGTCAATATGCAAATATATTAAATCTTAAGCTTCCCTACAAGAGTGCTGTCCCTTCTCCTGGGCACAGAAACGCATCTCTTACCTTGGTGACACCCTGAACTCCACAGTGGAGCGTATGGCTGAACAGAATTACAGGGAACTACACATCATGCAGAGACCTATGGAATTGGCAGATGGGGTATCTTTTGTACTTATGCGGCATAGCTGCTATGATGACTCGCTTGCAGAAATACTATATGTAATGCAGGTTCTCCTGATCCAACCACCACAAGGCATACATTTGGATATACAGACCCTGATAGAATGATTCATTATGGGGGGAAGGGTCTGAATGCCAAAGCAACATCAATATTCATCTGTGGAGGCGGGAAGTTTAGAAGTCCCCTTCCTCAAATTGCCATTAGAATGGCACCGTAGGGCATTGGAGATACAATGGTGCTTCACTGACCTATTGGTCGCAGGCATCCAAATGTGGAAACCCCCCTGGCTGCCTAAGGAACACGTCCTGTGGGAGGTGTCTAGTGCTCCGGTCCTACGTGCCATTTTGGCTGCCTGGGATGGTGTAGCTACAATGCTGGGTTAACCACTATACCCTCCCCAATGACCTCTGTCACAGGCAACCCTTATTTTCCACCAAAGAGAGACAGCAATGACTTTCTCACTTGTGAACTGTAAACCTACAGGGGATCTTTTTAATCAGACTGGGCTGCATCCGTTAGATCAGTTAAAAAGGGACAATGTCATACCCAAAATGGGGCGCATGAGGTCCTTACAACTCGGTCACTGGGTGTGAGAGAACAGGGCTGATTGCAGAGGCCCCCTAACTTTTTGCCCCCATTTTTCACTTTTTGCTGGTGTTTTCTGGCTCTAATGGTGCCCTGGGTACTGCTAACCAGTCCCAGGGCCTGTGCTCTGTGTAAAATCAGTATGCAAATTAGGCTAATTATAATTGGCTAAATTAACCTACCTATAAGTCCCTAGTATATGGTAGGGCATGGAGGTTTGGGGACCCCAGCATAGGTAGTGCCCCCATAGGTGCACTGCTGAGGCGCCCAGTGTCATTTTAAAGGCAGGCCTGCCTTGCTTGCTGCTTTTAAATTAACGTTACATGCAAATTCGACTTTGTAATTAAAAGTAGTTCCAAAGTCTTAAACTACCTTATTTTTACATATAAATCACCCCTAAGGTGTGCCCTATGTGCCCCTAGGGCTGGGTGTCATGTAACTATAAGCAGGGACCTTATAAAAAGAAGTTTGGTATCAAATTCATTGTTATAATAAATCCCACAACTTCCAGTTGTGGGATTTAATAGAACTTGTTCAGGTAAAGAGTTTTAAACTTTACCTGAAAAGTTGCCAACTTCAGCCCTGCAGTGTTTTTGCTGCTGTGCTTTGATTGGCCAGCCTCTGGCAGCCTGGCCAGGCTGCCGTGATGAGGTGCGAAGTGGCCTGGCTCAGCACAAAGAGAGGTCCCTGGGGAGGAGATCTCCCCTCAGCAGATGGGGAAGCAGGAAGGGAGAGGGCTGTCAAACTGGTCTTCAAAGGCAGAAAAGGACATTTGGAGCAACCCAGCAACACCCTCACATCCTGCAAACCCAGACAATTAGGTGCCCCCCTTGATTAGATTAGGAGAGGGCATGAGAGGGGTGTGTTTAGGATTTTTAGCCACACCAGTGGGTGGGCTCAGCCAGATGTAACCTCCAAACATCACTTTCAGCCATGATGGATTTTTGAGGAATGTTGCTTCCTGGGATTGATTTTTGCCACAGTTCCCAGGAAGTGGTCATCACAGGGGAAGGACCCTGCCCCTGTTTGGAGAACCAGGACCCTCCTGTTTTCACCCAGGAGCAAGGATAAAACTGGCAGACCTGCACCCACACCTCAGTTCCCTACTAGATCCCTACCAGGAAGAACTACAGAAGAAGAAGGACGCCCCTGCTGGACCCCTGACCTGCACCTGAAGACTGCACTCTAAAGGACTGCACCAGCTGCACACTTGGGCTTCACCACAAGAAGGACTTTGCCTGGCTTCAACTGGGTCAAGGAGGGACTCCCTGTTTGCTACAGTTGAAAAATTGCTAACCAGAGTCTCCTGCACCAACTCCTGAAGAAACCAACCAGCTGACCACTGTCCAGGTGCCAAAAAGGAGTTTGTGCCAGGTGCATTCTGGGAGTTGTAGTCCGCACTCTCAAGGAGAATCTCAGAGCTTCCGGAACCTTGGGGTGAACTGTGGACCTCAAAAGGACCTTAAAAGAACATCTGGAAGAAGATCCAGAAGTTTGGAGAATTTTTTGAAAAAAGCTCCATAGAGGGACTGATCCGCGGCGGCAACTCTAGCCGGCTTGCCTCAACCGCGACCCGGCCTGATTTGCATGTTCATCCCGGTGAAGAAAATCTCCAAAAAAGAGACTAAGTCCGAACGTAGGAAGTTGACCGGGACCTCCCAGCCAGCGTATCCGAGGAGGGCTCCAAGGACGTCGGATCAAGATTCAGGTTTACCCCGGTCGAAGGATTTTCACCTCGAAAAAATGACTAAGTCTGAAGGTAAAAATCTCTACCGAGGGCTACCACGACGTTTATCCGAGGAAGAGTTCCAGGAGTTCAGATTAGACTGGCAGGTTTGTCCCACTGAAGAAAATCTCTAGAAAAACAACAAAGTCCTAAGGTAAACTTTTGACCAAGGCCTCGGGCTGTAGCCGAGCAGGGCTCCATCGCGCTCGGCCTTAAACTTTGACTTTGCCCCGGTCGAAGTGCGACCAGATGACCAGATTGGCGCTTTTTGTTTCTATGCTCTAGAAAGCAATAATTCTTTAAAAATTCATATCTCCGGTTCCCCTTATCCGATTTTATTCGCTTTTGTGTCATTTTAAAGCTAAAAATATTTAAAATTTTTATAAATTACGATTTTGGATTTTTCCTGTATTTTGATTGCTATTTTGTGATATTTGAATGCTTTACGCTTTGTCTCCTAAGTTAAGCCTTGTCGCTCGTTGCCAAGCTACCAAGGGATGAGCTCGGTTTAATTTACTGAGACCTGACTGGACCTAAGTGGAGATTAGTGGCCTATTGCTAAGTGTAGGTACTTACCTGCCCTTACCAATAACCCATTTTCCAACACTGGGTCATTCACCCAGTGATCAGGAAACATGTAGAACACTCTCTCACTGCCTTTGAGAAAGGCCTCATCATCAGAGCCCTTGATAAACACCATGTGCTTCATCGACAAGAGGCCTGCGCCACTGCAGCATCACTTTTTCTGATGCTCAGGTGGCAGAGGCCTCTGAATCATATCCATGAAGCGACGCAAAGCCACCCAGCATGACTTTGCATGGCCTCATAAATATGGAGTAGGGTAAGGCAGCATGTTACTCTGTGACAAGGAGGCATTCCATGGGTGTGGTGGTGGATTTTTCCACGGAACACCCATGGGTTTTGACACACTCCCAGATTTACAAGAATCTGTAAACCTGGGAATGTGTCATGACTGTGCGCCTCCCCAGGGTAGGAGTATTGAGGAGAAATAACTTTATTTCTCCTCGTTTTTGCCTCTTTCTATTATAACTTTATATCTCCTTGTGTTTTCCTCTTTCTATGTGTGCCCCCGGCAGGCAGCCAACCCCGCAACATGCACAGCCTTTGGCCGTTTGTGGTGGTGGGTCGGCCACATGGCCTGGCCTGAGGTCTGGCTTTGACCCTGACCCTCTGTAGACACCCATCCCTGAACCCTGCGCGGCATTCAGCTGTGCTCAGCAGAGGGTCGGCCACAGGACATTAGGGAAACATGTCAGAGAAGTTAGAAGATCAGTGAGGTAAGGCTGCAGGACTGTCCATGTAGGGAGAGTCACTGTTAGATGGCCATGGAGCAAACCCGCAGTGAAGAGTTTTACCTTTGGACTTAGTCACTGAACAGGAAGTCGAAATACACCAGCAGGACGAAGCAGAGGGCTGTACCCAAACCGCTGTATCAGATTTTAGCAAACAAAGTTTGGGGGTGACCCTGAAGGTAGGCACAGGTCAAACAATAACATCCCCGGAGATGTCAATTTGAGGTTGGGGGGAGTGCTGCCTCCCACCCCAAGCCACATTAGGAACTTGGGGACCCTGTCCCTCGGGGCCAGTGCTTATTACAGGGGAGTGGGGTATTACGCCCTCCTACCTGAGACTAGATTGGCCCTGGGGATCCCAACCCCCAAAGCCTGATCCAAGCAGTGTCCCAGGGTCTGCATCTCTTGGGACACTGTATTTCCTGCCCAGGAACCCTGTCTGTACTCTCCAGGGCAGGAAAGACAAATTTGCTCCCACCTGGACAGAAGTGGAGGAGTGTGGTGCTGGATTCCACCACAATGTGTGCTGGTTGGAAGCCAAATGGGGCCTTCATAACTGATAAGAACACTGTGCATGGTGGTGGCATGTGCATGGTGGTAGTTACTTTAGGGCATGAGTTATTGTTACGTGAGATATCTATAACTGATGAATTTTAGTGCTTTTGTTTGTTTTAAATGGTGTGTTTTAAATGGCATTTTCACCTAACAACAACTTCCCCGTTAAACTTTTTTCGATAGATAGATAGATAGATAGATAGATAGATAGATAGATAGATAGATAGATAGATAGATAGATAGATAGATAGATCAGCCTTCCAAGACTAGACCTATTGGCTTAATCAATATTTATTTTCATTTGCCAAAAATAGTTCCCTACAGTTTGTATCGGGATGCATTTAATTGATGACCATATATGTGTATTTATGGCCACATTGGGATAATAATTACTGGCACAGTAGCAAAGATTAAAGTATTGAATGCATTATTTCATGGGCTCCTCTTTGGGATGGTCTCTGAAACCTGCTACATATACTGGACCAATATGAAAGAAAATGCACTGAGTGTCATCATTTTTTGAATAATTTATGGTGGCAGCGTTAGTCCCTAGGCTCACTGCAACCTAAGGCTAGCATTTTACACACTACTGATGTCTATTTTTCATCATAGTCTGTCCTTGGAGTTATAACAATTTAATAAATTGCTTTAATGGTGGAATTATACACATACAAGTGTTAAATGGTCATACTTGTGCAGCAGAACCCCTTCTGATGTATTCCCTGGCTTGTATCCAAGTAGGAGCAATATTGCTACTTTTCAAATATATCAAAAGCCAAACAAAGCGCCACGTCTACAATGGAATATCCAATATTTTTTGTTGATGAATACAGCATATACAGTGCGATTTCTTGGCCTCAGGCAGAGTTTATTTTTTGCTGTTATATATAGGGTGAACTCGACCCAACAATACTGGAAAGGCTTTCACAGGCAACCAGTTTCATTACTCAAGGTCTCATTTGTTTTTAGGCACGGGCAGAATCACAGGACGTTGAGTAAATGTCAGGACTCTAATCTGACAAAGTAGAAAGCTCTGGTCATAACACCACATCCTCTCTCCTTGCCCCATCAGTCATAATAGGGACTGAGTACTCAAATTTGAAGACAATTGCGAAAAACTATTTATGAGGTGGTTTGCGTCACGTTTGCACCACGCAATGTGATACATGTGCGATGCAAATGCTAAGTGCAATTTATGATGCCATGCAAGGCCACTTTGCATGGCCCTGAGTGACTTCATAAATCTAGAGTAATGCAACACAGCACAAATTGCTGCAGTGCATTGTTCTGCCCTGCATTGTGTGGGTGTTCCCACGCACCTCCCATGGATTTTGATACATTCCCAGATTTACCAGAAGTGGTAGACCACGGAATGCTCCAAAATGCTATGCCTTCACAGTGGAGGTATAAGAAGGAGAAATATGTTTATTTCTCCACGTTACTTCATCTTTGTATGTGTGCTGTGTTCTGCAGCACACATAGATAGAGGAAGATGTTTTAGGGGATCGGTGCCCCTTCCTGCACCAAAACAATCCTGCATGCAACAGAGGCACCCTTGTAACATGGTGCATGGGTGCCTTGTGTTGGTGCTAGGCAGTCTAAAGGACACTAATGCAGGGGAAAAGCCAGGAATGTGCCATATTGACTTAAATACAGAGCATTCCTGCCCTTTCCCTGTCATGCATTGCAGCGCAGCAAGATGACTTACTGCGCTGCACTGCGTGTCTTTTTCATGCATCTGCTCCCTAGTGCACAATTTTCCTAAGAAGAGGAATCGTTTCATTTGAGAATGTTGCACAGGGCTGGGCGGGAGCAGAGGACAAGGAGAGTGACCTCCGCAGTCCATCATTGGGACACCATCGCAGGGACGCCGCATCCTTGCTAACACAGTTCCAAGCTGGTGCCTCGCAGGGATATATAGCATCCTCCCAATGGACACATAACCAGCAGCAGCCATGAACTCTAGATGAACTGCAGTTCCAGGGGATGAAGGGCTGTGGATGTCTGTCCCCAGGGAGGGTTCACGGGGGAAAGGAAGATGAAATAATGAAAATGCAGGCCTGATTGAAGACATTACACCGGTCCACATATCACCGTGTCTGCCCCCTCCATCTGTAGCACAAAGGATGCCTGAGGGCTGGCCTGTATAATATATGCTGTTATGTTTCAAACTTTACTTCAGTGGCGATTTTTTCATTCTGGTGTAGAATTACTCATTTCCCTGGTTAATTTGAATTGTCTCAAAACGCCAATTAATCATGGCCTTGTAAAAATACAGCCAGATATTAGACCTGCGATAGGTGCTATAATCTTAGTGTACAATAACAGGGAAAGTTAGCGTTATTTACTGTTGTGTCTGTAGTTACACTTTATTAGAAATATGGGGAGAAAACTGTGTGCAGTTTTGCTCCCCTATGACAAAGACCAATGATGTATCAAACTGGGGTGTAATCTGTGTGAGAAAATCAATCTGCAAGATCCAAAAAGACATCTCTACAACTTATGGGTGACCCAGAATTAACATATTTCTCTGACTCACCTCAGAATCAGAGCCCAGGCCTTGTGTCACCCTGCTGTACCCAGTTAATTACATTCCTCTCCAGCAGCAGGAACAAAGGCCATCCCACACAAAGGGAGCAATTAGCAGTGCTTAACTTAGCTCCTGAGGAGGAAAGAGATGGGGCTGACGTATCCCCATCAGTCAATCAGCCATCACACTGTACCAGGAATGGGCCTGCCCAAGCTCACTGACCAAAATAGGGAGCCCAAACCTCTAGAGCCAACACAGGAGGGACTCCTTTTAAAGATTTGGTGAGCAAGGCCCTGGTAGTGATCTCAGTGAGGCATGGAGCTGAGGCCCCCACAGGAGATGTGATTAGTGACACCTGCATGATTCCAATTGAACTGTCCTAGCATTCTGTGTAGGAGGTTGGAACGGGGTGGAAAGGTAAGGTGGCGCACTAGGATTGGTCAAGGGTGCCTGGCTTCTGGAACCTTCCACTCACCATTAAAACCTTTGAACAAAAGGAGATACTCTCTCTTGCTTGGTGTTTTTCGGCACTTTGTTGCTAGACCGTGGAGCTGCCATGGACAACTGTAAGGAGGTGACCTCAGGAGGAGTGAGTGTCCACATGTGCCAATGTGACTCTCCCCCTTGAACTCCCTGAGGACCAGATGATGGAACGCTCAGGACTTCTGCATCCAGAGACAAATACCAGGAGGAGGGCTGGCGCAGGGAGCCAGGAGAACCAGCTCTCTGTGGATTACACCATATGAGAGGTTAGGAGATCTGATAAAAAATTCCCCTGGTGGTTAGAGCTCACCACCAGGAGTAAAATGAGCCTAGGATCATCCAGATCAGTCCAACAGGGCCGGAGTTGTGGAATTAAAAAATATGGTGAACTTTGACCTTGTTCCCAAGCGATGCGCATAGGGCTCCTCTGCCCTTTTCCTAATTCCAAAATCGCCCAGGCCTGGGGGTCAGTGTGGGATACTTTACTTAGTTTAGTTCCCAGGAAGAGATCCCCCTTCCCAGACTCTTCCTTGGCCAGGAGACCCCATCTCCTGGACCTTATTTGTAAAGTAGGGCCCAGGACCTCATCCCTGAATCCCTAGCATCAAGAGGTGGCAGGAGCGCCATCATGACTCCCCCCCAGAAGTGGTGGGCCTGTTCGGCTCCCTGTGCCTGTGGCTGGGAGGAGAGCTGGCAGCCATCATGAACGCAAGAATCCCTGCGTGTAGGAGCAGACAAGGAGAGAAAGGCCATGAGGGAGCCAGCGTGGCAGCGAGGCTGCCCCATCAATTGGAGGCATGGCAGTGCCCGGGTGGGACAGGGCACCACACACAAAATAAATATAAAAAGAAAAAAAAAATCTGCGTGGCATGATGATGCATAGCAAAGGAAAGTTAGCTGATTTCCCCAGCACAGCAGGGGCGCTGCTCATAAAGTACTCAGTATTCCAGCTGAAGCGCCCCATAATTCCCTTTGGGACTTTTGTATTTGCATATATTTCCACTTGTGTTGGCCCCAGGGTGGCAGGGGCACCACCAAAGAAATAAAGGAAGCATGGTGGGCTACAGTAGTGCAGCAGTTCCCCCATTAACCCGTTGAATGCGGGCGTCGGCCACTGGCCGACGCCCACACTCCCTCCCTGGTGCGGGTCACGACCAGTGGCCGACAGCAGGGAGGGGGTTAAAAATCCTCCGGTGCAATGCACCGGAGGATTTATTTTTATTTTTTTTTCACCGTAGGAGACGCGGAAGAGCTTCCGCGTCTCCATCCCACCCCCCTCCCGCCCCCTTATGACGTCAGCGCGCCGCGAGGCGCGCTGACGTCACATTTTTTCCCCACCGGAGAAGGAGAGACGGAGGTAAGCGTTCTTTCCTTCTCCGGTGGGGAAAAAAAGGCCAAAACGGCCTCCCCAGATGCCAGGGAGGCATCGATGGAAAGGGGAGGCTCTCCCCTTTCCATCGATGCCTCCCTGGCACCGTTTCCTGGCCGTGGATCGCAGCGCGGCTGCGATCCACGGCCAGGAAACGCCCCTAGGCACCAGGGATCTTCTTTGGGGGGGTCGGCCCCCTCGTAAAAGGGCCACCCCCCCCCGGCAATATTTAAATTATTGACACTGTTTTGGGGGGCGATCGCGCCCCCCACAAAAAAAAAAAAAAGAAAAAAAGAAAAAAATAATGGCGGGGTCGGCCCTTGGAACACGGGCCGACCCCAGGGGAAAAAAAAACACGTCGTTTTGCCTGGGGAGGCCGATCGCCCCCCCAGGGTAAAAAAAAACAAAAAAAAACAAATTGTTGGTGGTCAGCCCTTAGGGTGACCATCAATGGGGCCATTTTTTTTTTTATACATGTGTGCTTTGCCGAGGGCAAGCACACATGTATAAAAAGAAAAAGATTTGTGACATGAGTCTCATATATATGTGTATATATGTATACACATATATATATCTATATAGATATATATATCTATATAGATATATATATATATATATCTATATAGATATATGTATATATATATATAGATAGATATATATATTTTTTTCAGGACAAGCATTGCAGCGTCCATGTGCTGCTTTTCTGACTTGTTGGTGTGTATCTGGGCTTCTAACAACGCCCACCTCACGCCCATCACTACCACTCCTTTGATGGCATTGGAAAATGATTTACCTTTGTCCCTCCTTGGGGAGGTTTTGCTACCGCCTTGGCCATCGCCCCTGGTACATGGCTAATTGCACTTTTGCTGTTACGTTTAACTGCGAGCGAACTTCTTTTCCTTTTGTGTAACTCTTCACATGATGCTCATGGTGGCCATGGCGCTGTGAATCGGCTCTCTTATGTGAAAGAGTTTAACTTTAAATTATCAATTTATGTGTTAAGAAAAGTTGGGTTAGGAGTTTATAACGCTAATAGCTCTAACTCGAGCAGATGCGAGACCCATTGCATTGTAAATGCTTGTTATTCTTGTGTGTGTTGTTTTATAATGGTGAACAATTTCACCGCACTCCACGAGGACCGTGATCAAGACTCCTTGGTGAGTTGAAACACGTTGGTGGTTATTGACTGCAATAAAATACACGTTTATTTGTACTTCATGGAGTGCGGTGAAATTTTTCGGCATTAGATAATTTCTAGATTGGTCTTCCCTGTCACTGGGCACCGGCAGTGGAGTGTGCCGCCCAGCAACCCTTCAACCACTTTGTTTCTAAACATATAAATATATATATATTATTATATATATATATATATATATATATATACACAATATGCATGCATGCATGTCTTTTCTGTAGTGGCAGTTTTGCTGGATAGTACTGAGGGAATTAGAAGAGGAGGTAATGGGAGGCAGAGCACCAAAAATGACTGTTGCACAGGGTGTGTGGTAAGGTGAAGTAATACATTCTTTTTTTGTTTTTTTCAGTGTTTTCAGAGAATCTGCAGAATTGGAGAAGAAGCGAAGGTAAGGTGACGACATTTCCTGTTGTACACAACAAACATACCAACAAGCAATTTTGTGACTATCTGCCTTCTACGTAGGATAGTAATTTAGAGGGACAGTTTAGCCAGTTGCAGAGATGGCGTCTCGTTGGAGGACTGCTGATCAAGCCCTAGCTCGGGTTATGGAGGACAGTTCTGATGTAGGCTCAGAGACTGAGACAGCAGACACTGAGACAGCATCTGAGGGATAGGACAATGGGGCAGATTCTGGGAGTGATTTTTCAGTCGGCGGAGTCCCATCTGACGACACCTCTTCCAGTGAGTCTGAAGGAGACAATGACGACATCCGTGCTGTCCCTTCGCAAGCACATTCTGGGCAGCGGGACCACATTGGGTTAGCCGAACCCAGAGAGCACGTGCTTGCTGCCGCAAGCACAGAACGAGTGCTCTCTTGGCAGCCCCCCTGTTTGGTTCAGCCCCAAATTCCACCTTTTACTGGTGACGCTGGATGTAAAGTCGATACAGCTAACTTTTTGCCAGTCGACTACATCTATCTGTTTTTGGAGGTTGACTTTCTTCAGAAAGTTGTGCAGCAAACAAATTTGCGTGCAGACCAATTTCTGAGGGAGCGCGGAGGCACTCTAGGGCCCCGTTCTAGGGCACGCCAGTGGACTCCCACTTCGCTGGCGGAGTTGAAGATATTTGTGGGCCTTACCCTCAAAATGGGGTTAGTACAGAAACCCACCTTGCAGTCCTACTGGACGACTCGCACGGTTTGGGTAACTCCCATCTTCGCACCATACATGAGCAGAGATCGTTTTTTGCTACTGCAGCGCATGCTGCATTTCAATGACAATTCTGCTGCATTGCCCCGGGACCATCCAGATCATGACAGGTTGTTCAAAATTCGGCCTGTCGTGGAACATTTGTCTGCCAGGTTTCCAGAGATCTATACTCCTGGAAAGAATATAGCAGTCGATGAGTCCTTGATCCTGTACAAAGGACGGCTGCTTTTCAGACAGTACATTGCGAGCAAAAGAGCTCGCTATGGCATAAAGCTGTACATGCTGTGTGAGAGCTCTACTGGCTATGTGTACAGCCTGAGAGTGTATACAGGGAAGGATTCTACCCTAAACCCTGTAGGTTGCCCTCCCGCGTTAGGGGTCACAGGTAAGATTGTATGGGAACTTGTCCATCCACTTCTTCACAAAGGTTATAACCTTTATGTGGACAATTTCTATACAGGAGTAGAGCTGTTCAGTGAGCTCTACAAAGCTGGCACTGTGGCCTGCGGTACAGTTCGTTGTAACCGCAAAGGATTCCCGCGGGAGCTTGTTTGCAAGAAGCTCCAGAAATCACAGAGTACTGCATTGCGTTCTAACGAACTGCTCGCAGTCAAGTTCCTAGATAGACGTGATGTATACGTGCTAACTACAATTCATGATGAGAGCACTTCTCCCATCACGGTTTGGGGTCAGATGGCCGAAGTCCACAAGCCCATCTGTATACTCGATTACAATAAGTACATGGGTGGAGTGGACAAGAACGACCAGGTTCTTCAACCATACAATGCGTGTCGTAAAACTCGCACTTGGTACAAGAAACTGTTTACCCACCTGATTCAGATGGCAACATATAATGCGTATGTTGTTTACCGTCAGACAACAACAGGAAGACTCATGACTTTCCTTGACTTCCAGTTGTCTGTAATTGAAAGCCTCACTGCTGTTACTGAAGAAGCAGCAGCCTCCACCTCATATGTTCTGGAGGATGTGGCAAGGCTGCAGGAGCGACACTTTGCTGATCGCATACCTAAAACACCCAAAAAGGATCGCCCATGTCGTCGCTGTAAAGTGTGCTCAAAGCATGGAAAGCGGCAGGAGAGTCGGTATTACTGTCCCCAGTGTCCATCACAACCAGGCCTCTGTATCCCTACTTGCTTTACGCTGTATCATACTAAAGCAAAGTTCTGGGAAATCGACTGAGGTTGAGCTGCTGTTGGGTAATCCTTTCAGTGGCAGTGCATGGATACCGAACGTCCATGGGCCACTGCTTCGTTAGGCAAGGAGCCATAGAATTTTACTTCATCATGGACTTCCTTTTGGCGTGGTCGGTGTTCTGTTCAATTAACATGCATTTTCTTCCCCCTACTGCATATACTAGTAGACAGAACATATGCCACATTGCCACGGAGTACCCTTTCTTCACCTGCATGTCTTCCTTACTTTCAACGGTAGATATGCTCTCTCAGTTCGAGAAATCACTTTGTAGGGCATACTTGGAAGCCCCCAACTTGCTTCCACAAACTAGTATAGGTTCACTTGGCTATTATACAGGATTAGCCAGGACTCTGATGAGAACAGAGACATGGATGGGTAAGGAAAGCTTATGGTAGGAGTGCCTTCACAGGGTTATTGCACAGGTAGAAGGCAGATAGTAAAGGTAGTACAGATGTACATCATCTACACCTATGGATTCAAACCCATTGGTGCCATCCCAGCACTAAAGGAGAATGACTTGTATAGGTCAGTGTTTGACCTGCTTTTCATGTTCATCCTCCATCAGAACTTAGTAGATGTTCAGTTTGCTGTATAAGTGCATTATAGTCACATCACTGCACATAATGTTGGCTGGGACATATGCTACGTTCTCATGGACTCCCCTATGTACCAAACACTACCCTTTTCCATAGCCTATGACCTTCTCTTTAGGGAACATCATGAGAAATCCCCAGCATGTCTCCCTTAGTTTCAAAGGTAGATATGCTCACTCAGTTCGAGGAATCGCTTTGTACGGCATACTCGGACACCCCCAACTTGCATCCACAAACTGGAAGGAGTTGGATTTAGCACAGAGATTGCGCTAAAGGCGCATGAAAAACATGTCTTCCTGAGCCTCAGGTGGCTGTCACAGGAGTCATTAGTAAAGGTTTGTTACGCATGCATTTGGTAATGTTAAGGAAGAAGGAGGCAGGTAGCCTATGACCTTCTCTTTAGGTAACAGCATGAGAAATCCCCAGCATGTCTCCCTTAGTTTCAAAGGTAGATATGCTCACTCAGTTCGAGGAATCGCTTTGTACGGCATACTCGGACACCCCCAACTTGCATCCACAAACTGGAAGGAGTTGGATTTAGCACAGAGAGTGCGCTAAAGGCGCATGAAAAACATGTCTTCCTGAGCCTCAGGTGGCTGTCACAGGAGTCATTAGTAAAGGTTTGTTACGCATGCATTTGGTAATGTTAAGGAAGAAGGAGGCAGTTACTTGACAGGTGGTAAAATGTAGTCAAACTTATTCCGTTCTGTGGCGTGTGAATGTGATGGGCCCTTGTCTGGCAGCGGTAAGTTAATGTGAGTGGAGTGATTGATTGGATTGGGCCCGTGGCTGGCGATATGAAAGGGTTGTTTGTTGTGCGTGAATGGCGTGTGAATGGACCATAAAGAGGTTGGTGCCTGGACGCGGCTTTATGGCCCACCTTCAGAAGGCTTGGTTTCAACATTCAGATACTTTGATAAGTAATCATGCTTTAAAACCATCATTTCTGGAGGTGCTAAAACCAACCAGTGTGAGTGGTGGGTTAACTTTAACAAACTAGTACCAGGGGAGACCAAGGGTGCAGGACTTGCATGGCTCTCACCAGTTTTCCTTCACCCAGAATCCCCTTGAAATTACATTATGTGCTTAAAAAACACATTTTCCTTGCATTCCAATGAGCAGAAGTCCAGGGATCTGCAGGGATCCTCAAAATTCCTACCACCCAGTGTTTCCCCACTTGTCCTGATAAAAACACAACCCCGCTTGTGTGCCTGCGCCTAGTGCCTGCTTCAGGAATGAATCACTCCAGGGTTAACAGTAGACCTCAAGCAAGGACTACCATTGACCCTTGTGTGATCCATTCCTGTCGCGGGCGCTAGGCCTACCCACACAAGTGAGGTATCATTTTTATCGGGAGACTTGGGGGGACGCTGGGTGGAAGGAAATTTGAGGCTCCTCTCAGATTCCAGAACTTTCTGTCACCGAAATGTGAGGAAAACTTGTTTTTTTAGCCACTTTTTGAGGTTTGCAAAGGATTCTGGGTAACAGAACCTGGTCAGAGCCCCGCGAGTCACCCCATCTTGGATTCCCCTAGGTCTCTAGTTTTCAAAAATTTACAGGTTTGGTAGGTTTCCCTAGGTGCCGGCTGAGCTAGAGGCCAAAATCTACAGGTAGGCACTTTGCAAAAAACAGCTCTGTTTTCTGTGATGTGTCCACGTTGTGTTTTGGGGCATTTCCTGTCGCGGGCGCTAGGCCTACCCACACAAGTGAGGTATCATTTTTATCGGGAGACTTGGGGGGACGCTGGGTGGAAGGAAATTTGAGGCTCCTCTCAGATTCCAGAACTTTCTGTCACCGAAATGTGAGGAAAACTTGTTTTTTTAGCCACTTTTTGAGGTTTGCAAAGGATTCTGGGTAACAGAACCTGGTCAGAGCCCCGCGAGTCACCCCATCTTGGATTCCCCTAGGTCTCTAGTTTTCAAAAATGTACAGTTTTGGTAGGTTTCCCTAGGTGCCGGCTGAGCTAGAGGCCAAAATCTACAGGTAGGCACTTTGCAAAAAACAGCTCTGTTTTCTGTGATGTGTCCACGTTGTGTTTTGGGGCATTTCCTGTCGCGGGCGCTAGGCCTACCCACACAAGTGAGGTATCATTTTTATCGGGAGACTTGGGGGGACGCTGGGTGGAAGGAAATTTGAGGCTCCTCGCAGATTCCAGAACTTTCTGTCACCGAAATGTGAGGAAAACTTGTTTTTTTAGCCACTTTTTGAGGTTTGCAAAGGATTCTGGGTAACAGAACCTGGTCAGAGCCCCGCGAGTCACCCCATCTTAGATTCCCCTAGGTCTCTAGTTTTCAAAAATGTACAGGTTTGGTAGGTTTCCCTAGGTGCCGGCTGAGCTAGAGGCCAAAATCTACAGGTAGGCTCTTTGCAAAAAACAGCTCTGTTTTCTGTGATGTGTCCACGTTGTGTTTTGGGGCATTTCCTGTCGCGGGCGCTAGGCCTACCCACACAAGTGAGGTATCATTTTTATCGGGAGACTTGGGGGGACGCTGGGCGGAAGGAAATTTGAGGCTCCTCTCAGATTCCAGAACTTTCTGTCACCGAAATGTGAGGAAAACTTGTTTTTTTAGCCACTTTTTGAGGTTTGCAAAGGATTCTGGGTAACAGAACCTGGTCAGAGCCCCGCGAGTCACCCCATCTTGGATTCCCCTAGGTCTCTAGTTTTCATAAATGTACAGGTTTGGTAGGTTTCCCTAGGTGCCGGCTGAGCTAGAGGCCAAAATCTACAGGTAGGCACTTTGCAAAAAACAGCTCTGTTTTCTGTGATGTGTCCACGTTGTGTTTTGGGCCATTTCCTGTCGCGGGCGCTAGGCCTACCCACACAAGTGAGGTATCATTTTTATCGGGAGACTTGGGGGGACGCTGGGTGGAAGGAAATTTGAGGCTCCTCTCAGATTCCAGAACTTTCTGTCACCGAAATGTGAGGAAAACTTGTTTTTTTAGCCACTTTTTGAGGTTTGCAAAGGATTCTGGGTAACAGAACCTGGTCAGAGCCCCGCGAGTCACCCCATCTTGGATTCCCCTAGGTCTCTAGTTTTCAAAAATGTACAGGTTTGGTAGGTTTCCCTAGGTGCCGGCTGAGCTAGAGGCCAAAATCTACAGGTAGGCACTTTGCAAAAAACAGCTCTGTTTTCTGTGATGTGTCCACGTTGTGTTTTGGGGCATTTCCTGTCGCGGGCGCTAGGCCTACCCACACAAGTGAGGTATCATTTTTATCGGGAGACTTGGGGGGACGCTGGGTGGAAGGAAATTTGAGGCTCCTCTCAGATTCCAGAACTTTCTGTCATCGAAATGTGAGGAAAACTTGTTTTTTTAGCCACTTTTTGAGGTTTGCAAAGGATTCTGGGTAACAGAACCTGGTCAGAGCCCCGCGAGTCACCCCATCTTGGATTCCCCTAGGTCTCTAGTTTTCAAAAATGTACAGGTTTGGTAGGTTTCCCTAGGTGCCGGCTGAGCTAGAGGCCAAAATCTACAGGTAGGCACTTTGCAAAAAACAGCTCTGTTTTCTGTGATGTGTCCACGTTGTGTTTTGGGCCATTTCCTGTCGCGGGCGCTAGGCCTACCCACACAAGTGAGGTATCATTTTTATCGGGAGACTTGAAGGGGACACTGGGTGGAAGGAAATTTGAGGCTCCTCTCAGATTCCAGAACTTTCTGTCATCGAAATGTGAGCAAAACTTGTTTTTTTAGCCACTTTTTGAGGTTTGCAAAGGATTCTGGGTAACAGAACCTGGTCAGAGCCCCGCGAGTCACCCCATCTTGGATTCCCCTAGGTCTCTAGTTTTCAAAAATGTACAGGTTTGGTAGGTTTCCCTAGGTGCCGGCTCAGCTAGAGGCCAAAATCTACATGTAGGCACTTTGCAAAAAACAGCTCTGTTTTCTGTGATGTGTCCACGTTGTGTTTTGGGGCATTTCCTGTCGCGGGCGCTAGGCCTACCCACACAAGTGAGGTATCATTTTTATCGGGAGACTTGGGGGGACGCTGGGTGGAAGGAAATTTGAGGCTCCTCTCAGATTCCAGAACTTTCTGTCATCGAAATGTAAGGAAAATTTGTTTTTTTAGCCACTTTTTGAGGTTTGCAAAGGATTCTGGGTAACAGAACCTGGTCAGAGCCCCGCGAGTCACCCCATCTTGGATTCCCCTAGGTCTCTAGTTTTCAAAAATGTACAGGTTTGGTAGTTTTCCCTAGGTGCCGGCTGAGCTAGAGGCCAAAATCTACAGGTAGGCACTTTGCAAAAAACAGCTCTGTTTTCTGTGATGTGTCCACGTTGTGTTTTGGGGCATTTCCTGTCGCGGGCGCTAGGCCTACCCACACAAGTGAGGTATCATTTTTATCGGGGGACTTGGGGGGACGCTGGGTGGAAGGAAATTTGAGGCTCCTCTCAGATTCAAGAACTTTCTGTCACCGAAATGTGAGGAAAACATGTTTTTTTAGCCACTTTTTGAGGTTTGCAAAGGATTCTGGGTAACAGAACCTGGTCAGAGCCCCGCGAGTCACCCCATCTTGGATTCCCCTAGGTCTCTAGTTTTCAAAAATGTACAGGTTTGGTAGGTTTCCCTATGTGCCGGCTGAGCTAGAGGCCATAATCTGCAGGTAGGCACTTTGCAAAAAACAGCTCTGTATTTTGTCAAAAAATGGGATGTGTCCACGTTGTGTTTTGGGGCATTTCCTGTCGCGGGCGCTAGGCCTACCCACACAAGTGAGGTATCATTTTTATCGGGAGACTTGGGGGAACATAGAATAGCAAAACAAGTGTTATTGCCCCTTATCTTTCTCTACATTTTTTCCTTCCAAATATAAGAGAGTGTGTAAAAAAGACGTCTATTTGAGAAATGCCCTGCAATTCACATGCTAGTATGGGCACCTCGGAATTCAGAGATGTGCAAATAACCACTGCTCCTCAAAACCTTATCTTGATCCCATTTTGGAAATGCAAAGGTTTTCTTGATACCTCTTTTTCACTCTTGATATTTCAGCAAATTAATTGCTGTATACCCAGTATAGAATGAAAACCAACTGCAGGGTGCACCTCATTTATTGGCTCTGGGTACCTAGGGTTCTTGATGAACCTATAAGCCCTTTATATCCCCGCAACCAGAAGAGTCCAGCAGACAAAACGGTATATTGCTTTCAGAAATCTGACATCGCAGGAAAAAGTTACAGAGTAAAACATAAAGAAAAATGGCTGTTGTTTTCAGCTCAATTTCAATATTTTTTTATTTCAGCTGTTATTTTCTGTAGGAAAACCTTGTAGGATCTACACAAATGACCCCTTGCTGAATTCAGAATTTTGTCTAGTTTTCAGAAATGTTTAGCTTTCCAGGATCCAGCATTGGTTTCACACCCATTCCTGTCACTAACTGGAAGGAGGTTGAAAGCACCAAAAATAGTAAAAATGGGGTATGTCCCAGTAAAATGCCAAATTTGTGTTGGAAAATGTGGTTTTCCGATTCAAGTCTGCCCGTTCCTGAAAGGTGGGAAGATAGTGATTTCAGCACCAGAAACCCTTTGTTGATGGCATTTTTGGGAAAAAACCACAAGCCTTCTTTCGGCTGCCCTTTTTTCCCATTTTTTTGGAAAAAACGAAATTTTCACTGTATTTTGGCTATTTTCTTGGTCTCCTCCAGGGGAAACCACAAACTCTGGGTACCATTAGAATCCCTAGGATGTTGGAAAAAAAGGACGCAAATTTGGCGTGGTTAGCTTATGTGGACAAAAAGTTATGAAGCCCTAAGCGCGAACTACCCCAAATAGCCAAAAAAGGGCTCAGCACTGGGGGGGAAAAGGCCCAGCAGCTAAGAGGTTAAGAGTGATTACAAGGACGTGGCCCTTATGTTTGCAAGGTCATAGAAACAAGGACCCCCCTGGAATTTTGTTGAATGTTTCAAAGCACTCCCAAGGCTGGAGCTTTGGCTCTACTGCTGGGAGTGCAGTGCACTCTAGGGGCTCATTTTACGGTTGCATTTATTATTCAAAAGAGGCACATGTTGTGCAGCGCCCTCTAAGGGCTAAGTCTATGGTTGCATGATCAAAAATATGATGCCCTGTATGGGCTGTTTTTGTGGTTCATTTTAATGGTTGGAAAGTTTATGATAAGCACACAGACGCATGTTTTACTATTTTTTACATGTTTTATTGACAGTGATTTCTGATTGAAATGCACATGCTTTATTAACAGCAATAAGTGCATTTACGCATACATTTTATTATTGATGATTGCATTTACATATATAGTGATGTCTTTAACATGTGCTTTGTTGATCCTGAACCCCTGACCAAGCCAACAGACGTATTCCTGTATGTCTGTGTGACCCTTTAGAGGGGGAGGGGTCAAAATTGTTTATGCAATGTCAGTATGGCATTTTCCATCTGCTGATGTAAGTGTCTGTGTAGTAAATGTACTTTTCTTTTGCTAAAGAAAAAGCACTGACTTGATAATCATTATTCAGTGTTATTATTGCGTGCCAGTGAATGGTGATTACTTGCCCACACCACCTCTCCTGAGTAGGCCTTGGACTGCTCTGCCTCGCTACCCTGAGAGAGTCAAGCGCTACAGTGAGGTGCTTGGTTTCCAGTAAAGTGAAATTGTCGACCTATTACTTGTGCAAGCCACGCAACTAATTACAGAATTTCCTACAATAAGGATATCCATATGCCTATTTATGTAAAGTGAGAGAAAGTCATTGGTCACATTCAAGTAGTTTAGGTACTGAGTTACAAAGCAATTTCAATACATAAATTAGACCTACTCAGGAAAAGATCACAATTTAATAATTAATAAATTACTTAATTTAAAAAAATGAAAAATTACAAATGGATATGGTCTGAAACTGGTTGCCAACAAAAACGTAATATAGATGACAATTAAGGAATGCAGTCATAAGTTTTAAGAGTGATCGAAATTACATATGTTACAATTAAGAAATGCATCTAGTTCAGGAGTGTAAGTGGAAAGTAGGGTGTGTTAATAAAGGAGTCATGGTTCTACAACCCTAGGCTTCTATAGTGTACACAGTGAAGAAATTTTGCAGAAATATGGGTAGAGAAAGAGGTAAGTCATCACTGTCTGAATATCGTACAGTTCATTGTTTACCTCTGGAAGTGCACGCGAAGGTACATACACATTGAGCTAACTGGCTGAAAACTGTAACATAACTAAGTACATATCTTATTGTAATCTAACTTTTAAATAGCTCATCGATTGCTCTATGGAAGCTGTGAAGCGCTTTGATGGAGATCTGGCTAGCAGGAAAACTCTTTCGAGTCAATGGCTGGTGTAGGTTTGGAGTGTAGCTTGTGTGGGAATCTTTAAGTGTAGTGCACAAAGTCCTGCCCAGGAGCAATGCATTTTGAGAATTAGGCCCATAACAGCTAAACCACAGCTGCTACAACCCCAGCTCACCTATTCCCTAGCAAATCCAATCAAATATCATTTATTTTATTATGAAAAGAAAAAAACACAAATAAAATTACAGGACCAGGAGGAAAAAATACAAGACATAGAATACATCAATAAATACTAATAATCAAAGGCAAGGTTTAAGAGAAGATCATTTTGACCATTCACGATTTCAAGGGCTTAGTTTAAACCTCATAGTTGATTAAAAAAAAAAATGTTTAACGCATGCAGCTTGCAAGAGATCATCATCGCAAAGCCAGTGAGTGTTCAGCTCACTTAACCTTGCAGCCGGAAGTGCAAACATTCTGAACTCTCCAAAACTTTAACAGTGTAAAAAAATGTGCACACCAAAAATTATGTACTTAGAATGTGTGTATTTGCAGAAGAGTGCACTTGTATGTATTTTTGTTATAAGATGTAGGTGTCTGTGGCTATTTATGGCAGCAAAAAAGAGAAATAAATGTTCGCACTGTTAGAAGACACTGAGGAGAAATAGATGTGGAGATGGTCGCTGCCATTGTGTACTCATGTTAAAATACTGAAGGACGTCTTCATCATACAAGCAAGTATATGTACTGATCACATATCACTTATCAGGATTAGAGCTAATCCAGTACCGGGGATGTCAAAAGATCAAGGCTAGTGAAATTGCATCATGCATCTAGGTATATTGTATTTCTATAGCACAACCCTAGCCGAAAGGCAACAAAGAGATGAATTGCGTCACAATAAAAATAATGGAGTATATTATCTCTGCGGTGTTGCACACATGTATATTAATGCAGTATGTAGCACGAATGCTCACTACATTTCTGGTTTTGTAGGTCTGTGTGCATGGTCTCCCACCACATTCTAGTTCTACCATCTTTCGCTGCCCCACCGTCTTGGGTGGAATAACCTTCAAGCAGAAGAACCTCATGTTCTTCCACAAAACCATAGAAAACAACATTTGTGAAACATCTAATAGTATGGATGCTGTCTTTCTCTTGGTGAGATTGGTTGTTTTTTCATCCGACACAAGGCTTAAAATAAACTGCCCCTTCACCACTTGGCTTACTGAGACAGGTGCAAAACAAAAACATGCAATGACAAAGTCAATAGGTCTGAGACTACTGCTTATATACAAGCACTGCAGACAGCCGGCAGGGGGTTGGAAATGAGGGTTATAGTTGTACAGTAGTTCCATGTGCAGGTCAGTACAAGCACTCGAGTGGAGATGGAAGGATACTTTCAAACAGTCAATAGCATTACAATAGAGATGAATACTCCACTGATCTGAGCCAAGATGTAACTGATAAAAGTCTCAAGCTAAAGGTTGAAAAAAGCTGGTTGAATAAAAAAAGTCTGAAAGGGGTGGACCCAAACTCCTTTTTATATAATATATATTCACTGAAATAAATCAAAGGTTATGGGGACATTATAGTTAGAAAATAGAATTAATTAAAAAGTATAGAAATTCACTTAAAAAACCAAAGGTTACAGGGACATTATAGTTAGGTTCTGAATTTACTCGCACAAAACCATAAAAATTCAGCAGCTATAGAGTTATTTCAAGTAACTATAACTCGTGCCTTTCAGGTAACTAAAACTCGCGCCCCCACCATGCACAGTTTTTTCTTCAATATTTGACTGCTAATGTGTGATTGATATTTTTATTGACGTTATAAAAGTTGTCATGAGTGTTGTAATATCTGGGGTAATTAACAGTGCATAGTGAGGGAGTGAGTTATAGTTACCTTAGGACGCAAGAGTGTCCGCAGTCCTGTCACTTTCTCTCTCTCTTCCATCCCACAATGGATAGAAGCGAGAAAGTGGTCTCTCCATACAATGACTTCAAAGAGTCAGACTAGCAAGATGTTTAGTACGAATGTTATAGTTACATGGATGCAGAGTGGAAAAAAGTCACTTCTGGCCTAATGGTCAAGATCTTGTGATGTCACTCTGTAGGCTGACGGTTCAAATCCTAGTGTCACTTGGCACTCACAGACCCACTTAGACACTCATGCACCCACTCACAGATCCACTCAGACATTCACATACTCACTCACACACCCACTCAGACTCTCACACACCCACTCACAGACCCACAGAATCCCCCACGCACCTACTCACAGACCCACACACACACTAATCACCCACTCACAGGCCCACTAAGACACTGACCCACCCATTCCCACACCTAGACAGACACTCTCACAGCTACTCTCACACCCAGATACATCCTTTCACACCTATTCTCACACCCAGAGAGGCAGGCCGTGGCCAACTCCCGCATTTGGCCGTGCATGGCACAGGGTTGGGTGGTTATGGGGTTTGGCCGCATGCACCTGTCCCTGACGCCAACCCTGCTGTGCATGGCAGAAGGTTTTGAGGTGCACACTGGGAGCCCCGGGGGGGGGGGGGCTCACAGAAGACATGGCCAGGTGCTGGGGGGTGAGGTACCCAGAGCCAAAATCAGCCTGGGGAGGGGGACCTTGAAGCCCCCGTCCTCCATTTGTTTATGGCAGGGCCCCGGGGATCATTTCCCCGGGAACAAGATCGGCCCGCTCTTCTATTAATTGCGTTTACTCAGCAATTCCATATTGAAAAGGATGTGAAATCTTTTGTGACGCTGAATGGATCATTGGTCTATCGAAGCTCAATCCATATGTGACTGTGCAAGTGGGTTCTTTCTTGTCCTCTCCTGGTGACAACAAACTCCATGGTCCTCCCTTTAAATTGCTGCAAGTATGCACATGTGCAAATCACCTGGAAGCAATGCCTACTTGGCCATGCCCCATCCACCTTAGTAGTATGCAAAGGTCTTCCTGACTTTTGCCAGGATGATGGACAGCTTACCAAAGGGCCCCTCGCATTTGCCACCGATTTTGGTGGCATGTTCTTGATGCAGAGGGATATGATGCCATCTCCACAAAACAAAGAAGCACTTGTGTCATAAAGATAAGAGGAAGAACCCTGATTTGCTGGTGCTTTAAGTCTTTGTAGTCTCGTTGGCCTTTCTATAGATGGATTCATTTTATCACATATTTCTATATAAGGACGCACCAGAAACTATCTGTAAGGAAATGCCTCCTTGGCATGGTTACCCCCTGACTTTTTGCCTTTGCTGATGCTATGTTTTGAATTGAAAGTGTGCTGAGGCCTGCTAACCAGGCCCCAGCACCAGTGTTCTTTCCCTAACCTGTACTTTTGATTCCACAATTGGCACACCCTGGCACCCAGATAAGTCCCTTGTAACTGGTACCTCTGGTACCAAGGGCCCTGATGCCAGGGAAGGTCTCTAAGGGCTGCAGCATGTATTATGCCACCCTAGAGACCCCTCACCCAGCACAGACACACTGCTTACCAGCTTGTGTGTGCTAGTGAGAACAAAATGAGTAAGTCGACATGGCACTCCCCTCAGGGTGCCATGCCAGCCTCTCACTGCCTATGCAGTATAGGTAAGACACCCCTCTAGCAGGCCTTACAGCCCTAAGGCAGGGTGCACTATACCATAGGTGAGGGTACCAGTGCATGAGCACTGTGCCCCTACAGTGTCTAAGCAAAACCTTAGACATTGTAAGTCCATAATGGCTACACTGAAAACTGGGAAGTTTGGTATCAAACTTCTCAGCACAATAAATGCACACTGATGCCAGTGTACATTTTATTGTAAAATACACCACAGAGGGCACCTTAGAGGTGCCCCCTGAAAATTAACCGACTATCTGTGTAGGCTGACTGGTTCCAGCAGCCTGCCACACTAGAGACATGTTGCTGGCCCCATGGGGAGAGTGCCTTTGTCACTCTGAGGCCAGTAACAAAGCCTGCACTGGGTGGAGATGCTAACACCTCCCCCAGGCAGGAGCTGTAACACCTGGCGGTGAGCCTCAAAGGCTCACCCCTTTGTCACAGCACCGCAGGACACTCCAGCTAGTGGAGTTGCCCGCCCCCTCCGGCCCCGGCCCCCACTTTTGGCGGCAAGGCCGGAGAAAATAATGAGAATAACAAGGAGGAGTCACTGGCCAGTCAGGACAGCCCCTAAGGTGTCCTGAGCTGAGGTGACTCTAACTTTTAGAAATCCTCCATCTTGCAGATGGAGGATTCCCCCAATAGGATTAGGGATGTGACCCCCTCCCCTTGGGAGGAGGCACAAAGAGGGTGCACTCACCCTCAGGGCTAGTAGCCATTGGCTACTAACCCCCCAGACCTAAACACGCCCTTAAATTTAGTATTTAAGGGCTTCCCTGAACCTAAGATTTTAGATTCCTGCAACTACAAGAAGAAGGACTGCCTAGCTGAAAACCCCTGCAGAGGAAGACCAGAAGACAACAACTGCCTTGGCTCCAGAAACTCACCGGCCTGTCTCCTGCCTTCCAAAGAACTCTGCTCCAGCGACGCCTTCCAAAGGGACCAGCGACCTCTGACTCCTCTGAGGACTGCCCTGCTTCGACAACGACAAGAAACTCCCGAGGACAGCGGACCTGCTCCAAAAAGACTGCAACTTTATCCAAAGGAGCAGCTTTAAAGAACCCTGCAAACTCCCCGCAAGAAGCGTGAGACTTGCAACACTGCACCCGGCGACCCCGACTCGGCTGGTGGAGAACCAACGCCTCAGGGAGGACCCCCGGACTACTCTACGACTGTGAGTACCAAAACCTGTCCCCCCTGAGCCTCCACAGCGCCGCCTGCAGAGGGAATCCCGAGGCTTCCCCTGACCGTGACTCTCTGAAACCTAAGTCCCGACGCCTGGAAAAGACCCTGCACCCGCAGCCCCCAGGACCTGAAGGACCGGACTTTCACTGCAGAAGTGACCCCCAGGAGTCCCTCTCCCTTGCCCAAGTGGAGGTTTCCCCGAGGAAACCCCCCCTTGCCTGCCTGCAGCGCTGAAGAGATCCCTTGATCTCTCATTGACTTCCATTGCGAACCCGACGCTTGTTCTAACACTGCACCCGGCCGCCCCCGCGCCGCTGAGGGTGAAATTTCTGTGTGGGCTTGTGTCCCCCCCGGTGCCCTACAAAACCCCCCTGGTCTGCCCTCCGAAGACGCGGGTACTTACCTGCTGGCAGACTGGAACCGGGGCACCCCCTTCTCTCCATTGAAGCCTATGCGTTTTGGGCACCACTTTGAACTCTGCACCTGACCGGCCCTGAGCTGCTGGTGTGGTAACTTTGGGGTTGCTCTGAACCCCCAACGGTGGGCTACCTTGGACCAAGAACTGAACCCTGTAAGTGTCTTACTTACCTGGTAAAACTAACAAAAACTTACCTCCCCCAGGAACTGTGAAAATTGCACTGTGTCCACTTTTAAAATAGCTATTTGTGAATAACTTGAAAAGTATACATGCAATTGAAATGATTCAAAGTTCCTAATGTACTTACCTGCAATACCTTTCAAACTAAGAAAAGATATTTTTCTATACAAAACCTATTGGCTGGATTTGTCTCTGAGTGTGTGTACCTCATTTATTGTCTATGTGTATGTACAACAAATGCTTAACACTACTCCTTGGATAAGCCTACTGCTCGACCACACTACCACAAAATAGAGCATTAGTATTATCTCTTTTTACCACTATTTTACCTCTAAGGGGAACCCTTGGACTCTGAGCATGCTATTCCTTACTTTGAAATAGCACATACAGAGCCAACTTCCTACCCTATCATATTGCCAAAATGCACACAAGGTCACTGGTGACATTTCCTTGTGCTCCATTATGCAGCTGTAATGTAGAATACGTACTGGACATTTACCCTAGGAGGCAGAAAGAACTATTTTGTGCAAAACTGTGGACTATTGGCGAAAAGACAGGTGAGATTCCTCTGTGGTATATCACTCACACATCTACTGGCACACCCACACATCCACTCATAGAGGCACTCAAACACTCACTTGGACACTCACACACTCACTCACAGACCCACTCAGACACTCATGCACCCATTCATAGACTGACGTAGACACTCATATACCCACTCACAGATCGACTCAGACTTTCACTTACTCACTCACAGACCCTCTCAGACATTCATGCACTCACTCACAGACCGACTCAGGCTCATGTACCTACTCACAGACCCACTCAGAGACTCATGCACTCACATTCCCTTTCAGAAACTCATGCACTCACTCACAGACCCACTCAGAGACTCAAGCACCCACTCACAAACCCACTCAGAGACTCAGTCACCCATTCATAGACCTACTCAGAGACTCATGCACTCTCTTAAGGACCCACTCAGAGACTCACACACTCACTCCCTGACCCACTCAGACACTCACACACCCACTCACAGATCCACTCAGCAACTCACACACTCACTAACAGACCCACTTAGGCACTCATGAACCCACTCACAGACTCACTTAGACATTCACGCACCCATTCAAAGACCCAGTCTGACTCTCACACACCCACTCACAGACCCACACAGACACTCACACACCCACTCACAGAGATACTCTCACACCCACTCTCCCACCAAACGATTCCCTCTCACACCCAGACAGACACGCCCACACTCACTCTCACACCCAGGGATACCCTCTCACACCTATTCTCACATGCAGAAAGACAGGCTCTGCAGCCAATTCCCAACATGCACTGCAGTGCATGGTGAGGGGGTTGGATGGTTATAGGGGGTTTGCCACAGCGGGAGCCCATGCCTGTTTTTGGCAGATCCACTGCAACTCCTGACAAAAATGTTTTTTTTAAATGCTTTTTTGCTCTTGTGTGTGTCAGGGGGTCCCTCTGGGACCACAGCACCAGAGCTAAGGGGTGAGGGTGTCCCTACCCTGGCCCCTTTTCTTTATTTAATCTTTTTTCAGGGACTTGGCTGAAGCTGAATCCCAACAGGGCTGTCAACACTTCCTGGTTGAAGTGTTGATAGCCAATCCGGTCTCAACACAAGATCGGTGGGGTTCGCAGAGCCCTCACTTCCCTAAATATACAAATTTTGTTTTAATTTAATTACTAAAAAACGACTGAACTGATTTACACCAAATAACAAAACAGGTGCTTTCTGGACAGGAGCTAGCTTTCTGCCGCATTTGGTGTCATTCCGTCCAGTGGTTTAGGTGCTATTCCTGTTCAAAATCCGTATGGAAAAATGCATGGGGAAAAAGCATTTTGGGATTCTCCCTTTTTATTGGCCCCCGCCGGACAGATCACTCCAAAACTTTCCATACCGACGCTGAGTAGGAAGTTTCCGTTCACATCTCTGTATGTGTTTGTCTATGTTGTGGCTGCATTTACATGCCAGCTTCACTGTCACAATGCCGGGTTGTTTTAATGCATCCATGCAACAGCAGGAATAACCTCTTTCATGAATCCAGGCATGTTTAGCTTTAAGTAGAAACATGCTCGTTGGTTTCAACCTTTCCATGTCCGCAGTTCAAGCTTCCCAGTCTGAGGTGGACCATATGTCCTCTGATGTTCAGAACACTTAATAAAGTCTTCTGAAAGACATTCCGAAGTCACTGTCACATTATGCAAGCTTTGGTTTAAAAATGTGGGGACATATAATATTCTTGTTAGTGGAAAGAAATGATGCTGCATTATTCATAGAAATAATCCATAAATTCAATAAAAGACTGGCTGTGCCTGAGAAGCATGTTATGAACAGAGCACGCTATCACTCAAACAGGTTCTTAGAATTCCAGGTCATGCTTTAAGATTTAAATTAGGCCAGATTTAAGAGCCTTTGCAGTAACTAACATTATGTTTCTATAAATTCATACTTGTCATTATTTATTGAAATTATCTATTACAATATTAAACATTAGATGAGAAAAGTCACAGTTAAAAGCTTTTTCTATTAAAGAATTCTTTTGAAGGGAGGAAAGTGGTGTAGGGTTCTTAATGCTCTACCAAATAGGTGTCAGATTGATAATGACAAATAGAAGAAACGCAGATTTCCCTGGGGTGGGACTGTGTGAGGTGCCCCTATTCAGCATTTGATGCTGTCACTGAGAGGAAGATATTCTCACATAAAGGGGCATACTGCCAAGGTCTAGTACACAAATCCTTTTCAATGAGTAGGTGTGCCTTACTACAGCTTTGGCTGTGCCTTCCTCCGGGGGGCTATTCACAAAAAATGCTTTCTAAATCGGACCCAGATCTTCAGGTGTAACTCATCTTGGAAAAAACAAGACCAAACGACTCTCAGAAAATGCTTTGTGAAACAAGCCTCAAAAGGGAGGTGAGACTCAGACCTGGGAGAGGGGTGAGACACAGCTACCCATGGAATGTGCTTTCTGAATCCGGCCCCTAGTGTCTAGTTTTGTGACGTGTCAATGTGTGACAAGCGGCTCCACCAGGGAAAACCTGAAACCTACACTGTGGTGATGGACTTCGTTTTCCTGCACATTTAGGGGCAGATTTATGGAAAGAGGTGCAGTACCGAATGCAGCGCCACTTTCCCTGCGCTCCTTAGCACCCCCCCTACCACCACCATGTGTGCGCCGTATTTAAAATACGGCGCACCATGGCGCATGGTAGGGGGCAATAGTGTCATTTTTCATGACGCTATTGATGCACTCTGCAGGAGTAGCACCAAAATATCTAAAGAATGGAAGCCCCCTTTTAACGCCTGAGCTGTAAGTTGACTGTTTTATTATTGTTTTACAATTTTGCCAGTCCTCCGTCATCTTTCTCTTTTCTAAGGTGCAACAGCATTTGTTTTAGGTTGGTATGCATGATCACTGTGGGATTTGTTTCTAATGTTTGGGTACATGACTCCTTTAAATGCACTCCACTGACTTTTTGATCTAATGGGATAGGTCATGCTCCGGATATAGCCGGGGTCATATAGCACTAGCTCTAGGTCGTGACCTGATACGGCAACACAGCCGTTACCTAATGACGTAAAATGCTTGTGCCAATCCTTGGCATCTAAGAGTATGTGACATAATTGTTTTACATCATTTGCAAGCACCTGGAGGGATTGTAGTGGGTGCAGCATCCGGAGGGATTGTAGCGGTGCGCGTTCATCAGCACTCAAGAGCACACGTAAGAATCGGGCATGGAGTATATTGGAGAATAATGCATACCCGTATGCATGTGGGCTCAGCAGTCTGTTTGGAGGAGGTGTATAGTTTTACTGAGAATTCACTTTGTAGCAAAACTGTTTTATTAGTGAGAACTTGGTGGTCAATACAGCAGGGGCACATTCTTGCAAGCACACTTGATGGTTGGGTACGGGGTAAATGTATGCATCCACATGTATGATAAGGTAGCTTCCTATCACTCATTTGTTTGATGGACTGGGTATGCTGTCTTGGGTATGTCTGTGGTTTTTCTATTGAAGCACGCATTCACCAAATAATAGGTACAAGGTGGAAGACCTTAAACTGTAAACTGTAATCCATTCGGTGCATTTGATCATCAATATATTGTTTAGATTACAGAAACCCCTGATGAAGGGTTTTATGACTCAACATGCATTGGGTCTTCTGAGTCATCGCACCATGAGGAGAAATTAATTTGTGAGACGCTGTTACGCTTTGCCAGTTGTTGATGTGAAGATGAATGTGAATTAAGTGAAGAATTCTTGGAACACATGAATAATAAAAATGGCCACTAATCTATTCTTCTGAATGCTAATTATTGTTTGAACTCTCAAAAATATGTTTGGTATAGAACCTGCAGATCTCAGTAAAGTGTGCCCTGGAGCTGGCAAGTGGTGTCACTGCCAGCAAGCAATTGTGGATTCTCAGTAACCTCTCACATCAATTCTGTGGTGTCTCATCAGAGGGTAAACATGCTTCTCAATATCTGGAATGTGTAGCAGGCTACCACTTTCCTCATATCACCCCATTTTAACATGAACTCAAACATTTTTCCTTCATTTCCATTCTAAGAGGTAAAGTTGATCTGAAGCACGGTTGGGTAAGCTCTCTTCCAACTAACGTGACTTTGATGGGATTTTGAGAGCAAGTTGGATTAACAAAATCACAAAATAATATCTGTCAGTCAAGCCTGTAGATTGGCACTGCGATTTAAACTTGCAGACACCACAGCCTGCTCAGATCCATGGGCTGGATAAGAGCCATTTATTAAGTATTCAAGATGTTTTACAATAAAAATATACTTGCATCTTGGTCATAGCGATCTTTTCAGTCGGTTTCACCAGGAAGGAGAGATTTCAAGTAAAGTAGCTTTTACTGGCATCACAAATATATATTAGTCAGACATAAAAATCATATAGCAAAGAGCACACACATCATAAACGCTCCTAAAATCCAATCTGGTCATAAATTCACATCTCTTAAGACCTAAGACAAGACCGCCAGCCCCAATTCAACTTTGAATAAATTTGTGGCGGAGACTGCTCACATTCCCAAAAGATCCATGTATATTAACGGAAGAGAAGAAATCACACCAAGGCTCTTCCCTCAAGCATTCAAATCACAGGAGATGCAAAACAATGCGCAGGTACTTAATTAGAATTCAGCTGGGGCCCTATTACAGAAAGTGGCCAGGGCGTGCGCCCCTGAGGCACTTTGGTATTACAGAAGGAGCTGCACACACTTGTGCGCTCCGTTCTATAATACTGACAGTGCTGGTGTTGGAGTGTGTCTTTTAAAAGCAATATTAACATGAAAAGCTTGCAATATATTATGTGATGAAGCTGCATAGAAAATGTGTTAACATAGAAAATAATGCATGCGTTTGAAATGTGCCCACGGGGAGTGGCTACCAATGTATACGAAAACTAATGAAAAGCTTGTTAATTCTGAATTTTATGCAATAATGTTTTGAAATTGTATCAGCATATCATAATTAGAGTTATGTAGTAAGAAGTTGCTTATTAATTGATAGGCCTTAGCATAGCGAGGGTCTGGGCCTAGCTGCCTGGTCGCCTGTTAAACTGCATTTTCTAACGTGCAATGTGCTGTTTTCTTGAAGGACACGAAGCTGTACTTTTCCAGAAGTTATGTGTGTGTGTAGCCGTAGTAAATTCTTTTTCATGAGAACCGACTTGCTCAAGGAGACGTTCTTGCTGAATGCAACAGTGTAATTTGTAACAGATGCAAGGTTAGCTGTAGTAAGAGAAAACAATGCAGACACTGACTGGAGCGTAAACTGTAACTTTTCCTACTTGACATTCCAACCGATGAAGACGTCAATAACATGGACCAATCCGCAACATGAGAACTGTGGTTTCTGGAAAATTCTGGTAGACGTGTGAAGAATTATTGGACAGAGATAATGATGCACTAATTTTTGTCCAATAGGGAGTTATGGGCTGATTAGGTCGTTTTGATTTAACAGAGTGACCCAAGGAGAAACGGCGCTCAGAGGAGAAACTTCACTCACTCACAGAGACTTTCCACTCTTTTGCTTTGTCCTGATACTCTAAACCATGGGTACTCGCAAACATTTTCCGAGGGGCCAAAAATAATGGTCAGGGATGTAACTGAGGGCCGCATTGATGTTAGCGGGGTGTTGGTCGGGTGGGGTGCGGATTGGCAGTAATATGTTAGGAAAGCAAAGCATATACGTCTAGTGACTGAATTGCACAATTTGTCCCTAGAAAACCTGGAATTAATCTTGGCTTCCCCACTTTACCAAATAGCATGATCCTAAGCAATTGTTTTTTTTCCCTCGCCCTCCTTTTTCTTTATGATCAAATATATGAACACCTCAAAATACATAACTTCATTATGTGCGCTGTGCAAAACCTTCTCCAGTGTTTGAATTATAAAATATAATGTTGTTCATGTATGAAAGGAATCCAGGCCACCCAAACAGTGCACATAACAATGGACTTGCCTCTTTAGCTCACTATTGGCATAGTTGTCTAATGTACTAAGGTGTAAAGGTTAAGAGACTTTATCTATTTTTACACGTTTGCTGCATGATGTCTTTAAAAGAGAAGGTGCTTCTAATGTTACATGTGCAGGACTCCCTAGTTAGTTCCGTTATTTAACACAAATTAATCTTTTAAATAAATGCTTGCCTTTGTCTTTTGTGTGTTGAGTCATGTAAACAGCAGCCCAGTGCTGCTCTTGGCCCAGGGGCCGCATGTAAAGGTCAAGAGGGCCGCATGCGGCCCCCGGGCCGTACTTTGAGTATCAATGCTCTAAACCATCCTCTACCCATTCTCGCCTGATACTTATTTCTCCTCCTTATGAGGGAAGATCCTATTCCTTAGCTATGCTATATTGTGACTTTGCCCCGTCCTATCTCTGCTGATGGTGAATCGACTGATGTCCTGAGGATGAAGACTGACGCTGTTTGCTGATCCGTTGAATTGGTAACTATCTGATGCAAATGTGTAATTGTCTGTTTGCCTTTTCTTTCTAGGTACCAACTGCTATTTTGATAGAGGCCATAGTTCAGATGTTTTCCAAATTCGTGTTTTCTAAAATGTTTTGCATGAAGCCCAACATGCTAATGCTAATTTGAGGTTAGTTAAGGCGTTCTGAGACTTTGCTAAGTTGCTTCATATAATTGACGTTTCTAAATACTGAATAAATATTCTCTATGCTTTGCTTAATTGTGTTCTAAATTGTTAATTAGAAGAGTTATAATGAGGTTCATTGCTAACAAGATTATCCAAGATGATATTAGATTGTAACCAATATGGAAAAAAATACCCTAACACTTAATTAGCTTGTTGTGTTTATTCGTGACTGAAAGGTCATGGTGTGTTCAACTATTGATTCATATTAAATGTTATTGATTAGCTTGTTGATTAGTCACTGAGAATATTGATTGGGTAATTGATCTATTGATTTGTGATGCCAAGAAGACATCTCGCACTGGGAAGTCCCTGAACGTGGTCCAAAGGTTCGTCAACCTAGGCGTGTCTCCTTGTAAGTTTACTTATCAAGGCTCTGACGCGCTACCACTGGTACAGTGTCATGAGCGGGCATTCCTCAGTCAATCAACAAACACACCATAATCTTAGACGTTGAGAAGATCTGAACTTCCAGGAATGGACAATCCTTTAGATATTCACAGGTTTGGTCACAAAAAATGCAAGGAAAAAGAGAGGACTCAAAAATATATAATCCGGGACCCCACACCAATTCAACAATAACCCACATGTACCCTTTCAAAAAGACATTATCACCTATTATAACAAGTCTGTGTTTATATGAGCCCGGAAACCACAGCGCCATTGAAGCCAGTTTCCTAAGCTTAGGGCTGTAAGAATTGATAGCTACTTAAACAACATTGCCTCAGAACACTAATTTAACAACATAGTTGGTCCCATGGCAATCTGTCAATGCATAAAAGAGGATGAGTATGTTTCAGAATTGGCTTTTTCTGCAGGGTCACCCCCAACATTTTTGCCTTCACCCTCCCTGTTTTCTGAACCCATTTCGGTTCGGTTTTAGGACATTTTACCACTGCTAACTAATGCTAAATTGTTGGTGCTCTCTCCTTTAAACATGATGAAACTTTTTACCGTCGTGTTCATAATGAGGGCCTAAGTGTCTAATTAGTTGACTTTCCCAAGGCTTGTTCGTAGTTGTGTATAATTGCACTGATTTATTACTGCTTGTAAACCCTATATCTCCAGAACCTTCCAGTGGATCTTTGTTGTTTTAGTGTCTAAATTCTTATAAAAAAGCAACCTATTTCTATAACTTGGAGTTGAATTGCTTAAGTGTTGTATTGATTTCTTCTTCAATTGTTTTGGTGCTGATTAAATGTTTAACACTAGTTCCTCTGTGTAGGTCTTGCTGTTCAGTGCCACAGCTACCCAGGATTGAGCTAGGGTTTGAGATATAAAAATCTCCGGATCCTGAAGGGGTTGGTAAGTGTATTACATGGAGAGGTTGATCTACCAAACCATATAAAACGCCCCATTTCCTCTCAGCCACTTTTAGAAAGTTGGCATTAGGTTAACCTCTTACATTTAATAGGTGATAACCCTCAATTGAGAGGAGGTACGTACGAATGAGTTTGATATCTAAAGAATTTTAATTTACAACCATTTTTATTAATAAAGTCATAATTTATGTCACAATTCTGAAAATGACACTTTTAGAAAGATAGCATTTTCTGGTCCTAACCATTTGGTGCCTGCAGCCTATTTCCTGGGTCACACAACTTGACGTAGCTGGCAGTTGATCTTTGTCATATTGCTCCCAGTCAGTGAGACAAAGGGCAATAGGTGTTGGCAGGATGGACCATCTCGGACTTGATGAGGGAGAAGAGATGTGACCTAAAATACTTGCACATGACGAAGGCTCTGCATGAGTGCACTGACAAAGGGTTTGACACTAGTCTTTTGTGACTCCTGACAAGCTGGGGTCAGGGCTGGGAGGTAGGAAATTCCAAAAGCCTCTGGGGTGGAAATCTCCAGAACCCTCTCCTACTTCAAAGTTAGCACCAGGTATAAATATTGGACTCTCAGACCCAAATCTTCAGTACACCTCTGGACAGGAGGAAGACTCAGAAGGACACCCAGGACCACCAGTTGGGCCAAGTGCTAGTTGGCTGGCCTCCTGATTAGAGCCTTAGGGACAAAACAGGTTCCAAAAAGCTTGAACCCAGCACCTGGACTCTGCCAGCTGTGTGTCCTGCCCCCCAAGGGTTTTCACCCCAGTCCTAGACACTTGAAAGGGGGCCTGAAGGTGCTCTGCCAGCCCATCTGTGGTCTAAGCAGAACCAATGCAGTTGACGCATCACCTTGCAAGACTCCACGTCAGAACTGTGTGACGCATCCCCAATGTATGACTTTACATCGCAGCTCGCAACCCCTTGGAACCACCTCTGAATGACGCATCTCCACGCAGGACATCGCATCCCCACTGCAGTTCCTCAGAACCACCACTGCACAATGCATTTCCATGCATGGACCTCGTATCGCCACTCCAGCTCCCTCACAACCACCACTGTGTGATGCATCTCCACACAAGCATCTTCCATTGCCTCTGCTGCACGATGCGTCCTCAACATGGGACTTCACATTGCTCCAGAACCAGGATTCACAGTCTGCTTGAACTTGTGACTTTGCCTGGTCCCTGCGACCAGATAAACACAGTTGGCACTTTGTGCTGTTAGGCACTCTTTTCACTTAAATCTTTAAAACTGCATTTCTCTGGTGCTACTGATTGGATTTTTGTCATTTTGGTCCCACAAAATGTATTACATTTTACTCTATTTTTCTATTTTGGTGTACGATTTTTCTTGTGCTGTCTTTTCACTTTATTACTGTTTGAAGTGCTGCATAAATACTTTACACATTGCCTCTAAGTTAAACCGGTCTACTTTGTGTCAAGCTACCAAAGGGTTAAGCACAGGTTAATTTGGGTTTGCTGGTGTTTCACCCTGACAGAGATTGTAGTTTCTGCTTGAGTAGGGTTTCACCCCTCTCAACCAGTAACCCAATTTCTAACAGTATGGTAATGAGCAGGGGCCAATCTATTCTTTTTTAGATAGAATAAATCCATAATGAAAGAGAAAATGTGTCAAATGACACAAAAGACTTCTTCCATAAAGGACAAAACCAACCACAACCATGGACCTGGGCCACTGAAAACGTATTGATGGTTGTCTGGGCAGACTAGCAAACATACCAGCCTTCCTGTTGACTGAGCTCGGTCCATTGATCTGGGACTCTTCCATATCTACAGACCCTACAAGATAGCACCCCTACCCTCCCCTTGCTCCTTCTTAAACCCTCTGGATCCAGAATCACTGCTGGGCCTCCTGCTGGATGGATCAAAGTCATCCATAGGACGGCTGGTCCTTAGACAACTATACTATAAATATTTGTAAAAATGCTGTATCTTTTCTGACTTGCAAATAAATACAGCCCTTATAGGAAACTTTGGAAAGAAACGTGTTGGAAAAAGCAGCAGTTGTCAGACTCTCAGCAAAATCCATTTGACTTGACATTATTTTCAAAGGCTAATTAAAAGGGTATAATATATTTAAATGAGCATAAGGGTTTTCTTTCACACATCAAGAGTGCATTCCTTGAAGCATCTAGTCCTGCATAAAACTATGCAAAGTTTTTTTTACATGAGAGAAGCCGCCCATAGATTCTGATTATTGGGATATTTATAGTTCCCGAGGTATCATGTTTTCCATGCCTAGATCACTGTGTATGTTTCCTGTACACTGGCAATATCTTCATTAAGTACTAGCGGATGATGCAAATGGATGAGTTAACTCTAAAATAATTTTCTATCCCTTGATTAAAGTCCATATTTTTTGTAAAACCCCACATGCAGAAACGTTGTGAATTATGGGTCAAAATCACAGTGTTCATGAGAATAGCGAGTTTGCCAGAGAAAATTCTTGCTAGTCTTACACGTTAAATTTCTATTATATTCACAGTTTAAATATGTGTGAACATTGGTTATGGCTATATTTAGTCAACGTTTACAAGGTATCCTTTCAGGGAAAACCATTTTTACAGCTTTTCGGCGGCCGTTTTAAAAAAATAATCCTTTTCCGTTTATACAGCTTTCTCACATTTCTGTTGCCCAGAGAAATGATAGTAGTATAATATTTTCAGACATAATGATTAGGAATAGAAGACTAGCCTTCTATCCGCTCTGAATCCGATCCAGTTAATGATCCCATTGCCACTGACATATTTGTTCGTTCGGCGCATCTGAAGGATTTAGTGCATAATGATGGCAACATTTTCTAGAGGTGGCTCAACTGAAGTCACAGTTTCATAGCTTATACTGTTGAAACATGATGACTACAGATACAGAGTGGTTCAAAAGCCTGCACAAGCTGCATGCCAAAAATATGTGTACAATCTTTTATTCTCTTCCCTTAAAAGAGTAAATAACTATTGGACACAGGCCAGTTCTGGAAACCACACAAAAAGTGATAGGTGGTATGACTGAATAAATGTCATCCACTGATTGTCACACAGGACCACATTCCATTCAATGCAACCAGGGACCGGCCATATGCAAATCAGTCTTGCCCTCACCCCGCAAGTGATGGTCTGGACTGAACTGCCAGACCAGTTACAGACCAGCAGGATAGCTCATTTGGAATGAAACCACCTCCCTGTCTAGTTTTTCTTTTGCCCTCAATTTGAGTACCAAATCTATAATCTGCAAGGTGGGAACAAGTGACAGGGAATTTACGAATCTATGCATGGGTTAGTTCACAGAGGTAGACTAGTATAGAGCTTACCTCATGTCATGCCAGAATCTCTCTTTCAGGGTGTTTATAATTTGTAAGGTTCCCCACTTAGCTTTGATGAGTCACAATTCAGTCTCCGTTATGTTTAAAGCTTTTTATTTAAAACTAAATTAGTAATTGCAAGGTTTTTAATTTTTACAATGCATATTTGTCACAAATTTGTATGAGGAATGAGTAGGAAATTAACAAAAAAATATATATGTTTAATTTAAAAAACTTCGGCCCATATTTATACTTTTTTATTGCCGCATTTGCGCCCCTTTTTGACGCAAAAGTGGCGCAAACTTACAAAATACAATTGTATTTTGTACGTTTGCGCCCCTTTTGTGTCAAAAAGCGGTGCAAATGAGGCGCTAAAAATTTATAAATATGGCGGCTTAGCTTGCTTGATCCTACATATATAGTCATCCAACAAATTTCTACCTCTCCTTTATTCCAGGCAGCATCATCAGGTGCATCATTGTCCAAAGTGTGTATCTCCAAACCTTATCCCTGGCCAATTCAAATTAAAAGTATTTTTATACTATTGCCCTGTAGAACCCAAGGACATTTTTCAATTGTTTCCTCTCTGGAGATCAGCACATAGAAAGGGACTCTTAAGCTATTGTGATGTATTTAACCAATCTATGCACCATCCGTGCACGTGACCAGGTATAATATCAGGCTCTGAGTTCATATTAAACAGTTGATTGTGTGATAGCGCAGTAAAGCAAAAGATTATTAAGGTTAACCAGTTGTTATTATCCAGTCAATAGTGCTATAAAGCAAAGCAGCCTCTTTAACATATGAACATTATGGCATAACCATTCACATTACAGTCAGATGGCAGGGCTCAGGCGTTATAAATGAATGAACACACAGTAGGCGTGTTAATACGCTGATGCTCACTCATTTTACCAGGGTAACTGGGATAAAGGTGTGGTCCATTGATCTGGATTTAACCGGAAAACTGAAGGTCATTCCTCTTAGTGAATGTTTCAGCTAGGATACAGGAACAACAAAGTCAGGAAGTCCACATGCAAGTAGGTAAACTGCTCAGACCTAGTGTCTCCAAAGTGATTGGCTCCCACTGGATCCCCTCCACTAGTGTTATTGCATTTCTGATGGCAATATAGATGGTTTGCTTGTTGTGAGTGAAGAGTATTCAAATATCCACTCTCCCATAATAGGTAGGAGAAATGTTCAGTGGCAGAGAGGCAGCCTGTGCAGCCATGATCAAGTTTTCTGGCTTAGGGACTGAGAACTCTGATCTTGTTTTGACGGTCAACAATACGGTTGTATATTTCAGAATGTCAGGATAAATTCACAGTCATGGAAGGCAGCTAGTAATACCCGGGTAAAGGTCATGTGTCTATTCTGTGTGGTGTTCTTGTCTCTGAGTCATGATCATGTGGTAATGGTTTCATGAAGGATATCTTGAGTATTCAGTGTGTGAAAGTTCTACAGGGTACCACCTGAAGGCATCTATTGTATGATTGTGACTCTTGCGTTCCTTGATCAGAGGATAACTTTGCAGGGAGTAACAGGAATACATTAAATTACATTGCAGCTGCCTTTGCCTGCCGTTATTACTGAAACGCAAACATTGATTGTTGCATCCATCCGTCCCTCTTTAAGATTCTCTTCACCTATTTCCAGAATAAGACCTTCCTGTCCTCTTGACCAGCATTCTGAACTTGTGTTAGGTAATGACGTGGCCTGAAATATGTTCTGTAGCAAGAAGATATACTAAGCATTGTGGAACTTCCTTATCTGCTAGTGGTACATACTCAGCGATTATTGGCCAATAAACAGATGCTACAGAGGGTTAGAGTCAAACCCAGGGACTAATATCAGGTAGTTGCAATGTATTGGTCAGTGTTGCCTACTGCAATGTTTCATAAGGCAATTAGGTCTACAAATGAACAAGCCTTTGTGTGTTTAAATGAAATCATGCTCCAAATCAATTAATTAATGATTCAAATGAGTGTGAATCAGTGAAATGGCAAATGAAGTGATTTAAGACTGTGGTCCTGATTTAGAACTTGGCGGACGAGTTACTCCATCACAACAGTGACGGATATCCTGTCCGCCAAAATCTAAATCGCATTATCTTCTATGGTATTTTTATTTCGGCGGACAGGATATTTGTCACCATTGTGACGCTGTAACTCATCCGCCAAGTTCTAAATTCACCCATGAGTCTACTACTGTCTAGTTCAACTCATAGTTAAGTGAATTTTCTCTAAGCTTGGGCAAAATTTTCATTGCAATAGTGAAATTCGCAAGTACCAGACGTTTGCATTGTGTGAAAATTTCACATAACCTTTTCACCCAAGCACGCACCTCACATTAAAAGTATTGCAATATACCAGAGAGAGACTAGCTCACACTGAAAATGTAATACCAAGAGACATTTTCTGCTTTAATCAGTCCCCTTTTGGTATCTTTCAAGACTCTGTTTTAACCTGAGGTGCATGTTTGGGTAACAAAAGTGAAGAGAGATCCCAGAAAACCACATTCCACTACAAAATCATAATTTTGCAAAATATAATTGAAGTTCGTATGAAAATGCATGAAAATAATTAAAGCTAGCTCAGTATATGTATACCCTATGCCTTTAATTCCACTATACCTCGTTCGAACTGGAGACGGTTGTACGACGGAATGCCGACTGACAAAACAACGGGTGCCTAAACAACGAGGTCGGAACACCGACCTTGTTGTTACTACTAATGCCTTTACCACGAATGCCTTAACAACGATATTTCGTTGTAAAGGCATTCCTGGTAAAATCATTAGTAACAGGCACCCATTGATCCTGCATGCCTCACCCCACCCCCCCAACCCCACCCCAAAACCTAAAACCCCCGACCCCCCACCCCCTCCCCAAAACCAAAAACGCCCCACCCCCCCAACCCCACCCCAAAACCTAAAACCCCCGACCCCCCACCCCCTCCCCAAAACTAAAAACGCCCCACCCCCCCAACCCCACCCCAAAACCTAAAACCCCGACCCCCAACCCCCTCCCCAAAACCTAAAACTCCCCACCCCCCCAACCCCACCCCAAAACCTAAAACCCTGACCCCCCACCCCCTCCCCAAAACCTAAAACGCCCCAACCCCACCCCAAAACCTAAAACCCCCGACCCCACACCCCCTCCCCAAAACCAAAAACGCCCCACCCCCCCAACCCCACCCCAAAACCTAAAACCTCGGCCCCCCACCCCGCCCCAAAACCAAAAACGCCCCACCCCCCCAACCCCACCCCAAAACCTAAAACCCCCGACCCCCCACCCGCTCCCCAAAACCTAAAAACCCCACTTACCTGAGTCGTCGCCTCGTCATCTGCGTCGTCCTCCTCAGCCAATTCCCTTGTTTGTACCTTAACCATGCATGTTCGTTGTTCAGGACATGCGTGGTTAAGGCACAAAATAACGAAGTTGTGGTTAAGGAAAGCGTTGTTCTGCTTTCGTTAACCAGGACTTCGTTATAAAAAAGTCGGCATAAAGGATGTTTCCCACTGGAGACACCTACTGATTGAATTGCAATGACTCTCCTTCCCTATATATGTTTTAGAATATTATTTCTAATAGACACAAATGTGATGGTGTGTAAGTTATATATGGCTGATTTCAGATGAATTAATATCACTTACATGTCACTAGACCAGTGGTTCCCAACCTGTGGGCCGGGGACCCCTGGGGGTCCGCGAAGCCTCCTCAGGGGGTCCGCGACTGCTTAAAACAATTTAATAATATTAGGTCCCAGCTATCAGTAATGACTCAGTGGGGGTCCCCAGGTTCCAATAATGATTCAGTGGGGTTCCCCGGGCTCCAGTATTGATAAAATAGGGGTCCACAGAAGTCAAAAGTTTGGGTACCACTGCACTAGACAATACAAAGCATGTTTAATAAAACACACCATGAATTATCTATTTTGTAAAACTAACCACAAACAGTGTTGCTTTACAAATTGTTTCATCCTTTAGCACTAGAAAAGATTTACCAGTCTCGCAATTATTGAAAACTCGGAGAATTGTATCAGATTAAGATGAATATCTTAAAAAAGAAGTTACTATGCTCTAAAACTTAAAAGATTGGGGATGTCACGATGGTACAATTCTTCTGAAGCAGCAAAAACATGATAATGAAAAAGAGACTCCAAAGAAAACCACAGTTATTGACAAAACTGACAAGATAGGCAATTATCCATGACACAGTTGTGTTGTTGTGGAAAGATCACGGCATTAATGGTAGGATTTCATTGTAAAACATGCCTTCCATGTGCTTCTGTAGCAGAAGTATTACTAGTGTTCTGGAACGCTGGCAGGAAAAGCTGCCCAGGAGCTTCCCCATTCCCTCTCAGTGGAGAATTATTGGAGGAGAAGTTATGAAGAGTATGATGAATATGGGTGGGATTGTTGGCGGGACATTCCGAAGTAGCGCTATATGACTGCAGACCTGAGGTATGCGGAAATACGTAGCCTGGCATACAGGGGCAGCTCCCCCATTAGGGTGGAGGAGCATCGCCCCCCTGCCAGCAGCGGCAGCTGCAAACCTCTTACCAAAAAACCTTTTGATGAAAGGGCGGGGCCACTGGGGTGACGAGCAGTGAGTGCTCAGTACTCTCCCTCAGAGCGCATGTGTTTGGCCGTCCATCTTGGGCTAAACACACATGCGCAGTAGGCTCTCTCCAGCCCAGCAACACAGGTGCCGGGCTGGAGAGATCCTGCACAGGCTTCCAGTCTGCCTGGGAGCGCCCTGGCTGGGCGCTCCCAGCCAAAGCAGCGTCAGGATTGGCTGCAGGGAGGGCTGGGAGCCTGTGCTAGCAGCGAGGAGATGGAGGAGCGGAGCAGCGCATGGCATTCAGGTAAATGTTTTTTTTTAATTATTATTTAATTTAATTTTAATCTCCCCCCACCCCTTCCGTGCGCCACCTGGCCCCTTCTGCTTGCCGCAGGCCACAATTGCTGGCATATAAATAGGGAATCCTAATAACCATTCAGCCAATATCTAAGACATGAGGCTGATAACATATAAGTAAATATGAGATAGGAGCTATATTAATCAAATTATGGGACTAGGAATGTGTGATGCAGTATATGAGATATTTCTACATTTCACCCAGTTTTATATTATGATTTCTGAAATCCCCGTAAGAATTACCATCATTCGGAAACTGTAGCTGTATACACTAAGCCTCCAGCTGATGAGATTTACTGAGAGCTTTGTCTGAATGAGTTAGAGACACCTGTCTATCCTAGGGATATGCTTTGCATTACTCCACATGGCGCTAAGTAGTTCTACCCAGGTATGCAGTGCAAAAAGTGGGGTTTACAGCAATCATTGCGGGCAATGAAGTTCTGCACACAACGGGGAAAATTTAGGAGCCACTAGCTCCACCTTAGCACTGCCATAGCATTATTTTTTTTATGCCAAGGTGGCGCTAACGTAGCTTTTTTCATGTGCCATATTTACAAAGTGGCACCACTTTTTAAACCCTTGTCCCACATTATGCCTGCGCCAGGCATAATGTATGTAAGCGGGGCTAACGACCGCCGTGGTGCACCGTATTATAAATACAGTGAAACCATGGTGTCGTTAGGTGCTGGTAGGGGGGCACAGAAAACGTGGCACATCAGCTCTCATGCACCACTTTTTCTTAAATATGAGCCTTATATTGGCATGAAATACAGAATTTGTGATCATTCCACATGCAAATTCACACATTGTACATGCTGAAAAATGCTGAAAAACCCAGGCGGACTCATTTAGGAAAACAGAACAAAATAAAAAACAGACCCTGTAAACACACAAGAAACTTTGCACCTCTAATTTTAGATCTAGGTTATTCCTTCATAACTACATTAGTCAATGAAATATCCAAGTACTTCTTAGACCTAAACCAAAATCAGTAATGCGAGATAAGAAAAATGTTACTTGAAGGAGAAGTCTTTTGGATCAGGCAATCAGAGAGTCAACGACTAAACGGACTCACTGAAAAAGGTAGTTTTATGATGCTTGTTTTTATGTAGGCTCACTTCAGGGCTCAGCACATATTTTTATTTTAGCAACTCTACGACTTTGATTCATGTCATTCATACTGTCAGCTGAAAATATGTTTGCCAGTTATTATTTGCTAGAAGCTTTTACAGACATCGATTTTGTGTGCACCCTGCATGCATATTCCCTACAAATAACAAGGACACATAAAAGTAGAGGCCTAAGTATTAAGTCACATTACAATCGAATTGAGCTCTGCTACTTAATTTTCATGTGTGGGATGTAAAGATGGCGCAGTAATTAGGGAGAGGCTTTTTACAATTTTATACTTGTTTACATTTATGTTTTTTGCAGATACGTAAAAATTCGTGTCCCATCTGTGCCAATTAAAAAAGGCTTCAGCCGAAAATGCAAATCGAAATCGATAAATTGTGATTACATTTTAATTGACTGACAGATATGGAGTGATCTTCAAGATCAAAACTGTATAGATTACATTTACTTTTCAAAGTGCTCAGATAACTTATTGAAAAATAACGAATACTAAAAATAGGGTGACTGAAAAAAAGGTTGGGCAGCAGTCAGGCAGGTCTGGTGCACAAGAAGCAAAGGCAGCATGTGGTCTCGCCCATGAATGCAGGGACACCTCAGAGGAAAAATGGCCTCCACCACAGTGGACAGCTCATACTCGGTGGGGCGAGCAGCAACTGCCCTGGTGGAAAAAACAACTTCCAGAGCACCAACCACACAGTGAGGAGCTTGCCGAACTCCAAATGACTATTTAATCAACTGAGATTTGGATTTGTGGTTTCTCTTTGCTATTTTGATCATTCGTATTCGTATTAGAAGTAATTAGCCTTTGATATCCCATACAAAATAATACACATCGGAAGCAATGGGAGGGAGGTGATGCATATGTTTTGGTCTTCCTTGGGATAACATTCATCTAAGTATGAGCTGTGATTTATCCACAGGAGACTTGAAGGAGTGATAATTAGTTTGCAATAAAATAGAGCACTTGGATTTGTCCTCCTACTTTTGGGTGGATAGTCGCTGAAAACTAGAAAATGATGTAGGTCACACAAGGTTGTAGCGATCAAGCTCTCAGCAGAGCATGCAGACCTGGGAATTGAAGTTCTACAAGCAACTCTGCCACCAAGACATGTGGATACATACATGAGCTATACTCTCGTTCTAAAGAACTAATAAAGATCTAAGGACTACATGTGTGTGTGTGTGTATATATATATATAAATGTAAGGGAAAAAAGGCAACCAGGGCACTCCTAAGTCATGGAACCGAGATACGTAGATTAGCAGAGGAATTTATTAGTAAACCTCCTTGGTGATAACTTAATATTTATACAGTAATAATAGTGTCCATATGTTCTAATAAATGCATGAAAATTCGGTAACAGCCAACACGTGTTTCGTCCTCAACGGACTTCTTCAAGGCTCATGAACTAAACAGTAAATGGGAATCAAAATGTTTCCGTTGGAGTTCCACGTAAGAATTCAGGGAGACCGAAGGGTTCTCCATCATAGTGACAAGGTCCCTTTATATTCAAGAAACGAGTATTGTTTTAGGAAGCTAGCAAGCTATCATGTAGAGTGTGTCCGTAGTAGGAAGAACACTCTGAATGCGGCCTTGGTAAAACCAGTCTGTATAAGTTGAGCCGTGTTTCCCCAGATTCCGGGAAACTGCACACCAGTATGTGTGCGCGATCGACAGCGCGTGCTAACGCTGCCGTGTTCAGTCCGACAGCACAGTTGTCGGACTGAACACGGCAGCGTTAGCACGCGCTGTCGATCGCACACACATACTGGTGTGCAGTTTCCCGGAATCTGGGGAAACACGGCTCAACTTATACAGACTGGTTTTACCAAAGCCGCATTCAGAGTGTTCTTCCTACTACGGACACACTCTACATGATAGCTTGCTAGCTTCCTAAAACAATACTCGTTTCTTGAATATAAAGGGACCTTGTCACTATGATGGAGAACCCTTCGGTCTCCCTGAATTCTTACGTGGAACTCCAACGGAAACATTTTGATTCCCATTTACTGTTTAGTTCATGAGCCTTGAAGAAGTCCGTTGAGGACGAAACACGTGTTGGCTGTTACCGAATTTTCATGCATTTATTAGAACATATGGACACTATTATTACTGTATAAATATTAAGTTATCACCAAGGAGGTTTACTAATAAATTCCTCTGCTAATCTACGTATCTCGGTTCCATGACTTAGGAGTGCCCTGGTTGCCTTTTTTTCCCTTACATTTTGTCTAGTACAGCGCGGGACATAAGTGGCTCTCTTGCAGTGCCACCAGTGTCTCTGTGCACTCTGAAACCCGTGGTGGTTGGGTTTATCTACCAGGTCGGCACCCTCCACATGACTTCATTTCTTTGTATTTGATATTCTGACTTACCTATATCAGATGTGCGACGCTCAACATCAACCACCTGATGGAATACTTTGATTATATATATAAATATAGATTATTTTTTTTCACTGAAAAAAACAAAGTTTACAGGGATGTTATAGTTAGATCTGAATTTACTTGTACAAAACCATAGACATTTTGCAGTTATAGTTACAGTTCTCTCAAGTAACTAAACTTGTGCCCTAAGGTAACTATAACTTGCATCCTCGCCATGCACAGTTGTCTCATCAATAATTTTATTGCAAATGTTGCAGTGAGAATACGAAAGATGGTATAGAATATGTAATCAATTTTATATGTGGAGTAATTAGCTGTGCATGGGTTAGGCGCTATCGCTGTTGAAAATCTCTACGGAATGATGAATGGGGAAAAACCATTTTGAGACCCCCATACTTTTCTTGGCCCTCACTTGACAGATCACCCCAAAACCTTCCAGACAGCAACTCACTTGAGCGGCAAATTCTTTTGGAAAATTTCTTGAAGATTTGTCAATAGGCACCAAAGATATAGGCAAGTAAAAAAATGTTTTTACTATAGAAACTAGGTTCTAACTATAACTACCTATCCAGTACGTTTTATATATATATACACAAAAAACCAAAGGTTACAGGGGCGTTATAGTTAGGCTCACATTTAAAACATACAAAAACATAGAAATTCAGCTGTTAGAGTGTTTTAAGTAACTATAACTCATGACTTAATGTGTGTTGCAAAATGCAGCACACATAGAAAGAGCGAAAACAAGGTGAAATGAAAGCATTTCTCCGCGTTGCACCTTTGCTAACACCAGCCATGGGGTGGCGTTACATTTTGGCACTGCTTCATGTTTGCGAAAACTCGTAAATCTGGGGCAGTGTTAAAATGTAATGGGTGTTGCTGAGGCACGCCCACAGCAACACCCATTGCACGCCCCTTCCACACAAAGTGCTGTGTGTGAAGGGGCCATATTTACAAGGTGGCTGTTGGACCTGGCCCTTTTTGCAGGGTCATCCCCAAAAGTTTTGCCTCCTTCCTCCTATTTTTCTGACGGTTTGTCTTGGCTTTTGAACTCTGAGCACTTTATCACTGCTAACCAGTGCCCAAGTGCATATGCTCTCTATGTAAATTGTAATATTAATTGGTTTATCCATGATTGACATATTTGATTTTCTATTAAGTCCCTAGTAAAGTGCACCAGAGGTGCCCAGGGCCTGTAAATCAAATGCTACTAGTGGGCCTGCAGCACTGATCGTGCTACCCACATGAGTAGCTCTGTAATCATGTCTCAGACCTGTCACTGCGGTGTCTGTGTGTGCAGTTTTAAACTGTAAATTCGACTTAGCATGTTTACCCACTTGCCAGGCCTAACCCTCCCCTTTTCCTACATATAAGACACCCCTAAGGTAAGCCCCAGGTAGCCCCATGGGCAGGGTGCAGTGTATGGTTAAGGTAGGACATATACTATTGTGTTTTATATGTCCTGACAGTGAAATACTGCCAAATTCGGTTTTCACTGTTGCAAGGGCTATCTCTTTCATAGGTTAACCTGGGGACTGCCTTTAAACATGATTAAAGCTTAGCTTCCCTTTGGGAGCAGATAGATGCTAACGCGTCCCGACCTAGGCACTTTACTTACACGGGGACTCGTTTTAGGCCAATTAACCTTTTTACCCTGATTGGAGACACCTTAAGACGAGATATCTCTTTAGCATTTCAATCAATAGATCGATAACCTCATCAATATTCACAATAACAAATCAATCAAATTAGTTACTTGCATTAATAAAATTGAAAGCAAACCATGACCTTTCAGCCATGAATAACCACACGAATTTGATAAGATTATATTTATTCCCTATTTGTTACACTCTACTAGCTAGTTTATTAGTCTCAATCCTAGAAAACACATCAACAATGTCACAATATGGCAACTTGAATAAGACTTCATCAAAGCAAAGATCAAAAACATTAGAACAAAGCACGACGTCAACATGAATTAACTTTAGCAGGGTGTCACTGGCACGTTATCCAACAAAGCAAGATTCAGTCACTTATCTATTTGCATCCGAATTAGTGAACTCCTTAACTATCCTCTAATTAGCATCAGCATGTTGGGCTTCATGCAAAACAACTTAGTAGCACAAATTTAGAAAACATCTAACTATGGCCTCTATCAAAAGATCAGTTGGTACCTAGAAAGGAAAGGCAAACAGACAATCACAATTCATCATCTTATAGTTACCCTCCGTAATGGTCAGCATACAGAGTCAGTCTTCGTCCTCAGGACATCAGTTGATTCGCCATCAGCCTGGGCAAGCAGCAAAGTCTCAGCAAGACATGGCAATAAGAACACTTCCCTCGTAAGGAGGAGAAGTAGGTATAGGGCAAGTCAAGAAAGGTGAGGATGGTTTAAAGTATCAGAACAGCAAAGATAGAGACGGAATGTCAGAGTAACAGCAGGGGTGTCCCTCTAATGGCTGATTTGTCCTTGTACCACGTTGTTAAATCGAATTTGCCAGACAAGTCTCTGATTTCAAATTGGTCAATGTTTGGTGCATCATAATCTCTATCCAATGATCCGTTGATCACCTTACTAGAATTTTCACCTAAAACAGTTCTCATGCAGTTCATTGGCTCCTGTGATTTACGTCTTTAACGGGTAGAATGGCAGGTAGGAATAGTTACACTCCTCGGTTCAGTCAGTAGCTCCATTGTCTTTACCAGTTTGGGCGACCTTGTACCTGTTGCGAATTACACTGTTGCATTCAGCAAGAATTTCTCCTTGAACAAGCCGGGTCTCATGAGAAAGAATTTACTACCATTACACACACATCTCTAGCTTCTGGAAAAGTACAGTTTCATGTCCTTCAGGAAAATAGCACAGTGCACGTTAGAAAAACACATTTAATATGAGACCAGGCAGCTAAGCCCAAACCCTCGCTAACTAAGGCCTAAAGATTAATTCAACAAAACCTTAACATATACCTGTCAATGCTAATACAAAATCGTACATTAGTACATTACTTAATTCATCATTAGTCAATTTCATTAATCATCGCATACATTGGTGGCCACTCCCCGTGGGCATATTTCAAACGTGTGCATTAATATTAGTCTACCACATTTCCTATGCAACTTCATTACACATTATTTTGCAAGCAGTTCACGTTAATTTTGATTATAAAAGCTACACTTCAACATAGACATGTGGAGTTTGGGACCTGGGGTGTAGCCTGCATGTTCTGATAAGCCATTTGTGCTAGAAAGGAGGGGAGAAGTGGTCACTCGCACCTGAAAGGGCTGTGCCTGCCCTCACACAATGCAGACTCCAACCACCTGTTGTGTGTCTGAGGCCTTGCCTGGGTAAGGCAGGATTTCACAAACAAGTGAGACTTTCCTTTGAAGTAGGCCTATCTCAAAGGCCAAAATGGGTATAAGAAGAGGACCCAAAACCACAGACTTTAGACACTTCTTGGGGTAGACACTCTACCTCACAGACACTTCTGGACAAGAAACCTGCTGGTGAAGAATCCATGAACCAGACTTGCCAAGAGGAACTGCCTGGCTCCCCAAAGGACTCACTGGGACTGCTTTTCTGACAAGGACTGCTGCCTTGCTGTTGCCCTGCTGCCTTGCTGCTCCTTGGCTGTGCTGAGAAGTGCTCTCCAAGGGCTTGGCTAGAGCTTGCCTCCTGTTCCCTGAAGTCTCAGGACCAAAAAGACTTCATTCCTGCAACTGGACTCCTTGTGCGGTGAAAATTAAACACACAGCCTGCTAAAAACGACACACAGCCTGTCCCGCGGTGAGAAATTCACTGCACGCAGAACCAGGACGACGCAGCCCGACATCGTAAGGAGAGGATCGGCGCAGCGCCTGCATTGTGACCGGAACTTCGACGCACAGCCCACCAGATTGACCCACAGCCGACCCGGGATGACGCAGCCCGACTTCCAGAGAGGAATCGACGCAGCACCTGCCATGCAGGAGAAATTTCCATGCAACGCTCACTGGATCGACATAGCGCAGGTGACTTCGCTCCACAAGCCCAGGATTCCACGCACAGTCCCCGGGGCACCAGAAACCCCTGCACCCCGAAGAGGAACCAAGTCCTTGCGCCGGAAATCAACGCAAAGCCTTCCCCTGCGTGGAAAATAACGACGCAAGTCACTGTGCAAAGGGGCGAAACAGACGCACACCTCCCCGTTTTCCATGCATCGCCTCCTCTGCGGTCCCTTGCGGAGATTTTGAAAGCGAACCAGGTACTTTGTGCTTGCAAGAGACCTTTATTGTTTTTAAGAGACATTTGCTTGGTTTGCAAAGACTTAAGACACTTTTCATCATTTTCACAGTGATATCTCAACATCTACTTATTGCATTTTAATCGTTTTGACCTGCATTTATCCAGGTAAATATTATACATTTTTCTAAACACTGTGTGGTGTATTTTTGTGGTGCTATATGGTGTTATTGGATGATTTATTGCACAACTACTTTACACATTGCCTTCTAAGTTAAGCCTGACTGCTAAGTGCCAAGCCACCAGAGGGTGGGCACAGGATACTTTGGATTGTGTGTGACTTACTCTGACTAGAGTGAGGGTCCTTGCTTGGACAGGTGGTAACCTGACTGCCAACCAAAGACCCCATATCTAACAGTGGCGTTAAGTCACAAAAAATGGTTTAACTCCACCTTGTAAATATGGCGCAGTACACAGCGCAACTGGAGTGTCACTTAGGGGCAGATTTAAGAAAAGTGGCGCTGCATCCAAATTTAGTGCCACCTTTCTTGCATACCTTAGCATCCCTAAAAGCCACCATGTGTGCACCGTATTTAAGATATGGCGCACCATGGCAGTAGTTAGGGAACTAGCGTCAACATTGTTGATGGTAGTTTGGTACTTTGCAGTATTAGCATAAAAAATGTTGACGCTAATCCTGCAAAGCACATTAAGGCCCATTATAAATACCGTGTGCCTCCTTTTCACGCCTGCTCTGTGCAGGCGTTAAAAATGCTGCAACAAATGCCACAAATAAATCTTTTAGATTTCTTTACACCATTTTTTGGGAACGTCCTAACAGGAGAGCGCCCCCTTGGATACATTATGCCTGGAGCAGGCATAATGTGCTACAAGGGGTTACAAGGTGACGCAATGCATGCATTGCGTTACTTTATAAATATAGAGTGGCAATTTTGGCCTCTGGCCACATTGGTGTAAAAAAATAATTATGCTAATATGGTGCCAGGAGGCGCTAGGCCCTCTTAAATCTGGGCTTAAAAGTGATGCTTCGTGGCGATAGGGCCTTTAAATCTGGCCCTTGTTTTTTTTCAGTGAATTTCTATGTTTTTTAAAAATGAAAAGTACTTTTAATTACTATACATTAATCCAACCACCCCCACACTTGTCCTTTAGCCGTGTGCAGTGGGGGCTGGCAACACCCTGTGGCCAACCCCCCTAAAATTTTCGGCGCATAAGGAGTTTCTTGAAGAAATGAAGTCTTTTTGGCCCTGAGACTTCAGAAAACAGGAGGCAAGCTCAATCCAAGCCCTTAGAGAGCACTTCTCAGCAAAGATGAGTTCTTTGGGCAGCAGATAGTTCCTCTTGACAGGTTGCAGGTTCAGGTCCAGAAGTGTCTTAGTTAGTGGGGTCAGTGACCCAGTTTATATACTCAAAAGTCCCTTTGAAGTGGGGGAGACTTCAAAGAGTGGTTTGGGAGTGCACAAGATCTCCTTTCAGTACAATCCTGTCTGCCAGGGTCCCTATAGGGGGTTTGGCAGCCCATTGTGAGAGAGCAGGCCTCTGTCCTTTAAAATGTAAGCATCAGGCCCTCCACCCTCCTAGCCCAGAAAGACTCATTCAGTAAGCAGATGAGTGTAGGTGTGACTGAGTATCCTGTGTTTGTCTTGGTGAAATGCACAAGGGAGCTTTCAACCAGCCTAGCCAGACGTGGATTGGAGACAGGCTGTAAGGCACAGATCGATTTTAAGTGCAGAGAAATGCTCACTTTCTAAAAGTGGCATTTCTAGAATACTAATATTAAATCCAACCTCACCAAAAGCAGGATTTTCCATTACCATTCTGGCCATACTAAATACGACCTGATTACCCCTTTCAGATCAGAACCTTCCACTTAAACAGTATGTGAGGGAAGCCCTAGTACTAGCCTATGAAAGGAGCAGGCCTCACAGAAGTAGAAAACAAATTTAGGAGTTTTACACTACCAGGACATATAAAACACACATGTACATGTCCTGACTTTTACCTACATAGCAACCTGCCCTATGGGTAACCTAGGGCTTACCTTAGGGGTGACTTATGTGTAGAAAAAGGGGAGTTTAGGTCTTGGCAAGTACTTTTAAATGCCAAGTCGAAGTGGCAGTAAAACTGCACACACAGGCCTTGCAATGGCAGGCCTGAGACATGGTTAAGGAGCTACTTAGGTGGGTGGCACAATCAGTGCTGCAGGCCCATTAGTAGGATTTAATTTACAGGCCCTGGGCACATGTAGTGCACTGTACTAGGGACTTACAAGTAAATTAAATATGCCAATTGGGAATGAACCAATGTTATCATGTTTAAGGGAGACAGCATATGCACTTTAGCACTGGTTAGCAGTGGTAAAGTGTGCCTAAACCAGCAAAACAGCGTCAGAAAAGTGGAGGGAGGCAGGCTAAAAGTTGCAGGATGACCACCCTAAGGCTGTAAGGTCTAACAATGTGTGAACCTCTGAGTCGGTCTGTGAGTGGGTATGCCAGTGTCTGAGTGTATTTGTGAGTGCGTCAGTGCCTGAGTGGGTCTGTGAGTGGGTGAGTGTGGGTCTGAGTGGGTCTGTTAATGGGTGCATCAGTGTCTTAGTGGGTCTGTGAGTGGTTGTATGAGTGTCTGAGTGGGTCTGAATGTTGGTGTATGACTGTCGGAGTGGGTCTCTGAGTGGGTGAATGAGTGTCTGTGTGCTTCTATGAGTGAATGAGTTAGGTGCTCATTTTGACTTTGGCGGTCTTTTACCAAGACCGCCGTCGAAGCGGGTGCAAAAAGACCGTGAGTGTTGGCGGTCCGAAGACCACCGTGGTACTTCTCACCAAAAGATTTCCCCCCATAAACAGGCAGAAATCTGACACCGTCAGCCTGGCCGACGGCGGGTTAGATGCGGTTCCACCGCCAGCCCCGCCAAGCCAAAAGGACTCCGCCCACCATATTAAAAGAAGTCATTGCGCACGGCGTTGAGGCATTGGTAGTGAAACCACCGACATCCACCCCCTCCCGGACAGCCATCTCAACATGGGCTGCTGTTCGGCTCGAACAGGTAGGTGGACCAACCGAAAGGTGCATGTGTGTGTGCTTGTATGTATGCATGCGGTCGAGTTGGGGTGTGTGTTAAGAAGTGCATGGGTGAGTAGCGGTGTGTGTCTGCAAGTGTGTGGACGTGTGGGGGTGCGTGGCCAGTGACAGAAATGGGGATTTCTGTCACCGGTTGCATTACTGCCAGAGCTTTCGTGGTGGGGCGACTGCTGCAAACAGCCTGGCTGTTTGCTGCCTCATAATACGGCCGGCAGTCTTAGGTACGCCACCGGCCATGAGTTGCTCACCACCGGGTGCGGCAGTCCAACCGCACCGGCAGGACTGGTGGCGATGTGGAGGTTTGGCTTCGGTCAAACAGCCAAACTTGTAATGTGGCGCTCTTTACTGTCGGGAACGCAACAGTAAGACCGCCACTGTGACTTTGGTGGTCCTAAGACTGCCACACTCGTAACAAGGGCCTTAGGTGGTCATTCTGACCCTGGCGGTTGACTACCTCCAGGGCCGGGGACCGCGGATGCACCGCCAACAGGCTGGCGGTGCATCCATGGGCATTCTGACCGCGGCAGTACAGCCGCGGTCAGAAACGGGAAACCGGCGGTGTCCCGCTGGTTTCCCGCTGCCCTAGGGAATCCTCCATGGCGGCGCTGCAGGCAGAGCCGCCATGGGGATTCCGACCCCCTTACCGCCAGCCTGGTTCTGGCGGTTTTGACCGCCAGAACCTGGCTGGCGGTAACGGGTGTCGTGGGGCCCCTGGGGGCCCCTGCAGTGCCCATGCCAATGGTATGGGCACTGCAGGGGCCCCCTAACTGTCTGCTAAGCAGACAGTGAAAATCATGCTGGGGCCCTGTTAGGGGGCCCCTGCACTGCCCATGCCAGTGGCATGGGCAGTGCAGGGGCCCCCAGGGGCCCCACGACACCCGTTCCCGCCATCCTGTTCCTGGCGGTAAAAACCAGATGAAGGGGGTCGGAATCCTGCTTGCAGCACCGCCATGGAGGTTCAGCCCTGCCAGGGGTATTCCGGCGGGAAACGGCCGGATCCCCTTTTCTGACCGCGGCTTTACCGCCGCGGTCAGAATGGGCACTGAAGCACCGCCAGCCTGTTGGCGGTGCTTCCGTTGCCCGCGGCCCTGGCGGTTTAGGACCGCCAGGGTCGGAATGAGGCCCTATATCACCTAGGGATGAAAAATTAACATACCTTGAATGAAAAATGCATTCATGATTCTATTTGCTCAGCACAAAATTTACTGAGCCACACCAAAACTATTTTGTTGCTTTCATTATTAATAGTTGGACAAACATGTTTGCTTATTTACAATGTATAAATTTGCCATTAAAGCAGAGATGATCTTAAGTTTGGTCACCTGTTTGTGTTACACTGGTCACAGCAGGCTGATTTGTGCCAAAATTGGATATTGATGTCCTCAATTCACCAAACTGTTATTGGTTGTAAACATACATTCATAACTAGAAAATGCTGGATTTATGCATTGTGGGTATTGAGGAAAGGATATCTAGGAGTGGTAAATTCCCTTACTATGGCTTAATTTTACACCAAACAGTACACATATGTGGAGCAATAAATTCCTCTCGATGAGTGTATAGTAGGCTTTTGACAGCATGGTTAGCATTGTGATTTTGGAAACACCCACAAACGCATGACTTTGTGAACATTCACAGATCTCTTCTTTGACCCTTTGTAAGCCTGTAAATGTTTGTAGTTCTCCACCAGCCAAAGGCTAGGGTCGGCCTTTCTTCAGTACCGAATTTACTGTGTGTACACTTCCACACTGGGGAAATGCTCATGGACAGAAAAGTCATAAATTTTGTGGGAGCGTGACTGGAATCCTGCAAATGGCACAGTTTTCTGCGCTTCCCTGGGAACATTTCATAAATATTAAAAAACTGTAATAGTACTTTCCAGTGATAGAAGAATCCTGGAAATGTACTTTTACTCCCCCCTCTAAATTAACATATCTGTTATTCCGAAACAAAATACATTTTAAAACAATAAAACCAAAAAAATACTGTGTAACAAAGAGTATTTCACATAACCCAGGTGTTTAATCCATCCTTCACACCTGCTTTTCACTAACTTAGCATCATTATCCAACCACTTTCTTTCCACAATCCTCATCTCTCCTCTCTTGTTGCACTCCCACTCCAGAACCTCCACCCAATTCGTCTCCAACAGAACATCTCATTTATCCAGACTCTCCACCAAGATAACTGCTATCTCCACCAAGCATTAATCTTTTGTTACTAGAGGAACCTCCATTATCCAACCAAAAATACTTTTTCTCCTTGACACTTCCATCATCCCAATCAAATTCAAATTCAAAGAAGCTTTATTGCGGCTACAAGAGCCAAAAAAGCACGAGCAGTAATAAATACAAGTAAATGCACATAATAAAATAAAATTGCAGGTAAATATGGTGATAAAAGGGAGTAAAACATAAATAAAAATTAAAATGGAATAAAAATGAGATAGAATAAAATGGAATGAAATTAGATGAAATGAGATGAAATGAAATGCACTGTGCAGGATGTTGGGACAGTCTTATTTGGAGTCTTTGTCCAGGAGAGTTTTCCCTCTAATAAGCCAACTAGCTCCGAGGAATTTGGCGATAGCGATCACTAGCGTTGGCCTGGTGTCTGATCTAAGGATTCGCAGAGCTAGCGCAGAGCAGCGTGCTCCCAGTAGTCTGCATGCCGGGGCCAGCCATTTCCTACGGGGGGCAGTATACGCGGGGCATGCAAAAAGAAGGTGAGGGAGATTCTCGACGGGGGCTTTGCAAGCAGGGCATGCGGTGGATTCGTTGTGTGACCAGCTGCTGGTGAAAAGTCTTAATGGGAGTGTTCCAATGCGGAGCTGGAAGTACAGTTTCCTTTCCCTTGGGACCGTGATTAGGTCCCAAAAAGTTTCGTACTTGCATGACTCTTTTAGGTTGGCAAAGTCACAAGATAATGTAGTGTGGAGTGCAGCCCGAGTGTCTTCGTTGTTGGCCCTTTGCCAGTAAAGTTTCTTTAGTTCGCTTTTCGAGGGAAAGACTGACGTGGCTGGTGAGTTCCAGAGATCATCGAGCCCGATAGAGTGAAGTAAATCCTTGATGGATCGTAGCCAGGGGATTCTGTGCAGGTGGTCGGCTTTTAGGATGACCTGTAGAGCTTCGGTGAAGATGTCAAGTTCCGGAGTGGTCCAGAGACGTCGCCAGTACAGCAGAGGTCGCAGGCGGGCTTTGTGACCAATGCGTTTGATGCCGAGGTCCTTGAAAAGAGGGAACAGTGGGGTGCTTAGCGGAAGGGACACAAGATTTCTTAAGAAGTTGTTTTCAGCGGTGGTTAGGTCTTGGGTTTTGGTATAACCCCAAAGTTCAGCCCCGTAGAGCGCTGAGGAAACTGCCTGGGATTCGTATAACTGTAATGCTGGGCGAATTGGTTTTGTGTGTGAGAGGTGGAAATTTTTTAGTAGAGCCCCAGTTGTTTGTCTTAATTTAAGGGCTTGTTTTCCTATGTGTGGCTTCCAGGACATGTTGTCAGTGAGTGTTATGCCCAGGTAGCTGAAAATGCCCACCTTCTCGAGTGAGGAGCCCTCTAAAGTAAATTTCCCTTTGAAAGATCTGTGGGGATTAAGGGTCATTAGTTTGGTTTTCGTTGCGTTGATTTCGAGTCCCTGGGATGAACAGAAATGCTCGAAGCACGCAAGGAGTTTCCTTAGACCACTAGGGGTCTTAGATATCAAAAGAGTGTCATCGGCAAAGAGTAAGACTGGGATTTTTTGTGTGCCAAGTGAAGGTGCGTCAGCCTGCAGTCTGAGAAGGGAGGGGACAATTTCGTTGATGTACAGGGAAAAGAGGGTCGGGGCAAGTACGCAACCTTGCCGCACACCCCTAGAGACGTGGATTCTATCGGTAAGTTGGCCCTTGTTGCCCCACCTGACTTGTGCGTAGTTGTCCTCGTGGAGTCGTATCAAAATGGCAAGGATGTGTTCCGGGATTCCCATCCGAGAGAGAGTGACCCACAGTTTGTTGCGAGGTACTAGGTCAAAGGCAGATTTGAGGTCCACGAAAGCTACATAAAGGCTGCCTTTACCAATGAACACTGTTTTCCAATATAATAATAGGAATCTGAGGGCTTGATCAGTGGTGGAAATCTTCTTTCGGAAACCGGCTTGGAGGGGGCTAAGGATATCGTGGTCAATTATCCATTCTTCTATCTTCCCTAGGAGGCAGTGGCAGAAGACTTTTTGGACACAGTCAATTAGACTAATGGGTCTATAGTTACAGGGAAGAGATCTGTCGCCCTTTTTAAAGATTGGAATAACAATGGCCGCTTTCCAAGAGTCGGGAATTGGCGCCCCAGATGCTATTGCGTTAGCTAGAATGGTGAGATATCTTGACCAGGATGCTAGGTCTGTTGAGAATAGGTCTGCTGGGACGCAGTCTGAACCAGGGGCCCTGCCGCGTTTTAGAGTGCTTAGAGAATAAGTTATATCACTTTGGGAGAACAACAGGGGTGCTGCGGTGGTTGGTGCTGATGAGTGAAGTAGGAGGGGGCCCGTACAAACAGAGGTGGGGCTATCATGATCAGGGGAGTACAGACTACTAAAGTGGGCTATCCAGTCTCTTGGGGCAATATTGGTTGTGATGTCCAAACCACTGGTTTCTGGGCCTCGCGCTGCCAGGGACCAGAACAGACTATAATTTCTCTCGCGCACAGCGTCGCTGAGTGCTGTCCACCATTTGCTATCTTGATCACGCTTGGCTATGCATATTGCAGATTTATAGGACTTCCTAGCTACGCGGATGGCGATGGGGTCCTTGGATTTAATGGCTTGAACTAGGCGCTTGTTTAGGGACCGGCACGTTTTGTTGAACCAGCGGTGCCTGGCTTTGGGTCGTTTGTCGTCGTGGGCTGGGGGTGCTGAGAAGTGGGCTGCGATATCCCTAAAGCAGGAGGTGTGGATTGAGCTAATTTCCTGGTGGGGTGTTGCAGAACCCGCCTCTAGGTCCCTTAGTGTGGATTTTAGGGTGTTGTTGGCAGCATTGATGAGTGCGGGCCGGGCCACAATATTGACCCATTTTAGGTGTCTTTTGTTGTTGGCCAGGTTAATACCCTCGGGTGCTACTGCTGCGGGGTTAGACGTGGCTGGGAGGTTACCTAGGGCTAATGTGTGGACAGAGAGAGGGTTGTGATCACTTTCGGTCCTTTCGATGATTGTCATGTCGATGACTAGAGGCCATAATCTTATATCGAATAGGCAATAATCGATTCTGCTGGTGTGGTTCGTTTTGTTGTATGTGTGACTACCGTTGGTGTCTGAATTAGTTCTGCCATTTAGCGCCCTGAGTCCAAACTCCATGGTCAATGATTTAACCTGAATGGCAACCGACGTCCACCTTTTGATGGGTGGAATTGACAGGGCGGGGATAGACCAGGCTTGATCTTCCTCGCGGGTGGACCTGAGATCGTCCCAGTCAAGGGGTTCGAATGTGACGTTGAAGTCCCCAGCCACAATGGTTTTATGATGGCGGGGATAATTTTGTAAGAGGGCTACGAGGGCGCAGAGGGTTTTGGAGACTTGACCCCCCCTGGCCCCTCGAGCGTAGATATTAAAGATGTTCACCACAGAGTCAGGCCCAAAGGATAGACGAAGGCCTAACAGGTCGGGAGAGGCGGTAGGTAGCTGTGATATATGGCAGCTAAGCGATGTTTTGATCCAGATGGTCAGACCCCCTGAGGGCCTGCCTCTCGTGCTGGCCACAGCGGGGATGTGGAAATTTGAGTAGCCTGTTCGGAAGAGTGGGTCGAGTGACCATGTTTCCTGTAGGAGACATATGTCATGTTCGTCAATAAATGAGGAGAAGGATGGAAGGGGAAGAATAGATTTCAGACCTGCCACGTTCCATGAGACAAGTCGTACCCCAGATTGTGACTGAGTTGTCCTGCCTAAATGCCCGGGGTTTGTGAAGTTGGCTGTCGGGGGTTGGTTTGGCAGATGTGGCTGAGGGAGCAGAGATGGGTTGATACCAATGTTTGCCCGTGAGGCTTGTGGTGGTTGGTGATGTTCCTCTGTTGGAACAGGCCTGGTCCTGATCAAGGAGATGCTTGCGGGCCTAGACAGCAGCTCTAGGTTTGGTGGGCAATGTGCCTGCAAGATGGGTGGAGCATCGTTGTCATGATTGCTCGGTGAGCCGGAAATGGTCACGGTGTCATGGGTAGGGGGGTGAAGACATGGACAGACAGTGGTGGGGTAAAAGGAGGATCTGGGGGTGATAGATGTTGGAAGGTTGCAAGGTTTGCCTGCATAGATTTTAGGTGGGGCTGTGAGTCAATCATGTTTACCAAGAGGGGATAGGTTTTCTGCCGGGTGGTAACTCGGGCATTCCTCGTGGAGCGTAGGTGACCTGGGCTGTTTAAACTGGATGCGTGAGTGTGCAGGTGGGCTTGTTCTTGCATCTAGGGCCACCAGATTGTTCGCCATGGTCCTGTTCTTGAGTGTCAGTTTTAGGATATCAAAGTGAGTTCCCGGGTCTGGCTGTCGTACTACGGTAATTAGGTCCTCACGTATTATGGATCGGCAGCCTCTAACATGGCGAATCCAGTGGATTGCCTTGTTTTTGATAGAGTCTACCCCTTCCTTGCGCGCCAATGTGGTTAACTTGGGAACGTTAACCATTAGAACTATATTACCTAAATGGGACTGGTCAGTGGCTGGTTGCGTAGAGTATTTTGAGGCGGTGTTGCTCATGGGTTTGAGGGTATTATGATAGATGTCTAGTGAATTTCCTATGCCTAAATTGTGGAAGAGGGGAGTCTGGTGGGAGTTCATGGTCTTTTCTTTGGTAGGGTGAGGGCCAGCGTGGCTAGAAGCGGAGGAGTTGGGCGAGTTTGTTGTGATGCCTGATAGGATTGGATTTTGGGCAAGGTTACTGGTGGTCGTGTTATTTGCGTGGGTTAGCTGTTTTACTATTGCAAGTAATGAGTTAACCATATGCTTGAGTTCTGTGACTTCCTTCCTTAGAGCTTGTATGTATTCGATATGCTGTGGGGTTACATGGGGAGAGTGCGTGTTGGTTGCTGCTGGCCCATCTGCCAGGGTGTCTGGGTTGATGTCGTCGCGTGATTCAGGGAGGTTGGTTAGGGGATTGAAGCGGTTACTGAGCTGGATGGAATCGTTGGTGGCAAGTGGTAGGTCTTCTGCTAGGGAGGGGGCCGCATGGGTGATAACGTTCCTATTTTCACCCACCCCTGTAGTGTCAGTAACTTGTTGCCCACGTTTCACGAAAATCTCAGCGATTTTCATGGAACCTTCCTTCCTGCTAGTTGAAGTGGGCCCCTCCCCAGTTGCAATAGAAATGTTACCCTGGGGGCTAGTTAGTATTCCGTTGCATTCGCCCAGGAGAGAGTCGATTCTATCCATAACGCAGTTGCTAGCTGCATGCTTATGCCTTTTTCGCTTGGCTTTTAGTACTGCCCCGGCCCCTGCCTCTATTGCTTTCCTTTTGCCCATCTGGTGTTAGTGTAGGTGCAAGGTTAAATGATAAGGTGTCAGATTAAATGGAACAGCTGACTGGGGAGACAGAGTAGGAAATAACAAAAGGGACTGAGTACAATATGGCCTTCTTGGGAGATAGATGTTAGGGGAGTGGCCCAGCCCAGCCTCTGTCAGCCGCAGGACGGGCGCAGGGCGGGCCCGCCCTTGGCCCGGGCTTCGCCCGGGCGCCGCCCGCGCGCGTCCCGCGCTGCGGGAGCGCGAACGAGTTTTTAAAGGGCTCCTGCCCCGCCTCCAAAGAACACACAGCGCTTCCCGCGACGGCGGGAGCGCGAACGAGTTTTTAAAGGGCTCCTGCCCCGCCTCCAAAGAACACACAGCGCTTCCCGCGACGGCGGGAGCGCGAACGAGTTTTTAAAGGGCTCCTGCCCCGCCTCCAAAGAACACACAGCGCTTCCCGCGACGGCGGGAGCGCGAACGAGTTTTAAAGGGCTCCTGCCCCGCCTCCAAAGAACACACAGCGCTTCCCGCGACGGCGGGAGCGCGAACGAGTTTTAAAGGGCTCCTGCCCCGCCTCCAAAGAACACACAGCGCTTCCCGCGACGGCGGGAGCGCGAACGAGTTTTAAAGGGCTCCTGCCCCGCCTCCAAAGAACACACAGCGCTTCCCAATCAATCTCAGTACCACATTTACACCTGGCTATTCTACTCATGTGCCATACTCTGCCATCACTCAGTTTTGCAGAATTCTGAAACAAATTATTCTACCCTTAAAGATCAGAAACCATACTTCCTACTTCCATGTTTGTTCACCGGAACCATTCTCCACCTTCTAAGCAAACTCTCTTAAACCCATGCTTTCTATTAAAAGCCTCCTTATAAACTCCTTGGGCCTTTGAAATATTGTTTTTTTACCACATTAGGTGACCACTCTTGCAGACGAATTCCACTTTGCCATCCACAATTATCCTTATTGAATGTTACCCTTCCTCTTATGATGGCAAAAGGACCCTACCCTGCCCCTGTAGGGGTAGTCCTATATCTCCAAACCATTCTATCATTTTCAATTCTCAATTGCCCATTGTAAAGTACCTTTAATCACATGAATAAATCTCTCCACTTCTCCATTCCCTTCTGGATGTTAACTCCAAGTCACCTTAGGCTCAATTCCATTTCTTAACAAGAACACTATTGTCAGTAAATATTTTCTTAAGTAATCCTTCTCTTAACAAACATCTCATCCATAAACCTTACCAGTATAGCATGATGAAAGCAGAAGAGGAGAAAAATGACATAGTACTCTATTGCTGGGAAATTACTCAGCCAAAAAAGCACCACACAGTTGGAAATACTTCGTAATGACAGCAAGAAAATTTGTTGTACTGCCCAAAAATAAAGTGCAATGTAGACTGACGTTAGCAGGCAAAGAATTAGCCTTTTTATCCTTTATCCCTAAACTCATGTGCGGATGCACTCCTGCTCATTATGCCTACAACAACGATGACACGCTACACAGTGTCAACATGTACACAGCAGGTGTTGGACTTTTTGCCTTACGCAGGGTCATCCCCAGTCTTTTTGCCTCTCTGGTGTTGGCTCTAGGACTCTGAGCACTTTATCACTGCTGACCAGTGCTAAAGTGCAGGTGCTCTCCCATCTAAAGTTGGTATGATTGGCTTATACCTAATTGGCATCTTTAATTTACCTATAAGTCCCTTGTACAGTGATATCTCTATACCCAGGGCCTGTAAATTAAAAACTACTAGTGGGCCTGCAGCGCTGCTTGCGCCACCCCCTGAAGTAGACTTTCAAACCTGTCTCAGGCCTGCTAGCACAGGGCCTGTGTGCGCAGTTTTCTGCCACAGGGACCTGACATCTAAATTTACTTGCCAGGCCCAGAACTCCCCTTTTACTACATGTAAGTTACCCCTAAGGTACGCCGTAGCTAGCCCTATGGGCAGGGTGCCATGTATGTAGAAAGGCAGGACATGTGCCATATTGCATGGCCTGTCCTAGTAGTGACAAACAGCCTAACTCGGTGTCTCACTGCTGTGAGTGCTGCCTTCTCATAGGTTTGCATTAGAAATGCCCTGCCTTATGTGTAAGGGGTATTGTCTGATTTATGAGGGGTAGCGTAGGCGTGTTTGGTATGGTTGTGATGGTGATAATAAATGCTGCTTACTGGTATGGGTGTATTTTTTATTACTATCACAGAAATGCCACTTCTAGAAAGTGTGCATTTATCTGTGCTTATGACTCTGGTGTTTTGCAGCTTGACTCCAATCCACGTCTGGGCAGAGTGACAGTTGGGGCTTTGTGCATACTTTTCAGACAGCCTGTACACAGGGAGGGTGGAGGTGTCACAGAGGTGCATCTGCATTCTGAATAGTCTTCCTAGGCTGAGAGAAGGGAGAGGTGGGGCACACCTGCATTTGTAAAGACTGTGCCCTGGCCTCACACAATAGGGTTGTTAACCCCCCACTGATGTTTGGAGCCTGTGCTGAAAGGAGAGAGGGGGCACTCCCAGAACCAGTTGTAACTGGCTGGAACCTCCTCTCCCTACCATTGTAAAACACTGTAAGAACTGACTATAAGTACAGGGGAATTTTCCCCACAATTTAGAGACTCTTGGAATAATCTTGGAACTGGACACCAAAGGCTGAAAGGACTCACCAGGAACCGCCATGGACTGCTGCTGCTGTGCTGACCTGTGACCTGCCTGGTCACTGTGAAGGACTTGCCACTTGCTGCCTTTCCCTTGTGCTGGCCTGTAGCTGGGCCTTCCACCTGAGGACCTTGTCTTAAGATTCTGCTCCCCAGGGGCAGGGTGCTGTGGCCCCTGACCCCTGCATCCGTTTCTTCATGAGGGGTGCTTCTCCGTGGTTGCGGCTGCCATAGCGCTGATTGCTGAGCGCTTATGGAGCCTTGGGAGCTCGTAGGCTCCTTGCTGCATTGTGCCCCTTTAAATAAGATCACCGCAGCAGCCCGGGAAGCTGGAAGAACACTCGCGCACCGCATCGGGTGCAGGCGAGTGTCTGCTCGGGCCCCAGGAGGGGTCCGATCTTCTTGTGGCTTCACGGCAGGACCAGGGGAAGGCGAGGGGAGTGCCCCCTACCCCCTGGCCTCTGCATTAGGAGCAGGACGCTCCTTTTCTGCTGTTAGGTAAAACGGGCATTATTGTGCCCCCCCCCTTGGTGGAAGGGCCAGTGGAGGCCCGGGGGGCCCCCAGAGATCGCAAGCTCCCGGGAGGGGCCTGTCTTTAAACCGGAGGGGGTGCGTGGTGCCCCCCTCCTGCCCTAAGTTGTTTTTGCTGGCTTTGGCCCCCCTCGTGAGGGCCGGTTGAGGCCCTTCGGGGCCCCCAGTAATCACAGTCCCCAGAGGAGCCTGTCTATAAAATAGGGGAGGTGCATGTCGCCCTCCTCTGACCCCAGAGTATAAGGGAGGCCCCCGTTTTGCGCATAGGAGCGCCGGGGGCCCCATTGTTCACCTTGTAGGCACTGGAGGTGCCTTCATCCAACCAGGTACTGTTTAAAAGACCAATATAGTTGCAATCCAAAGTTCTTTCTACAGACTTTTGTTTGATTCATATATTACCTACCTGCGTTTGATGTTTTTACATATGTGTATGCAAATGTTCCTTTTATGGACATGCTTGCTAATATGTTTTTCTAACTTGCCATATGTTTTCTAATGTTCCTACTATGGGCATTTTATGATATTCTAATGACAAGTGCTGTGATGTAATAACGTGTTTTCATGACTACTGCTTATGTTGCAGAATACTGAGTAACCTGTGTGTTATATGTGACTACTGCTAGTTTGCAGAGTAACTAATGTGTAACGTTCTGACAACTGCTAAGGTAGCAGGATAGTACTGATATGTGATGTTTGGTCTGATAATTGCCTTGTGTACAATACAGTATATTTTCATATAATCTGGTGTTGTGTTTCCTTTGTGGTGGGGATATTGCGTCACGTGTGTTGTGTGTGTTGTGCAAACGCTTTACACATTGCCTCTGGGTTAAGCCTGACTGCTCGTGCCAAGCTACCAAGGGGGTGAACAGGGGTTATCTTGGACGTATAACTCCCTTGCCCTGACTAGAGTGGGAAAGTTCTGCCTGGCTGAGGTGCATACCCTAGCCAACCAGAAACCCCATTTCCAACAGCAGGCATAATGGTGAAGCAAAGAAATCCAGGTGTACTAACTCCATCCGCATGAAGGACATCCACATCAAAGGAAACAATCCACATGTTACGCTGACAGGCCGCATCAAGCACGTCAGCGCAATATCAAAGGACTCCTAACTGGAATACTTTATTGAATCCTGGAGCATTACTATAAAGATCCAATCAACGCACTCTCCTTCCATGAAAAAAGCCCATAACATTCTAAAACAACTCTCTTTTACACATTCCAACAGTCTACATTTTTACATTTCCCCAACACATTACATAATACATAACAGAGATACAACAGACCCTTATTCAATACTTCCCAATTAATGCATTTAAGGGTTTTAAATTAAGATACAAGAAACTAGTGAGATGATTTCAACTGCAAGAAAGTATCAAAAAGGCAATTTTTCCACTCAAGAGGTTCAGAGTGATGTCAGACGATGTTAGCAATGTTTGAGGTATATCTCTGTCCCTTTGTGTTCCTGAGTGGAAAAGCTTCCCTCGGTGATGCCTTCCTGTGTGCAAATATCAACCAGATTGCCAAGACATGCCACAAATATTAGAATGGTGGATGCTAGCAATCAAGCCCCTTGCTTCCTAAGAACCGAGAATATAAATAATTGAGTGTTGAGCAAACATAAAATATCAGATTGAGAGGAAACAGGGAAGGAGAAGTTGGAAAGAGAGAATCAGTCCTGGTAGGAGTTCTTCAAAGTACTCAAATATCCCTCAGGATCTCAATATTGTGAATGCACAGAGTAACAAATAATTGAATGCACTCCACACTGTAGGCTAATTAAGATGAGTGACCCTGAGGGTAAGATTGACAAATCCCTATCATGGTAACCAGCCAGAAGGAGGAATGAGCAGGCAGGTGGACATCTGGAGTACCAGTATTATGCTATGCAGAGAAGGCAGAAGGACGTTAAGGTGCAGCAAGAGGCATCTGAATTGGAGAAACATTATAAGGGATGACAAACACAACAAAGGGGCACTCGAAGGGAAACTGGGTGTGAACTAGGAGAAACCGTATCAAGTGCCAGGGACTGAAGCAATTTTCAAGCAGTGTTAATAGATCATCTTGTTCTTGTAGGAGGGGGACATGACTTGAATGGTGAGTATTTTTATAAATTCTGACACAGATATACATGTATAAGCAAGTCTATTTTGGAGACATAGTTGGTGGGTCAACTCCACAAAATCAATGCCGCACATTTCAACACTGTTACGAATGTGAGACCACATTTTATTTCTCCAGGTGCTACATATGAACTTCTTTCCATTGCCTCCATTCCTAACAAGGCAGCAGGTATAAACATGCAACTGTTTTATGCATTGGCCTCAGGACCTGCAAATGCCAGGAGGCTCCACACCTTACATATTTCACCAATGGGATCAACTTAGAGGTCCTGTGTTTCCCACTTCTTAGATGTGTCAATCTGACTCTACATTAGAGATTAAAAGGTAAATATGTACTGAATCATTTGTGTATTACAGGAGGATTGGAGAACAAGGTCTGAAATGCAGAGTGACCATATTGACCATTCTTTTGCAGCAGTGGCAATTTTTGCTTCTTTATAAAGTAACAAATATTCTCACATTTGCAATTCTTTTCTATTAAAATTGTAATTTCATACCATTGTAGGCCCAATTACAAGGTCCCCGAATTTAAGTGCAAGGATATCGGAAAGCCTGAAACTCTGATTTCAGATAGTATCCCCACACCTGTATCCAGGGATTGCAAGATATTTTCCACAGAATGGGGAGTAACATGCAGATCTAGGATTCTTGGGTCAAAACGGCACGTTTATCCCCCTTCTGGGGGAGATAATGAACCCAAATTGACTCATATCTATCACCTGCTCTGAGAAGCTTGTAAATGTTTGCAGCAACCTTCCGGAGACTGGGGTTGGGGTGAGAGTGCAGAGTAGCTAATGTTGCAACTGGGAGTAATTGCAGCTCTCCCTAGGCTGCAGTAATTGTGCGGGGAACAGCAGTGTGGTGAAGCTGCCGGCAGACATTGCAGCTCATTTCTGAATTCCATTCCCGGTGTTTCGGACCTCAAATTTAATGGTTCTGGAGTTTACAGACCCAACAATTTCAGTTATACAGACAGTGGGACAATAAACCCCATATTTACAAGCAGCCTATGCCACGGGTGCATCAATTTTAGTGACATACCGGTGGCACAGGCTGTTGACACATATCTCCAAGGCCATGCAAAACCACTGTGCGTGACTTTTTATGGTCTTGTAGCTATTGAGAAAGGCAACACAGCACAAGTCGCTGTGTTGCCTTACTTTCCATCAGGGAGGTGTTTCTAAGAATGTCGTGTGGGTGTTTCCACTCAACATCCATGAATTTTTACACATTCACAGATTTACAGCGTTTTGTAAACCTGAGAATGCATCAAAAGCCTACACCACCCCAGTGGTGGCATAAGGGTGGCGCAACTGTGAGAAATGTATTTTATTCTCCCCAATTTTCATCTTCCTATGTGTGCTGCATTCTGCAGGACACATGGGAGGAAAATGCTTCCATTGATTGTTTTTGTACAGGAAGATATCCCTTCCTGCACAAAAACAATCATCCCCACAATGCAGGCACCCTTGCACCATGGTGTAAGGGTGCCTGTGCTGGTGCATAGCAGCAATATCTGCACCAGTGCAGGGGAAGGGGATGGAACTGTGCTGTATCTTGCAGATACAGTGCAATTCTGTCTTTTCCGGTGGCACAGGATGGCGCAGCATGGCACTTGCTGCACCGCCCTATGCCATGGGCCTTGTAAATATGGGCCTAAGATCAGTCCGGAGCATTATCCACCATGAATATCAAACTGGGCATCTCATAGTGGCACCCCCAGTGCCTTTCAGATTTAGTTGTACACAATTAAAAGGTAATTATTGTCTATTGATTTTGAAAAGCTCTATCATTTTGGGGATTCACATACATCCCTATGAGTACTTCAGGTACTCTACAATAATATGCAATTTCCAGGCAATTTCCTATTTGGTAGTATGTGTTACCTTAGGAAGAAACCCCTTATACGCTCTAAGAATTCAAGCTGGTGTTCCATTCTCATTACTCCCATAAAAGCAGAGTTGCTCTCAACTTTTTGCAAGTCCATTTTTTAGAATGATTGTGAGTACGTACACAAATGTAGGTTTGTGGACTCTTTATGCCTTTAACATGGTCACAGCTACAGTCATAAACTTACTATATCAGAAATATCAGTAATCCTGTGAATCAGTATGAGAAATTCAAAATACTAATTTCACTTTTGCGTACACCTAAATTAAACTTAGTTGTGACATGTTGAATTAATTCCAAAACATTTTATGTGCCCAAGGCACCCCAGCCGCTTTTTGGGGATCCTCCCACTCCCTCTCCTCAGTAGTATCCATTTTTGAGAAGCACATTATGGGGTAAGGAGAGTGTTGGGAGTGGGGCTATTAATTTGGAAGTGGGTTGCACCAACCACCTTAATAGTGTTAGGTCTAAACACAGTTCTCAGAGAATCTCTGCTCAACCCGATAGTTATGGCACAAGCAGCAGGCAATCCACAGAGAAGTGCGAACTGAGAACAGGCAGTGCCAACAGTTTTAAAGTAAAGCTTACAATGGCATCCATAAAGACACCAAGATCATTAATAGGTTAAGGAGAACAGGATGTATGAATTTGTAAAGATTTAAGAAAAAAAGTGCCAGCAAAGGTATAATGCCAATCAAAAATCACTGTTTGTGGTTGACAAGCACCTAGATAAGATTCCAGTAGAGGTGTGAAATTCACATAATTTCAATTTACTTTTGAATGATTATGTTATCGTGTGAAATGCAAATCTGTCATTTAGCACTATATCTTAGTGTGAAATGCACTCTAACAGCAATTTATGGCACATCCTGTGCTGAAAAAATAATGTAAAAAAGCACTGTGAACAACAGCCACTCCCATTATTTTTCCTGGGCTGTACATTTTAAGGTGAATGTCACATAATTACATGATGTGGTGTGATGGCATAATTTCAAGAATTTTGCAAAACAAGAGCAATGCCTGCTGAATTCCCCAAATTATGTGAATTACGTTGGTGTAATTTTAATTTCACCCAGGCCTAGATCTTAGACCAACGGTGGTGAAGCAAAGGATGGATACTCAAAGTTTGAGATCACAATCAAACTTTTTACCTCGGACACAGACTCTGAAATGGAAGTCAAAATCTTACAGTGGGACAAACTCAATGACTGACCCCGGCAAGCGTCCTTTGGAGCTCGATGATTCGTCATTGGCTACTCATGAAGAGGTTTTGGTAACAAAATCTCCAAGTGAGACGAACCTGCACTTTATAACCTCTGTGGTCGGCTTGCAGCCTGGATACATTTGTCACCTCTTCCTGGTCAAAGGTTTTGCCTAGAGGCTTAGTCACTTTTTAGGCAGTTAACCTCCTCCTGTGATGCAATGCTAGAAGCTGTAGTCCGCTGGGCCCTAGGACGCCATAAGTTTTCAGTGTAGTGAAAAGCTCAGAGTGGAATGAACCTGAACATCCTGCCTGCCTAGGCTGCACTGAAATTCCATGAACTATTACTGATTATGCTCTTGTGTGACATCCCAGTGGTTCACAACTGCAGATATAGTGCTATTTTTTTTTGTATAATAGCTGTGTACTGAAGTCTGATAGATCTGGGCGGAGGGGAATACTCTGTCACAAATGTGACAGATCTGCTGTATTACAAACTCATTATATCCTATGGGGATCGTAAATGGCGGACGGGACATCTGTCACGTTTGTGATGGAGTATTCCCTCTACTGAGATCTAAATCAGCCCCTTTGTCTTGTAAATGCATAAGATAATATTTATTTCATGAGATTACCCCCTAACCAGGTGATGGCTACTAAGTTCATAATGGCCTCCGCAATCTCTTTCTCAGCAGGGAGAGGAAGATGGCATCCCAGGGGGTTAAAGCATGCCTTTTCTGCTCAAAGGTACTCCGATCCGCTGTGCTACTGCTCTGAGGGTGATTGTGCTGGCGTTAAGGCTGCCTTTGTAGCAGAGAGCGCCTCTCCTATTCGGAGCGATCCGGTCGGTAATTACACATATAGCTCCATAATTTATTTCATGCAGCAGCACAGAAATTACTGTCTGCACATGTCATGTAAGTACCGTGCATAATGCGATAAAAAAGGCCGTTATCCCTGACAGGAGTTAAGTTCGCCACTCTCACAATATAATTAATGTTCTAACAAAGTGAGCCGCCCCTCCCCAAACAGCGCGCCAGGGCCTGCCTCTGCAGTGCGTAAAGGCATCCCAGGGAATTGGGGCGTTTGTTCTTTATTGAGAGCTAAAGCAGCAGCGCAGGGGTGATTTTTTTTAAACAACGTTGTCAGCAATTACAGCAAACAAAAAAGGCATCAGCATATCCTTTGATGCAGGTTTTTTTTCACGCCAAGTGCAAAAAAGGCACCTCTACAATTTCAAACTCCTATTATTTAATTTTAAAAGTTGCTGAGCATCAACATAACTCATTCAAGAATTGTGGAAAACTGTTAACAATAATGGTTCAATCAAAGCAATAGAAAAAAAATGATGTAAAAGACATTTTGCCAAAAAAGTAATCTGCAAATGATTCCAGCCACATAATTTTCATGGTGGTTTCCAGACTCGTAATCCGCAGGTTAATTGTTGCAGTGTTCGTGTTACAGTCTGTGGTGTGCCGTGCTCTGCACAAAACATCAACAGTATTACATAGTCGCCCGGTTTGAACATATCTTAGAAACAGACAGCAAGGGAGCACATGGCATTTTACAGGCGTCCTTCATTTCACAGACTTGGTCTCCGGTCTTGTAAAAACACAGGGGGTCATTCTGACCCTCACCGACCACGGGAGCACCGCCAACAGGCTGGCGGTGCTCCCGAGGGCATTCTGACCGCGGCGGTTCAGCCGCGGTCAGAAAGGGTAAACCGGCGGTCTCCCGCCGGTTTACCGCTGCCCCAGTGAATCCTCCATGGCGGCGGAGCGCGCTCCGCCGCCATGAGGATTCAGACACCCCCTACCGCCATCCTGTTCATGGCGGGAAACCCGCCATGAACAGGATGGCGGTAGGGGGTGCCGCGGGGCCCCTGGGGGCCCCTGCAGTGCCCATGCCAATGGCATGGGCACTGCAGGGGCCCCCGTAAGAGGGCCCCAAAAAGTATTTCAGTGTCTGCTTTGCAGACACTGAAATACGCGACGGGTGCAACTGCACCCGTCGCACCCCTGCAACTACGCCGGCTCAATTCTGAGCCGGCGTCCTCGTTGCAGGGGCATTTCCTCTGGGCCGGCGGGCGCTCTTTTGGAGAGCGCCCGCCGGCCCAGAGGAAATGTTTGAATGGCCGGTGCGGTCATTTGGCGGCGGTACCTTGGCGGACGGCCTCCGCCGTCCGCCAAGGTTAAAATCACCCCCACAATGTTTTAACAGCAATGATGGAGGTCTGTATTAGGTTTTGTCAAGGGTCTTCTTACCTTTGGAACTGGCAAGGAAAATGCCATGTCATGATGTATTCCAGCAGGCTCTTTGATTACGCACTATGAATAGGGCCATGGACGTCATTTAGGGGTCACCAGGGGGTCACAGCTGCGACCCCTCGCTTGCCCTTTGCGACGTCTGGCGCTGCCTTTGCGACCTCGGGCCTCAGACGTGGCAAATTCAGTGCCAAGAACTCTGTGGCAGCTCAGACGTCAGACAAGGCTCCACTGTCTTTGTTCTCTGTTAATTGTTGTTAAGTTTTTGTTACATTAATAGTGAGTAATAATATATTATTTACCAATAGTGTAATAAAATGGAGTATATTTAGCTGGAATATGCCCTTCCATGACAGCTGAGGTAAGTAAATAATTATTTTAGATGTATGTTGTTTGCATGCTTGCGGGTGAGAGTGTGTTTATGTGAGAGTGTATGTAAGTGGGAATATGTGTATGTGTAAGTATGTGTGTATGAGTGAAAGTGGAGGCCAAAGGCTATGTGATGTCACTTCCGCTACCCCTGGTATTTCGGTGAATTGACGCCCATGAATACGGCAAATGTAGTATTTAGGAGATTTCTACTTGGCATGGAGATGACAAGAATTAACCTTAATGTTTTACCACTTAGTTAACACAGTCTCTTCTCCCTATCAAGTGAAGATTTTTTTTTTCTTGTGATCATTTTTCTATTCTTGTAGATAATGGATATGATTTTAATAACCTGTCAATAAAGTTTACTGAGTGTGTTTCATTTTGGACATCAAAACTTTGTATTTTTTTTAAAGGGGCCATGGAGTGAATGATGTCTCAGAAGGTCTCAAAACCCAAGCAGACATCTTCAAACAAAGGAGCGTCCTGGAATACATATTGCTGCATTCTCAGTGAAGCAGCATGAGAATAGTAGTTTCTTCTCTACATGGAACACCTTGTTAAACATTGCCAGCGGTGCCAACCACAATGGGGATGAAGTCTGAAAACACTGGATGCAAAAAAAGGGGCTGTGCCCTGCAAGGCTGTCAGCTGCTCAAGACTGCAACGCGGACCCCTCAAGTGCCACTTACCATTGTGTTTCGGTGGAGTGGCCAATCAGTTTTTCTAAAGTGCAGCTAGTCACCCTTGAGGGTCTCAAGGTGCTGGTGGTGGGTCTGGGCCTCATTCAAAGAGCCATGTCTTGAAGTTCTTCCTGAAGATGGTGAGTGATGGGCTTTGTCTGAGGTGCTTGCCACGGACCTCTCTTTTCACCAGTCACCTTTGCTGTTAGTCCAAAAGCTAAACTCTCTGCAGCAGTGACAACGGAATAAGGCAGCTGTCAAGGCGAGGCCATTGGCCTTCTCTGCTGCTTCTCATTGGAGAAGATCAGAATAAAGTGAAACTACCTGGGTGAAATAGAGGAACTCCACATTCTACGCGAAGTGCGAAATTCCCCTACTTTGTGCATCCAGAATTTAAATTCATCAATCTCTAGACAGTCTCCTTTATGTCCCTAGTTAGGGAATAGCCAAAGTCTGTGTGGCCAATCACCATTTGCTTCTGTTGGATAATATATAAAGAGTGTGCACATATTTCCTCACTGCAAATTTTCCTTCTGATCTTTGTCCACCTCCAACCATCCAAAGACATTGGCCCTCATTCTGACCCTGGCGGTCGGCGGAGAGACGGCGGTCGGACCGCGAACAGACCGGCGGTATTAAAAATGGCATTCTGACCGCGGCGGTCCCCGCCGCGACCGACCGCCACTTCTCCACTCCGACCGCCACGGCGGTCATGACCGCGGGGCTGGAGTTTGCGCACTCCGGCCCGGCGGTCGTCCCAAAACCGCCAAGGGTATTATGACCCTGCCTACCGCCGCGGTTTCTTGCGGGCGGGAACCGCCGTGCGAACCATGGCGGTAAGCACTATCGGGGCCAGGGAATTCCTTCCCTGGCACTGATAGGGGTCTCCCCCACCCCCCACTACCCAACCGAGTCCTCCCCCCACACCCTCCACCCCCCTGCAACCCCCCAGAGGTGGTACGAACCCCCTCCCCACCCCCACCCCGACATGCACATACATGCACCCCGACATGCACACACCCCCAACATGCACATATACACACCCCCTACACACACATACACAACGGGGACACATACCCGCACACATACATGCAGACATGCGCACCTGCCGAACAGCACACATTACCCATAGACACAGCAGCACCCCCCGCCCGCATACACGCACTCACACACCCCCTCTACACACTCACACGCACACCCCCATGCACGCCCACATCACACAACACCCCCCCTCCCCTCACGGACGGTCAACTTACCTTGTGCGTTGGTCCTCCGGGAGGCGACGGGAGCCATGGGGAGGTGACCGCCAACAGAAGACCGCCAACAGAAGACCGCCACACAGAAATGTGGGTCGTAATTCTGTGGGCGGTGTTCTGCTGGCGTGGCGGTGGAGGTTGACCAGTCTCCACTTTCCCGCCGACCGCCAGTGTGGCTGCTGGCGGTGTTCCGGCGGAACGCTCCCAGCGGTCAGAATGCGCACAGCGGCATACCGCCGCGGTCGGCGGTCTTCACCGCGGCGGTAACTCGGCGGTCTTGCGAAAAGACCGCCAAGGTCAGAATGAGGGCCATTGTCTGCAAAGTAATTCATTTGACTGCTTAGCGAACTCATTTGAACTTTATTGGACCCCAGGCATGCTCGAAAATGCATTCAGATTTGTTTCTCTGCAAGGTTACCTTTTGTGCAACTTTTTAAATTTAAATTGGAATGCGCACAAAGATTTTTTCTCTGGAAGTGTATGTTTTGTGAAACATTTTCTGTGCACAAGAGTAGATGGTGGATACCATGAGTAAATCGGGATTTATTAATCGATACTCAGTTGTTTCACGCTTTTGTGACTGATGTTTCATCTACAGACCTCACTAACTTTCAACCAACAAAGTCTGTGTGTGAAGCACTCCAGAACCGCAGAACCCACACTACTAGTAATCCGGATGGTGCTGTTAAATTACCAGCCCTTTGGGATTGCTGGGGCACTCTCAGTGGAGCCCCAGGCGTGCCCTTTACATGATAATCTATTCAGAGCCCTTTTCTTACCGTGACACAATATCTGCAGCATATAGGTTATAAAAGACACAATTATCTCGCTGTTGAGAATAAACCAAAAACGTAAAAAACTTTTCTAAATTTGCTAACTTCCCCACCCACCTTCAGAAAGATACAACAGGTGCTTCCATTGCCGTACAATACGAGTATTAACATAAACTGAATTTGTATTGCACTTCACTTCAGTGACTGGTTACACTACTTCGGGCCAATAGTCCTCCCTGCATGTATGGTGTGTTTACAGAACTGATAGTATAAACAGTGCACTCGAATACTTCTCCCCACAAGTTTACTACGTGGGCTGTGTGTACCATATGTGCAGAAGGTTTTACAAATAAGGAACCTATTTTTGTTCACCACATTTATAGTTTATGTTAAAAAGGGCAGTAGTGGAGGGGCAGCATAAATGCCGGGTAGCATCAGACCTTCAAATTTACGAGATAGCAGGCCTTCAAATATATTACCACAGTATTTTTCCAGGGACCCTTACTGTTATCCCAGACACACCTTTTAGGTTGTTTCGAGGAAATTTAGGAGTCTTTTCATTTTATGAATGAAGAGGTCCCCCGCACAAGAACGCCTCACCAGTGTCGTATAGCACCCCACTTAAAGCACCTTAATAGGAGGTATTTACACAGAGCGGACTAGTAAGGATTCAAAAGTTTGGTCTGCAGTCCACACTCCGTTTGCAGTATTTATGTATTTATTTAATTGTTTTGTTTCTTAACTTTGCTGGGCATGCTCGTGACAATGATTGGGTTAATCAATCCCCTTCAAGGATGATGTCAAGTATGACGTTTCTAGAGTTCTGAACATATATGAGATCTTTTCAGATTTTTTCTTCAGCAATAGGTATGTTAGCCGACCAAGCTGTATTCCATTCAGTTCAGAAAGAGATTCCAACCATGAAAATTGGACAGTGTTACCATACCCCACTTTATGCTTATTCAATGACGTCACGTTTTGGGCTCACGTTTCATGGATCACGTGCCCAGTGCTTTATTCAGTAGGCTACACAACACCTTCATCTCTGAATTCTATTGTGCAGCTTTAGGAAATTTACTAGCATGTTACCAAAGTTCATTTTCATCCAATCTGTTCAGCATATTTTTGAAACCCCAGCATGTGATTCACTGATTGCTTTTACATGTCAGAAAGTAGAAAAGATTAGCTGTCATGAAGTGAAAAGCAGCTGCTTAACTGATTCTCCTGACATACACTTGAGTCATCTTACCGGAGATTTTGAGTCACACAAACCCTCTATTCAATTTTCTCGAGTGGTCGATACTTTGGTACTACAACAGGAGCCATCTGAAAAGCTGGGTGTGCAGGTGAAGCTGCGGCAAATCACAGAAGCTTCCTCTGTCTGATGCATGACGGCCTTAATGATTTCATTGGTAAGGTACTGACAAAGCATGTGAAGAGCCTGCAGGTCACCACCAAGGTGCTCTGCAATTTTAGCTACATTGGAAGGCTTTGAAAGATCCCTAGGAGCAGTGGTGTTGCAAGGTCACCATAGGCCCTGGTGCAAACAAGGAGAATGGGCCTCCTTATTCACTGGATGTGTAGTAAAATGCAGCCATAATTCGGATTCAGGATGATTGGCTCCAGTGCCACTGTACTATGTTGCACTATTGATAGCTGCACCCCTGTGTTGAAGACTGCAGTAGGCTTCCTTGGGGTCTCACAAGGGAAAAGACTCAATTATAAATTGCCACTCACTGTGGGGAACTTCTGATCATCTTGTAAATGGTGGTAGGATGTTCCTTACAGATGTACAGGTGGGCAAGCCAGCCCAAATTAGGAACATAAACATTACTGAACTCCTTCTACTATCTGGAGTCTCAGGCCCTCATTATGACTTCGGGAAAATGCTGCAACCAACAGACCGCCAGTGCCGGTTAGTCTGCTGACCGCCATATTAGGAGTCATTGGAGGACTTCCATCCATTTATGCGCGGAAGTCAGACTCCATCAGCCTGGCCAATGGAGTTGAAGAGGCAGGTGCATTGCCAGCACCGCCACTCCAGCAAGACTCCATCCGCCGTAATATGGCCTGGCAGAGTCTTGCTGGTGTGGTGGTGCTGGCAGTGCAAAACCGCCAGGACACATCCCCCACCAGATGACCAGCTCACCGGAAAAGGTAAGGTGATCGTCTGAAGAGGGGGAGTGTTGGGTGCATGTGTGTAGTGTGTGCGTGTATGTGTGCGAATGGGGGGTGTCTGAGTGTGTGTATGTGTGCAAATGAGGGTGTATGAGTGTGTGTTTGTGAGGGAGTGAGTGGGGGTGTCTGAGTGCAAGTCTGCGAGTGAGCGGGGGTGCAAATGTGAGTATGTGGAGGTGGGGTGTTAATGTATGTGTGCGTGGAGGGGTGGAGGTGTGCATGAATGCAGAGGGGGTGGAGTGTGGATGATGGCGGATGGGGGTGTGTGTGTGAGCAATTGTGGATGGGTTGGGGTGAGTGAGTGTTTGTGGATGGGGAGGTGGGGGTGGGGGTGTTTGTGGGTGCGTGTGTGTGTGTGCATATGGAAGTGGACGGGGAGTGGGGTGCGTGTTTGTGTGAGTCAACTGGGAGAATGGGTGAGGATATGTATGCAGTGCAGGGTGAGGGGGAAATGAGTGTATGTATGCAGTGCAGGGGGAGTGAATGGATGTGGTGCAGGGTGGGGGGTTGAGGTGTGAATGTTTGTGGAGGGGGACTGCGTTTGTGTGATTGGGGTGTGTGTATGTCAGTGTGAGAGCGGGTGGGGGTGCTTGAATGGATGTGTACAGTTGGGGGGGTGTTTGGAAGTATCTGGATGGGTGGGGGGTGTTTGTAAGTGTGTAGACAGGTGTAGGGGTGCATGGAGGTGTGGGGACATGTGTGCATGTATGTGCTGGTGACAGGAATGAGTATTCCTGTCGCCGGGTGCATTACCACCAGGGTTTTCATGGCAGAGTGACTGCCACGGAAAGCCTGGCAGTCTGCTGCCTTGTAATCTGGCCGGAAGGCTGAGGCCTGCTGCCGGTCTGAAGGTGCTCACCATCAGCCACATCGGTGCAACTGCACCGGTGGGCCAGGCAACATTGTGGCAGTTTGGCTTCTGCCAAACCCCACAACTTGTAATGCAGCAGTTTTTACCGCCGGGTCTGATGACCGCCAGCCTCATAATGGGGACCTCATTGTTGGAAAGTTGATTAAATACTTTCTTTATTTGATGACTGAAGATTGACACCTCCTAGTAAGTTACAGGCAAGCCCAAAAAATGTCATCCCACCTTCTGGGTTTTGTAAGGCATTATTCAAGACTGATTAGTAGATGGCCACACTTGCCTTGGTATAACTTTATCCCCAGCGATGAATATTTATTTTTATTTGCCTTGACTGGCAGAGTGTTAAATTTGGCATGTCCTTTAAATATATATAATGTTATTTTGAGATGATTCAGAATCAGCATAGTCTAATTATTGTGTTGCGGGCAACTGGACTCATAACTAGGTGTAAAAGCAGCCTCAGTATTTAGAGAACAGTGGCAAAGCTCCCACAAAGATAATCAATCTAGTGCCTAAAAAATGAAACAGGTCCTTTGGAGGAATTCTATGTTTAAACTTGTTAGCTACGGCCGTCTTAGAGGCAGACTTTCTTTCTTGAAAATAGATGTGTGGTGTGAATAGCAGCACTGAACATAATATTGAAGTTGAAAAATTAACACAATAGAATTCACAAACAATTTGGTTTAAAAAGGAAAATGGTGAACTTAGGAAAATGGAAAAATATTTATGCAGATGGGAAGCGGGAATCAGGAGATATGTAAAAACTGCCTCTAGAAGACAGCAGTACATTTGTTTTTTTCGTTGAAACTAATCAATACACTGTAGCGAAAAATAATTAAAGTAGTTGAACATGTCTTCTGTCCAACATCACCATCTCTTCACTTGCGTAAGGAATGGATGTTCCAAAAGATGCTGTTGAACTTAAATTGTACTTCTGTGCTGATGGAAACATGCAACTGTCCTCCCATTGCAAAACAAACCCTCTCTGGACTATTCAGTGCTGGCCAACAATAAACTGATCCCTCTGCTACAATTTCTGGGACAAGGTCATAAAGAAAATCATCAACAAACTCCTCACAGACTAACTCAACAACCACCAAGTCCTCAACACCAGTCAGTCTTGTGTCAGACCCAGCCACAGCATGGACGCTGCCCTTATCGTCACCATGGAAGACATCTGCATTACTCTGGACAGAGGAGACACAGCGGACTTCATCCCCCTGTACCTCTCCGCAGCATTTGATACAATCTCCCACCACATCCTCATACAATGATTAACATGACATTGGAATCAAAGGACACACATTCCGATGCATCCGCTCCTTCCTGACTGGAAGGATCCAGTCAATCAGCCTAGCACCATATACCTCGGACACCCCCACGACCTGATCTATGGAGTTCCGCAGTGATCCTCCCTGAGCCTAACCTTCTTCCTCGCATACATGATCCCTCTAACCAGCATCATCTGCTCCTGTTAACTTTTACATCCTCTCCTACACTGATAACTTGTAACTCATTGTCTCCCTTGTGCACAAAACGCCCAGTACCTTGATCAAATTAAATGCCCACTGGATGAAGACCAACTGTCTGAAGCTGAACAACGACAAGACTAAAATTGTGATGTTCAGGAAGAGTACTTGACCCTTGGACTCAACTTTTTGGGCAGCAGAGATAGAACCAACACCCATTCCTATAACCCACCCCAAGAACCTCAGAATTATCATTGACAAGGAACTCGATATGGCTGCCCACCTCAGCGCCGACACTGCCTCATGCTTTCACACCCTGAAGATGCTGTGGGAGATTCTCAAACAATTTCCAAACACCACATGGAAAAGAGTCACACACACTCATCATAAGCAAGCTGGAATACAGGAACACCCTCTATGCTGGGATCAACAAAAGGTCACAAGAAGACTGCAAGCCAATCAGAACTCATCAGTCAGAATCACTCTCTACCCCTGTTGTGGCACTCACATTAATCCACACCTAAATGAGCTCCACTGGCTCCCCAGACACAAAGGAGCACAATTCAAACTCCTCACCCACTCTTTCAAGGTACTCCATAACACTGGACCAGCACACCTCAACATTCACATTTGCTTTAACAAAGGTTCCAGACACCTCTGCTCGTCTGGACCCTACTTGTACACATCCAACTCATCTGGGAAAACAGATTTGGCGGTAGAGCCTTCTTCTACACTGCTCCTAAAGCATGGATTGACCTGCCACTACAAGTAAGAGCCTCCTCATCAATTCTTGAATTTAGTAGGAAGCTGAAGTCCCACTAGTCCCACTAGGCCTTGGGTCTGGGTTGACTCAGACCTGCTGATAGTGTGCTCTACAGATCTGCATCATTTAACAACAAGAAATAGCCTCTCAGGGAAGGCTATTTAGACATCAAGCTATAGATTAGGGGGAAACAGACTCTTCCATACTCTCTTTGGAACGGACTTAAGTATAACCAGCAATGCCATAGATTTCAGTGATGTCACATGTGAGGTCATAATCAGTGCATCGCAATGTGCAAATTATACTTATATCAGTTACTTATAACTGGTGAATTTCAGTGTTTTTGCATTTTTAAACAATAGTCAATTTAAAGCAAATTGCTACTTTTTTAATGTAAGTTAAAAAAAAATGTCGTCCTCATTCACCTTAGGCTCCAGATCTTCTCCGAGTCAACTTATTTTTCACCCTCTCGCTTTCAGAGACAGACCTTTAGCACACGGGCCATTCCTCTCTCCCACCATACCCCAATTGGGGAGCCGCTATACCAGCATGGCTACGAGAGCACGAGAAGGGAGTAATCATTGGACAAGACAGCGACTTATGCTTTATGCTTCTTCAACCATTCCACAAAAGGCAGCCAGAATTTCTTAGCTTTGGTGATCCCTCTTGCTGTATCCGTTTCTGAAGCAGGATTAAACTCATCCAACCAATCTATGTATGAGGGAGATATATTTCCTACCCATTTCCTACATATCTCTCTCCTAGCCAGCAGTATAGCATAGAAAAGCAGTTTCTGCATATCCCTATTTAGTACTCCGACCCTCTCCATGATTCCAAAGACAAGTAGCGAGAGGCTTATCTTAATGTCAACCCCCACAACGTCCGAAATCATTTTAGTTACCTCTTCCCAGAAGGAGTATATTGCTGGACATTCCATAAACATATGTACATCTGTAGACTTTTCTAAGCCACACTTTCCACATTTGAACACTCCTCCTTTCCTCATTTTTGACAGTTTGTACGGAGACGGATAAACTCTGTGAATCGAATACAAATTATTCCTTCTGTGGGTGGCAGGTTTAACCACGGCAAATAACCTACACATAGAGGCTTGCCATATTTCCTATAGCTGCATATCCGGTAAACAGCTTCCCCACAGATCTTTTGCCAGCTTATACTCCCCATCCACCAGATCTAACATTTCCCAATACCAAGTGGCGGCTTCTTTTGTGGGAGGCAGTCTTCACATAATCTTCTCCTCCAGCCGATTCTTCAGGCCTAAGCTGACTCGGCTAGTCTGTGCCCACCCTTTCAACTGCAGGTACTTTAGTCTTGACAGTTACCCACCCCCGTCTCATCAGATAGTTCGTCCCACGGGAGTAAGCTGCCTTCCCTGAATAAATGTCCCCAATATTCAAAAACGCTTTTTTAATTGGGATAACCAATATGTCCTCAATACACTCTGGAGTACCTGGTGAATCCCAGATGGGCGTCCAATAGCTGTAATATTCTGCCTTGGTTACTCACCTTATGCTCTACCAGATCTTTGCCATATCTTTCAGCACTTTTTTATTTTTTTTATTTTTTATATTTTGGATCACCAAACTGAAACAGAAAATGTTTTGCTGCCCCTTTCAGTCCCTAGCATAGCCTTAAACATACATCCAAGATCTGTCGCATCCGGAGAGGAGAATAGTATCCTTGCATTCCTAAGTTGGAAGGCCCAAGCATAATATTGGAGATCTGGCAGTGCAAGTCCCCCCTTCTTCTATGCAACCTCTTCCAAGATATTATGGCCCCTTTCTGTGCCCATATAAATGAGTTACTAGTCTGCTGGATTTTTGCTAGATACACCTCGTCCATATGCAATGGAATTGTATTAAACAAAAATCTAACCTTGGGCAGAATCACCATCTTTACCAAGCATACCCTTCCTAATATCAACAAGGGCAGATGGATCCACCCTTGCATCAGGTTATTACATTCCATCAACTCTTTCCTTAGGTTGACCACTGGTATCTGCTTAATGTCTTGTACAATCTTTAAGCCCAAGTATCTCATTTCGGTTTTAATTAATGGGCTCTCCCTCTTCTGATTCCACGCCATTATCTCTGTCTTCCCCCGGTTGACATGATAACCTGACACTTTCCCAAAATCAGCAGCAATATCCAAAACTGCCAGAAGGGCTGTTTGTAAGTCCGAAGTATGTAACAATAGATTGTCTGCATACAATGAGACTTTTTTCTCCCATCCCCACATAGAAAAGGAAAAATCACTTAGTCCTGTCTTATTCTCGTAGCCAATTGCTCAATGTACAGATTCAATAATATTACAGAGAGCGGGCAACCTTTCCTTTTGCCTCTGGTTATTTTAAACAAGGACGTTAGACTCCCATTAACCAATACCCTAGCTGAAGGGGCTTGGTAGAGCTGACCCACTATCATACAGAAAGTTTCCCCAAATCTGTAATAACTTAGAATGGTTACTAGTTAGTCCCAGTTAACTCTATCAAAAGCCTTCATGGTATCAAGCGAAATTACTGCAAGAGGGGAACCATATGATGTTGCCAAGTAAATGGCCCTATTAGGTTGGACGTTAGTTCAAGAAGGTGACTATCTTTACTGAACCTATCTGATCCTTATGTAAGAGTCCTGACATCACACCATTCATTCTATCTGCCAGCACTTTAGCAAACATCTTATAATCACTGTTCAAAAGAGATATCGGTCTGTATGACTCACAGCTTGATGGACTTTTACCTGGCTTCAAAACCAAAGTGATTATGGCATCGTTCCATGTCTCTGGTAGTACCAACCCCTTCTCAAAATCTCTCCAAACAGAGCTGATATAATTGGCACTATAGATTCCCCCAATGCTTTGTACAACTCTACCGGGATACCATCTGGCCCTGCAGCTTTACCCTTCTTACCTACTTTAAGAGCTGACCTGATTTCTCCCTGTGAACGTATCTATACTCATCCAATTTCTCACCTCTTCCTTCATTACTATCTTATCTTCCTTATAAAGCTCTGAAAAAAGACTTGAAAGGCCCTCTTTATATCAGCACTACTTGTCCATCTCTCTCCTGTTTGCCCACAACAGACCTGTCTAATAGTATTTTTGATTTGCTCTGTTCTAGCTTTCCATGCTAGTCATTTTCCTGCACTCTCCCCATATTCAAAATGGGCTAATGTACTTGCTTCCCATCTTTTTCTTAATCTCACCTGCAGTACTTCCTCCAATTGTATTTTCGGCTGTCTCAGCCTTCCCTCCCATCTTTTATTACCTGCTCACATTGTACCATTTCTGCTTCTGGAGTGTTTATTTCCACCCTATGTTTCTTATTTCGAAAACTGGTAAAGCTTGTTATTTTACCTATTATAAAAGCCTTATATGCATCCCAAACCACATTTATGGGGGTTGATCCCAAATAAACTCTTCTGTCTCTATATGTAATTGTGTTAGCACATCATTCCACAGCAGCAAATAGCGATCTAATGTCCACCTTCTCATCTAATGTTTTATGACAAACTTCATTGTTAATACCACAACTGAACGATCTGACAAGTGTGCTGCCAAATAAACTATCTGATCAACCACCTCCACAAGTCCTTGATGAATAAGAAAATGATCAATCCGGAAGGCTTGTCTATATTTTTTGTATCTGAATGAAAAAACCTGCTGCGCCCCTACTCTCAATCTCCACAGATCGCACAGTCCAAATTCCTTCCTCATCATCTTAAGGTAAGACCGTGATTTGACATAGCTGTTAACCTAGCTCTCGATGACTTGACCAGATTGTTGCCCATCACCTCATTGAAATACCCTGCCATTATAACCGGATCTGGAAAATCCAGGAGGCGGGAAAACACCCTTCTCCTCGGGTCAGTATAAGTGCAGTATCACATACCTGGAGCTTAGCTATGATCCACTGTCCTGCATTATCAAAAGTTACACCCAGCACTGCTGATCTAATCTATTGCTTAATCACAATGGCAACCCCCTTGGTATTGAAATTGTGATCCCTACAGATAAAAGACTGAACCCATTTTCGTGAACTAAATAATTCTGTACATTCCACTCCAGGCAGATGTGTTTCCTTCAAAATTATTATATGCGCTGGGGAATCCTTCAAATACTGCAGAATTCTACTTCTCCTTCCCTTAGTTCTCAACCCGTTCATATTCCATGTCATAATTTGAATCAAACTACAGTCTACCCCCTGATTAATATCATCCTTGCCCATTTGTTTCCAAATAGCTATACCATCTATCATACATACAGTGAATGAGGGCCTTTTTTTTCTCCCCAATGCTCCCCACCTGGTGCTCTCCTCCTACTCCCCCTTATCACCCCCCCTCAACTCCCACCTGCGGAGAACCCATCCCTGCCTCCTCATGGGCTGGATGAAATGACCATACTTTAGAGCACCTCTGGAGTGCCCGGCAAAGAAAAAAGTAAACAAAACCTTCAAACCTATGGATTTCCGTTCTTAATGGTTCTAACAACTCATCTACTGTTTTTTGATCCCTCACATTAAACATTTTATTGTTATACATCGCGTTCAAGAAGGCTGGGAATTTAAGTTGAGCTGAAATGTCTAACTTCTTAAAATCCTCTAAGCGTCTCCCTATTTCCCACTGTTTGTTCAGAGTACTTCTGGAGAGATCCAACCTTACTTCAAAAGAAAAATCTTTCCCTTTTAGCGATTTTAGGCCCATATTTATACTTTTTGATGCAAACCAATGCCGGCACTGCGGACTAGTCTGAGTAAAAAAAAATTAATCAAACCAGGCAGCGACGGCGTAGGGGAAAATGGGGGTGGTGCGTCAAAAAATGGTGCAAGTCAGGTTTGAGGCAAAAATCATGCCTCAAACTGGACTAGCGCCATTTTTTGACACACAACCCCCATTGAAATGACTCCTGTCTTAGCAAAGACAGGAGTCATGCCCCTTGCCCAATGGCCATGCCCAGGGGACTTCTGTCCCCTGGGCATGGTCATTGCGCACAGTGGCATGTAGGGGGTCCCAAATTAGGCCCCCCTATGCCTCTTTAAAAAAATAAAAGTAAATACTTACCTCAACTTATCTGTACTTACCTGGGATGGGTCCCCCCATCCATGGGTGTCCCCCAGGGGTGGGCGAGGGTGGCAGGGGGTGTCCCTGGGGACAGGGAAGGGCACCTCTGGACTCCTTCCATGGTCAGAGACCATGGAAGTGAGCCCACAGGTCCCTTAACGCCTGCCCTGACCCAGGCATTTTAAGGCCTGCCCCCTCCTGTGCGTCAAAATGACGCAGGAGTATAAATAAGGCGCACAGGCCTTAAAGTCATTTTTTGGGCGGGAACACCTACCTTGCCTGTCATTAACGCAAGGTAGTTTCCCACATCCAAAAAATGACACACACAGAGGAATTTTGACGTCCGCAGGCTTGGGCGTCAAAGTTTAAATATGGTGCACAGTTTGCGCCGAATGCGCGTCAAAATTTATGAGGCACATTCGGCGCAAACAGAGTATAAATATGCCCCTTCGTTTCAAAGCTTTTAACAAAATCTTCTCCTTCAAAGCATAAGTCTGAAAGTTTTGGCAAGATTTTACGTGGCTTCTTTTTATTAGGATCTATCTTAAAGGGGTCTTGATGAATCCTCTGAATATCTGTTGCAATAACATCTTCACTTTCTTCCATCTGTAATGCACTCTTAATAAGCGAAGCCACGCATACCTTAGTATCATCTCCTTCCACTTTCTCAGGTATTAAGGATTCTCAAGTTGTTTTTCCTTGCTGCATTCTCTAAGCGTTCCAACTTACCCTGCATTTCTTGCTCATTGAACTTCAACTACAGAAGTTCCTGATTATTGTTCCTCAAATCTTCTTTCAGAGCCCTCACCGACTCTTCTATCACCTGAGTTCTCTTACCCAGCAAATCAATTTTTCCCCGATATTTCACAGGCCTCCCTAATATTTCCTTGATTTGCTTCGGATACCATAAAACCTTTCTTTCTCCTAGGACAGTGCTACAATCATAGCCTCTATGGGGGTACTCGGATGGGTAAGTCTGGTTTTGGCCTCTAGCGAGGCCTGTATTTGCTCCTGTGGCTCCTGTTCCTTCTATGTCTCAACCCTCATTATGGAGTTTCCTATAAAGGGTACTGCCTCAGCGTTTTAAAATTAGCAGTCCGGAAATTTTCCATTTGTACTTTTTGCTGTTTTCTCCATATCTTGGATCCTTCCCTCGCTCTCATTCCCTTCTCCACCAAATTCCTCCATTCCATTCTCTGACTCCATTTCTATAAGAGACATAGCTTCCTTATTTACCCCTCCTACCATTGAGTTGCAAGATCCAGAAAGTTCACTGAGATACCTCACCGACGGGAGCACTTTAAAGTAACACCTTAGTGAGAGTGTAACTTTTAATTTCCCAGAGAGAGGGGACTTTTTATTCAATGTTCCTGTTTTCCCCAGTTTAGTTCTCTGTAATTGCTGGCTTGCTTCCCTAGACTCGAAAAGATGTATTGATCGAGTCTTTTCTTCCTCTTGCACTGGTAAAGCCCCCCCTTCTGTATTTAACTTTGCCACCTCTACCCCCTAAACACGTCTGGTTGCAGCTCTTACCTTTTATAACACCGACCTTTACCACAGGGCTCTCAGCATTCCTACACCGGGAGCCTTCTTCTCCCTGCTGCCTCTTTCCTCTTCCAGCTAGTGAGCACGAGGCTGCCACGTCTTATTGCTGCAGTCTCAGAGACTTGCAAACAGAGTCTCCTCATGCCACCAGCACCGCGGCTCCTTCTGCCTCGGACAAAGCTCTGCTTGTGCCGGCGCTGCCTCGGCTTCCTCGGCTTCTTCGGAGAGGAAAGCGCGTGACAGCAAAGCGGCTACTCTGGAGCTCCGGGGTGGCATGAGACCAACCCGCACCCCAAGGCCTACTTCCACGTTCCTCTAAATCACAGCAAGTGAGCCGGCACATCTATGCTCTCCGTTTCTCCATAAACACTGACTGGGTCCCCAGATGCTCGACGCTCTGGCGACATGCCTCCAAAGTGGCCGCCATGTTCTCCCATTACCATGTAAGTTAAAATCTTACTCTCTTCCTCCTCTGGGCTTTTGCCAGGGCCTCATTTGCCAATCAAGCCCGGCATGGTTTGGAGTTGGGGTAGTTGCTACCAGGGATACTGAATTATTCAAGAAAACCTGAATTGCATGTTGTTGCCAGTCCTCAGTCTGGATGAACCTTGATAATCTTATGCATGTCAAACTACAACCTGACCAATAGGGCACGGTAAACTAGTAACTGTCGGGACGATGTAATTGGGCAGAGCATGGGTCACTGTGCAGGCCCTGATGGGGTAAACCTGGTCTCAGAAGAGGACAGTCCTTTCACTAATTCACCCAGCCTGTACCTGCATATCACCAAATAGCCAAAGTGAATCGATGCAGCTAAGGTCATCAGTTCTTTCCTTTTCTGTCTTTCTGACTCAGTATCCTAATAATTAGTTTTGAAATGTAAAAGACTGTCTCTTTAGTTACTTTTGTATTTATTTTATTCATCCTCTACATTTTATTGTTTTAAATACTGTGTGAGCCCCTTTGGTCTCTACATTTCTTATTTCAATGCATCACTATGAATTTTACACTTAAGAAATATTTTTTAAAATTGATACTGCTGCTGTTAGTTTCTATTAAAACTCATACTAGTATTTTTGCTATACTACTTTGATTGCTGCTAGTACCACTGCTATTAATTATAACTGCAACAGCATGAAGACTATGCAATAATCATTCAAACGCTAGCTCTCCTACTAGTGACAACAACAAGGCAAAAATTTAAATTATGCTGATGTAGTTCATGTAGGTTTTGGAATTTTGTGTGTCCTGCTTGGGCGAAATTCCGGACATGAGTTGTTTCATCAGTCATGTAAATATCCTTCCATTTGTGTTAAAGTATAGCGCGGAGAAGCACGAACAACCAGTACGCGAGGCCCTATTGTTTGAGTAAATTGTAATGTTCGTTAAGTATAGCCTGAAATGCATCTGTGCAAAGGTTGTCGTGAGGACGCATGTTTTTCTAACATGCAGTGCTAAATTATGCAATTGCATTTCATGTAGTTATGTGTACATTTTGCGTAAGTTCCCTGAAATTTGTGTAATTACTCTACCGCAATTTACGCGAATTTCGAGCACGCCCAAAAAAATAACACTTAATTTTAACATTCCAAATAAATCCTCTGGCATGTTAAAATGTGGACTACAGAAATTACTTCACTCTCTCTCTGCTGTAAGGCTTTGCATAACTTCTGCTGCACCAATCACAAACGCTGTTAGTCTAACACAACCATCCAGTAAACGCTTGATTGCCTACAACCAGGCTGGTACAAAACTATTGTAGCTTGTGATGGGAAAAGCTAACCTTTGTTCTCCACTTTGCTCAGGCCTCAAGGGCAACGCCAGTGCTATGATCTATGGAATGAGTTCGACTCTGCTCGTTGGCCAGGGGACATCTCTGATCCGCCAGTGATTAATTGCATTATTTCACAAGCCTGATCGCCATAAATTGCTCCCTCCAACAACAGTCAACCATGGAGAAAGCAGTCAGTGTTCTGGATGCATATATCAGAAGCCTGCCTCAACACAATGTCCCAAAAGAATGCGGCCTCTCCTTATTTTAGAACCAAGTCAGTTTTACAGTCAGAGAAGTGCTGCACTGAAATACACTTTAGGAACTAGTTAGTAGTCTGAAATTCAGTAACCAAGACAAACATTTGCAATGCAATAGGTCTCGCATATTTCAAACAAGTTAATTGTCATCCTTTGACAACAGCGACCACGAGCAAAAACAATATACAACGTGAGTGGAAACTGAGAAAAGACGACTTAACAAAATAAAAGAAAGTTAGCTATAAAAAATTAAACTTTTTTTTTGTTTGTCCTGCTGGGCACGTTTTTGCCAGTCACAAGCATTCTGTTTTCAGAGCACTGGAAGTTAAAATGAGCAAAATAGTACCTGATCTTGTTGGGAGCAGTGGATGGGCACAAATTAAGTTGCATCAATTAGTGCTTGATCCCTGTGCCACACAGAGGAATGGAAATGACGCCAAACATGCATTGACAAATTAGGAGGCCGTAAAGAAGAGTGCAGGGCAAACCAACAAATGGTGAGCGACAGGCGGCCTCCAAGCCCTTTACTGAACACAACAGTGTCTCGCATGCGAGACGCATGCGCTAGCGCATGCACTCGCAGGCTCGACCCTAAAAAAACACTACAGTGTATTGAACATAAAACTACAGAATATGGACGTCCGGCTTTGGGGAAGTAACTGTTCTGTTCTGCGGCCATATTCTAAGCAAGGCAAAAAGCAGCAGATTGTGGCTCACTTTTTATTCATTAAATAACTTGAAACCCTTACTATAAACTATGTAAAAGAAAACAAAAAAAGTATCATCAAAGCAAAAACATTTTAAATTGAATTTCGACACCAGCCATCACTTGAACAACAGAAGATAAAGTAAATATATGCATTACCATTTATACACTTACTCAAAGAGCATCACAAATGCTGAAGCGGCCACAGATCATACTTAATTCAACGTAAAAATGTTTAAAAAACGTACGTTATCAATAGTAAATACACATAAAACAATTCACTATCCTGGATACATCGGACTGAACTTAAAGAAACTTAGTCAAGTGCAAAGGATATAATCCATGTGCAAGTTCAAGCTTCTTGCTCAGACTAATGTCTGAGCTAATAGGGCACAGCTCTTGGCTTAAAATGCTAATACATTCTTCTGTCTCATCTGTGCACTAAGACCATTCAACTTCCAAAAAGACTCATGGAGGACATTAACTTGGGCTCCATGTAGAAGGCACTGATGTTGCCAATCAAGCCCTGCTTTGTTTTTAGATGGGACAATTGCACCAGAGTAACTCAACTATTCAGGAAAACCTGCATTGTGTGTTATCACCAGTCCTCAGTCCGAATGAACCCTGATATTCGCAAGCTTGGCAAACTCCAACCTGACCAATATGGTACAATAAACTGCTAACTATGCGGATGATGTCATAATGGGCAGAGCATGTTTCACTGTACTGGCCCTGATGGGTAAAACCTGGTCTCAGAAGAAGACAGTTTTTTGAATCACCCAGCCTGCACCTGTATATTATTGTATTCCCTAAATGAATTGATGCTGCTAACATGTTCAGTTTTTACCCTTTCTGTCTTTCTGTCTCAGTGTCTTAATAATTCGTTTTGAAATGAAGAAGACTGTCTTTTTCGTTACTGTTGTATTTATTTAATTCATCCTCTATATTTATTCTTTTGCATATTGTGTATGCTCATCTGTGCTCTATATATTTTATTTCGATGCATCATTATGAAATTTACACTTAAGAAATATTTAAAAAAAAATACTACTGCTGTTAATATGTATTAAAACTAATACAACTACTGTTGCTATACTACTATGATTGCTGCTGGTATCACTACTACTAATAATAATTGCAACAGAATAAAGAATATGCAATAATCATTCAAACCCTACCTCTCCTGCTATTGGCAGGTGTGGGACCCCTCTGGGCCTGGAAGTCAATCAGAACACTGGCTGGTCATGCTCCTGTTGCTGGACCGTCCAGCTTCCAGAGCAAAATACAAGGGCAGGTTAAGGGGCAACAGCTCATCTAGGAAGGGAAGTCAAGAATCCTTCTTCCTCCAGGGCTACTACAAAGATTGGGACTGTAGATGTGAAACAAGTAATTTCATTTAGTTATCCAAGTTAGCTACTAGTTATTATCTAAGAGGTTGTCACACATATTTCTAATAATGTGCCAGGTTTGTGATTGTTACCTCTTTTTCTCATCTCCTCTGTAAATTGCCATAGCATAATGTGTGCATCTTTGGACTCTTGGAATCATTTATGACAACTGAGAGTACTAATGAGAGACACATCCTCTAGCAGTCATTATACCACTGTTCTGACCAATGCGCCAAAGAGAAAACATATTTTACCACTGAGAACAACAAATAACTGCCTTTGGTGCTTCAGCAGGAAGTCAACTGCAGGGTGAAGTCATCCATTAAACATCAGCCTCTGTTGTGAGAGTGTCTAATGAGCAGGGTAAGGCAGACATTTCAGCTGGATTTCAAAATGAGCTAAATAACACCTTATTCTATGAGGATATTGATGTCACCAAGGAGTTCTGTGACGAAACAGAGGAAATAGGCAGCAGTCAAAGTTGCTTTACCACAGAGATGGCCCCCCTATGTTGACTTTAAGCCTGCAGAGCAGCATGCTGATATATACAAATATGGCACACAACACATTGCTGTTAGTGTGCCCTCATACTGAAATGAAACCCAAAGCTATTTCAGTATGTAGGTCAGACTAAACATTTTTGACCTCAGTGGGATTCAATATTTATTTTCCACCTCTGCTTAGGATATGACTAGAAAAATGCTTCAAAGTTATTTTCTGCTTAGATGCTAAAATCTGTTTTAATTGTGTAACTGTTTGATACGTTAAGTAAAAAACTAATTTTGTAAAAATGTACTTTAGGCTAAACAAGCCACAACTGTTTCAAAACTAGTTCTGCCATTCATTATACCTCTCGAGCTGGCCAGAACAGTTAAGGACTCTGATTCCGAGAACAATGACTTGCCGCTGTGTCCAAGATATTGCCAAAGGGTGCTAACTGCTGGGCATGTAGCAGGGATTAGATGAGTGGGTGTGGGCAGAAACAGTGGGCAGAACAAAAGGCAATTTTAGAATTACCTCCTTTGATTGGGAGATACATGGGAGGGTTTATTCTATTCATTTCCTGGACCCTTCTAGGCAGTCAATCCCCAGTCACAGCAGGGAAGAAACCATTTCTGCCACCTACCACACCTCCAGAGTTGGGATTAATATCCTTAGCTGGGAGAGTTAACGACTCTAGCTCAGAGAACAGTGGTTTGCATCTGGGCCCAGGAAAAACCTACAGATGGCCACTTATTAGTGATTAGCTATCTGAAGTTGACAGGAACTGTTGGCAGAACAAAGGGCAGCTTTAGTGCTACCTGTTTTACATGGAGATCCCAAGAGGGACCTCTCCTATTTATCCCCATAACCCAGACAGGCAAGCCTCATATTCAGTAGGAAGAAAAAACAGTTTTGACCACGCAAGGTAGAGAAGCTGCCACAAAGCTGAAGACAGGTCTGCCTGGTGGCAGCTTGGTCACAGCATCTTGAAGCAGGAGCTTCTGGGTACTTTTACAGTTTTGCAAGAAGAAAGTGATGCTAAGAAGATGGGATTGCATGAATATTGTTACTATTGGGTGGTAGAATTTCCCCAATCACTGGCTAGTGCAGAGAATAAATCTGGCACCTCTGCCACCACCTCCTTAGAGTATTCATGGACAAGGGAAGACTCCATAGAAGGTCCTAATTTCTCACTTGTGGCTCCTAGAAAAAAAGGACTTGCACAAAGAATCAAGGATACCTCAATCCTGCTAATACCAGAGAACTAGAACTGCTTTCTAGGGGTCAAGTAATTGGTGTCACAAACATCAGAGGGACTCCTGACTTCAAGAGGGTCCAGCTAATTAAAGAGAACTAGGTCGATCTGGAAGCCTGGCTGGAGAGAACCTGTAAATAGCTTAGAAGTTGACCTTTGTGTATTCCCCCATATGTTTGCCCTGAGGAGCCAGGGGTTGCAGGACTGATCACAAGAAGCATTTTCAGCAGTTGGAAACTCTGGAGCATATTTACAAGAAAGTGGTGCATCGGTCCTGATGTGCCACTTTTCTTGCGTCACCCCTGTCCCACCACCGAATGAGGCCATGGTTGCGCCGTATTTACAATACGGTGCACCATGGCAGTCGTTAGGGCAAGTGTCAACATTTTTACACTATTGTGGTGCCTTTTTTTCACTGGCGTCAAAAAAATGTATGCCAGTGCAGCAAAGCACAGGGAGGCCCACTGAATAAAATGAGTGTATCACTTTGATGGCTGCTCAGAGTAAGCATTAAAAATTACAGACAAAATGGTGCAGTGAAATGTTGTGAATTTCACTGCACCATTTTTATAGGCCTCCCTGCATTATGCATGCCCCCCCTTCCATACATTATGCCTGGTGCATGCATAATGTGGTGCAGTGGTCTACAAAGTGGGGCACTTCAAGCACTGCACCACTTTGTAAATATGGCACGGGAGAAAGGCCTCCTTAATGCCACCATAGCATAAACAAATTATGCTGGGCCAGCGCAAGGTGAAACTAGGGGCTTGCAACTATACCCTTATGTTTGCAGGTAAACCTGTTGACTGGGAAAACCCACTTGGTCTACCTGATCTCTACTCCATCGTGGTTGGCCTGAAATTGTGCCTATGTCACGGTCCACCTTGAACTGTTATTTTACCACAGTGCTTAACTGTTTTACTTGGAACATTAAGAATTAATTTGTCTGATTTCTCTTAACCTTTTGTGATGATCTTGGTGTCTTTATACTCATGTCTCTATTTTGTCTAAGCTGGTTTGGGTATTTCATTGTGTTCTGTTCTTTAAAATTGCTGACACTGCTTGAATTTAGCACAACCTTCTCTAGAGACTTTCTTCAAATTGTTCCATAGCTACCAGGGGTTGAGCAGATAATGTCTCAGAACTGTGTTTTGACCTAATCCAAGTGGGTTCATGGAGTTGGTGGGAGTACCCCTTCCAAACTCACCCAAGATGACTGACAGTACCCTTTACAGTACAGTAGGCCTAACAATTAATGTCACGATCATAACCTGCTTTGTAGTATAGAATGTGCGATAACAAACACTTCGGTTTCTTTACTCCTGTAATGTCCTCCATCATTGAAGCACATAAACATGCTTCCCTTCATATCTCCTTATTCAATCATTCTTAGGTTTCAGGGAGAGCGGACAAGTCACTCTTCCTTTTACGTTTTAATTATTTGAGTGGAAGTTCCAATTAGCTTTCCTCTCAGGGAGGTGCTTTTCGCACGATGGTATCAAAACAGAGCTACAATTATTGGTGCCACAACTATATTGTTGTAAAAACATTATAGGCCGGTGTTAAACAGCTTTATAGCTGAAACGTCCTGAAAACGATAGGTCCTGGGAATCAATGCTAAGCCTCCACATGGACTACTATATAACATTCAGCCTGCGCACATTTAAACTTCTAAAGTTGTTTTCTCACTTATGTGTACTTTGTCAAAGTATCTTTTTTTAAAATTACAAACATAACATAACATTTCTAAATGGAATCAAGGGAAGTTGTTTTAGAGTTAACCAGCTCATTAAAGGAGACTCGGAAAATGTACAATTTATTTAGGGTCATTTTCATTAGTTACACAGAAGAGAGGAAAGAGGATCCTTCAGCTTTGTGAATACATTCAATTAATGATCTTCTTTTTATAATCCCCTGACTTTGTACCCACGCACAAAACATCCTGCAATATTCAACGCAATGCTCATGTTAACAGTGGCCATGGCTAGAGGGAGTTGAATATCCCTTCACAGAGGCATACAAGGCATGCAGTACTATCTGATGCGACTTAGTGGGAAGATGGGATTTCTCCTGGACAAATAAATATCTTTCATCCTAAGAAGAGCCAACAGATGAAGGCAGGGTCGGACTGGGAAAGAAAATAGCACAGGTACCAAAATAAAAGTGGCCATGTTGGACTTGGCCCTCTCTGTAGGGTAATCCCAAACATTTGCCTTTAACCCTCCTGTTTCCTGAATTTGTTTTTTTGGCATTAGTACTTTGTGCTCATTACCACTGCTAACCAGTGCTGAAGTGCTTGTACCCTCTCCCTAAAATATGTTGAAATTGGCTTACATCTGATTGGCACATTTTAACTTACTTATGCATCCCTAGCAAATGGTACTACGTGTACTTAAGGCATGTAGCTTAAATGCTACCATTTGCCTACAGTGCTAATTGCCTCAGGTTTGCAAAGTGCAAATTCAACCTGCCAAATTAAACCTTCTGCCAGGACTAAATCTTCCTTTTTAAAACATATAAGTCACCAGTAAGTTAGGGGTTAAATAGCCCTAATGGCAGGATGTTTTGTATTTAAAAAATAGTACATGTGTTGCCATGTTTTTCATGTCCTGGTAGTGAAAAACTCCTAAATTATTTTTACAGTACTGCAAGGCTTACCTTGCCCATTGGATAACTTTGGGTTACCTTATTGCATTTAATAAGTGCCAACTTTTGATTGGGAGCAGATAGGGATATCAAGTTTTGACTCTAATGAATTGTAATTTAAAATCCTCTTTAATGATAAAGTCGGATTTTTACTCACACTTCTGAAAATACCACTTTTAGAAAGTTGCCATTTTCTTTTCTTAACCATTTTGTGTTTGCTGGCAGTGTTCTGGGTTACATGATTGTGAATAGCTTAGACGTTCGCCTTTGTGTGTTCTCCCAAGACAGTGAGACAAAAGGGTACTAGGTGCTGTCAGTCTGGCTGGGCTTCAGAGCTGTTCCCTACCCCACCTACACTTCAAAGGGCTGCCTCCAGCACACACATAAAGGAACCTGACACTAGTTTTTTGTCACCCCAGACGTATTGGAGCCTTGGCAGGGAAAACAAAGTCCTTTCCCTAACCAAATGTGGAGGTAGCCATGATGTCCTCTCACTTCGAAGGCTGGCACCAGGTATAAATATTAGACCCTCAGAATAACTCTTACGTATACTCCTAGACCTGTAGATATCACAAAAGAAGGACTGCCTTATTTCTGATAGGGCTTTCCTGCTACTACTCGAGGTAGTCTGTCCTTGAGGTCTGCCCTGCTGCTTAAGGCCTGCACTGCTCTCTGAAAATAGGCTGGACCTGCTCCCCCATCCAAGGCTAACCTAAATGACAACAAGGGTCAGTTGGCTGACCTCCTTTTCTGAGCTACAGGGATGCAAAAACCTCTGGCAACTGCCCAGCTGACCTGCTGCAACCGGAACTCCCTGGACCTGCAACCGGACCTGTCTGAGCCTTGTTGGTTTCTTCTAAAGTGAGCCTCTGATCTTCAAGAGGTGCCTCCTTGGCTGGCATCAGAGTGCATTCCTGCTCCCTGTGGACAGTATAGAAGAAGGACTGATTTTGTACCAAGTTACCAGAGGATTAAGCGCAGGTTTACTTAGTAGCTTCTGTAGTTCACCTGACAAGGACTGAGGTTGTTGTTTGTGAAGGTTTGCTCGTAGACAGCCATATAGTTCTGCAAAAACATTTGTAAATAGAACAGCACTAGCTTAATGGCACATGTAGGTGCCTGTAGCAATAAGGACATTTTCATTGATTATTCTGTTTCAGTAAGCACTTGGCATAGATACCTGCTGGCTGAGGGACCTTTTCCTGGATTTTATTTCTATTGGTAATTGTTAGAAATTGGGTCTCTAACTGGCAAACATATGCACTCTATCCAAGCAGGGACCACAATCCTAGTCAGGATAAATTAGATACACAACCTAAATTAACCTGTGCCCACCCACTGGTAGCTTGGTGCAGATCAGTCAGGCTTATCTTAAGAGGTAATGTGCAAAGTATTCGTGCAACACTTACAATACAGTAACACAGTCAAAGATACCACAAAAAGACTCAACTCCAGCTTAGAGAAATGGATAATATTTGTCTGATTAAAACAAGACCAAAAGGGCACAAATCCAGTAAGTGGCAGTCAAGATATGAATTGTTAAAGATAAAATGTGAAAATAGTGCATAGAAGTCACTAGCGGTCAAAAGTTGACTTAAAGTCACGGGGATTGGTGCAAATCAAAAATCCAGGCCTACCAAGATGGAGGGTAGGCCAGCTACAGAACCCACAGAGGGTCTGCTGAACAGTACCTTTGATGGAGCAATGCATCGACAGCGAGGACACAATGCGTTGATTTTTTACTATGCTTGGGGCACTGCGTCATTGTTGGGCTCCATGGAAAATAATGCATTGCATCATCATTGGGCCACGTAGAGCGTCTTCATAGGGCCACGCAGTCTGAGAATCCACTGTCATCTGGCGGCCGATGCTTCACCATCGATTGAGAGATGCACTGATTTTTTCCCTGCACTCAGGGCGATGCTTCACTTCTTGCAGGCTTCACCTGCAGACCCCACTTCTGAGGCCCAGGACACAAGGGGGGGCACCTCAGGCAAGGGTAGGACTCACAGATGGCAGAGTCCAGCAGCACCAGTAGAGTTACAAGCAGTCTATGATCTTCCAGAGACTGCAGTAGAACAAGAGATAAGCCAACATGCCCCTGGAGATTCTTGGGTTCAAGGATGTAGAGAGCAAGTCCAGTTCTTCTCACTGCAGGCACGAAGCAGCAGGCAGCTGGACAACACAGCATAACAAGTAACAAAATGTCAGTCCCTCCTACAGCACAGCAAGCAGTAGGCCAACACAGCAATGTAGTTGCAGAGAGGCAGTCCCTCCTGGCAGCAGAGCAGCCCTTCTTTCTGGCTAAGTACCCTTGGTTCCAGTAGAGATCTGAATTGGTGGGGTTGGGGTCCACTACTTATACCTTTGTAATGGGCGAGACTTCAAAGAGGCCTTTGAAGATCACAAGGTCCTGTCCTTCCTCATTTAGCTCCAGACACTTTACAAGGGGTTATACAGCCCTTTGTGTGGGTAGAGGCACAGTCCTATTCAGGTGTACGTGTGGCAGTGTTAAGCTCTGACCCTCATCAAGCCACTTGATGACCTATTAAGACCCTTAAGTCACACCTAAGCTCCCATTGTGTGTGACTATCCAGAGGGAATGCGCAAAGACCAGCTGTTACCGACGTGTATTCAGAGACAGCTAGAGTTACAGAATGGTTAAGGTAAGAAATGGCAACTTTGTAAAAGTAGTGTTTTCTGACTTACAATTTAAAATGTGACCGCACCATAAGTTGTGATTTTAAATTGTGAGTCCAGAAACACCAATCTCCATATATCCTATCTTTTCCCAATTGAGATTTACACTTAAGGAATGCTTCAAGGCAACCCCAATGTTAACAAATGGGAGTGATAGGCCTTGCAGTTGTGAAAAACAAATTTAGCAGTTTTTCACTACCAGGACATGTTAAAAGTACATGTCCCATTTTTTAAATACACTGCACCCTGCTCTTGGGACTAACTAGGGCCTACCTTAGGGGTGACGTGTAGGTATTATAAAGGAAGGTTTGAGCCTGGCAAGTAGGTGCATTTGCAAGGTCGGAATGGCAGTTTTAAACTGCACACACAGGCTCTGCAGTGGCAGGCCTGAAACATGTTTGAACGCTACTGTAGTCAGTGGGACAATCAGTTCTGCAGGCCCACTGGTAGCATTTAATTCATAGGCCCTTGGTGCATACAGTACACTTCACTAGGGATTCACAAGTAAATTAAATATGGCAATTTTGGAGAAGCCAAGGTTACTATGTTGAGAGTACAGAGCACCGGCACTTTAGCACTGGTCAACAGTGGTAAAGTGCCCAGAGTCCTAAAGCCAACAAAAACGAATTCAGCAACAAGTGGAGGACAAAGGCAAAAATTCTGGGGATGGCCTTGCAGAAAGGGCAAGGGTCAATAGTAATTAAGAAAACAGGCATTGAAAGGAAGTTATGGCTTACCAGTGCATTCCCTGCAAAAGTAAGTGGAAGCAGGAAGCAGAGACTAACCAGACTAACCAGATCCAGGAGGTCAGTAAGGAAGCTTTCTTTGCACAGCACTCTCCTGTTCCCTGTGACAACAAACACGCTCTCTGCGTAGTACTCTTCTGTGCCCAGCACAGTCTATGCGTAACACTTTCTTGTGCTCAGCACTCTTTGTGCATAGCATTCTTCGTTACCTAAAAGAGTTGCCTGGACAACATTCCCGACTGTCCACACCGGCCTACAATTTTTCTCTGCTCGCCGCACATTTTGCATATGGTTCCTCTGTGCCCAGCACACTCTGTGCATAACATTCCTCTATGTCCAGCACACTCTGTGAATAGCATTCTCCTATGCCTAGCACACTCTGTGAATAGAATTCTCCTATGCCTAGCACACTCTGTGAATAGAATTCTCCTATGCCTAGCACACTCTGTGAATAGAATTCTCCTAAGCCTAGCACACTCTGTGAATAGAATTCTCCTATGCCCAGCACACTCTGTGCATAACATTCCTCTATCCCCAGCACACTCTGTGAATAGCATTCTCCTATGCCCAGCACACTCTGGGCATAGCCGTTCTCTTTACCAGGAAGCCTTGCTGCATAGCATCCCTGAGTGTCTATCTCTGCCTACAATTCCCCTATGCAGAGCATGCCCCATGCATAACATTATTCTATGCCCATCAAGCTCTGTGGATAAAATGCTCCTGTTTTCAGAACTCTGTGCATAACATTCTTCATTGCATGGAAGCCTTTCTGCACAGCATCCCCTCCGACTGCCTATCTCTTTTTACCATTCTCCTTTGTTTAGCACTCTCTGTGCATAGCATTCTGCTGTGCTCAGCATGCTGGGTGCATAGCATTCACCTGAGCTCTCTTTTCACAGCATTCCTCTTTACATGGAAGCCTTACTGCATAGCAACTTGAGTGTTTTCACTTCCTAACATTGACCTGCATAGTATTCTCTACATAGCACACTCTCTGCTTAGCATTCAGTGTTCCAGACATCCATTCAGCTTACTGCATCGTGTCTGTCCACATGCTGTCTGCACCAGGTGCCCTTTTTACTGCACACCTCATAAATGCTTATCACCCTCTCTGCATTGTACCTCCCACAGTTCCCACTTTACTTTCCAGTTCCTCATGTGCTTACTGTGACTAATGCAGAGGTGTCCCCTTCAGCTTTTTGTGCACAGCAATTTTGCATGTCCAGTATGCTCTTTGTACAGCATTTGCCTAAGCCCAGCATCTTTTGTGCACAGCACTACTGGGATGCCTGGTACCGTTTGCAAATTACTTTTATATGTGCCTAGTACATTTTCTTCATTGCATACCGGTGCGACTAGCACGGTCTCTACTTAGCACCCTGTAAACCCAGTGCCCCCTGCTTAGCATTAGGGATATTCCCCCCTTTGAACTGCCAGAATTTGGCAATTCTGCATGACTCTTGAAATGCTGAGTTCCAACCAAACTCTGCCAATCACCACGTGGTGGAATTTTTTTTCTGTGAGGCCCCAGAAATGCAAGCATGAGCGAGATTTGGCATTCCCTGGCACCATTTTCTAATGAAAGCGCTTATGAGACAGCTGTTTCTCAAGTAGATTTGCTGCAACTCAAAAAGATTTTCTACTTGAGCAGGAGCAAAATCAACTGAAATGGCCACACGCTGTTGCGCACCACATAGTTCCATTTGCACTGATTTTTCACTGCTGCCCACACTAAATTGCGGTGGGAACATCGCAACAATCATATTTCCGCTTGTTGGCGGATCTCCACAGAATCTCTCAGAGTTATTTTGTAACTCTGCAGAATCCCACAGAGTAAAATTTAGCAAGTTCCACCCACTCCTACTTAGCATCCTCCGTATGGCTAGTGCCATTTCTGCACTGAATCAAGTAAGTGTGCCCTCCCTTATGCACCTACTTCCCCATGTGACTATAATGTCCCATAATATTCAGAGCAGCACACAGCGTGACCAGTAGCACCTCTCTATAAGGGTCTACAAAGCAATCTGTCTTTGAAGTTCCCATCTCCCTTCCCTGCAAGGACTTTACTCTCTTAGTATTAGTGTGTCCAGTAAAATGTTAACATATAGCCCCCTCCATGTGCCCACCACCCCCACTATTTATCACCTGGTAAGTGTCCAGCACTCTGTCTACATAGCATGCTCTGGTTCCTTTGGAAGATACCTATGGGTGCCCATGGTGCTCTAAATAAGAGCGCACATTCCAAGCCGTCTCCATAGAGAGCTCTCTTGGTGCCCAGTATCTTCTCTACATGTTAGGCTCTGAATGTTTGCACCCTCTTGAGATGCCCTAGCCTCTGGGTAGTACCTCTTGAGCATTCTGCAGCCTCACCACATGGCATTTCTGGGTCGCAAGATTTTTTAAATCCTTACCCTTCTCTTTTCCTCCGATGGGCACTCTATTGTGTAGTATGGCCCTAGAGGCACAGCACCGTTCGCACAGCTATATTTATGTTACTGTATACAAGATCAAGGAGTGGCTTTTGATGGGACATAACTATGTCAAAACTACATGATTGTCAATCAGAATTAATTATCTGACAGGTGGGATTCACATCTGCAAAAAATGTTTCACAAATCCTCGCTGGCTCTGGAGCCCTCCCTGATGGCGCTTCTTATAAGATTTGTCAACCCTCTGCCTTCAGGGTTCTCTCTGCCCATGCTCTCCATAATCCCACACCATTATTATCTGACCTAGATCTTCAGTCCCAACCCCCACTGGCACCCTAATTACCTAAGGTGGAGCTTTGGGGCCACTTGTTAATATCCACCCAGCATAGTGCTCCTGACACATAAACCTGCGTCCTACTGATCCAGGCCAAGACTACTGCTCCATCCACCCTATAAAGACCCAACTTAGGGCCCATTACTTAATATTCATCCATACTCGGCTCCTGGCCCTACTCACCTCTGAACGCTGCCCAAATCTGAATGTCAACCTAGCCGACAGCTCCTTCTTTCAGCTCTCTACACACCCCAAAGCCCACCTCAAGCTCTCCCTTGAGCATCACTCTGCACTCTAATGACTCAGCCACGAGCTACTGCTCTCCCATCCATGCCCACCCTGGTCCCCACCGTGCCCTCTTCAGATGACTAGGCCCAGGGCTCTGTTGCTCTACCCAAGCATGATAAGCTGTACTGTTATGCTTAACTAACAACTCAGTGTTAACCAGGTTGCTCTGCCAACACCAAAGAGATTAGCCACAAATATCTGATCAACAGGGTACTCTCAACATAGTCCACCTCGCAAGTCCCAAATAGTTACATACTCTGAGCACTGGCAGCCTATAATGACAAAATGGATGAAAAGACTGCAATCCACCTTGGAAAATCTCTTCAGTTAACTTCTCACTAGGCCTGGGCAAAGAATTCCATCCCGCCGGCTGAGTTTTCAGAATTTGATCACTTCTCGCTATGCGTAGTAGTGTGGAGTTCCCTAACTCTGCTTACTGGCACATAGGGGAGTTCATTTCCCCACATGAGATTTGTTTGTGGCGCTAGCTCGTGAGCACAACAGTACTTTCGGGCCATTAGCCAGCGTGTGCCAGACTTCACGTTTACTCGCACTACTTCCGGCCACAAATGCATTCTGGAGTAGATTTTCTACTCAAGATACTTCTAAATCTAGTCAAAAAAAGATATTTGACTAGAATGTCTTCTCCAATGGACCCTTCAAGTTGTTTTTTAGTGAGAGAAGCATTATTTTTGTTCAAACAGGAAGGAAGTGCCCTAGAGACTCCAACTTCCTGTCTAGCATGTTCCTCCCAGTGTTTTGTCCATCTCCTGCTCAATTTTTACTTGGATTTCAGGGTGGAAGGATCGCTCTCTTTGTCTTCTGGATATACCTTTGGATTTAAGAAGTTTTTTTTTGTGAAACCATACAAGTAAAGTCAAAAACTATTGTATAAGGGTGTGGTTTGTTTTCTTGGGCATGTACCAGTATTTCTTTATACTTTAATTTGATTTTAAAATGTTATAGTGGTGGGTGGGTTGAAGTTCAAATATTGGCCTGGTTATTATTTATATTGCATTTCACTTATTTTTCACCTATTGTAAAGGAAAATTGTTGCACAACTCAGTACTGTTTCTACATGTTTGTAACATTTGCAATATTATTTTACTATGCAGCCTAGATTTCCAAAGGGCCATCTAGCCAGTAGGCCCAGTACTATTAGCTATCAGTGTGTGCAATAAATGTTTCAGTGGTATATGTTTTTAAAACTTCATTTAGGGCAGTAATGACATTGGATTAAATACAAAATGTTGCCTATTGTTTGTGTTTCATTTTTTTTAAAGTGTATATGTTATGGGGCAATATTTGATGGCATAGGAGGGTGTGTGTTGTTGTCAAATTTGTATTGGTCAGTTAATTTGTATGGTTTGCATTGCTGAATTAATGTTAGCGTTTTCTTCAGGGTTCCCACCATTTCTCCTTATGACCCGAGTCTATGTGTGTGTGTTTGTCATTGTCCACCATTTGGCTTTGTTCTCCATGACGTGTGGCCAGGGGCAGTTTTGTGCAGTTGATGTCAATAGGCTTGCATGTGTTCTTTGTTCTCCATGCTTCCTTGTTGTTGTTTTACCATGTGGGTGGCAACCATTTTGTGCATCCAGCCAGTGTGCCTTTGCCAAAGGCTTGCATGTGTTCTTTGTTTTCCATGCCTTCTTGCTCCTTGTTGTTGCTGTTTGACTATGTGACTGGCGGCCATTTTGTGCATCCAGCCAGTGTGCCTTTGCCATAGACTTGCATGTGTCCTTTGTTTTCCATGCCTTCTTGCTCCTTGTTGGTGTTGTTTAACCATGTGGCTAGCGGCCATTTTGTGCATACAGCGAGTGTGCCTTTGCCATAGGCTTTCAGGTTTTTCTTTGTTCTGCTTGCTCCTTGTTGTTTGACCATGTGGATGGCAACCATTTTGTGCATGTAGCCAGTGTTCCTTTGTCATAGCCTTGCATGTGTTCTTTGTTCCCCATGCCTCCTTGTCCCTTGTTGCTTCACCATGTGACTGGTGGCCATTTTGTGCATCCGGCCAGTGTCTTTTTGCCATAGGCTTGCATGTGTTCTTTGTTCCCCATGCCTCTTTGCTCCTTGTTGTCAATCCAGCCAGTGTGCTTTTGCCATTGGCTTGCATAGATTGATGTGATACCAGTGTATATTGATATGCTTAGGGATAATTGTAATATATGTATACTAAAAGAATATGATTCTGATGAACATTGCTTATATTATTTCCTTTCTTTTTTGGCATTTTTTATTTTGCACCTCATTTGTCCTTTCCTCACAATAGTTATTTTTTTCTTTTTGTCCTTCCATATGAACATTGGCAATTATTGATCATTTGTTTAATTTAAGTTTATATTTTAATTTTTTATTTTAATTTATTTTTATTTTATTTTTCAATTTTATTATTTTTTATTTGAACATCTTCCTTTTTAATGTAATTTCTTGTTATTAATGTTAATTTGTATATTATCCCTTTTTTTTAATATTTTTTTTTTTATGTTTTTATTCTTTCAATTGATTTAATTCTGCATTTTGCCTTGATACATCCATCCACCTACCACATTCTTGAGGATTAATCCATTTATCCATGCACCTCTGTCTGACTACCACAGGTGCCTCCTCTAAAACAGATGGAGATAAAGCAAAGAGCTATATCTGCATGTTATGTTGCCTGATTTGAAATGATATTTTATGGTGCAGGGGTGTGGTTTGATTTTTCAATGTTTCATTAAAATTATATTTATTACATAAGTAACCAACCACACTAAAATTGCATAAGTCTGTACTATTTCAACCTACAACAATGCACGTTTCACTAGCTACATGTTTTTCTTGCATGGTTGGTTTCAGGTGCACAAGAGATGTCAAATCACCCTCACTACTGCCAGAAAGAAGGCCTGTACAGTGCTTTCAGTCCTCCATTCTCTTCCGCTGGTGCAGCTTAGTGCTAATACCAACTGAGGACTTTACGATGGCCCCAAAGAATGTTGCTCCCAAGGAAGTGGTCAGTGAGAAGAAGCAGCTTTCCACCAGTGGTGAGCAGACCGCAACCTTTTCCGGGAGATGTGTGCCTGCCACACCGGCCCCGGTGAGGAATCTGGGAGCAGCATTCCCGCCTCAACAGCACCCCAACCTAAGCCAAGACCATGTCTATCAGAACGGCAGCCACTGCAATTATGGTGACGCCAACGAGCTGTGAAGCTGAATTTGATTTGTCCCTTTTTCAAAATAGTACCCAGTTGTTTCAGGAACCAGAACAATGTGGACAGCAGCCACAGTGGGCAATAGTAGATCTTCCCGAAGTTTAAGCAGAACAGGAGGTCGAGCTTCCTGCCCAGGAAGTACCTCCCCTTTTAGAATCAATGGTTCCCAGATCGCCAGCAAGAAAAAAGAAGGGGACTACTTCACCATCTTCTCCAAGCACCACTCCTGATGACGATGATAGGACATGGAGTGGACCCTGGCAGAGTCTGGAGATGCCAGTAGAGGCAGGGGAAAATAAAAATTCCAGAAAGCCTTAGGCTTATGGAGGGGGATACGACAAGCCAGTCATAGTGGAAGCTACAACAGAAGAGTCTGATGTTACTATCCAGCCTGCTCTAAGGGATGTGGCACATGCAGCACCACTAGCAGCCGTATTTGTAAGGCCCCCAGCTGAGACCTACACCAACCCCTTCCTCAGTAGAAGTATGCACTGCAGAGGGACAATCAACACACCTATCTACCTCCGGTTCTTCTCCAGGCATTGACAGTGGCCCGTAAAGAAAGTACTTCTTCTCAGAATGAGACTTTTTTATGATTAGTAAATAGGAGGAGAACATAACAATATGCTCCATTTGACATGCAAGTATTCATCGAGGTAAGCCTGGTTCACACTATGGTACTTATGACCCAGATGACCCATATGAAAAAACATCACGCACTCCGGTAGGAGGAGCACCTTAAAAACATTGCTGAGCATGGTTGTGGTGATGAAGGTGAAGGTGAGGAGAGCCGGGAAACATCAGCTACAACTGGTCACATCATGGTAGAAGGTAAGGAAGAAGAGGGTGACATCCTCGAGCAAAGCAACCCTGTCCCCAGAAGTGCACCAGGATCACCCACCTCAGCAACCTCACAATGGCACTGGAAGACTCAGAGTCAGATGGAGACACCACAGCATACGGTGACTGCACTACGATGCACATTGAGTCTACTACCATCTAGTTCTCAAAAGTCACCTTCATCACTGGCCCCAGGACAGAAGAAAATCCAAGCTACTATTATGAGCATGTTTAGGCAGGCGGGGTCCTACGACCATAACCAACCAATGTCATGTTTGTACAACAGGAAGCTGGAAACATTTTTAGTGCTTGACCTCCTCCCTTGTCTTTTGTGGAACAAGTGGGATTCTTCGAATTTGTAGCAGCCATCTGCCCAAAATATAAGGTTTCAAGTCGGACCTATTTTGCCAGAGTTGCTGTTCATGCACTGCATCACGATGGTTAGCCAAGCTTTGGAGCAAAGATTTTGTCAATACTATCCACCTGATGACAGACATGTGGACCAGTTGTCAGGCTACTCATTACAAGTGCATCACTTCACACTGGATCTCTTTCCCATGGGTAAAGCAAAAGCTATCTGCAGATCTTGGCCCTGAATTTATTTTAGGAGTGTTAGGTGGCATGCAGCAGTAGCCATGTTTGCCATGGAGAAATCACATACAGCTGCAAACAGCTCGGATGAATTTAATAACAAGATGTCTGAATGGCTGCAACCCAGAGGTCTCCAAACTGGATTTGCTGCCACAGAAAATGGCAATAAAATTGTCAAGGCCATGGCAGACGGTGGCTATTTCAGGGTCCTATATTTGGCGCACTGCATCAACCTGGTTGTGCAAGACTTTCTCAAAAAAGAAGACATAGTCAGCAACATACTCACCAACCATTCTTTTAAAGCCCAGAAGACATTGCGGATTATTCAGTGTGATAACAGAATACCAGTTAAAGCCCTGATACAGGAGGTGCCAACAGGTTGGAACTCAACCTATTACATGTTGCAAGATCTGTTTCAGCAGTACAGACAGATCAATGACTATGCCAATCAAAGAGAAGGGGATGCAACTGAGAAAGCTATGACCATGGATGCAGACAAATGGGGCCTAGTCAAATGCCTGACACAGATGCTGCTCCTTTTAGAGGTTTTCAAGCAGGAATTTAGCAAGAAGGTGTGAACGAAAACCCAGAAGCACATGCCTTGGTTGAGACCCTAAACTATCGTTTGACTTGTAATGCAAGACTGCAAAATTATAATATCTTGTCCAAAGAGTACATCTGTGCCACCCTACTTGATCTACACTACAAACAAAATTCTTACCACTTTCATTCCTTTTTCTGGAGGGGATGTATCAGAATTCAAGGGGTGGATTGTTGAGTAAGCCGGACAACTAGATGAAGGATAGTTGGAAATTAAGAGTCCTACTCCACAGTTCTGGAGTGCTACCTTCAACTTCCAGAGAGGACGGTCTTATCTCACAGCAGCCAGCAACAAGAACACTCACAACAACAGCATTAGCATCTGAAGAATCAGACCCACCTTTGCATTGGCTTGGTTTCAAGTGGCAGATCTTAAGTCCAGTGCAGGTGCCAAGGTAAAAGAGATCAAGCGAGTGGCAGCACAAATGACATTTTATAGGATGTTCCTAAAGAGGTGTATGTGCATCAAAACCCATTGGTGTATTTTTTTATGACAATGTGCCAATGGCCACAGCTCTGCAGGCTGGCAATAAAGTATCTGGCTTGTCCTTTAGCCAGTTTGTCTGCTGACCGTGTGTTCAGTGCAGCTGCTGCAGTTGTTACAGTGAGAAGGACCAGTCTCTCACCTCAAAACATGGAGAGATTAACTATGATCAAAATGAACCGGCATTTTATACCACCTCATTACACCATTCCCAAAACACCACAGGAGGAGGAAGAGGATGATTTGTCTAAACTGAGTGTGTTTGCTGACCAACTTCTGGGTGAACCACCTGCATTTGAGGATGAACTCTACTTCCCAGATTGAGTATGCCAGTGCCACCATAGAACGTTTTAATTATTTCTCATTGAACTTCTTTCTTTCTTTCAATACAAAAAATAGCTAGTAGAACATTATGTTTGTGTCTGATTTATCCTGCCCTACCATTCTTTAGTCACATATATGGCCGGATTAGAGTTGGACCCATGTGCAGTGATGAAGCCCCCACATTCCCTTTAGGACTTTGGAGACAAAGCCTGCTTTCCTTGCCTGCCATTGCCTATCCTTTTTTCCATCACCTTGCAGGGCTGCACCAGAAGATCATTGATTAAAAGACTGCCTGTTCCAATGCCAAATTCCAATGTGTTGCTAACTTACTACCGTCAAAGAGAGATAATATTTTGCATCAACCACTGTGCTTGGATTGGAAGAGGTAGCTACTAACTATTGCACCAATGAGTGGTGATATATTGAGTCATTTAAGTGCTCATTGATAATGTGTGTGGTGCCTGACAGTGTGTAAGGGAGTTGAACAAATTTGTAAACTTGGTTTTAATGATTTGCAATGTTTGGGGGCTGATGGGTAATAATTTTCCCTGAAAGTGATTGGCCTTTCAAACTCCTCTTTTCTGGTCCCTCAGAAACCAGACCAGTCGCTTTGGTTACCAAACACAAATCTGCACAAAATGCTTCAATTCTGTTTCTCTATTTGTTCTCAACAGCAGTGCACTACACAGGTCTACCACGCTTGGTTTGGGACTGGGACAGAATTACTCAGAATCAGGAAGAGGAGGAGGCTGGAATGACTTGGGGTGGGACTATCTCAACAGCTAGAAGGGGAAAGCTAACAACTTTAAAGATAAACCATGATGACGGCAAAGACTCTAAGGCCCAGTACTCACTGAGCTCTCTAGATTGGAGAACGGTGCGTTGATTTGGCAAAATGCTGCTGAGTCTATGTTTTCTGCATTACTGGCTCAAACATGAAACTCCTCTTTATGTTCTTGTTCTGCCTTTGAGTCTTCATTGTTCACTCCAGACTCCTTGTGATACTTACCTTGTTCCCTTTTGTCCTTCTCCGTTACTCTATAATACCATTACTGTTTTTCAATTCGAAGGCCATCCCTTATTCCTCTCCTGCACAAACAAAAGTTGGTGAAAGCTTAACATTCCAGCTTACCTACTGGACAGGTTGAACCAGGCACCCTAGAGAGAGACGGCCATTTCATAAAGAATAGAGATGCACCGCCCAATTTGGCAATACAGTATCATTTTCCTTTTAACAATCATCATTTTAGAACTGGGTGGGTTAAATTCAATCCTCCATAATTTGTATTTTTCAAACCTACAGTAGAAGACATAACATTTAGAGATATACTATCTTGGGTCTCTCTGGGGCAGAAGGTGCATTTAATTGAGCTGTGTCATACTTCCCCTTCATCGTTTCCTTCCACAACACATTGATGATGGTGTGTTGCCCAGCACCCAAAGAACACTGTTGTGGTTTCTTTTTTGGAGTGTTTGTCTTTGTCACACCTTTCCCCAAACCCCCTTTCCCATCCATTCATTGAGCCCCTAACTCTCTTCCCCCGGGCTGTGTGATTTGAGGTGTGACTTAATTTTATACCGTAAATGGATCACACATTTCATGGGGCGGATGTGGGGAAACTCACTGCATGACCTTTTATTACCTGAGCAATATTCCACACCAGCCCCATCAACATCATCATTAAAGCCTTGTGTTATGTAAACGCTTAACCTTGTGCAACCACTTCGGACTCTGAGCCCACTTCTCCTGATTCAAGGATTTCATTTCCTAAGTGTAGTTTTCATTAAATAATAGCTCCCCATTGCTCAAAAGAAGTTGATCTTGCTAGTTTTTATTATCATATCAGGTCTTCTTTGCGGTGTCCAATACTATCATTGTGGTAGACTGGTATCAGTCTTCCTAAAGTTATGATAAAATATATGACCCACTAATTCTCTGTTTTCTTTCAATCTAGTTGACAGTGATAGATAACCCTTTGATTAATCCTGCAGTTGGAGTTCGCTTAGGCGGGAGTGACACCTTGTGTATTCCCTGTTAGCATGCTAGCCTGGTACTACTACTATCACCCTCTTAGAAAAAAGATGCCACCTTGGGAAAACCTTGCAGTAGGAAAACTAAGATATCAACCCTCACTTCATATATTTAGGTAAGAGAAGCACTATGGATTGAAGTGAACTTGTTTAGTTAGTAATTAACTTCTACTGAAGAAGATGTTATTTGTGTGTATCTAGGTTTCTGTAGGCAAAATAAGACAATGGCAATCATCCCCTAGTATTCAATATAGCTATAAAGGGCAGTAGAGCAAAGTTATAAGTAAATTACATACACTCTTTAGGCCATTTAAAAAAAGTGGCTACACTAAAAGACAGCAGTGTAAACTTAACACTAAAATAAACATGTAAGGTACAAATGAAGTAAAATAAAATATCCCCTTTTGTTTTTTACAAATAGAAAACTCACCCTTTCCATCCCAATCGGCCCACCCCTCTCCCAAACAAGTGGCCCCATCCGCAAAAAGTACAGCAAATGTCCAAAGTTAAACCTGGTCCCAACTCCCTTCCCACCTTCTCCACCCACAAGTCCCTCCCACTAAAACTCAAAATCAATAAAGGGCCCAGAGAAGGGCTTTGTCTTTTTGGGTCCAGAGCTGTTCCAGGCTCTGTTCTATCCTGCTGAGCCAGTTCTCTATATTGTCTGTCTGCTGCAGGATGAGCTCCAGCAAGGCCGTGTCAGAGCGGGATGGGACAGCAGCAATTCTAGTCAGGGCCCCTACAGATAGCATGGCACTGGTGATGTAATGGTCAGGAGGCTGCGACTGGCATGCTGCTGAACTGAGGCCTGGGTCAGAGGCAGCTATTTCCACCTTTTCATCCTCCAGGACCACCAGTCACTGGTATTCTGCCTGTATAGTTTCCAGCCTCTGCCGCCGCAAACGGGCTACTATCTCCTGCCAGGTGGGTGGTGCTGGTGGACCAACAGCAGTAGCTATATTGAGAAAAACAAAAACAAAAAAGACGAATTGTAACCAATGCTCTGTGCAAACACTAGTTGAAAATTAAGTAGGGGGTGGCATAGTAGCAGTAGATTGCTAGTTCCTTAGGGACATTGGAATTTGAGATGATTATGATTAGAAGAGTCACAGAGCCAATTTTATTTGTTTACCCAAATATGCCTCACATAAAAAGTACTGACTGTCTGGTAGAAAATAATTTGAACCATAGTGTTGCTAACCATAAAACAAACTATGTGTAGTAGGTGATTAGCATGCCCCTCTCCAGAAGAGCTCCTTTGTTTATTCATCAAAGCAATTATTCTATCATCCTTTCATTCGTCCTACTATATTCACCCATAGCCACCATGATTTAAGCTTTACTTTTTTTCATCCTATCTTTCACCAAAATTTCCAATCCATTATCCATCCATTCAAAATCCACCCTTTGTATCCATAATCCTTTCACCCATCCATCCATTTACCCAAAACTTGCCCTCACATCCTTTTACGGGATGCATCTTCCTTTTCACTAATTTCACCCATCCTTTCTTTTAACCTTCTGTGCTTTCCGGATGCCATTAAGCCATCAGTTTTAGCATACATTATGTGAGCTTTTGCTGACTTCCAGATTGAAGAGGCCATAACTCAACCACCACTGTGGCTGGTAAAGCGGGGGGTTCAAGATCATGAGTCACAACAATGTCCTTGTAGATAGTGAGTATAATAGTAATTGTCAATAATCAAGCAATGTGACTTACCACCGCCCATCCCTGCCACCGCGTCTCCCTCTCCAACTGAATCTTTTCCTGCAGCGGCACTTGAGCCGGCGGTACGCTGTATGCCTAAAAAAAAACATTATTAGATTTTTTTAAATGACAGATATGCCTCCCCTTATTTTTTTTCAATCCAAAAATTACAACCCCAATACACCGCCACAGTTTGGTTAGCACTGTAGTATCTGCTATCAAAAATATCACTCTGGGAATTTTGTTGGTTCACAATGTTAGAAAGGCGAGGTAGTCAAGCCAGGCAAAATCTTTTCTTGATGGAGTGGCAAAGCTATAGCTTATGATGATGATGACTCTGAATCATTGAAACACAATGAGGGGGTGAAGTGATAATGGGCAATGAAAGACATATGGGCCCTCATTACAACCCTGGCGGACGGTATTAAGTTGGTGGTAGCGCCACCAACAGGCTGGCGGTAATTACCACCAAATTATGACAGTGGCAGTTTGGCATATGCCAAACTGCCAGTGTACCACATCGTCCGCCATGGCGGTAACGACCGCTAGGCTGGAGACCACGGTCTCTAGCCCGGCGGCCATTACTAGTCCACCTGCGGGATCATGACCCCGCATACCGCCATGGATTTAGTGGTTTTGGAACTGCCACGAAAACCATGGCGGTAGGCACTATCAGTGCAAGGGAATTCCTTCCCTGGCACTGATAGGGGTCTCCTCGCCCCCCTCCCCAGAGTCTACCCCCAACACCCACGACCCCCTTACCACCCCCAAAAGGTGGTAGGGCCCCCTCCCTTACCCTGCCCCTGACCTCAATGGGCCCCCTCAGACATACCCCCCACTCACGCATGCACACACTAGACACACATACATGCCCACATACATGCACACATACATACACGTTACATCCCCACTACACACAACACACGCCCGGCAAACATACATGCACCCACACACCCCCTCTAAACACTCACACCCCCATTCACGCACACACCACACAACACCCCCCTCCCCTGTCGGACGATCTCCTTACCTGCCTCAGTGGTCCGGGAGGGAACGGGTTCCATGGGGGCTGCTCAGCAGAACACCACCACACCGAATACTGAAGCATAATTCGGTGGGCGGTGTTCTGATGACGTGGCGGTGACGGAGGAGCAACCTCCACTGCACCGCCAACCGCCAGTATGGCTGCCTGTGGCTCTCCGACCAAAAAATGGTGGAGGTTCGCCACCAGTCATGATATGGTTGGCGGAAGACCGCCAACACTGGCGGTCTTTAGTCCAGCTGGACCTCGGCGGTCTTCAGTGAAGACCGCCGCGGTCATAATGAGGGCCATGGTGTTGGTTGGCAAATACAATTGGACCTCATACTTTCCAGCCATGCTACACTATCATGGGAATAAAGTATAAATGAATTAGACAGCACAACATTTGGCTGAGCGGGTAGTCCATGACCATGGCCACTCATTCATTAACTGTTGGAGCATGAGCAAGAACAAGAAAGCCTTCTCTACAAACATACATTGTGAATATTATTTAAAATACTAGCTTACTTGGACCTGCAATCTTCACAGTAGACAGTAGAGTACCAAAAATCTGTTCTTAGCCTTAGAGTACAACAAGATATATAGGGGAGAGGAAAAGACCACCACCAAAGCAGAGGAAATCTACAGACTAGTACAGACCGGAATAACTCAGCTTCCAAAAAAAATGAAATAATAATTGAAAAAAGGAAACAGTATAAAAAAATAAACAAGGCAAAATTAAAAGTAGTATAATAGTGGGCAGATGTAAAAGTTAGGGAAATACTGATAATAAATAATAGGACTTACTGGAGTGAGCAGATCCTTGAGCAGTGGCGTTGGTGGTTGACGCCTCCTCGTCCATAGCTCTTCCCAGATCCTCCTCAGCGCTGCCCCTCTTCTTGCTCTTGGGTGCTGATGTAAGAAATAATGAAGGTAAAAAAATAGATTAGTGGTACAGTTAACCTCCACAAAATTATTATAACAGGCAAACACAGTGAAATTGTATTTATCTAAATTAGATTGCATATGGTACTAATATCGACTATCGTTGAGTTGGCAATACTAATCTTAAAATCCCTATTCCAAATTTCCTTAACAAAAACTACATTTGGAACTAATGCATTGCAATGAATGATCTTTGATTCTATTCTCATTTCCCAACCCCCTTGATGGACCAAACTCAAAAATCTTTTTTGCAGTGCATAGATGAATACTAGTACTACACATCACTGTGAAACTGCCTGGGACTGTACGAGGCACATAAAAGTCACAGAGAACGCTAACTCACTGGTACCACTAAGTTACTACAGTGACAGGAGGGCAGACGAATCTGCATTACAATGGCATCTTAAATAATCAGCCAAAGCGAGCACTGACGAGTTTGATTAGTTAACTAAACGTAACGTACCTCTGATTGTGAGCAGCAAGCTATTAAGAACACAACAAATAATATAATTAATACTCACTGAGCCCCAGAATCTCTATGCCTATCAGGTCGAGCAGGTTCTGCAGGTCCTGCTCTTGGTGGAGGGTATCTGCCCTGTGATGCATCAACTGCTGGATGGTGCACTGGACCTGGCTGGTGTGCCGCGCACACCTGCCCACCCTCCCCTAATGTAGCTGACACTCCAGAAGGGGGCACCCACCACCAGGCCTGCCACCTGCTGCCAGCAGGGGGGGAGGTGATACTGCATGTAAAAAACTAGTGCTGCCAACTCCACCTCACAAAAGGTTGGCCGGGGATGCACTCCTTGGTTGTGCTGATGTCCACAAGTTAGGCGGCTGCTGCTGCTGGCTATTCGGGAGGGCTGGCACTGCTGCTTTTGTGATGCCGCCCTGCTCTGCCATGATGCTGGGTGTGGAAAAGAAACGGAACAGGCGAAGGAAGGAACGAAGGAAGGAACAAAGGAATAAGGAAGTTAGGGGAAAAGATAAAAAAGAATGAAAAAATACACAGATACAAAAACACACACTCATACAATTAATAAAAATGAGGGATACATTAATTAGAAGGGTGGAGGATTAAACATATTAGCAAAGGATTCAAAAACAGGCCCAGCACTGTGATTGAGTAAGAAAACAAGATGGCTGCACCCATGCAAACCACGTGGTGCCATTCGCACGCGGTTTTGAATGCGAAGACATACTCCGCATTGCGTTTTAATGTAAAACACAATGGAAACAGGCACAATTGGGAAACTCCACCTGCCACGGAACTCCATGTAGCAAGACAGAGTTTTTTAACCACTTCGCGGAGTTCCGCGTAGTGTGACTCCGCAAACTCTGCCCAGTCCTAAATCTCACAATGACACTCATATGAAAAAGGAGTGTAACATAGTTACCTGGGTCTCTGATTGCCGCTCACTAATGACACATGTTACTTATTGTGGCTCAATAGGAGTGCAAAGTAGATGATGTCCTGCCAAGGCATAAGAAAAGGGACCGAAAACATAAATGATAAGCTACCAGCACAATAAAGGGGCCTGCAGAGCTAATTAGAGATGCCAGCATAACACATATTTTCAAAATATGTGCAGATCTCACACTTCTTCATCCATCACACTGGTAAGTCCCATAGCATGATAACTACACTGTGGTGGTTATCACACACCATAAAAGTACGTCTCACAAAGTCTCCTACCAAAGACAACGCTATTCCAACCACTAATAATAATATTAATAATGATGATGATGATGATTGTTGGGAATGGCCCTTGCTGCAGGGTTATCCCCAAACTTTTTGCCTGTCTCCTCCTATTTCTCTGACCTTGTACCTGGTTTACGTTGAAAAATCCTCGCAAGGGACCGCAGAGGAGGAGGTGCGTGGAAAACTGTAGGTGAGAGCAGCAAGACAGCAGGGCAACAGCAAGGCAACAGTCCTTCTCAGAAAGCAGTCAGGTGAGCCCTTCGGGGAGCCTGGCAGTTCTTCTTATCAGGGTGCAGGTTCTGGTTCAGGTTCTCTTCTCCAGGAAGTGTCTGAGTAGGTGGGGGCAGAAGCCCTGTTTAAATACCCAAATGTGCCTTTGAAGTGGGGGAGACTTCAAAGAGTGGCTTAGAAGTGCACCAGGTCCCCTTTCCGTTTAATCCTGTCTGCCAGGTTCCCAGTAGGGGGTGTGGCAGTCCTTTGTGTGAGGGCAGGCCCTCCACCCTCCCAGCCCAGGAAGACCTATTCAAATGCAGATGTATGCAAGTGAGGCCGAGTATCCTGTGCTTGGGGTGTGTCTGAGTGAATGTACAAGGCGCTGTCAACTAAACCCAGCCAGAAGTGGATTGTAAGGAACAGAAAGATTTAAGTGCAGAGAAATGCTCACTTTCTAAAAGTGGCATTTCTAAAACAGTAATATTAAATCCAACTTCACCAGTCAGCAGGATTTTGTATCACCATTCTGGCCATACTAAATATGACCTTCCTACTCCCTTCAGATCAGCAGCTACCACTCAAAAAATGTATGAGCACAGCCCCAATGTTAGCCTATGAAGGGAGCAGGCCTCACAGCAGTGTAAAAACTAATTTAGGAGTTTTACACTACCAGGATATGTAAACTACACAGGTACATGTCCTGCCTGGTACCTACACAGAACCCTGCCCTAGGGGTTACCCAGGGCACACCTTAGGGGTAACGGATATGTAGAAAAAGGGGAGTTTTAGGCTTGGCAAATATTTTTAAATGCCAAGTCGAATTGGCAGTGAAGCTGCTCACACAGGCCTTGCAATGGCAGGCCTGAGACAAGGTAAAGAAGGTAAAGGGGATACTTAAGTGGGTGGCACAATCAGTGCTGCAGGCCCACCAGTAGCTTTTAATCTACAGGCCCTGGGCACATATAGTGCACTCTACTAGGGACTTATAAGTAAATTAAATAGCGCAATTGGGTATGATCCAGTGGTATCATGTTTAAAGGGAGACAGCATATGCACTTTAGCACTGGTTAGCAGTGGTAAAGTGTGCAGAGTCTAAAAAAAAGCAAAAACAGTATCTCAAAAGTGGAGGGAGGCTGGCAAAATGTTAGGGGTGACCACCCTAAGGCTGTCAGGTCTAACACCAACTTCTTACAATAGCCCTCTAGCAGGCCTTACAGCCCTAAGGCATGGTGCACTATACCACAGGTGAAGGCATATGTGCATGACCACTATGCCCCTATAGTGTCTAAGCAAAACCTTAAACATTGTAAGTGCAGGCTAGCCATAAGAGTATATGGTCTGGGAGTTTGTCAAACACAAACTCCACAGTTCCATAATGGCTACACTGAAATCTGGGAAGTTTGGTATCAAACTTCTCAGCAAAATAAATGCACACTGATGCCAGTGTGCAATTTATTGTAACATACACCCAGAGGGCATCTTAGAGAAGCCCCCTGAATACCAACACGACTTCTAGTGTAGGCTGACCAGTTTCTGCCAGCCTGCCACACACCAGACATGTTGCTGTCCACATGGGGAGAGTGCCTCTGTCACTCTGTGGCCAGGAACAAAGCCTGTACTGGAGGGAGGTGCTTCTCACCTCCCCCTGCAGGAACTGTAACACCTGGCGGTGAGCCTCAAAGGCTCCCCCTTTTGTTACAGCGCCCCGGGGCATCCCAGCTACTGGAGATGCCCACCCCTCCGGCCACTGCCCCCACTTTTGGCGGCAAGGCTGGAGGAGATAATGAGAAAAAATAGGAGGAGTCACCCACCAGTCAGGACAGCCCCTAAGGCGTCCTGAGCTGAGGTGACCCCTGCCTTGAGAAATACTCCATTTTGAGTTAGGAGGATCCCCCCACTAGGATTAGGGATGTGCCCCACTCCCCACAGGGAGGAGGCACAAAAAGAGTGTAGCCACCCTCAAGGACAGTGGCCATTGGCTACTGCCCTCCCAGACCTAAACACACCCCTAAATTCAGTATTTAGGGGCACCCCAGATCCCAGGAAATGAGATTCCTGCAACCTGAAGAAACAAGAAGGACTGCTGACCTACAAGCCTGCAGAGAAGGAGGAAGACGACAGCTGCTTTGGCCCCAGCCCTAACGGCCTGTCTCCAACTTCGAAAACCTGCAACCAGCGACGCATCCGACAGGGACCAGCGACCTCTGAAGCCTCGGAGGACTGCCCTGGACTAAAGGACCAAGAAACTCCTGTGAGCAGCGGCCCTGCTCAAAACCAGCTACTTCTTTGCAACAAAGAAGCAACTCCCAAAGACTGCACTTTTCCCGCCGGAAGTGTGAGACTTCTCACTATGCACCGGACGCCCCCAGCTCGAAATTCAGAGAACCAACACCGCAGGGAGGATTCCCGGCAACTGTGAGCCCGTGAGTAACCAGAGACAACCCACCTGGACCCCCACAGCGACGCCTGCAGAGAGAATCCAGAGGCTCACCCTGACTGTGACTGCTTGTAACAAGGGACCCGACGCCTGGAACCAACACTGCACCAGCAGCCCCCAGGACCTGAAGGAACCGAACCTCAGCGCAGGAGTGACCCCCAGGTGACCCTCTGCCTAGCCCAGGTGGTGGCTGTCCCGAGAAGCCCCCCCTGTGCCTGCCTGCACCGCTAGGGTGACCCCCGGGTCCCTCATTTATTTTCTACCTGAAACCTGACGCCTGCTTTGCACACTGCACCCGGCCGCCCCTGTGTCGCTGAGGGTGTGTTTTGTGTGCCTACTTGTGTCCCCCCAGTGCTCTACAAAAACCCCCTGGTCTGCCCCCCGAGGACGCAGGTACTTACCTGCTGGCAGACTGGAACCGGAGCACCCCTGTTCTCCATAGGCACCTATATGTTCTGGGCACCTCTTTGACCTCTGTACCTGACCGGCCCTGAGCTGTTGGTGTGGCAACTTTGGGGTTGCCTTGAACCCCCAACGATGGGCTGCCTATGCCCCAGAACTGAGACTTGTAAGAGTTTTACTTACCTCCTAATCTAATCTTTACTTACCTCCCCCAGGAACTGTTGATTTTTGCACTGTGTCCACTTTGAAAATAGTTGATTGCCATTTTTACAAAGACTGTATATGATATTGCTTTTATTCAAAGTTCCTAAAGTCTCCAAGTGAAGTACCTTGCATTTAAAGTGTTTAATATAAATCTTGAACCTGTGGTTCTTAAAATAAACTAAGAAAATATATTTTTCAATATAAAAACCTATTGGCCTGGGGTAAGTCTTTGAGTGTATGTTCCTCATTTATTGCCTGTTTGTGTACAACAAATGCTTAACACTACCCTCTGATGAGCCTACTGCTCTACCACACTACCACAAAATAGAGCATTACAATTATCTACTTTTGCCACTATCTTACCTCTAAGGGGAACCCTTGGGCTCTGTGCACACTATTTCTTACTTTGAAATGGTATATACAGAGCCAACTTCCTACATATGTTGAAAAGTAACTTTCACGTGGTACAATACAAGGCCTGAGGGCAGTCCCTTCCATGCATTTTCTTGGGCACAGACTCCAGATATTAATACGCTTTTGCCACAGATGGATTTTTCATATACTTGTCTATGAAGTATGTTTTATCAAGTCCCCCACTAATTGACCTTTGGCTTGGTGGAGATAATGGCTGTGCTTCCCAGCTTGTGGTCAAGGCCTTTTTACACAATAGGCTTCGTTTTTGAGGGGTTTTATTCTGATCCTGAAGGAAGGGCTGGAGTTTGAATTTTAGAGGCCTTTAATGGCATCACCCAGTCAATTAGGGCATGGGATGTTCCCAACCTGAAGAACAGTCAAATTGCAGACTCTGGTGCTCATTATGACAACGGTGGTCTTTTTCCAAGACACCGTGCATAATGCTGCCACCATACCACCAGTGATAGCGGTACAGTAACCCCTGTGTTTGTGTCACCCACGGATATCCACCCATTCACAGGCGGAAATCCGACACCGTTGGCCTGACTGACGGTGGGTGAGAGGCTGTTCCACTGCCACACCGCAAGGATTCCGCCCACCGTATTGCAATACCAATACGGCACGGTGAACTCTGCACCGCGATGCGGGCTGGGGGTGGAACAGCCGATACACATGCCCACCCGGATGATCACCTTGCCCAGACAGGTCGGTGGACCGACCGAAAAGGGGGGATGTGTGTGGTGTGTGCATGTATGTGTGGGTGTGGGTAATGGAATTGGCATGCATGGAGAGGGTGGGGGTGTGTATGGATGTGGAGTAGGGGTGGGATGTGTATGGATGTGGAGTTGGGATGGGGGTGTGTATGGATTCGTGGAGGGGTGTGCGTGTGTATGGATGTGGAGTGGGGGTGTGTATGGATGCGATGTGGGGGCGTATATTGATGCGGAGTGGGGGTGGGGGTGTGTATGGATGTGGAGTGGGGTGCGTGTGATTGTGTGTAGACGTGTGGGGGCAGTTGTTCTTATACATGCGGTTGGGTGGGGGTGTATGTCAGGGAGTGTGCGGGCATCTGGGGATATATGTTCATATGTGTGCAGTGCAGTTGAGTGGGGTGTATGTCAGGGAGTGTGCAGGTGTTGGGGGTGTTGGTTCGTATGTGTGCGGTTGGGTGGTGGTGTATGTCAGGGAGAGTGCCAGCATGTGAGGGTGTTTGTTCGTATGCGTGCGGTGGGTGGGGTTGTTTATCAGGGAGTGTGTTGATGAGGTGTATGCAAGTGTGTGGACGTCTGAAGGGGTGTGTGCCAGTGACAGGAATGGGGATTCCTGTTGCTCGGTGCGTTACCACCAGAGTTTTTGTGGCAGTGTGACTGGTGGTTTTCAGCCTCAAAATATGGCTCGGCATGCCATCGGACGGAGGTGCTCACCGCCGGCTGTGCATTTCCGACCGCACTGGCAGGACGGTTGGCATTGTGGCAGTTTGGCTTTGACCAAACTGCAGAACTTGTAATGCAGCGGTCTTTACCTCACGGGACCGCAGCAGTAAGACCGCCACCGCGGGTGTGGCAGTCCTAAGACTGCAATACTCGTAATAAGGGCCCCTGTCTTCATCAATCCTCAACGAGGCCTCTTTGAAGTTTGAGATGAAAAAGGAAAGCCTGCTGGGGTGGGAAAACTACAGCAGAGCTGATGCCACCATATTTTGGAAATGTTGCCCATCTTCTAATCATACAACATAATGGTAGCACAGTCAATGGACTGGTTTCTCTGTGTGACAAATATAGGTGGAAGTATGATGTGTGGCAGCATGGGGGTCCGTTAATAACTACATTTTCCTCCTCCCTTTTTAACTGTACCTAGGTAGGATTAGCTGAGGAGGCGACTTGGAATTGAGAAGGACCCAGAGTAGCAAAGCAGAGGCACAGAGGCTATTAAGAGGCATCTCCAGAAGTGTAGGTCTTGTACGAGAAAAGCAGTGACAGCCTCAGCTGTGGTACTTCTCATTTGTGCCAAGTTAAGTGAGCTCCTAGATGGAATGCCTGCTAGGGGTAGATTCCCTAGAGCAAAATGTTCTGAACTCCAGAGTAATTAGTGCAGTAGGGACAAAGATTTAAAGCTTTGAAGCTGCCACCCATGAGTAGTTTTTGTGACACCTCCAAGCACCAACGTATCCGGTGCAATCAGCTAGGTGGAACATTGGGCACTCCCGTGCCAAGCTCATGGGTCAGAAGAGTTGCGCTTTGACAGTGGTGTAACAAAGGCCCCTGCAGCCCCTTTGATGCGGGGCAGGGTTAGTTCCAGGGGGCCTCCTCAGCACAGTACCCTGGCCTGAGAGCTCCTGAGTGAGTTCTGAGGGGGGTGGCCCTCAAATTTCGTTTCGCCACTGCACTGTGATAATTATTGTAAGACCCTTTAAGAGACGTTCTGGAGTATTTTGCAAACTGTAATCTTCTATATGTTAGAAATCATGGTAGTGGTATATACCTGTGTGCTATTTGACTGTATATTTGTTTGTTGAATAGTAGAGTCTGCCCTGCTGAACTCTAAGGGCCTGATTCACAAAGGGACTTACTCTGCACTCAGGGAAGACTCTCCGCACTCATTGTGGAATTTCCGTTGTGAGCATTGAAGTGTGGAGATTCCACCCCTCGTGCGGAGATTCCATCCAGAGTGTGAGGATTCCGCACTCGTAACTTTAATAGCTGTAAGTCCTGTTATGAATTAGGCCCTGAGTGTCGACCCCTCAGTGCTTCGCTTTGTCAACCATGAATATCCTTCTCTCTTCTCACTATCCTGAGACTCTAGTGCTGAAAGGGGTTCTTGGTCCTCAGTTTGAGGGTCCGAAATACATTACTGCTGGGATACCAAAAGCAAATGGTCCCATTGATACAAAGGAGCCCAGTAACCTCTCACTGCCCAGGGGACGCTTGACCTGGCTTTTTTGTGAGTGAACCTTTATGACCAATGTTTGCCAGGCACCAAAACAACTGACCGGAAACATGTATCTTTACTGTGGACGGTATCCATATGCTAGAACCATACACCTAGTTTTAGTATATCTGTAAAATATAATGCTACCACACCATTACTGACCAGAATTTCAGAAGAGAAACCTGTTGCGTACATTAATGAATACCAACAACCTAAACAAAGGTTTTTCATGACTGTTCTTCAATGTGCAAATGTTTTCCTGGATATAAACCTGATTTGTCCATGGTATTTCAGCAGGGTCCAAACAATCTCTTTCTGTGGAGGCTCTGCAGCGCTCCCCTCCTGGGCAGCCAGGGATGTCCCAGAGGGGTGATAAATAATGGCTGTGGCCCGGCCAGAAGCAAAAACTTGTGTTTTTAGGGTCGATCCTGCGTAGCATGTGCTTGTCCATGCGTATCGCTTGCGAGACGCTGTAGTAGTTAGAAAAGGGCTTGGAGCCCCATCCATGTCACGTCAGTGTCTTTCATTGGTTCGTGGCCTTGCCTTTTAAAATCTGCTTGCTTTCATTAGTGGAAGGCATGCGTACGTCGTGCCTTTTCCTCATGCCTTTTCCGGTGGTTAGCCCTCCTCGAGCACAGCAACCAAGCAGTGAAAACATACGAGACTCGCTGTTTTCAGTCTGGTTTGTGGACTATTTTTTCTCTTTTTTCCCAGCACTATCTCGCTTGTTTAGCAGCGCGATCGCGCTCGTTTTTTTTGTTTTTTTTGTTTTGTTTTTCCATTTAATGAGGCAAGAAAAGTCCGGTTGCGAGTTTACAACTGCTAATAGCTCCAACTCGGAGAAATGCGAGACCCGTTCCATTGCAAATGCTTGTTATATCATTCTTCATAGTATTAGAAATTCAAGTGAACGCTTCTCAGGATCTCAGGCCCGCCCAGCCGTGAATGCACAAGAGCCCCCGCAGGCCTTGTCCCGGGGCCCCTCAGCATCTCAGGCCTGTCCAGCCATGAATGCACGAGAGCGCCCGTAGGCCCTGTCCCCGCGCCCCTCAGCATCTCAGGCCGCCCAGCCGTGAATGCACCAGAGCGCCTGCCGCCCTCGCCTCACACACTCATGCACCATTAGCAGCCGGGAGCGGGGGCTCTGCTGACGAGCTGTCGCCTGCAGGCTACAGCAGAGTCGAAGCCTTCAAGCTGCTCTGATTTATGAGAGCTTCACTTCACCTCCTTGACAAAATTTCAGCATGTGAGCAGATTTTTACCTCCTACCTCAGCACGTCAAAATGACATGATTAATGTCTTCAATCTGGCATGTTTAGTTAACACGAATCCTATTTTTGTCAAGCGCGAGTAGTATTTTTTCATGCAGCATGAGTTTTAGGTTTCTTGCTCTCTATATATACTGTATTTATATAAGCTTGTTAGTTTAATACGTCAATGTTCGTATCAAAAAACCTGCCAGGCTTCTGACTTTTAATGCAGCATGAGATCACGAATTTGATGCCTGTTTAATTATTGAGCACCTGAAATATTGCTGATTCTGAAAAGGCTTGGTTTTATCAGGCTGAATTAACTAACTTGGATGCAATAGAACAACGCTCCTTATTGTCAGTGCCACTGTAATTATGCGGTAAAGGAGGACCAAATTATGCGGCAGGGTTGACTAAATTATGCAGCAAGAAAAGGCAAATTAGGAAACATTATGCAACCCATTTTGTGATATCATTATTTTATCATTTTTACACTTTGTAACAATGTCTAGAAATAGATGTCCCATTATTAGTACTCAAATACAGCAAAAGCAACTGAAAGATGACCAGACATCCTTTGCAAAGCGCCTTCTGGCACACAGGAACATGAGTTGCCACACTTTAGGATCTTTTGAATTACCCCTGAAGAGGCGTCAAAGAGCTTTTCATTGAGTAGCATGCTACTTCAGAACCCAAAAGGATTAGTGGTGGATTAGAATAGGAAAATATGAGTATGGTATTAGTACACAAAGGCAGGAGTTACTTTGAGCGGAGGACATGTGAGTCCTCCTAAATTTGCTCTTTGCAAGCATCTCTACCTTTGACTGTACACAGTGATCTTCTTCCTTTCAATGAGCTGTGCACCATATAAATACCACATATAAAACTAGTAGGAGGTAAACAGCAGGCTTTGGGTCTGTAAGGTTTGCAAACCCTTCTGGAAGGTTGTGACTTGTAGGGCAGATTAGGACCGAATTCTTGAGTCAATGAAAGTTTTCAGATTTACAGATTCAATCTGATTTTCGAGCAAAGAACAACTTAATGTCAAATGTTCCTCGTTCATTGCCACCTCACCATCCTGCTCCAAATTTAAAACAATTCTGATAGTCCTGGCCTGTTTCTTAGGCGAGAACACTAACCTTGCAAATCCCATGAAAGGTGTGGCACGTGATTTTGAGGTGCTCTCTAGCTGTGTGTTTGTTTTCTATGGAGAATGAGGAGCACCCATGTGTGCTCCTTTTTAACATGGAAGAATACAGACCCCTGTCTCGGCTATTACCTGACTGGTAATTGGTGGCAACTCACAGTAATTGGGGAGAAGCTCTTTAACCTGCGCCCTGGTTTGAGGAAAGGTCTACTTGCCATCATTCATCGATTTTGTACATTCTTTCATAACAAGAACCCTTCAGTTCCTCATAATGCAGTTTTATGCATCCGATGGCATGATCACCTGGTCAAAACTATAACAAAAATGTGCTGTGTGCCCATCCTTCTTATCTCGTGTCGAGCTCAGGAAGAAGTTCTGCACCCCCTAGCAATATCCTCTGATTAGAGGGGACTCTTCTCCAGATAATTAACAATCACTTTTAGGAATCCAATCACAATAATTTGTAAGACATTACAGGTTTTATGAGATGCCCTCCAATTTTTAGGTTCATATCTGTACATGGTGGCTTGCATGGCTCCATATGCCACAGCTTTACGGGTGATGCTAGACACCATTATATTGCCTTCCTTGATAGACATATATTAGACCTGGCATCCTTGGTGTGGTTTCTCCTGTCTTTTTGCCTCTGCCTCCTGTATTTTTGACTGTGTGTTGCATTTAAGTTTTTTCTGGTTTTGGTACTCTGGGCACTTTACCACTGCTGCTCAGTGCTAAAGTGCAAGTGCTCCTTAAGTAAATTGAGATTATGATTGGTTATCCATGATTGGCATATTTGATTTACTAGTAAGTCCCTATTATAATGCACCCTGTGTGCCCTGTGCCTGTAAATGAAATGCTACTAGGGGGCCTGCAGCACTGATTGTGCCACCCGCATGAGTATCCCTGTAAACATGTCTCAGACCTGTCATCGCAGTATCTGTGTGTGTACCTTTAAACTGCCATATCGACCTGACACATCCACCCACTTGCCAGGTCCAAACCTTCCATTTTAGTACATGTAAAGCACCCCTAAAGTAGGTCCAAGGTAGCCCCATGGGCAGGGTGCAGTGTATTTAAAAGGCAGGGCATGTACTAATGTGTTTTACATGACCTGATAGTGAAATACTGCCAAATTCGGTTTTCACTATTGCAAGGCTTATTTCTCCCTTAGGTTAACATGGGGGTTGCCTTAAAATATCTCTTAAGTGTAATTTCTGATTGGGAGAAGATAGAGATATGGAGTTTGGGGCCTCTGAACTCACAATTTAAAAATACATCTTTTAGTGAATGTGGTTTTTAAATTGTGTGTTTGAAAATTACACTTTTAGAAAGTGAGCATTTTCCTGCTTAACCATTCTATGCCTATGCTTGGCTGTGGAATACCTGTCTGGGTCAGGAGGACAGTTGGGCTGGTTGTGAATTCACTCTGAACAGTCACACAAAGGGAGGCGAGGTGTGCCCTGCATATCCTGATGGGTCTTCTTGGGTTAGAGTGGTTTGAGGAGCTGACACTTGCACCTGAATAGGGCTGTGCTTTTCCTTACACAATACAGACTCCAACCCTCTATAGTGTGTCTGGGACCAGGGCGGGAAAGGCAAGGTCTTGTGCACTATAAAGACTTTCCTTTAAAGCTTGCCTACTTCAGAGGCAGAAATGAGTATTAGTATGGGACCCCAAATCCCCAGACTTTTAGAACACTTCTAGATCAAGAGGAGACTCTGCCAAGGAGAAGAGCTGAAAAGCTGTGAGGAGGAGTACTGCCCCCTTGCTGTGTGGGCTTTGCCGGGTTGGCCTGCAATTGTTGCTTCTGCTTTGGAGAAGACAAAGACTGGACTTTGCTATGTAACCTGCTTGTGACGTTTCTAGAAGGGCTTGGACTGAGCTTGCCTCCTATTAGGAAGTCTCAGGGACATCAAGTACTTCACTTGGCAGCCCCTGGGTTCTCTTGCTGAGGACCATGACTTGCAAAGAAGTGTCCACTCCAGATGCTGAGCCCTTGGAAGTGAAATCTAGCATAAAACAAAAAGAAACAGGCACTTCAACTCCACAGCCGGTGCCACTGCTCGACTCTGCGTAGCTGCTTGTACCCGAAGCTGTGGTCCCCACTGAAGTGCGGTGACCGACACTGTAGGCATGACGCCGCCGTAGCGCCTCTGAGGTCCCGCAACATTGTGAGTCCAGAGTGCCATGTCACCGAAGTTCATGACACCCAACTCCACTGCTGCACCTGTGGCCCCATGGTGTGACCGTGACCCGGTGAGGTTGTCCCATCGCATCTTGAACCGCTGGACTCATCGACCCTGTTGGATCATAAGGAACCACCGCCTCGCTGCCAACGCCACCTCACCTCTGCTGCCTCCGTAAGGAATCAACACCGCTTTGGCACCAGTGACGCCTCACTTCCCCAACTCCATGCCATGTCTTTGACTGCCTTCTTTCTAAGGTACTGTACCTGTAGTCTGTGCGAATCCGTGACCAGCACTGCACTCTCTTGTTAGTTGCATCAGACTGTTGGGAACGACTCCGTCACGATGCCATGATAGCACCAGTTGGAGCTATTGTGTTTCTGAGGTCCTTTCATTGGGATTTAATCTTTTCAAATTCATATCTTTGCTTGTGTATGTTGGATTTTTGTTGTTTTGGTCTTGTTTTACCTAGATAAATATTGGCTATTTTTCTAGACTGGCGTGGTGTCCAGTTGTAGTGTTTTCACTGTATTCATGTGTGTGGGTAGAAATACTTAATACATTGCCCCTGAGAAAAGTCTGACTGCTCATGCCAAGCTATCAAGAGGGTGAGCAGGGGTCAACTTAATAGTGTGACTCCCTTACCCTGACTAGAGTGAGGGTGCCTATTTGGACAGGGTGTAAATGACTACCAATCAGAGACCCCATTTCTAACAACATAGATTCTAAGACTTGCTATATATCTTCTAATACTGAGGCCTGATGAGGAGGCACACCACCATGAAAGTGGAGAATCAGCACAAGCATAATGTCAAGAGCCGCAAGAGCGTGGAATCCTACTACAAGGGAACCTCACAATAAGGTCACAGTTTCATGAATGTTATGCTGTTGATGCTGCCCAGCCCAGTGAATATTACCCTGAAAATCTCAGAGATTGCGTCACTGCTCTACTTTCAATAGTTCCCCTACAAATGTGCTACACCTTTTGTGCTTTCATCAAATCAAGTCTGTGATTACTAAAGCAAGAGCTCAAGATATTTCTGAATAATAGTGCTCTATGTCTTGCAGTTTGCCAGAGGGTTTGTTCCTCCTTCTTTACCTTTGATAACAGTAAGCCCACGTTAGGCTTGGCATTCAGACAAGCACGCAATGGTGCAGAAAGACACCTTTGCTGTAGAAGTTGATTTATGTGAACCATCAGGGACTAAGCAATGCAATTACCTTAGAGCAACCATCTTTAATGTAATTACATTGTGCAGCCTCTGGCAGCGCTCCAGGAGCAGACTAGACACAAGAGCAGATATGGTGAGAGGAAATGGCAACAGCACTGTATTCCAGTGCCTCTCCAGAATGATAAATTAACTTGAGACCTCTGGGGTCAAAAAGGATAATCATAAATGCTGTCTGCGAAATCAGTGTTTGAACAACACATTGAGTCCAATATATTGTGTGGACAAAATGTCATGTCAAGAATATCGAAGGCAAGAATATCGAGTCCAATAAATCGTGTGGACAAAATATCATGTCACGAATATCGAGGACAAGAATATTGTGAAGGGAAATTTCTATGAGAAAGGAAAGATTTTACAGTACTTAGCTACACATATATGTACCTTGACAATGTATATCTTCAAGATACTTAGATGTGGAGTTAGGAATAATAAATCTCTACTCACCTGTTTGCACTTACCTTCTCAATATTTTGATCCATGATATTTTTGACACAATATTCTGTCCACATGAAATTTTTGTCCTTGATATTCTCTCAGTGATCTGGAATGGGTGGCATAGTAATCTTGTAGCAATTCATGCCCATTTGTGAGATACCAGTATGATCCTTCTCTGTCCAGTGACTCAAAGAGGAATCCTGAAGATCTTGTTGGGCTCCAAGATGGGTGTTTGTTCTATGAGTTCCACTGCAGCTGCTTTCTTTGAGTAGCATGAGGTTACTTACCTTGGTGGCTGAACCACTGAGTAGCCACAGAGGATGTGAATAGCTGAGCCACTCCAGGAAAACTGGATGATTTACTATCCTAAGTAAGAACAGGCATGGGATACAATGAAGGAGAAAGGTTTCCCCTGTACGCATCAGGGAGATGTTGAAGGTGCTTCATCCAAAGAGCGGGAGGTGCCTCAATGAGGCCTGTGGGGTGATGACTGATGCTCTGAGTCTGAAGGTCAGCACTGACAAACCTGAGGTAGACAAATCCACTGTGGCTGTGCTGCGTATGCTGATGCCACAGTGTTGCAAGTGCTTCATGGTGTGTGAGCCGGTTGGAGGAGTGTGGCAAGAGGAAGAGTTGGATGCCTTGGGGACAGGCATAGGTCTGGACATTAACAAGGCCTTTCAAAGCCCCTTTCAGTATAATTGCAGCCAACTTCTCCGGCACGACATATCTACCCGCCTGAAATACATGTAGCTTGAGTAATTATTTTGTGAGTTGCCTATGTCTTCTCCCGTAAACAAGGTTAAACCCCAAAGGGACAAGAGAAATTCTTCCCTCCCAAGTAACTTCCTTCATCTGTAGAGGAGAATGGAAAAGAAATGTGAGCCACTGATCCAGATATGGCCAATATTTTCCAGTGGAAAACACTGCTCTATGAAATACAAAACAGAGTAAAGACAGTGGAAAATAAGGTCTGTGGTCTGATCACTAGTGTGGGAATTTGGGAGCTCAATTCCGGGAACGCGATACTGTTACTGAAGACGATAAAGCAGTCAGAGAATGTGCCAACCTCAATTCTCTCTCTGCAGTCCAAATCGGATGGCTTGGGAGATGCAACAAGAGCAAGTTAGGCGAGTGTGGCTACCACCTCTTTGGAAGATAAAAAATGTGTTGGCTCTTTTATTGGACATTTTCAATACATGCGTTCGTTAGGCGGCTGCTCCAGTGCAACTCACAATACAAAGAGTGACCAGACTCCCATAAAAAGTGTTTGGAAATCCTACGGAGAAGCAGGTCATCGTTGTTAAGGAGTTGAGCCTTCCACCATCGAGAGAAGGCATGACAGAGGCAGTTGCAAAAAGTAGGTCATTGACACTAAGGAATTACAAGATATATATTTTTCCAGATTTAGGTAAAGCTTTAGAGTTGCATAAACAGGAACTTAAAGTGAGGATTAAGGAGCCCTAGCAAAGGTGGTGGAGGTACCTCTATGCCATCCTGCATGTCTGCGAGTAGTCATTGATGGATAACTAGTATTTTTGACTAGACTGAAGCTTTCAGAGACACTATCATGTCACTGCTGAAAGAGATCAAAAAGGCAGGCGGTGTTCCCTAACCGTGACTGGCTACCTTTTGCCTTGATTCTCTTTGCCACCTACTGAGTAATGAACTTGTATTGGTCAGTGTGATCTTGTGTTTCTGTGTGGTGGGTAGGTATTTGACTAGAGCAATGGTTCCCAACCTTTTGATTTCTGTGGACCCCCACTTTAACATTAATGGATTCCAGCGACCCCCACTAAATCATCATTGGAATCCGGGGACCCCCGCCTGAGTCAATACTGGAAGCTGGGGACCTAATTTGTCAATATTTGCTAATATTTTTTAATGTTCTAAGCAGTCGCGGACCCCTGAGAAGGCTTCGCGGACCCTCAGGGGTCCCCGGACCACAGGTTGGGAACCACTGGACTAGAGGGTTTAATCTCCAGACATCCCTTGTGTTCATCACAATGGTTGTAAATGCCAGCACTGTTCTCTCACTCGCCCACTTCCTGATATAGGGGGTCATTCTGACCCCGGCCGGCGGCGGAAGCCGCCAGCCTGGCTGGAACCGCCAGAATACCGTTGCGCGGTCAAAAGACCGCTGCGGGTATTCTGGGTTTCCCGCTGGGCTGGCGGGCGACCGCCAGAAGGCCGCCCGCCAGCCCAGCGGGAAACACCCTTCCATGAGGATGCCGGCTCCGAATGGAGCCGGCAGAGTGGAAGGGGTGCGACGGGTGCAGTTGCACCCGTCGCGATTTTCAGTGTCTGCATGGCAGACACTGAAAATCTTTGTGGGGCCCTGTTACGGGGGCCCCACGACACCCCATACCGCCATCCTGTTCCTGGCGGCCAAAACAGCCAGGAACAGGATGGCGGTATGGAGGTCGGAATCCCCATGGCGGCGCAGCAAGCTGCGCCACCATGGAGGATTCCCCAGGGCAGCGGGAAACCGGCGGTACACCGCCGGTTTTCCGTTTCTGACCGCGGCTGTACCGCTGCGGTCAGAATGCCCATGGGAGCACCGCCAGCCTGTTGGCGGTGCTCCCGCGGTCGTTGGCCCTGGCGGATTTTACCGCCAGGGTCAGAATGACCCCCATAGTCTAGAAGAGGAAGGCAATGCTGAACATTGGGTTAAAACAACAAACCTAGCTACATAACAAAGGCATATTCCCATATGATTATATGATGTATCAGTATCTTAATATGTCACCATACTGAGTTTTCAAAAAACATTCAAACAAAAAAGGCAATCCTGCAAAGTTCTGATGATCGTGTAGTGTGTAGGCGAGCAGAAAAAATCACTCAGTCCTAGTAGTGCATGCAGTAGAGATACTGGAATAAAGGTTAGACTATTTTTGATTATGGGGATTGTGGACATGGTAGTGGTAGATCATGGTCAATTGTCAAGTCACGTGACAACAGAGGCAGGAGAAGGAGAAAGATATTGTTTGGAGAAAGGTACAGGTGTAGATTACCAACTTTGGCAAAATCAGGGATAATGCCTCATTGCTGTCAGTGATACTATCACCTTAGGATTGACAAGCGTCATCATTGGCACCGTGGGAGTTCTGACCTTTTGTTTCAGTTTTGAGACAGAGGGAGGCATGGATAGCATATAAATGGGTGTTAAGAAGAAATTCCCAAATGAAACATTTAAATTGAGCAGAAATCCGGAATAATGCCATTTTTTGTTTGTTTTTTAGTGGTTAGACAATCACAATCCTTATAGATTTGGGGATACAACTACAAAACTCCAACCCCAAATTTTATTTTCTTATTTTGAAATACGTTATGATGAGTTACATTTTCTTTTTCACCCTCTCAATGTGTACCTAGGCTTAAGCTCCATTCGTGTCCGGGAGGAAAATCAAACATAAATACAGCGCTCACGCTCTGGGACTCTCCTGACCTACCTACCGACAACATTTGTACAGTGTACATCACCCTAGAAGCATCTTGGTGCTGACCTGCCATTGTACCTTAATAGCATGGCAGAGTCTGAAAACTCCTCAAATATGGGGAGCACCAAAGTGGCTGATCACATCTAGATGAGGTGATCATGGATCATCAGGTGAAACTGTAGCGTAGCCCGGCCGCAGTCCCATCTTCACTTTGTGTGCACTGAATGGTTGGTCTATATTCTGCTCTAGCACCTGATGGAGCCCCTCCAGAACTTTAGTCTTTTGTCATTAGATACTACTGAGTAGTTATTTGACATTGGTCTCCATAAGAAAGGTCCATCTTCAATTATATCTTTTATGCTGTTCATATGATTTGCTTCACTTTTGTGGTAAATACTTAAAAACATGTTACTCTCATTATTACCCCTTGGCATCAGGGGCATTGATATCTATAGTGCAGCAGGCACAGTGGTATGGAGCCAGGGTACTTGAGTGGGCCACTTCGCCTCAAATAGTGGCTGCAAAAACAGGGTATGAGGGCCTGATTTCCTTGCTTGCACTGGGGCGTATGGTGCGATGGCCATGCCACTTCTTGGTTTGTCTCTCCAAGTTTTTCATTGATTACTGTATTGCTTGAATCGTCCGAGTGTCCTTAATCAGATCCCATCAAAATTGTGCTGTCTCTTTCCTGTACCGTGGATTCCCTGCAGTTTTGGTGCCGCAGACCCCAGCTGTACTCTACTTCCATCTTCACCCTTTTAGAGTTGAGACCTATTGGCTTTGTCAGTGTTTTTTTTTTTTTTTTTTTTTATCACGTAATGCAATGTTAGAGAACTCACCCTCAAGGCACAGCAGAAAGACAAAACAAACTAAAGCCAATATTCCTGGTCCAAAGCCCTAAATCGGCATTGGAGGAATAAAGTTGCTAAAACATTTAAAAAAAAACAGTAAAGGTAATTAAAATATTTAAAAAGAAAGGCATATTTAAAGCAAAATGCATAAGCAAGCGAATCGCCATGACACCAAGTAGTTTCCTTCTGGTAACATCAAACTACGCTTCGTGTATTTGCTCTTGACGTTCCTAGCTCTAAAGAAGACAAACATTTAAAAATAAAATCAGAGAAAAATGCATGCAATTTCCCGTCATTAAATACCTCAAAGGAAGGGATCTTGTAGTTCTTGTGTCTTGCCCTTGCGGGATAATATTCGAAAAACATTTTGTACATTTTCTAGAACCTCGTGACAGACTCTAAGTAGACTTTTTCCTTTGTGTTGGGCTTTGTAAGTCTCTGAGTGGGAAGCGGCGGGGGGTGTGCGTGGGATGCGCCGTCTGACATCCTGCAGGATAGACGATTGTTCGCAGTCAAAGAGCCTCTTTCTATCAGTCCATTGTCCTGGTACCTCAAACGGGAAGTGCTATATTCACATGGAGTTTACCCCTCATATTCATGTCTCCTTGTTATTTGCCCAGTGAACAATTTAACAGAGGTAGCATTATTTATTAAAAGACTGTAGGTCCCTGTGGTTCTATAGTGGAAACTAACAGAACTTACTATTAATGCAAAATAAAAAAATGATCAAATGAGACCAGATGATCCTACAACTTGATTCTTCACAGTCATATTTGTGTAATAACCAGAAATGCATTTGACCTATAACCGAGTAAGAGAAGTTGCCAAATTCCCTCTCAACAGGACCGGCTTTAGGGCGGTGCGACCGGTGCAGCCTCACCTGGCGCTGACTTTGGTGGGGGGCGCTGTGTTTACAAATAACTATTGGATTAAAAGCACATAAACTTCCATGTGCATTCAGCAGTTTTCAGGCAACAATAAAAATGTCATGATAACGCTGGTGATTTAGGTTCCTACTGGTAAGAGTTGGAATTTAGTGTAGTGGCAGATTGGACTCGTCATAAACGAGCTCAGAGGGGTAATGTGCCTGCTGCAAAGAATGTATATTATGCAGATCACAGAACTGAGTGTGAGTGAGCTAGGAGTAGCAGTGGTGTAACAATCTAAATCGATCATTCAGCATGAAACCAATAGATTTACCAGAACAGGAAAGTGAAGAAAAGATTCCCTTATCTGCCAGGAGAGTAGAGCGAGGAAGTAACAGATAATAAGTGGGGAGAAGAAGATGAGAAGAAATTCAGATTTGGGCAGACTATGTTTACAACAGTGAGAAGACATCCAGCCCTATTTGAGTGTCTGTAACTCTCTCACCTGGATATAAAGCTTGGTGTCAGCGGTGCACAGATGGATCGAGACCCCAGAGCCATGCAGCAGCTATTGCAGAATTTAAATTCCATACAGATATTTAAGATCATGGGTGCTGGGATCACGTCAATGTGCATATCACAGGGCATTATCATGCCGAAGGCCTACTGGAGCGTGGTGCACAGACTAAGACCTGGCCTCAAAACCAACAAGCATACCTAGTAGAGGCAGGAGAACCTAATGATCCACAGTGTCTAAGGTTACTAAAAAATTCAAGAGCAAAAGCAGATGGTCATCTCTATCACCAGCACATGTAGAATATCACTTGGATCTCCAACCTTTTTTGTAGTAAAAGCTACTTCTGTTGATAAGAAATTTCCAGAGCTATAAAAATTATTAGAATTTTAGTACTGGCCACATCAGACAAGTTTACATGTTTGTTTTAAATATAAACGTTTCAGTTTTTGGAGGCTGAGCCACCCACAGGAGAGCTACTTATGGGTAGCTCGAGAGCTACTAGTAGCTCATGAGCTACTCATTGGAGACCACTGGATGAATACTCTTGGCCTGATTAGAGTTTGGTGAATGGGTTAACCTGTCACAAATGTGACAATTTCTCATCTGCTGTCTCACAAGTGCCATTGTATATAATTTATTGGTAATATGAGAATGGGGACGTGTTTATGACGGATTTGCTTTAAGAATGGATGCCAAATAAATTTGCTAAAGAAGATGACAATGGGTCGAGACTCGAAAATTGAGGGCTGAAGTTGTAGCTCTGTTCATTTTTCAGAGGCCTTGCCCAAAACAGGTAGCATAGTGATACACTAGAAGCTGGCTACATCAGTGTAGTCCACAGTGTGTTACTTAACAGGGGTAAGAAATAAATGGAAATGGTTGTTTGCAAGAACAAATCATGAATAATGAATGTGTAGTTGCCAGGTTGTACCAATCTTGGTAGATGTGGTCTTGTGGATAAGGACGAACTGAACATTTACAAATATATGAAACTACTGAAAGCAAAACAAATTTATTTTTTCTAGCTTACACATCTCTAACTGGGTATTGTCATTCTCAGCTGCAGTCTTTGTTCTCACGTCTGAGAACAGAAAAACTCAACTATGATATGCTTGCAGAGCTGACCCACTGCTGCTGTCAGATATATTTTCAAACAAATGAAGATGCTTCCCAAAGTTCAGAGGGTTCCTTTTAGATCAAGGCCTTTAATGGCCCTGCAGGTTCCTATAAGATGTGAGTAGCTTATCCAATCATTAGTCAGTTCTTTTAAGTGTGGTACTTTTCACGTACAAAGGGTCAGATGTATCAAAGGGTTTTTCCCGTTCTGTGTCAATGGGAAAATGTGTTCGTACATATGGCCCTAAATGTCTCACAATGCTAGGGGAAACAGGACTGGATAAACTACTCACGACTGACATGGAACAACTTAGAATTTCTGTATGTAATTACATCTGCATTGCTTCTCTAGGACAACTCCTCAGCTGTGCATACTTTGAACTATTCTGGCAATGATAAAATAGAACCCTGGACTGCCAACATTACCACCAAGATGGATTATACAGCTCCGCGCTATCATTACATAGCACTGTCAATGCTTTTCACGGAGGAGGTGGTCCTAGCAGGTTTTAAGGGCATAGCTTGATGCAGCCATGTTGGTATCTTGAAACTAACGGCACAGCCACACTACACCTGAGCTCCGCACCCTTCACTTGCCCGCAGAAAGTCCAGAATATGGGGGTATAGTTAAAAATGTTTACGCTGAACTGCGCTAACGCAATTCATCATCAAAAGGTTTACCGCCGGCTACCGCCATACCAAGATGCCAGCCGCTGGTGGTAAGGCCTGACTAGCATCATGGAAAAGGACGCTAGCCAGGTGGGGGAGGCGGCGGGGGAACAGGGGGTTTAGCGTCAGTGGATGACCCTAGTACGGGCAGAGGAAAAAAAATGCCTCTGCCCAGACTAGCGTCATTTTCTGATGTTAGAACCCCATGGACATGACTCCTGTCTCAGTTAAGACAGGAGTCATGCCCCCCAGCCCAATGGTCATACCCACGGGACTTATGTCCCCTGGGCATGGCCATTGGGCCCAGTGACATGTAGAGGGCCCAAGTTAGGCCTCCCCCATGGCACTTCGTTAAATAAAAATTAATACTCACCCATACCTACCTCTACTTACCTGGGATGGGATCCCCCCATCCTTAGGTGTCTTCCTGGTGTGGGTGGGTGATGTTGTCCCTGGGGCCACGGAAGGACATCTGTGGGCTCTTTCCATGGTCTCTGACCATGGAAAAGGCCCACAGGTCCCCTAACGCCTGCCCTGACCCAGGAGTTAAATAATGGCGCTAAGCAAGCTTAGCACCATTATTTAAGGCTCCCTATCCCGTCCCTCGCACCCGCCGCTCCACGGCGGGTGGGAGATCTTTCTCCTTCCTGGCGGCCAAGACCTGGAACTCCCTCCCCACCAGCCTCAGGACCACCCAGGACCACTCCGCTTTCCGGAGACTCCTAAAGACTTGGCTGTTCGAGCAGCGATATCCCCCCCTCTCCCCCCTAGCGCCTTGAGACCCGCACGGGTGAGTAGCGCGCTTTATAAATGTTAATGATTTGATTTGATTTGATTTGATCCCCCTGTGCTAGATTTTAGCACGGGGGACAAATATGGCATTAAGTCCATATTGTCGTTTTCTGCACAGGACGCATCTCATTGACGCAAGGTAGGTTTCCACGTCCAGAAAATGACGTAAACTCCATAACTTTGGCCCTAGACATTATGTTGTTATGAATTAAGTGGAAAAGCGGGTGAGACTAAGCAAAGGATAAAACATGGTAACCACTCTTTCTTTAAAGATTTCCAGTTTACATCTTCACAATAACCATAAATACCGTGCACGTCATCGCAGGGTCATATGGACCAGACACCATAATGGGATTGAAAGATAGTCTGGGAGAGTTTTACAGGAGCTGACACACATTTCTTCAACACATATTGCAGCAACCAGCGTATTCATTTTTATAGAATAAATACTTTATGTATAAATAATGTAGGAATGAATTATGCCTCTGACACACAGCGAGAGGCAGCCGGGAGATATCAAGGACAGGTTAGTCCATAATCCTTTCTCCTTCATGAATCTTCCCGTAAATGTTTAGCTGTTTTATCTAGCACGAACTCGACTCGAAGGTACTGGGGCGCGTTACGTGAGCACCAGTTACATTACACAAGGTCACTTTTTTTTACAGGCACGGGGAGATGAGGTGACACGCCCAGAATCACAGGATGCTGAGCGACGCCGAAACACGACCCCGCTTCACCAGGTTCAAAGCAGTCGCCCTTAAGCGCCAGCCGCAGTCTACGATTCATTACCGGCAATCAGGATAGATTATATTTATAAAGGTTAAAGGCACTTCTCGCGCGCGTCCCCGCGCTGCAGCACCCTGCACAGGCGGACAGTCCCCCGGGCCTCTAAGACTAGCGCGGGATCAGGACATCAAACATGGCGCGCGCTGACAGCGCCGCGCGCCGGCCTCGGCATCTCTTCATCAGGCGCCTCCGTGCAGTGCATCTCCACACTGCTGACGGGATGCGGACAGCCGTGCGCCCGAGGCAGGCGCGGGCTGACCTTTAAAGGTTAGCATTTTTTGCCAATAATCCGCTTTTCAGGCAGGGTTGACTGAGTGATCTGGCAGCGAGACCACTCAATAAATATCACGCTCCAGACGCGATACTTGTCATAATTCTAGGCCACCATTGATTGAGGGGCGGCTGTGCCAGCCCTTATCACAGCACCCAGCATTCATTTCCTACGCCTGTGTTACTGTAACAGCTACTGAGTTAAAGGTTGCCCATCGGACATCCACAAAATTGTCCAAGTATTGTGCATGATTCCACGAAGCAAAACAGGAAAGCACTCTGGGCCGTATTTATACTCTGGTTGCGCCGAATTTGCGTCGTTTTTTTCGACGCAAATTCGACGCTAAACTAACGCCAACTAACGCCATATTTATACTATGGCGTTAGACGCTTCGGGCGCCAAAGTGCCCGGAGTGTGCGTCATTTTTTAGCGTGAACCCCTTCCTTGCGTTAATGATATGCAAGGGAGGCGTTCCCGTCTTAAAAAATGACTCCCAGGCCTTTACGTGGTATTTATACTCCCGGGCAAAAATGACGCCCGGGAGTGGGCGTGGCCAAAAACGGCGCATTTGCGCCGCTTTTTAACGCCTGGGTCAGGCATGGCGTTAAGGGACAAGTGGGCTCAAAATGAGCCCAGAGTGCCCTCCCCTGCCCCCAGGGACCCCCCCTGCCACCCTTGGCCACCCCAGGAGGACACCCAAGGATGGAGGGACCCATCCCATGGACATTAAGGTAAGTTCAGGTAAGTTTTTATTTTTTTATTTTTTGTGGCATAGGGGGGCCTGATTTGTGCCCCCCTACATGCCACTATGCCCAATGACCATGCCCAGGGGACAGAAGTCCCCTGGGCATGGCCATTGGGCAAGGGGGCATGACTCCTATCTTTACAATGATAGGAGTCATGTTGATGGGGGATGGGCGTCGAAAAAAAATGGCGCAAGTCGGGTTACGACGATTTTTTCGACGTAACCTGACTTGCCCCATTTTAAGACGCCCATACGCCATTTTCCCCCTACGCCGGCGCTGTCTGGTGTACGTGGCTTTTTTCCACGCAAACCAGGCAGCGCCGGTCTGCTTGCGCCGGCTAACGCCATTCCATAAATACGGCGCCCGCATGGCGCTTCAGAATGGCGTTAGACGGCGCAACATTTTTTGACGCTAAACTGCGTTAGCGCAGTTTAGCGTCAAAAAGTATAAATATGGGCCTCTGTGTGCCATCTACTTCTAATTTTTAGTCCTGTTCGGTGACATAACTTTTTATTTATAAGCCTAATTATTACAACATTGTGGGCCCGATTCACGACGATACTTATGTGTAATAAAGTTACGAGTGCGGAGTTTCCGCAGTTGTGGCTGATTCTCCTCCCTTGGGGTGGAGAGGGTTAGGGGGGTCTCAACGGTGTGTAGATACCGCCACAAGTGAGGAGATTCCACAATTGTAATTTACTACATGTAAATACCTTCGTCAATCGGGCCCTCGCTGTATTAATAAAAAATTGTTAAGCTTGAGAAGAAAGCATCTCAGAAGATGTGTGCCTTGTAGAAAAACATATTCTCGACTGTGAAAATCCTCATTTGAAGGTCGAGCATAGCAGCGTTGGTGTGTATCTGGGCTTTTAACCATGCCCACCGCACGCCCATCACTATCACTCACTCATGGGCTTGCCTTTCAAAAATCCTTTGTTTTCGTTGATAACCACTTTTCATTTTATCCGTCCTTAGGGCGGTTTTGTTACTGCCTTGGCCATCGACCCCTGTTACATGGATAATTGCACTATTGCCGATAACTTTGCCTCCAAGCGAACTTCTTTTTCTTTTTGTCTCTATCCTTCGCGCTCACGGAGGCGCTTTGAATCTGCCTGCTTATGTCAGCTATTTTACTTTTTAGTTTCAGTTTGTGTGGCAAGAAAGTTCCAATAACAGCTCTAACTCGAGCAAATACGACGTCTATTGCATTGCAAATGCTTGTTTTAACTTCTGTCCTCTGTGTTTTGGACCTGTAGTGTAAGCGAGTCCCAGTAATGGAGTGTCACCTCTCCTGAAAAAGGTTTTGTGCAGCAGTTGTCTGCCCACCTTTCAAAATAAGGTCAGCTGCTGTAGAGAGCTGGTGTACAGGGCTCTCAGCAGTTTGCGTATAACATGTTTACCTGTTAGTGAACATCTGTAGTGGTTAGAAGAGGGGCTCCTTGTCTCAGTCAGTGTAGCATCTGTGCGCAGGTATCCCAGTCATATATGAGACTCAGACTGCATTGGTTATGGCCTGGTAAGGGATTCTAGTTTTCTGATTTTCAGTGCCGTAACATAGGCCTCCATAGCCTCTCATGTTGCAGGGTGGGGGGCCCGAGCTCGAAGGGGGGGCCTTCAGCTCAGTATTCTGCCCTCAGAGCTTGTGAGTCCAGCAGGGGGGCCTTCCTAGTACTTTGCATGGGGGCCTCCTCAAGTTTCCCTATGCCACTGAATTTGATTGGGAATTCAAGAAGAAATATCTGTTTTGTTCTTGGCTGAAGGTTAAAAAGTGTGCCTAAAATATAACTTTTGGTTAGCACTAGGTAGAAAAGTCAATGATGTGTCTTTTCATATCAATTCCTGGGTCTCATGTCCATATGAAGAGTTTGTTTTACTCTATATGGGCTTGTTCTCACCCTTATGAATTTGGCATATGTCCCTGAGCCAGCTTTAATGAGATTCCTGCATTGAGCTGCCCACTGGTGGACATAATTACTCTGTGGACCCAGCTGGCAGAGGAAAGCTTCCTGGGATCAGTGGCCTCATCTGGGAAAGATTCAATTTCTCCAGGAGCAGAGAAAGGGGAAATCATGTTGCAGGTGAAGCTGGTTAGCTTCAATCCCCGGTCAAACACCATCAGGATGTTCTAAAAGGGACTTGAAAAGCAAGCAGGCTTACCCTTAGCTGCAGTCACCACAGGGGTTGCTGTGAAGTTTGGAGGAAGAAAACCAACCCTGTGTGGACGAAACTTAGCTCAGAGAGAGAGACATGTCCCCGTTGCCTTCAAACCACAATTTTCCTTCTTTCCAGAAAATTCTAGGATTCAGAATACTTCCAGAATACCGGAGAATGAGAGGTCGGGAAAAGCGCATCGCAGGGAAGGAACGCGGGGCCGCAGGGGCAGCAGTGGCAAGGGGGAGGAAAAAACAGACTGAAGAATGAAAACAGATAAAGTGTGAAAGTAGGAAAATAAAGTAAAAACAAAGCAGAATTAAAGGGAGACAGAGATACGTGCATGCAGATGGCCACTAGGCCACCAGGGATGAGGAGCAGGTGGAAGCCTGCGGATGGAGGTGGGCCTCGAACTGAGAATCAGGCAGGCTCTCAGCTCACCCAAAGCAGAGGCAGCAGCAGCAGGTGGAGCTGCACTGGGGAGGGTAACAGACGCTGACCAGGAGGTCAGAGGAGTCGTCCTGTCACAGCACTGCAGCCACCATTAAGAAAAAAAAAAAAGTATATATATATATATATATATATATATGGCTCACGGATTGACTGTGCTCCCCGTTGGAGTCGCAAAGGATCCGCGTCCCTATATATACAAAACAGATTTACAGCAAAACAAAAAAGGTTGTTTTCTGGACCAGGACCTACCTTTCTGCCAAATTTGGTGTAACTCTGTCCAGTAGTCTCGGCGCTATCGCTGTTTGAAAATCCCTATGGAAAAATGAGTGTTTGGGATCCCCCCCTTTTTCTCAGCCCCCTCCCCCGGACGGATCACCCCAAAGCTTTCCAGACAGCAGCTCAGGTGAGCGTTGTACTTTCTTGGAAAGTTTTGTCACGATTCGTCAACCGGCACTAAAGTTATTAGCAAAATAAAAAACTCTAACTTGGCCCTCACTATAACTACCTAGTGGCAACTGCTACTAGGTAAAATATATATATATATGTTAGAAATGGGGTCTTTGGTTGACAGTCAGGTTACCCCCTGTTCAAGCAAGGACCCTCACTCTAGTCAGGGTAAAAGAGAATCACCCTCAGCTAACCCCTGCTTACCCCCTTGGTAGATTGGCAGAGCAATAGGCTTAACCTCAGAGTGCTAGGTACACACAGTAACTTAATGAAAAACACTACAAAATAACACAACACCAGTTTAGAAAAATAGGAAATATTTATCTAAACAAAACGAAAAAAATCCAACATACACAAGTCAAGTTATTAATTTTTAGAGATTAAACTCAAAAATAGCGCTTAGAAACAAAAATGCTTCGATGAGATGTTAACACGGCGTCGTGACGGAGTCGTTCCCAAAAAGCCGACACCAGCGGCGCCGGACACGGAGTCGTGTAGACCCCCAAGTACAGTACCTTTGGTGAAGAGTGAAAACAAGCTGATGCGCGAAGTCGGGGATCGCGGCGTCTGTGCGAAAAGTTGAATCCGTGCACTTCGAACGGCGTCGGTCACGACGTGGTGCAGCGACTCCCACGGAGTCGCGGACTTCAGCGGGGCTGCAGCGGCGTCGGGCCTGCGAAGAGCGTCGCGTTCCAGCGAAGGTCACGGCGTCAGGTGCAGGCGGCGTCACCGGATTCAGCAGCGGCGTCGGTCCGGAGTCGTCCGAAGTCGATTTCCTTGGATTTCCACCAGCTTTCCTTTCAAGGGCCCAGGGACTGGATAGGGCACCACTTGTCAGAGCAGGAGTCTCTCCAGAATCTCGAGATGCTGGCAGAGAGAAGTCTTTGCTGTCCCTGAGACTTCAAACAACAGGAGGCAAGCTCTAAATCAAGCCCTTGGAGATTTCTTCACAAGATGGAAGGCACACAAAGTCCAGTCTTTGCCCTCTTACTCTGGCAGAAGCAGCACTGCAGGAAAGCTCCACAAAGCACAGTCACAGGCAGGGCAGCACTTCTTCCTCAGCTATCAGCTCTTCTCCAGGCAGAGGTTCCTCTTGGTTCCAGAAGTGTTTTCTAAAGTTTGTAGATTTGGGTGCCCTTCTTATACCCATTTTAGTCTTTGAAGTCACCTTTCTTCAAAGGGGACTCACACCTACTTGTGAAATCCTGCCTTGCCTAGGCAAGGCCTCAGACACACACCAGGGGGTTGGAGTCTGCATTGTCAGAGGCAGGCACAGTCCTTTCAGATGAGAGTGACCACTCCACCCCTCCCTCCTAGCAGAGATGGCTAATCAGGAAATGCAGGTTACACCCCAGCTCCCTTTGTGTCACTGTCTAGTGCAAGGTGAAAAACAACCCAACTGTCAAACTGACCCAGACAGGGAATCCACAAACAAGGCAGAGTCACAGAATGGTTTAAGCAAGAAAGTGCTCACTTTCTAAAAGTGGCATTTTCAAACGCACAATCTTAAAATCAACTTTACTAAAAGAAGTATTTTTAAATTGTGAGTTCAGGGACCCCAAGCTCCACATGTCCATCTACTCTCTAGGGGAATCTACACTTTAATCCTATTTAAAGGTAGCCCCCATATTATCCTATGAGAGAGACAGGCCTTGCAACAGTGAAAAACGAAGTTGGCAGTATTTCACTGTCAGGACATATAAACCACATTACTATATGTCCTACCTTATCCATACACTGCACCCTGCCCTTGGGGCTACCTAGGGCCTACCTTAGGGGTGCCTTACATGTAAGAAAAGGGAAGGTTTAGGCTTGGCAAGTGGGTACACTTGCCAAGTCGAATTTACAGTGTAAAAATACACACACAGACACTGCAGTGGCAGGTCTGAGACATGATTACAGGGTTACTTGTGTGGGTGGCACAACCAGTGCTGCAGGCCCACTAGTAACATTTGATTTACAGGCCCTGGGCACCTCTCGTGCACTTTACTAGGGACTTAACAGTAAAACAAATATGCCAATCATGGAGAACCAATTACGTACACATTTTAAACAGGAGCACTCGCACTTTAGCACTGGTTAGCAGTGGTAAAGTGCCCAGAGTAACAAAAACAGTAAAATCAGAGTCCAGCACACATCAACAACCGGGGGAACAGAGGCAAAAAGTTAAGGGAGACCACGCCAAGGATGAAAAGTCTAACACGTGTCCCCCCCAGCTAAAAGTGGGGAGCAACTACCCCACCTCATGGGAGTTCTCATCACTAAGGCGGAAGAACCTGGACAGACCATCAGCATTGGCGTGATCTGTACCAGGACGGTGTTCCACCGTAAAGTCCATCCCCTGTAGGGAAATGGACCACCTCAATAGTTTTGGATTCTCACCCCTCATCTGCATTAACCATCTGAGGGGCCTGTGGTCGGTCTGAACTCGGAAGTGAGTCCCAAACAAGTAGGTTCTTAGCTTCTTCAGTGCCCAGACCACAGCAAAAACTTCGCGTTCTATGGCACTCCACCTACGTTCCCTGGGTAGTAACCTCCTGCTAATGAAGGCTACGGGTTGATCTAGGCCCTCTTCATTAAGCTGTGAGAGTACTGCTCCAATACCATGCCTCAAAGCGTCTGTTTGCACAACAAACTCCTTGGAGTAGTCAGGTGCCTTCAGCACAGGTGCTGTGCACATGGCAGCCTTCAGGGCATCAAAAGCGTTCTGGCAAGCCTCTGTCCAGATCACTTTCTTGGGTTGCTTCTTAGAAGTCAACTCAGTTAACGGGGTAACAATGGTACCATATCCCTTAACAAACCTCCTGTAATATCCTGTGAGACCTAAAAAGGCTCTCACTTCAGACTGGGTCTTGGGAGGCTCCCAAGCCAGAATTGTGTCAATCTTAGGCTGTAGGTGTGCCACCTGGCCACTCCCCACCTGGTGTCCTAAGTACACCACAGAATCCTGCCCTATTTGGCCCTTCCTCGCCTTAATAGTGAGGCCTGCCTTCTGCAGGGCCTCTAACACTCTCCAGAGGTGTTGCAGGTGTTCCTCCCATGTGGAACTAAACACAGCAATGTCATCCAGGTAGGCGGCACTGAACTCATCCAGTCCTGCCAACACCTGGTTGACCAACCTCTGAAAGGTGGCAGGGGCATTCTTCATCCCAAATGGCATCACAGTGAAGTGGAAGTGCCCATCTGGGGTAGAGAATGCTGACCTCTTCTTTGCCCCCTCAGTTAAGGCAATCTGCCAGTACCCAGATGTTAAATCAAACGTACTGAGGTACTTGGCAGCTCCTAACCGATCAATGAGCTCATCAGCTCAGGGGATGGGGTGTGCGTCAGTCTTGATGACCGCATTGAGACCCCGGTAGTCCACACAGAACCTAAGTTCCGGAGTGGCACCAGGAGCAGCAGCCTTTGGGACCAATACCACGGGGCTGGCCCAAAGACTGCTGGAGTGCTCAATTACCCCTAGGGTTAGCATTTTGGAGACTTCCTCCTTAATGCAAGCCCTGACCCTGTCAGTCACCCTGTAAACCTTATGTTTAACAGGTGTACTGTTCCCAGTGTCCACATCATGTGTGCACAGGTGTGTGACTCCTGGGATCAGGGAAAACAGCGAGGCGAACTGTCCCAACACATGGCGACAGTCCCTCTGCTGTTCCTCAGTCAGGGAGGGGGAGAGGATCACTCCCTCCACAGACCCATCTTTCTCTCCTGCAGACAGGAGGTCAGTAAGAGGCTCACTCTCTTCCTCCACCCCGTCATCTGTCGCTAGGAGCATGGATAGCTCAGTTCGCTCAAAGTGTGGTTTGAGGCGGTTGACATGTAGGACCCTCAAAGGGTTCCTGGGGGATTGCAAGTCTACCAGATAGATGACCTCGCTCTTTCTTTCCACCACCTCAAAAGGCCCAGTCCACTTATCTTGGAGAGCCCTAGGCTCCACTGGTGCCATGACCCACACTTTTTGTCCAGGCTGAAACTCAACCAGAGTGGCATTCTGGTCGTACCACTGTTTCATATCCTCCTGGCTTGCTTCCAGGTTCTCCTGAGCGAGACTCCTGAAGCGGGCAGTCTGGTTTCTTAGTGCCAGCATGTAGCTAAATACATCCTGGGATGGTTTACTAGGAGCTTTCTCCAAAGCCTCCTTCACCAGACTGAGCGGTCCCCTCACAGGGTGGCCATAGATGAGCTCAAAGGGGCTAAAGCCAAGTCCCTTTTGAGGCACCTCCCTGTAAGCGAACAGAAGGCATGGCAAGAGGACGTCCCACTTACGCCTCAAGGGCTCTGACAGGCCCTGAATCATTCCTTTCAAGGTGCGGTTGAATCTCTCAACCAGACCATTACTTTGGGGGTTGTAAGGTGTGGTGAACTTATACGTTTGCCCACACCCCTTCCACAGAGACTTCATATAAGTGGATATGAAGTTTGTACCTCTATGAGATACCACTTCCTTGGGGAACCCCATGCGGGTAAAAACTCCCATCAAGGCACGTCCCACCACGGGGGCAGTGACTGTCCTTAGAGGAATGGCTTCTGGGTACTGTGTGGCATGGTCCACCAAGACCGGGATGAACCTGTTGCCCATGGCTGTCTTGGGATTCAGAGGCCCCACAATGTCAATTCCTACCCTTTCAAAGGGAGTACTGACTACCGGTAAAGGTTGGAGGGGAGCTTTGCATTTCCCCCCACTCTTGCCACTTGCCTGACAAGTCTGACAAGACCTACAATAAGCAGCTGACTGCTTGTGCATCAAGGGCCAGTAAAAGTGGGAGACAAGCCTCTTATAGGTCTTGTCCTGCCCTAGATGTCCTGCCAAAGGCACATCATGAGCCAAACCCAGTAGGAAGGCCCTGAAGCATTGGGGTACCACCAGCATACGAGCTGACCCAGGCTCAGGAACCTTAGGCTCACTATACAGGAGGCCATCCTCCCAATATATCAGGTGAGTACTTGGCGCCTCGCCAGCCGCCTGGGCTGCAGCCTGCTGCCGCAGCCCCTCAAGAGTAGGGCACTCCTTCTGCGCTGTGCAGAATGCTTCCCTGGTGGGTCCCCCTTCCTGCTGCCACTGTGACAACTCAGGGACCTCTCCCAGTTCAGCCACCTGCTCCCCTGTAGGTTCCGGGGCGTCACCCTCAGGCTCCGCCTCCTCCCGGACCGTGGGAACCTCGGGCCAGTTTTCCACGCCCCCTGCCCATCCTCTTCTTGGCGGTCCCCTGGGCCACTGTTTCAGGCTCCAGGGGCTCTTGACTACCCTGTTTGGCTGCCATAGACCGGGTGGATACGCATACCCATCCAGGCAGACCCAACATCTCCAAGTGAGACCTGTGTTCCACCTCCTTCCAAGGGGAATCCTCCAGGTCGTTACCTAGCAAACAATCAATAGGAATGGATGGACTCACAGCTACTTTCCAGGAACCTGAGATCCCCCCCATTCAAAGGGAACCTGCGCCACTCTGCAGAGGCACTCAGAGTTGTCTACCGCAACTACTTGGTGAAGTATCCGGGGATCAATCTGCTCTTCAGACACCAGGTGACTCCTCACTGTAGTCACACTGGCTCCTGTGTCTCTCAGAGCCTCCACCCTCTGTCCATTAATGGTCACCCATTGCCTGTACTTCTTAGTATTATCAGGCACTAGGTTTCTCTGGACCCTCTCACTGTCCCCTAGTGAGACAAGGGTCATTTCTGCTGGTTCCCACCCACCTGAAACCATCTCCTCCCCAAGCGCTACACTGGCCAAACCCCGGGACGGTGCACCAGTGGGTGCCGGTGTACTTTTGGGGCATTTAGGGTCCCCCCTCACATGACCCACCTGGTCACATGCATAACACTTACGTGGGGGACCACCTGCCACTGGCTTCCCTTTGGACAACCATGGCTTCTTTTCACTGGGGGGTTGGGAATCCTTACCCTGGAAATCAGTTTGGGGCCCTTTAGAGAACTCCCCCTGTTTGCCCTTACCCCCCCCTTTCTTCTGAGAGGGACCCTGCCCACCCTTGGCGTGGTCTCCCCCATACCTCTTTTGGACCCTGGTGCTCTCCCAGCGGTCCGCTTCCTGCGCAAGCTTCCTGGGGTCAGTCAGCTTGCTGTCAATGAGGTGCTGGCGCACCTCTGGAAAACATAAACTGTACAAGTGCTCCCAAGCGATTAAATTGTAAAGCCCCTCATATGTGTTTACCTTACTGCCCTTCACCCAACCATCCAGTGACCTGCAAAAAGAATCAACACATTCCACCCATGTTTGGGATTCCTTTCTCTTGTAGGATCTAAACTTCTCCTTGTACTGCTCAGGGGTGAGACCATACCTGGTGAGTAAGGCCTCCTTCATGACAGGGTAGGTGAGATGCTGAGCATCCCCTAAGGCTGTCAGTGTGTCCCTCCCCTCTGCCTCAAAAGGCTTCCACAGGGCTGCCCCCCAATGAGCTTCAGGGACCAGGTTTATGTGGAGAGCTGACTCATAACCCTTGAACCACAAGTAGATATCATCCTCCCTCTTATAATCCCTCACAAGGTCTTTTGGGATGTGTACCCTTCTCTCAGGCTGCACTGTAGGATTGCTGCCACGATCCCTACTGGGCTGACTCCTCTGATCTATCTCTTTTAAACTGAGCTCATGAGCCATTGCTAACTTCCTTTCCTCAATGGCCAGCCTTCTCTGTTCCATCTCTAGACTGAGCTTTTTCAGCTCCAAATGGTAGTCCCTTTCTGCCTGTCTGTCCTGTAACTCCTCAGGTGTCAGACCCTTGGAGGATACACTGCTACTTGCCCTAGAGACTCTTTCCCTGGGAATAACAGGTCCCCCCACTATACCATTATGTACTGATTGCTCTCCCTCCTCCTCCTCATCCTCCTCCTCATCCTCAGTGTGCCCTCCAGTGCTTCTGGTTGTCACCCAGGCCCTCAGCGCCTTTTCAGCTAATCCTTCTTGGAAGAGCTCTTAATGGGACAACCAAACTTTTTACAAAACTGCTTTAGCTGAGCCTTGTTATAACTATCCAATTGCTTCAGGTCAAAAACAACTTCAACTGATGCATCTCCAAGTAGAGACATGATAAGAGGTTAGAAAGAGTGCAAAGTTCCAAATGCAGAAAAGCAAGTTCTCAAATGAAGTTCCAGAAAAGTCAATCACCGGATCAGCGAAAAAAAAGAAACTGAATGCAGAGCAAAAACAGTCCAAATAGAAAAAAAACTAAAATCACAAGACTAGTAGTATGTGGTCACGTAGTGGTCTGAACTCAAACAGTAGTGTACACTCAATTACTGTATGTCAAGCACAAATACAAGTCCAAATCCCAACCTCTGATCACCAATGTTAGAAATGGGGTCTTTGGTTGACAGTCAGGTTACCCCTGTTCAAGCAAGGACCCTCACTCTAGTCAGGGTAAAAGAGAATCACCCTCAGCTAACCCCTGCTTACCCCCTTGGTAGCTTGGCAGAGCAGTAGGCTTAACCTCAGAGTGCTAAGTGTAAAGTATTTGTACCAACACACACAGTAACTCAATGAAAACACTATAAAATGACACAACACCAATTTAGAAAAATAGGAAATATTTATCTAAACAAAACAAGACCAAAACGAAAAAAATCCAACATACACAAGTCAAGTTATGAATTTTTAGAGATTAAACTCAAAAATAGCGCTTAGAAACAAAAATGCTTCCATGAGATGTTAACACGGCGTCGTGACGGAGTCGTTCCCAACAAGCCAACACCAGTGGCGCTGACCCCCAAGTACAGTACCTTTGGTGAAGAGTGAAAACAAGCTGATCCACGAAGTCGGGGATCGCGGCGTCTGTGCGAAATGTTGAATCCGTGCACTTCGAACGGCGTCGGTCATGACGTGGTGCGGCGACTTCCATGGAGTCGCGGACTTCAGCGGGGCTGCAGTGGCGTCGGGCCTGCGAAGAGCGTCGCGTTCCAGCGAAGGTCACGGCGTCGGGTGCAGGCGGCGTCACCGGATTCAGCAGCGGCATCGGTCCGGAGTCGTCCGAAGTCGATTTCCTTGGATTTCCACCAGCTTTCCTTTCAAGGGCCCAGGGACTGGATAGGGCACCACTTGTCAGAGCAGGAGTCTCTCCAGAGACTCCAGGTGCTGGCAGAGAGAAGTCTTTGCTGTCCCTGAGACTTCAAACAACAGGAGGCAAGCTCTAAATCAAGCCCTTGGAGATTTCTTCACAAGATGGAAGGCACACAAAGTCCAGTCTTTGCCCTCTTACTCTGGCAGAAGCAGCACTGCAGGAAAGCTCCACAAAGCACAGTCACAGGCAGGGCAGCACTTCTTCCTCAGCTACCAGCTCTTCTCCAGGCAGAGGTTCCTCTTGGTTCCAGAAGTGTTTTCTAAAGTCTGTAGATTTGGGTGCCCTTCTTATACCCATTTTAGTCTTTGAAGTCACCTTTCTTCAAAGGGGACTCACACCTACTTGTGAAATCCTGCCTTGCCCAGGCAAGGCCTCAGTCACACACCAGGGGGTTGGAGTCTGCATTGTCAGAGGCAGGCACAGTCCTTTCAGATGAGAGTGACCACTCCACCCCTCCCTCCTAGCAGAGATGGCTAATCAGGAAATGCAGGTTACACCCCAGCTCCCTTTGTGTCACTGTCTAGTGCGAGGTGAAAAACAACCCAACTGTCAAACTGACCCAGACAGGGAATCCACAAACAAGGCAGAGTCACAGAGTGGTTTAAGCAAGAAAGTGCTCACTTTCTAAAAGTGGAATTTTCAAACGATTTTCAAACGCACAATCTTAAAATCAACTTTACTAAAAGATGTATTTTAAAATTGTGAGTTCAGGGACCCCAAACTCCACATGTCCATCTACTCTCTAGGGGAATCTACACTTTAATCCTATTTAAAGGTAGCCCCCATATTATCCTATGAGAGAGACAGGCCTTGCAACAGTGAAAAACGAAGTTGGCAGTATTTCACTGCCGGGACATATAAACCACATTACTATACGTCCTACCTTATCCATACACTGCACCCTGCCCTTGGGGCTACCAAGGGCCTACCTTAGGGGTGCCTTACATGTAAGAAAAGGGAAGGTTTAGGCCTGGCAAGTGGGTACACTTGCCAAGTCGAATTTACAGTGTAAAAATACACACACAGACACTGCAGTGGCAGGTCTGAGACATGATTACTGGGTTACTTGTGTGGGTGGCACAACCAGTGCTGCAGGCCCACTAGTAACATTTGATTTACAGACCCTGGGCACCTCTCGTGCACTTTACTAGGGACTTAACAGTAAAACAATTATGCCAATCATGGAGAACCAATTACGTACACATTTTAAACAGGAGCACTTGCACTTTAGCACTGGTTAGCAGTGGTAAAGTGCCCAGAGTAACAAAAACAGTAAAATCAGAGTCCAGCACACATCAACAACCTGGGGAACAGAGGTAAAAAGTTAAGGGAGACCACGCCCAGGATGAAAAGTCTAACAATATATATATATATATATATATATATTTACCAAACAAAACCGGCTTTCCTTCAAAGCCATAAAGGGGCACTCTCCAGGTTACAGCTAAGTTCATTTCCCCAGCATGACGCGTTTCAGCTAAATGCCTTTCTCAAATGCCAGCAAAATAAAAAGACACTGGTATTTGGCTGTTTAAATAGTTTCCCTTCATTGTTAGTTTCAATATTAGTCATCAGTGAGAAAGGACTTCAATTCATCCATAAATCACTCTGCTCAGAGCGCTGCCATTTTAACATGTGTTGTTTATAGTTTAAAAGTCCCAGTTGCAGTAGTGATTCTGGGCATATTCATACTGTCATTGTAATCGGCGCGCTTTCAGCATGAAAACTCAATGTTGTTGTGGAAATATGCGAATGTCTTTTCATGAAACAAATTAGTTAAGCCTGTTCATCTCCGTCTCATGCCCATATTATTTCCATACCTGAAGGCAGCAGTCTCGTGACTAATGCCAATCCATGTAGTCATGTCCTGTCAAATCAGCAAGTATTTCAATATTTCAGGGCTACAGCAGTTCTGGCATTTTGTCATTATGAGTTTCTCCAAATGCCACTGAAAATGCTGAACACTTAATGATGGGTGCCTCCTCCGTGCAAGTGGCATACACGTAAAACATACCAAACAAAACCGGCTTTCCTTCAAAGCCATAAAGGGGCACTCTCCAGGTTACAGCTAAGTTCATTTCCCCAGCATGATGCGTTTCAGCTAAATGCCTTTCTCAAATGCCAGCAAAATAAAAAGACACTCGTATTTGGCTGTTTAAATAGTTTCCCTTCATTGTTAGTTTCGATATTAGTCATCAATTACGTACACATTTTAAACAGGAGCACTTGCACTTTAGCACTGTTTAGCAGTGGTAAAGTGCCCAGAGTAACAAAAACAGTCAAATCAGAGTTCAGCACACATCAACAACCTGGGGAACAGAGGCAAAAAGTTAAGGGAGACCACGCCAAGGATTAAAAGTCTAACAATATATATATATATATATATGAGTCCATGAGCAGAGTAACTCTTAACTGAATAGAACCTAGCAGAACAATTTTCTGATCTTCTGGCTGCGCCATAGCCTCTGAGACTGACCTGCAGCTGATGTACACCATGCTGTATTAGCATGCACAAAGATGCAAATGTTTAAAGAATTGTGAATTACGCCTTCTCTGCACTGGCAATTCACTCCTCCTGTTAGTCATGTTAACATGAGGTTGGTAAATTTGACCTTCGAACCTGAAACTACAGCCCGTACCACAGCATCAGGAGTCTAGTATTTACGTATATACCCTCATTGATGAAAACAAAACAAAAACATTCCACTTTTTAATTGCATATATTTCGAACTAAATCAATAACCATTATGTGCAGTCTTGTATGTTTTGTTGTGGCCCACTGCTCTTAGAGCCAAGGGCATTGCAGCACATCGGGCCTGGCTCGGGGGCGGGCTGTGAGCGCCACGCACGCGCTCGCTGTGAGTGCCGCACACACGCTCGCTGTGAGTGCCGCGCACGCGCTCGCTGTGGTGAGCCTCCAGTGTCATTAATCCTCATAAAAAGGGGCGCGGAATCAAAGGGCTAGAAAATCAGATTCAGCACCGTCTCAGTGAAATGCCTCGTGCCAGGGTGAATATGGAGATTTATGGCAGTAATTTCTCTCTGTTTACACAGAGAGTTCTTCTTCCCGTTAGAAGGGGGCGGCCATATTTTCTGCCACACTAGAATGCAAACGCACTTATCATTCTGTCTAGCCCAGGATGTGGAAGAGTAATTGTTAAATGTCGTTTCTAATTGTTCTAAATGCTAATTCTAATTGTTATCATAGTTGGAGGTCAATTGCATCAACAGTGGAAATGTGCACAATATTCTTTTCAATGATGGGAGAAGCAGGTGCTTGGATTTCTTTGCTTAAGAAACGACAGGCACAGACAGCCAAGTAAAGTGCAAATGGAGAATATTTTTTTTTTTTTATTTTACAAATGTGGTGACAGACACTCACAATGGCTGATGTAGCAATCCAGTCTCAGATTTTTAGGAATATCACATGTGTAATGTGGGGCCCTAGGCCCTCATGCTTGTAAGGAAGGTGACGCAGACACGGTGGTGGGGTGGTAATAAACTGGCCTCAGGCACGTGCGCCCGGCTCCTTTTATTGGCAGGGTCACCTGACTGGTGACGCCTGTGTTGGGTGGGTGTGGGTTACATCTGTAAGACCAGCCCTCAGCAGAGTGGCTGGCAGAAACACTAGAACGAGTCCAGCTGGACTCTACATCCCTCCCAAACTTTATTGAGGAACCAAACAAAAGTCCAACCTGTAAAAGAAACAATACCAAAACACCACAATCAGTCTCTCGGCCTCGAAAAGGCAGACTGCAGAATTGCAGTGGACATGGTGCAGCTGGGAGCACCCGGACACCTCCGCACGAGTCCATAATTTAACCAGGTACAGCTGGGCACGAACACTGTGTGGATGAAGTCCAGATACTTCAGTTGCTTGTCCACGACCTCACAGTTCGCTGGATATTGTTGATCGGGTCCTGCCTGGGCTCATGTGGTCAAAGTCTATTTACAGTTTCTGATGCGGGTGCATCTGGAGCAGTGGGGAGTCCACTGTACACAGTTCTGGACGGCATTCTGACTCTGGAGATTGTTTACCTCCTAAGACTGCAGATGACGTGACGGCCTGGGGCGCCTGGGAGTCCAGCGGCAGAGAAGCAGCAGTCTTCCCTCTCGTGCCAGATCTCCATCAAGCAGGAGTCTCCTCGAGGCCCTTTTGCGGGCTTCCACAGGACTGTGTGGACTGTGCTTGCCTATCTCAGGCCCAGCAAAGACGTCTCAGAGGAACAGCCTACAGGACCACATCCTAGTCTCGCATGGAGCCACAAGGGTTGTTGATGCAGGGTCCGATTGCTCGAGCCATCCGGATTCAGGTGCTCTGGCCACGGTGCAAAGTCTTCAGGTGACCAGTCTCTCGATATGAGACCTCCGTGCTTCCGGATGCCTGACGTGGAGCTGTCTCAGATGCATTCTCTCAGCGATATTCCGCTCTCACAGGAATTTGTTGGAGGCCCTTGTCCCTGGATTGCGGCGGGACTGCGTGGGCTGTGCGGGCCAACGTCGGCCACGCCAAAGGAGTCTCTCTGAACTCTTAACAGGGCCACGTCCTAGTCTTGTGCAACCCCAAGGGTGGATGGTCCAAATGATCTGGTCTGCTCTCACCGGCAGGCGTCTGGTTCACAGAGCTCATGGCAAGTGTTCAGATGATAAGTTTCTACGTTGCCAGACATGCCTTGTCAGCATCGGTTCTTGTTGCTGACTGTCTCCACTCAGGTGGTGCTGTGCTCCTCCTTCGATGATTGGGCGATGCACCACATCATGATGATGATGTTTTTTTTTCATCCTTTTGCAGATCAAACAGGTGGCGGCGGCTTCGTCAGCGGAAGGACCACTTGATGGACATAGCGGCCACAGCGGGTCTTGTGTGGCCTGTGCAGTCGGCGTCAGGGATACCATCACAGCCAAGCAGCCGGTGACAGGTGACAGGACGGTCGTACTGGGAAGTGTGGGGGACCACCCGCATCGCTGTCTTCAGTGACGTCTGCTCACCCCGGTGACTGTCTTGTACTGATTGGTACCTCCTCATCTGCTCGCACGAGTCCTCAGTTGTGTCACTCTACTTCCTTCCACTTTCACACCTGCGATGGAGTTGATCTGTGGTGTGACCGGTCTGTCACACTCCTCTCATCATTTCTTGTTGGCATCGTGCCACTCTCTCTTCTCCTTGGTGTGGCGTCGTGCCACAGGTCACATGTTGCGGCACATGGACCTTGCGCTGCACCTCTGCTGGTACATCTTCCTCTTTGTCCTCGACGTGGCGTTGTGCCACAGGTCTCATGTTGCTTCACACGGACCTATCACTGCACCTTCGCTGGTGCATCTTCCTCTTCGTCCTCGATGTGGCGTTGTGCCACAGGTCGCATGCTGCCTCACATGGACCTATCACTGCACCTCCTCTGGTGCATCTTGCTCGGTCGCAGCCTCTCACAGGCTGAGTCCTGCGGGTAGGACATGATCTGCTCTTCATGCAGACCTCTCCCGGTCTGGTCCGTTACCGGATCCTCACGGTGGACCTCTCTCTGGCAGGAGGGTCCCCGCTCTCTTCCTCCTTCTCTTCACTCGAGGGTGCCACTCTTGCTCCTCGAGGCTACGCTGTTACGGCGCTTACTCCTGCCATCTGCTCTGGCAGGGTCGGTCAGTTCAGATGACCTGCTCACTGATGGGCCAACAGTGGCCATCTTCCGTCGCTGTGCGGCCAGCTGACATGGCCTCTTGTCCCGTGCGTTACGTCACGCTCTCGGGTACTCTCTCCATCTTCACGGACTTTACCCATGTCGTCACATTCTCGGGCGCAGCTCTCTGTGCTCGCTGCGCACGTGTCAGTCTCTTTTTTTTCTGGGCGTCCTGTTACAACGCCTGGCATGTCCCTTTCTTGTCCTGCGGTGATGTCCATCACTGCTGGGGCATGTGGCGTTCTTTCGGCGGTGGCGGCGGACGGCCGCCAGGGGCTGCGCAGACCATGCGCGCTCTCTTCGTACCTCACGTGGCACTTGAGTCCGTTTCTCACTGTTGCAGCTTGGCTGGGACAGCTGCAATCTTTTCCTTCCCTTTTGCAGCGTCGCCCGTGTCGCTTCCTTCTTCCTCGCCGTTTCCGTCTTCTGCGCCGTTTCTGTCCACGGGCGTACTCTTGGTTTGGAGCAGTCACTTTCTGAAGGTGCTGCTGTAAACTTGCCTTCATCCAAGCTTGTTTTTCCTTTAAAACAGAAATAGGGTGCAATACCAACTCTGGCCACTGGATGCCAGTAGTGCACTTTTTTTTTCTAGCTTCAAGACGGTCTTTCCTGTTACGGGCCTCGTTTGTTTGAACAGATGCTGGTGAGGAGGACATGCTGCTGGGAGGACTCCGTCATGCTGGTGGGGGCTGCAGGTAAGTGCAATTTTATATATTTTCTTTCTCATCTCTCCCTTTTCTCTTCCTCTTTTTTTTTCTTCTGTCCACTTTTTTTCTCTTCTAAAACTGCACAGCCTCGTTTGAAGAGGCGTGCAGATGGCACGAATTTTAGTGAGGGGGTTGGGGGCTCCGGGTACTGTTTTTTTTCTCTTTCTAGGTGCGTGTGAGCACCTCACTTCTTTATTCAGTTCTGGGAGGTGGGGGCGCGGCCCTGGGCACCTGGTGCGTGTCTGCACCATGTTATTTCCAATTACTTTAGGTGCGTGTCTGCACCTTGTGCTTTTCTCTTGTTTTCCTTGTTCTCTTTTTTTCATAAAAGGGGGGGGGGGGCGGCCCTTGGCGTGTCTGCGCCGATGTACTTTCATTTTCGTTTTGGCCGCGGCAGCCTTCCTTTGTGCTGCGGGCCATGTTGGCAGCATTTTTGAGGTGGGGGCGGCCCTGGGCATTTCTACTTCAGTGCGCAACAGCACTATTATTTAAAAGAAAAGGGGAAAAACGGCTCCGGGCATTTTCTTTCTTCTTGATGCACGATCGCACCATTTCCTTAAAGCGCGGCCGCAGCAGCCTGGCACACGCTGTGGACCGCATTCCTTTCTTGGGGGTAGTGGGGACAGGCCCCGGCATTGCTTAGTGCCCCTCAGTTCTTCACACTTTATGCGCGGCCCGGCGCCTTCCCTGATGCTGCGGGCTGCGCTTCCGTTGACAAGGGGGTGGGGGCGGCTCCGGGAATTTTGCACACAACTCTTCTTTGGTGCTCAACAGCACCACTCACGGCCGCGGCAGCCTTCACTGACGCTGCAGGCCGTTCTTGGGTTTGCATCCACGGGGGAAGGGCGGCCCTAGACACTTAACGCCTCGCACCTCGTTCGGTGCGAGGCAGAACTTTCTTCATTTAGGGCGACCGCAGCTTTATTGGCAGTGCTGCGGCGCGCTGTTGGCTCGATGTGGAGGGTACCCCCGGGCTCACCTCATGCTCGGTGTGAGTGCTGGACGGTGCTCCAGTTTCCCTTGTCTTTTCAGGGCTCACGGCGGGCGCCTGTCTTTCCACCGGGTTACTGTCCTGTTACCTCCACGACCAACCTGGAAGTAGCTGGCTGCGGTCACGTGGGGTTGCTATACCCACTCGTCGCCAATGTAATGTGGGGCCCTAGGCCCTCATGCTTGTAAGGAAGGTGACGCAGACACGGTGGTGGGGTGGTAATAAACTGGCCTCAGGCACGTGCGCCCGGCCCCTTTTATTGGCAGGGTCACCTGACTGGTGACGCCTGTGTTGGGTGGGTGTGGGTTACATCTGTAAGACCAGCCCTCAGCAGAGTGGCTGGCAGAAACACTAGAACGAGTCCAGCTGGACTCTACAACATGTACTGGCAGACTCATGGGTGAGGAAGCAGCTTCTTTCACAGATGACGTTCTTTGTTGTAAAATACCACGCCAACAGCGTCAGCGGGCTCTCCTAGGTTAAACAGAGATGCAGAAGGCCTTGTTTGACAGTGTGTGACTGTGTTGAATTAGCGATATGGCGCGCACTAGCCACTGTTATCTCTACTCAGCAGATCGTAGGCTGATGTGCCAGCAATCATGCCAGCTGGTTCTGGGACATCTGGGGCAAACATGCATTGGCAAAGCCAACAGGTCTTGTATTTGGGAAAATGTTTTTTAGCATTGCTGTCCAGCCTTCCTGAGGCTATGCATTTTGGCTAAAAAGGAAAATCTTCATTTTGTGTGCTTTCGCACCGTGCATATGTGTGCCTACAAAATGATCTAAGTTGGATCAGTAAATTAAAAGGGAAAAAGTGTTTCAAAAGGCTTTGTATTTTATTTGAAGCGAAGCAACATGGAGGGTGGGGCAGGGTTAAGAAGAAAGGTGGGCCGGAGAATGGAAGCAACATGGATGGCTAGGGGTGGATAGAAGCAACACGGAGGGCGCGAGTGGTGGCAAGCAACACTGAGGGTGGTGGGAGCAACATGGACAGTGTTGGAAGAAACACAGAGGGCCCAGGGAGAAGTACACAGCATAGAGAGAAAGCAATGTGAAGATCGGGATGGGGGATTCAGGGGAAGAAACACACAGACAAGAGAGATCAACTTGGAGCTGGGGAGAAGCAGGTGGGCCAGAAAGCAACCCGTGGATGGAAAAAAAGCATCCCTTTCTAACCTTAGTTAAGAGCGGGCGCGTGGATTGGTCTTTTGTATTGCTCCCAGACAGTGAGACAAAAGGGAAATAGGTGTTGGCAGAACAGGCCAGCTCTGACTTGATGAAAGGGAGGAGCTATCACCAACAACACTTGCACATCATAAAGGCTCTGCTGAGCACACACACACAGGATTTTGACAGTAGTCTTTTGTGACTCCAGACCAGCTGGGACCATGGCAGGGAGGCAGGAAATTTCAAGCACCTGTGGGGGTGCAAACCTCCCGAACCACCTCCTACTCCAAAGTTGCCACCAGGTATAAATACTTGACCCTCAGACCCAACTCTTCAGTACACCTCTGTAGCTGTGGAATACTCAGAAGGGCTGCTGTACTCCTCCGCAAGAAGGACTGCTACTCTGTTGCCTTGCTGCCTGGGTAAATGGACTAGACCTGCATCTTGATCTCCAGAGTGACGCCAAGAGCTAGATTTGCTCTCATGAAAATAAATGTGTAAATAAATATTTTATGAATCTAAAAGTATGTGCAAATAACTATCAGAATACAGATTGATTTTGTATAACAGAATAAAATGATCTGACATGAGTCCCAATGAGAAGTTGGGTCTGTGTAATAAAAAATAAATTTCCAACATTCCGAGTATAGCTATCTGCAGTGAGCAATTGTAACCTAAGGTCTAGTAATTAGCATAGGCACATAAACAAGGTCCTGCTTTCGGTAACAAAACACAAGGGGAAAGATTATGGGGCTTAATTTGTCTTAATATTTATGGATACTTTTATACATCTAAATGTTGTGGTTGCAGGGCTAGCAGAGAGGAAATTCAGGGGGTCATTCCGACCCTGGCGGTAAAATCCGCCAGGGCCGGGGACCGCGGATGCACCGCCAACAGGCTGGCGGTGCATCCCTGGGCATTCTGACCGCGTCGGTACAGCCGCGGTCAGAAACGGGAAACCGGCGGTGTACCGCCGGTTCCCCGCTGCCCTGGGGAATCCTCCACGCTGCGCCACCATGGGGATTCCGACCCCCTTACCGCCATCCTGTTCCTGGCGGTTTGGGCTGCCAGGAACAGGATGGCGGTAAGGGGTGTCGTGGGGCCCCCGTAACAGGGCCCCACCAAGATTTTCAGTGTCTGCCATGGAGACACTGAAAATCGCGACGGGTGCAACTGCACCCGTCGCACCCTTTCCACTCTGCCGGCTCCATTCGGAGCCGGCATCCTCGTGGAAGGGGGTTTCCCGCTGGGCTGGCGGGCGGCCTTCTGGCGGTCACCCGCCAGCCCAGCGGGAAAATCAGAATTACCGCTGCGGTCTTTTGACCGCGCAGTGGTATTCTGACGGCGGTACTTTAGCGGGCGGCCTCCGCCGCCCGCCAAAGTCAGAATGACCCCCTCAGTGTCTTGCAAGTTTAACTGAGAAATCATTTATTCAGAGAGTGATGTTTTCAGATAAAGGACTTGAGTTTCCTCTCCTGCAGTGGGTTTAATGTGCCAACCTTTAAATTGATAAGAAAACAAAACCATTACATTTCTCTGATCTGAAATTCTGCTCTTTCACTGAATGCTTTCAAATGTCTCATCAACATTGTTTAAATGGCATTAAACACAATTGCGTGTGCATTACATTTCATCTCACACAGAGTCCAATAGGTTTACGTTTTTTTTTAAAGTCATTTTATTGCATTGGCCTAGTGCTGCCTGATTGACTTCTGACAGTGTATTAGCTATCAGCAAGCTGCTCCCCATTTACTTGTAGTGTAATAATCAGACAAAAAGTGTCTCACTTACAATTTATAGGCAGATTTGAAATACGTCTTGAAAATAGTATTTATTTCAGCATGCAACAACAAGTTTGTTGTTTGAACCAAAAACAGTCATGGCAAAGAAAACTACAGAAAAAATCTAAAATGTCATATTATAGCACTGTTTTTCATTCAAAGAAAGTAGCTAAAAAGAAACAATCATTGGCAAACCCAATAGGTCTCAGCAATTCCCGAGCTCCAAGCTAATGGAATTGTCAATGTGAATGCCTTTTATTCTTTTAGTTGTATTTATTCCCCTAACTGATATTACTGTGACAGTGTTAGTGTGTTAGTGTTATTATCAGTGTGACAGTGCTAATGAGCAAAAGCCAAAGAAAACATGAGTGCAAAGTGAGAAATGAAGACTTGGCAAAATAAAAGAAAGTTACCTTTAGAAAATACACTTTTGCAATTTTGTTTGGCCAGCTGGGTGTGTGTTTTGCTAGTCACAAGCCTTCTGTTTGCATTGCACTAAAAGTTAAAAAGAACAAAATAGTACCTTTATCAGTGGACGGGCACTGATTAAGTTGAAACAGTCAGTGCTTGATCCGTACTTTTACAGAGACATGCATTTTTGTTAGTAGCAACATAAATATTTTAGTATTTATGCAATATTCTTTTTGAATATTTACAAAAGTAATGTACATCAAAGAGATGTCAGTTATGAATGTGAAAGGTAAGGCACATGTACACAAAGGGTTGCTCTAATATACTTAGTATATGAAGTGGGCAGGATATAAATGGATTCAGAATGATATGAGTTAAAACGCTATTGCTAAGAAGGGGGTTGTTCACTTACTCCGTGGATCCTGGCAGGCCTTGAGGCATTACAAGGATAAAGTACACCTTACAGAACCCCAGTAACACCCGTGGTGTGTGTCTGTACATGTCTGAATATGCATATCCCAAGCCTTGAAAATGAAAGTCAGGTGGCTTCAGCTGCTATGGGTCAAGCAGTTTACCAACCATTAACATGAAAATGCCTGTTGTTAGGTGACAGCAGGCTAAAAGGATGGTGCGACTTAGGCGATCAATACAATGAAAACAGATGGCTGAGTGGCATCTGTGTTGCTTTTGAAATATGTGTGCAGCCCAAACCAAAACAGGACAAGAGACCAGTGGATGGATATAGTACTTGATCCCTGCTATTGGCAGAAATATGGAGCTCCTATCACCTGGGACATATTGTTTGGGGTCAAGGACAACAAGTTTTCATATTTATTTTGTCCTTGGGACAAGTAGGCCCAATCCCCTGCAACACAAACCCTTTGGCTGCCAGTTTACAGACAAGGGAATTGTCTGCAGTTGAAGTAATATGCATCTGAAAGTTAATGCTGTTCGGACTTGTATTTATGGTTTATTAATGAAAAGCCTTCATTATTAGGGTGAGCGCTGTAGCTAAACATTTTAAGGTCACACTGCACTATTGACAGTGATTCCAGTAAAAAAAAAAAAGTGTACACACGTTTGAAAAGTTTAACAATATGAGGCTAAGTATAATGCTCCCAGAATGCTCTCGGATTAGATGCAAATGTTTGCAGAAGCTTGTAAGCAAGAATGATGATTCTTTGCTTTCAAAATAAAATGTTCAGGGAAAAAGTGCAAGTAGGAAAAAAAAAGTTTCTCTACTATGAAATTTTAGGTGCTATTTCTTTGAAGCTTCATTTTGTAAAATGTGTTGATGCATGCTAGTATTTCCAAAAAAACATTCCTAATGGAAAATCACTGTACCCCTTTTCAACAAGATTATGGGAAGCATGTAAATAAACATGCACTGGAAAAGCCAACCGATCCAAGTTTTCTTTTTTTTTTGTCTTTTGGTTTTGTCATTGTAGGTCTTGTTTTGACATGGCTTTTGTAACACTTTATTGATGTGGGAGCTGCCAGGCCTTCACCATTGTAACAAACATTGACAAAAAGAAAAAAAAAAGTTTTTGGTCTCAAAAGGCACACATTGACACCAGTGGCAAAACAGAGGCTCTGCAGCCCTCCTCCAGGGGGGCCCTCTCTGCACAGCACAGAAGTGCACCCATGGTATGTGTTTTTGAATTAGTGGCTTTCATGAATTCACAAGAACTTACAGAAGTATACCAGGAAATCCTACACCTAGAAAATATTTGTGAATGTATTTTAAGCACAAGCAAATATGCATGTGTAGCTGTGCTCATGTGAAAATCTGTTGAGCGTTTACAAGTTCACTTTCCCTCCGACCACTTTTTTCCGAATCCTGGAAGAACTTCTACATCTACCATTGTCAGAAGTAAATTTCCAACCTTCCTCATCATAGGAAAAGATTAGTGAAGAGCTGGTGAAAATATTTAAAACATTCAAGTTAGTAGGTTTGCAGACTCAAAGGCATTCCAGCCCTAGAACTATTGCTTACTGCTTCCTCCAGCCCCAGTACATAGATCTGCAGAAAAGTGGCAAAATAAGGAAATTGCTATAGTAGGGATTAAAATGCAAGTATTCAAGCCCTACAATAGTAATCCTGGCATAATCAGAGCTCTTATATTATGAGATTGCTGCCATAATGTGTTGCCGCACTACATAGCACCAAAGTGACAAGTAGATTTTTTTACAGGACAAGTAGATTTAAGAAGCAACGTGTCCCGTGGACAAGTAGATATTTTAATAAATTCCACACCCCTGTCTTGGGGAGGGCTAACCAGAGCAAGTGGCATGACAAATGCATGCCATGGACAAATGCAGAGAAAGAATAGGAGAGCAATGATGGAGCCAGCAAATGGGGAGCCTATGGGCGGACTTAATCTTACAAAGTATATACAGCAGATGTGAAGAGACAGCACAAGCGCTGTCTAGCCGAGACATAAAAAGGATATGGAGGCAGTTCTGGAGCAGATTGTATTAAATATTGTAATACTTCAGCTTTTGCCAAAGTACATAGCAGCAATATGGCTTCAAAGAATTTAATGTGCGTGTGAAGTTGCTGTGTGCCAGATTTGAAGAAAAACAAGATGTAAAGGAGACAAAGTTTTCCGCTATGGAAGATGCAGTGCCATCATTTTTCAGTTCTGTGCCAGGACATAATGCCCATCACTGTGATTCCTGTGCGTGTCAGTCAAGAGTCCTTCAAAATGTTTGTACAGCTAATCATATTATACAAAATACATCAGCCTGCCTCAAGCGCTGGGCAGGTATAAGAGAGTACTGCTCAAAATACTGGCTTGTCGTCGTGGTCACTGATGCTCAAACAGACCTATGCTACTCATTGTTAGAAGATCTGCCAGGAGCCACTCACTGGGCTTAAGAGCTGCTCTGGGTGGCACAAATGCTGATTTTGAACTGATAAAGGTCACTTATTATGCAGGCTTGGACCTCGGAGATTAGTAGTATCCATTAGGCTGCAGTGTCTGCACTGTCCCATTATAAAAACACTGTTCATGTGTGTAAAACAAATATGATAGGCTAGAATTTATAGAAAGGATTTATGTAAAGACCCGCTGTCATACTAGAAGCATAGTGGTCTTGGTAAGTGAAGCACCTCTGGCTTGTCAGACTCCACCTTTCTCTGATATGTAAAGCACCACTGCCTGCAGCAATGCAAGCACGCGCATTGCCCCAGTAGGGCACCACCATTATGACAGAATACACATTGACCCCATATGTATAACACCATCATCATTCGGGAGCCAAAACCCCTGGAAAATCAAAGACCCATTTCAATGTGAACCACTACTACCAGGATTAACCAACCTCGCTGCCAGCCTTCCTTTCCTCTCAGTCCCTCTCCACCCAAAGTCACAGAGGCCTGGACTACAGGTGGTAATGGGGCTTGGCTGCATGCACTGAGATCTCCAAGCCCCATCCGACAAGTGTAACTAGTGCATGCTGCTCACTTTGCTGTTGTTACCTGTGCTCCATCCTTTCCTTACAGTGTTTTGTTTTTGTTCTTGCTGGGAGACTAACTGGGCCACCCAATCAGATAACCCATGGGTGAGATCTTCTGTGAACGAGGACATGTACCGGTGCATTAACAGATTGCTACTGGTTCAGAGAAGCCAAAACACATGTGAACCTACGTAAGCAGCAGACTCACTGCACATGTGAAACTGCATGTGTGTCTCTGCATGTGTAGTGAGACTGCATACGGGTGATGCTGCAGGAGTGTAAGCCTGCCTGTTTCTAACACCGTGTTAATGTGTCTCTGCATGTGTAGGGCTCTTGGCCTGTGTTAGATTCATTATGTTGGTAAAACTGCTTGAGTGTGTGAAATATTGCACTTATGAGAGGCGGTACATTGGTGGGACTCTGTGGTGAAGACGTGTGAGATTATGTCACATTGAGACCCACTTCCTAGGCAAAACTCTCTTCCCGTTTGAGACTATGCGAGACTAGAGGCCTCTGTAAAACCTCTGCCTGTTTCAGGGTGTCTGAGACTCTGTGTCAATGTACTATTAAAATTCACTGCCTGAAGTACACCTTTGCCACCATGATACTCCCCAGTGTGAACTTCCGTCTCTGTCCTCCTCTTTGCCAGTATGAGATGGCCCGCTTCTGCATCAATCAGCGTGTGCTTGACTCGGCTTGTTCGAGTCTAGTTGTCAATGCGAGATTGCCTCTGTGTGCTACTCAGTATCTGCATGGGATTCCCTGTGAGACTTGGGGCCAGATGTATCAAAGCTTTTTGGATTTGCAAACGGTGCGAACGACCGTTTGCAAATGCAAAAATGCCTTTCAGAATGTATGAAAGGCATTCGCTATGCAATTTTGAGGAATCGCTAAAATAGCGATTCCTTAAAATTGCGACTCCCATTTAGAGAATCGCAAATTGCGATTCTCTAAATAATAAATAGCAAATAAGGAATCCTTATTTGCGATTTCTTAAGCACATGTATCAAGCTTTTCCCTAATGCGAATTGGGCATTAAGAAATCGCAATTACCACCAAATACAATTTGGTGGTAATCATGTGCAAATTTTGAAAAATGCATTAAAAATGCATTTTTTAAATTGACATGTAACGCACACATGCCCCTTTGGCATGTGTGTGCCTTACATGTCCTAAAATAATTTTTGGGGGTGCAGCAGAGGGGGCTTAAGGCCCCCAGCACCCTGGGGTTTGCATTTCCGAAATTGCGAATTCCAGTTAGGTATTTGCAATTTGGGAAATGCAAAAAGTTTGCAAATATGGGCCTACCGGCCCATAGGTGCGAATGGGGTCAGAATCGCTATTTGCGATTCGGTAATAGAATTTGCGATTTTTAAGAAATCGCTATTACCGAATCGCAAATATGATACATACCGTTTTCTGACTCTGAAATAGCGATTTCTTAAAAATCGCTATTTGAGAATCTCAAAATGGATTCTTGATACATCTGGCCCCTGGTGCCTTTGAGCCTGTGTAACACAGACTCTGCCTGTGTAGGACTCTTCCTATGTAAACCTGTGAAAGATAGTATGTGCGTGTTTGTGTGAGAGCCAGTGCTTAATTTGTAAATAAAAACGTGCTGGTGCCCAAAGCAATCCTCTGAAGCATGCAGCTGCTGCAATTAAATGTGCCAGCACATAATACTGAGGCAGTGTAATCCTGAAGCCATCCCGGGCCTCTTTACTCTATTTACAGCCACTCCCTGCCCCTTCAGCTCACTCATGCAGCTTTCTGCTTTCTCCCTTTGTGACGCTTTTTGTTTCTCTGTTCCTCCACCTCAAGCATTTACTGTGAGCAACAGACACATATGGGAAATATGTGTTTTTTGCTCGCAGTAAATGCGTGAGACAAAAAGAAAGGTGCCAGCGCTTAAAAATAATCTCTGGTGCCCTACGCCGGAAAGCACTGGCTCAAATTAAGCACTGGTGTGAGCATGTGTGCATGACAGTCTATCCGCAATAAGAGAAGACTATATTATGGAAAAAGTAAAATGTGTCTTCTCTGTATAGCAGGAAAGGTGCTGTTAAAAGCTAGACCTAAACATGGAGAGAAAGAATAAGCATGGCAATTCTCCACTCTATACCGATTCAAATCCATGTTTACAAATCCCTTCATATCAATATTGTGTTTCGCTCTAGTGCCTGCAGTGCTTCAACCCATAAAGGAAAAAGTGTTGGGCCCAAGGTTTTACGCAGAAGCCCACAGCTGGTGCTATGAAGGTCGGGGGGGGGGCAACCACCAAGGCTGTGTATTGTTTTCACCTCACGCCTCTTTCATTCACCATCAGACACTCCCCGCCTTTTTATCTCACTCCTTCAGGTTCTTTTTCACCCCTGCTATCTCCCTTTGTCATTGTTTTGCCCTCTTTTTTCCGCGTCTTTTTTCACTCTCTTGCTCTGGGTTAAAGTCTGATGAGTTACAAAATAAGCCCCACCCCCCTTAATGCCTGTACATCTGTCGGGATATATTTCATCAGATTGGCAACCTCCACAGTGGCATGACCTTCGCGTTGACAAACATGGTCTTCAAAATGTCCGTTCCCCGCCCAGCCATGACACCGACCTCGCAGATTTACTAGTCTAGCTCCTGGCCAAGCAATTCGGGATTTAGAGCCAGGTAGAGGTCACAGCGGGTCGATTTAACGTCTGTGTTCATGTGAAGGTGTTGTCGATATAACGGTCTGTCAACGTAATGGTTGTCGGAGTGATGGGGGGGGGGGGGGCGTCTGTTTCCAATTTGTACACTGCGGCCTCACCCCAGGACACACAAAACATACAAGTACTTAAATCATAAGGTAGGTGCCACCAGTGGGACAGCAACGTGGGCCTGTTCGTCAGGGTATCTCACACGCTAATTGTTTAGAAAATATTTGTAATTAACAACAACAGTTAAAAAGGCGTGTTATGCCAATGTGTGAGAGAGGGTGAGTCACTCTCTTGTGTTCCACTGCTCGTGAATTGATTTTGAGCTCAGTGCGAGTCGCGAGGACGCCGCGCGGGTGAGTCACGACCTTGCCCTATTGTGTATGTTTTTCTGCCTTTGCAACACGTGACGGATTTTTCATTCAAGGCGTTTTCTAGTAAAGCAAATATTCCTGTATGATTAGTGGATAAGAGGTTCTAGCAATCAGTAGCAAATCTCTTCAGATTGATCCTGCCTTGAACAACACACATACAAGCCAACACTTCAGGAGAGGAAAGTGGAGATTTCAAATAAATAATCAGGAGAATGTATTTCTCCCATTGACTTCTATTGAGGCCTGAATTGGGCCTGTTGGCGTGGATGGGACTTGTAAGTGGGCTGCTGCAGGGTCGGATATTGGAAATGCAAATAATCATTCCTCCTCCCAGGTTAGGAGCAGGGACGAAGCACTGTGGACGGCGGAGGGAATGGGGCCAACTTGTGCACTGGCCTCCAGGAGCAGCTTCCTGGCAATGCATACTCCGACTCAAACAAGCCCGCTCCCTGCGGCTGAGGCCTCCTGAGCAATTGGGTTTTTGCTGCAGGAATCGGGAGGCGAGAGAGTAGCCTTGAAATCGGTAGTCTCCCGCCTGAGTCAGGAGAGTTGGCATGTATGCGAATATGTATCTATTATTTTTGCGGTGCCGGCCATTGTTAGACGCATACCACTGTTTCCATCGCATTGTTCTAGAGTCCTCACTTCTGCCGCATGCGTAGTGCAGGGAACATGATTCCAGTCATCCTTTTCAGATGCAGCTACAGACCACCCGCCAGATAACAAAAACTGAACTGCATGAACTATTTTGCACTGACCTTTGCACCACTGTGCAACCGAGTCTAAATGTCACATTGTATTAGGCAATGCACATTTCGTGTTTACTGTTACCCACTGGTGCAGACACTGGTCAAGAATTTCAGCTCTGCCATACATTTAATTAACAGATGTTGGTTCTCGGAACAGATTGGCTCAGCAACATTGCTATCAATACCAACTATTTCTATTAGTCGGGTAACTGAACAATATTTTTTTATTTTTACTATCAGAACCACAAAAGTAATACATATACGTTACTCAATATACAATAGCAGCTAAATACATTTGCCCTTGTATCCCGAATATATAAAACGTCACTTCATGTGTTTGAAGTCATATTTCCAAGGAGTTGCATTTTGTTCTGTATAAAACACAAAGACTTTTAGACTTGTCTAGTTTCATGTCATTGCCAAATACATTTAATAATTTCAAACTTTCTCGAATTAATGATGTTTCTTATTTTCACTCAAAACATAAAAATTTGGTATTTGGCTAAATAGCATAATATTCAATCTGATGTGTGCCAGAATACCAATGACAAAAATATGTCTTACAACAATATTGTATCCAGACTATAGTCAGGCACAGTATAATCTATCTATCTATCCATACACATATATACATGTATTTATACATGTATATATATATGCATATATATATACTATATATATATTATATATATATATATATATATATATATATATATATATATATATATATATATATATATATATATATATAGGCTAGTGTATCTTTACCATAAAATCCATGCCTACAAACCAAACCTTGAAGAACTATATATAGTCAAAGTATACAGATATAAAGTTAGAAAAAGTAAATGTATACTTACCTGCATTTGCCAACCTTCACTATATTGTAGCAGTAGGCATTCTGGATACTATATTTTTATTAGAATATATTTAAAACTCTGTATTCTGGTAGTTACAATTCATTCAGTGTTAGCATTTCGCATTTACCTGTAGATAAGGACTTCATCATCGGAGCAGTTGTACTGCAGTTGATACATTTTAACCTTCGGTGCAGACTTGCTCACTGACCATTTGACCAACGCTGAGGTAGTTGCTATTTCTGACACCACAACCGCTTTCTCTGGTGCGGTTTTCACCTCCCCTCGGTTGGAACGACTCGAGCTGGTGATGTCAGAAAGCCGCGACTTGGGTGGAGCTGTTCGGCCAGTTCCATTACTAAGGTGGGGGAGCTGAATTATTGACAGCTCAATGTTCGCGGTGGACTCTCCAGCAGCGTTGTCAGCAATGCACGTAAACGTACCATAATCCTTAGAAGTTGTTATGAGGATATCCAGAGTACCATTGTCGTAGATTATTGTTCTCGAAGAATTGCCAATGATTTGATCATCCGGGGCCACCCAATGTATGACCGGAGCTGGATCACCAATGGCTTTGCACTTTAGTGAGGCGGTTTGCCCTTCGAGCACCAGAAGCTTGTGAGTGTGTTGTGTAATAAGAGGTGGTTCACACACAAACTCCCCTTCTTGAACATGCCAAAAGTATTTGCCTTTCAGGGAGGGGGGAGAAGCACATGTTTCCATATCATCTTCCCGTTCCATTCGCCGCAACCACACAAGCTCACAGTTGCAATGCAGTGGGTTGCCACCGAAGCTCAGCGACAGGGGAGGTGAAAATGGGGTGGTTTCAATGTCATATAGTTGTGATCTTGCAAATATTGGATCTGGGGGCAGCTTTTTAAGTCTGTTAGAAGTCAAATCCAATCTGGCCAGTTTGTGCAGATCCGAAAATGTGCCCTCTGTGATAAAACTAATAAGATTGTGGTCCAAGCTGAGCTGATGTAGGTTTATCATCTTCCTGACAGCTTCCCAGGGAATGCTCCCCAGATTGTTATAGGAAAGATCCAAATCTTCTAGAGTAGGGACAAAATCCTCAAAGGCCTCATCTGAGATGCTGCTCAGCTGGTTATTGTTCATGATCAAGTGTTGGAGATTTAAGAGGCCCCTAAAGATGTCATCCCCAAGGCCCATCATTCGGTTGCTGTCTAAGTGCAAAGATCGCAGGCTCTCCAGATCAATGAAAGAATATGGCTGGATATAGCTGATCGTGTTCCTTGATAGGGTCAGGTCCACCAGCCCTGTCATGTTGGCAAAATCCTGCCTGCTGATGTTTATGATGAAGTTTCCCCCAAGCCTCAGTTCCACCGTCCTTCGGTCTATGTCTACAGGAACAAAAAGGAGGCCCTTTGACGGACACAGCGTCCCAAGCGACTCCGACAGGTTTTGACAGACACAGTATTTTGGGCACGCGTTGATCACAGCTGCCATTCCAAACACCAGGATACCGCAGAGCAATTTTTCCATCGTAAATCAGGCAATGGCACCTGAAACAAAGTAAACACAACCCATGGGTTTATCTTATGCATTTACAAGCAAAGGTACACTTTTTTTAAAAATTGGATTTAACACTGACTTTTTACTGGATGATGTTACAAGGAATATTACACACAGTAACGGAAAATATTTATTATTATATTGATGAAATGATAGAGCACCTTTCCTGTCACCCATTGAGAGGTACACCACTCACAAAATGTCAAATATCACCTTCATTGATGATGGAGTACGAGGTGAAAGCTGAACTCCAGGTGTCAAACATCCCACAGAGACATCCCTTTGCATGAAACACGTTCACCTGGATTTGGTGGGCAAGAGGCACTTCACGCCCTCCAGCCTCTTTACCCGACCCTGCAGTGTGGAACCAGTTACCCTCCCAACCACATCACCTGCGCTCACTCGTTCACTCACTCACGTCAGAGGATGGTCGAAAAATCATTTGTTGTGAAAACAGAGAAATCACAGACCTAGGTCTGCCTGGACGACAAACAGCCTAAGTAATTTGTAAATAAAGCACCATATAATCAACGCCCAAAATAAAATAACCAACACTTCCGTCATCTTCCCAGAAATCTAATACAGTGGTTTACAACCCATGTGTGGTTTACAACCCATGGTGAAGAGAATGTTTACATGGAAGTGGTCCTGATTGTTTTCCTTCTAAAAGCTGCTATTAAAGGAACACAACACATCTGCGGATAAAATTGTAATAGAGTGTAGTGGCTTCATTTCTTCAGATAATTACGGTAACGTAAGTAACTTACCCTATAAACCCCTGTTGAAATCACAGGAAGTGACCTTAAACATGTTTCACAGAGTAGGTGGGCATTGTTCATTTCTATCTGTACTGAATGCACAAGGATGAAGCATGATAAACACTGGATGATAGAAACCCCCAAGAACCAACTAGTAAACTAGAAAAAACTACATACTTACCCACTGTTAAATTAGCAGGAGCAATACTGTGACAAATGTTTGGTGCAAAAATAATTCGATTTCTAGCCTTTCCGCACCATACACAAGAGCGTGTTCTAAGGATGAAGAAATGTCCAGGTGAAAACGGTTAAAAACGCAGAAATGATGATGTGGTGGAGAAATATTTTTCCTGGCACCTTTGTGGCATCTTTTCACAATTGCTCAGAGGCAATCTTGTAATGGGTCAGAATTCCCCAAACCCAGAAGTTCCAATACCTACTGGTACCCAAAGTATTGGTTCTTTGAGGTGCAGGAATGCTCATGTCGAATATTCCTGCATTACTCGTTGTATACTCCTAAAAAGTTGAGACTACTGTTTAATATTCGAAGGCAAAAGAACTGCGCACAAAGGGCCGTATTTATACTCCGTTTGCGCCGAATTTGCGTCGTTTTTTTCGACGCAAATTCGACGCTAAACTAACGCCAACTAACGCCATATTTATACTATGGCGTTAGAGGCGAATAGCGCTAAAGTTCCCGGAATGTGCGTAATTTTTTAGCGTGAACCCCTTCCTTGCGTTAATGATATGCAAGGGAGGCGTTCCCGTCTAAAAAATGACTCCCAGGCCTTTACGTGGTATTTATACTCCCGGGCAAAAGAGACGCCCGGGAGTGGGCGTGGCTAAAAACGGCGCATTTGCGCCGCTTTTTAACGCCTGGGTCAGGCATGGCGTTAAGGGACAAGTGGGCTCAAAATGAGCCCAGAGTGCCCTCCCCTGCCCCCAGGGACCCCCCCTGCCACCCTTGCCCACCCCAGGAGGACACCCAAGGCTGGAGGGACCCACCCCAGGGACATTCAGGTAAGTTCAGGTAAGTATTTTTTTATTTTTTTTTTATAATTTTTTTTGGCATAGGGGGGCCTGATTTGTGCCCCCCTACATGCCACTATGCCCAATGACTATGCCCAGGGGACAGAAGTCCCCTGGGCATGGCCATTGGGCAAGGGGGCATGACTCCTATCTTTACAATGATAGGAGTCATGTTGATGGGGGATGGGCGTCGAAAATAAATGGCGCAAGTCGGGTTACGATGATTTTTTCGACGTAACCTGACTTGCCCCATTTTAAGACACCCATGCGCCATTTTCCCCCTACGCCGGCGCTGTCTGGTGTACGTGGTTTTTCTCGCGCACACCAGGCAGCGCCGGTCTGCTTGCGCCGGCTAACGCCATTCAATAAATATGGCGCCCGCATGGCGCTTCAGAATGGCGTTAGCCGGCGCAAAACTTTTTGACGCTAAACTGCGTTAGCGCAGTTTAGCGTCAAAAAGTATAAATATGGGCCAAAGTGTGCCTCTGCAGAGGCACTTTGCAGACAATTTTACAGTTGCTGAAAAAGAGGGCAGAAAGCCAAACACGACTGTGCACAAACATGTGCACACATCATATATTCCAGATCCAGCAGTTCCTTTAGTTAACTTAGACTGGCGGTAAAACAGTGTTAACAATTCTCACTCTATCTGTTCCTGACACTGATGAAACATCAGTGAATTACGGTTTCGTATTTTAGTTTGAGATAGAGGGGCCAGGCTACCAAAACACCCCGAGACTGCAGCAGGGTTTCTATGCACCATGTGTTCCTTTGGTCACTTCTGAATTAAAAAGGATGATATACCCTTGTGCGGCCCATTCTGTAATAGCCACTCTGTGAGTGTATGTTGCATGCCCATACAATGTAAATGGGGGCTTTCCTCTTTTGTATGGGAAAATGGATCCATGCAAATGAGGGAATATAGTGCCCATCTTATCAAAGAGCAAAGAGGCTCTTAGACAGTTCATTAACTAGACAGTTGAGGCCAGTGCTTAGTTTGTAAATAAAAACGTGCAGGTGCCCAAAGCCTTCCTCTTAAACATGCGGCTGCTGCAATTAAATGTGCAAACACGGAATACAGAGGCAGCGTAATCCAGAAGCCATCTCGGGCCTCTTCAATCCATTTGCAGCCACTCCCGCCCCTTCAGCTCACTCTTGCGTCTTTCCACTTTCTCTCATTGTGAGGCTTTTTTGTTTTTCTCTTCCTCCATCTTTCCCATATGTGTCTTTCGCTCACAGTAAATTCCTGAGGCAGAAAAATAAGTGCCAACACTCAAAAATAAGTGCTGGTGCTCCGCACCAGATCCAACAAGCACAAATTATACACTGGAGGAGGTACAGATGATACCAGGACTCCCAGAGGTCCCTATGAGAAGAGTTCTGTCACAGAGTACACACAATGTAGAAATAGCTGCTCCGCCTTGCACAGCAGCATTTTCCTCACTACAGGCGCAAGCTCTTAGAGTTTGAGCCTAGAGATGTGTAGAACAGATGAAGTGGCAAAATCAGCCATTATTCTTGCCCACCTGCAAGGCAAATTTCAGTCGCCAAGAAGAATGAAAAACACATAAATTGATTCTGAAAAGGTGGCCAATCAGGTTGCAGTTGCTTTAAAAAATTGATTGGTCTTACTTTCAACCAATCAGAATAGGGCTTGCAGGAGGCACTTTCTGATTGGCTCCCAGCAGCATTTAGCCCTGAGATGGACTACTCAGTCTAATGTGCAGGACAGCAATCCTGCCGCTGTCCATGGTGCCTTGAGCTATATCATCTGCTGTTCACATGGTAGGCAGATGTGAATCCTCCAAAAGGTGGTTATGCTTAAAATAAGCTTCTGCTAGCCGCAGACTAGATAAATATATCTACTCCATACACACCTCTGCTGAAGAGAGCACATTTTGGTAAGCAAGGGTATTCAATGAGAATTCGTGATAGCACAGACGGGAACTATACACTGGTTTTGGTGGCACCTGAAAGGTAAAATAAGGGTCTCTTATTTCAAAGTCAAAACACTGTCAGAAATATGACAGCCCCTCGTGGAGGTATTGTACACAGAAGAGTTCTAGTGGTAGTATGAATATGAGTATTTTCCTTGGCTAACACCATCTTCTGATCCTACAGCGTCATTAAAAGACCCAGGAACCATTTCCGACAGAAAAAATATTCCTTATACAAAACCCAATACAAAACAATAACTCACACACCTAATGCAATGCATATGGCCTCCCTATCTTTATACTGATCACTAATAACACCTAAATCCAAAATGCAATCAAATAACAACCATTCAAACGAATAAATGATACTAAATTCATAGTTGTCTCTATCAATGTGGTAATGGTAATAAGATCTGAAATGCCATCTGTGAGATGGTTTACAGTACTTGGTGTTGTATCTGTTTCATTAAGGATGAGGTCACGAGCTTTGTATTTTTGTGTATGTTATGGTTTACACAGCTTTTGTACAAGTTATGGGTTGTGCACATTTGAGTATTACTCAGTTTGAATTCACAACCACAACTGTTCATTACCTGTCATTTAGGTGAAGTTGTCAGGTTGTATTAAATATAATTTAAGGTGTTATCACCCAAGCTAAACATAGCATCACTTTAATCCCTTTTAGAATATATATTTCTTCCTTGTCAGTAAAAGAAATGTGGCCCAATAACATGTTATTTAGATTTTACTAACAAGCATGCATTCACACTTTTATTGCTACAGTGCAAAGGAAACATTTGAGTGTATTACCATAGTACAGCAAATGTCCTGGGAAACACACGTTTTACTCCCTCACAGAAAGCATGGTAACAGTTACTTTACACAAAAAAAAACAAGTCTTTTAATTGTCACTATATTTCTTAGGTATAATTTAACCTTGTTATTCTAATTCAACACCTTTCATCCTAATTTAGAATAAATACATTTATTCAAACAAATACACGTAAAAAATGCTTATACTTGGAAATGCAAAGAGTATGATATGCTATCCATTACCATTGTTGAGTTATAAGTCATGCCCCCTCCCTTCATCCAACAATAATACATCTATGTTTACCTTCTTTTACAGTATTTAATATGTCATTAGAAATATTATATTTTTGTCATAGATCAAATATGCTGGGGGGAAATCTCTGCTCCACTGCATGGCGTCTGTATTGATCTAAGGTTGACAAATCACAGAAACTACTAGTCTAGGGCTTCCAGGTCATCGCCGTTCAATGTTCTTCCTGCTCGTTTGTAATTCACACTTCTCTGGGTCAAAGTCGTAGGGAAATCGATTTTTGTCAGGTCAGATCAATATACTGTTCTTGAAATGACAAGCCGATCCTTTCTTTGTAATTGAAGGTGTGATGTATAGAAGACCTTCACATGAAATACTGTTCCCAAAGATGCTTCATTTTATGAAAGTGGTAAAGGTCCGAGAGACACAAGAACTCTTCTTTTTGGAACTTAATGCCCTGTATTTGTGAACCTGCAGTTACATGTCTGAAGACCTTAGTGATAATTCCCTATTATGGTACCCATCAGTCAGACATTGGCCTGATAGATGTTGAGGGCAACTTTGTAGAAGCATGTGACAAATCTCTTGACTGAAAGTAACTGACTTGAGTAGTAGATAGTTCTTTGCATTGCTGGGCCTATTTGTTTATCATAAAACCTGCCAGAGTTTTTAACTGACAGGGGTCAATCAAATGTTTTAAAATAAAGTTGAAAATCTACAAATTTGTTGATTCCCTGCTATGCATCGCATAGATTTATGGATTAGGGGGGATACATAAAATTCCCAAGGAAGTCAATGCAATCCACAGAGTTCCACACACATTTCTCCTTTAAGGCTATTCTAGAGTAATATTCACACGACAATCAGTAGGAGTAAGTCCAGTGTAAATTTCGTTTAACAGATTAAACTTATTTCCCCGATGCGAAACTCCTTGCCCTTTACAACCCTGAAAAAAATCGCAGTGTTTGGGAATCTTGTGCAAACCATTTACTCTTTTGCTCAAACTGTTTCCAATGCTCGTTTACATGTATAAATGGGTGGAAAAACATCAGGAACCAGGTGAACCTAAAAAATACCACTTTGGACCTCATTACAAAGGCATCTTTATTATGACTGTAACATAACACGATTTACTGTCCATCAGAAGTATGCAATTTGTGGGAGCACGGCAAATCTATTTTCTTTCCAATGGAGATTTCAGTGGATGAAAACAACTGAAATCTCCATGCGCAGTCAGAGAAATGGCGAGAAATTACCGGGAGGAAGCGGACCCAGAATTGCCAATTTTCTGTTAATTCCTCATTTCTTATTTGACATTCTAAGCACAACTCATAATTAGCCAGATTATCATATCCCTCTGGTATCAGTAGGCCCAGGGGTGGAGAGATACCACTCCAGTTTCTGGGCTGCTTGCAATGAGGGCCTTTGTGTTTTTTGTATACTTTCTAACATCCATCCACTTGTCACCCCTGTAAATATTCAGCTTTCTACCTTACCTCTCAAAGCACTTCTGTAGAATGTCTACTATACAACAAACCTAAATCACACTGTGCGTACTACATGGCTTCAATAAAAAATGAATTGCCCAAAACTGTACTAAATCAACAATTATAGTTGGGGAAAAAACTTTGTACATCTGGCCCTAAGTTACTTGTTTGCGTTTTATCCCAAGATTAAACACTTGTATAATATGACTGTATCAGGTCTGGACAGGCTAATGTTTTTAATTTAAAGCATTTATTTAATTTTTACATAAACCATGTGATATGGCATAATTATCATAGTTTTCAATGATCTATGCATACATAGCTCTATAGAATCAATTCTATACATACTCAAGCATAGACAATGCATTCGCATTCACAAATCTCACATGTATATAGATAATGTTCTTTAAAACATAATTTCAAGTTGAACATTCATTAAAACAGACACTTTATAGTAACACCTTTGTATAATTCATTTAGACAATGTAAAATAACTGAATTATCGCAAAGGTGTAACGATGAAGGGTAAATAGTTACACTTGAGATAGTCACTTAGAAGGTATTTGAACTGACTGTGAAAAGAAGGTGTTTTCAATTTTAATAATATTTGTGGACAATGAAACTATATGGATATTTTGTCTTGATCTAGATATTGTTTGCCTATAGAGATGTATTTATGCCCTGTTTGAGTGGAATCTGGTTCTGAAGAAGGTGCACCACATATTGGTTACAAAACCAAAAGGTTTGTCGACCAGATTAAGATATATGTTACATCCAAGATATCAGATGCTTATAGGAATTGTGGTTTAATTAATTTTCGACTTGAGATGATATTTTAAGGAACGTTGTTTAAAGAAATATATATCAATTATGTTACATTGCATGGATTACGTAAAAGTGAAAGAAATGTGTTCAGTGAAACTAGTGCTTTGTCCTCAGTTAATTCAGCCATATTGGACACGTGGGTAATCTTTCCATAAAGAGTGTCTGATCCTCGTTGTCTCATTGGGCTCCAGTCTGGGAGCACTGCATAATTTACATATAAACCTAATTAATTCACTGACATAGTCAGACACACTCATCACAACTGCTAGGTCCATGTAGGGAGATAACCCAGTGCCCATAATATATTGCCCAACAAATGTTAAAAAAAATTATGGACGTTCGTGACACATCAGACTTTGTGAAGTCATATGCATTGTGTTCCAATCTGTATTGTCAAAGAGAAAATTGATTTCTAGTTAAGAACAAAGCCGGAAACCGGGAGTAAAAATATTTTTTACTAGTGCTGAACGATGCGCTCACTTTCTAGGCATCGGACAACTGCATTATAAAGATGATTACTTAAGAATTGTTTGTACATACTTATCTATATGCAGTGTGCAATACCAGCATCCCACTCTTTGGAACCATAAGATTTGAGGACTGAAGTTTATCCAAAGTTTCTGACTCTGGACTTCTAGGGATCTTTTACAGTACATTAGTTGTTGAATCAGCAGAGCAGAGGATGATGGGCGTGGCCAAGAAGGCCAAGGTGGAGGATGATACCTAGCTGGGCTCCACTCCACTATCCCGTCATATGTGAAATATCAAGAGGCCCAGCTGCCATTGGCTCCCCTAGTCACCTGTTGTTGTTGCTGGACTCGATGGGGAGGCCGCTGGGACACACAGGAGGCTAGAGGCAGTCGCTGATGATAGTGACTGAACCCGGGATACCAGGACACGGAGGGGCCTGTCGAGGCCTTGAGTAATGAGCAGCCACAGCACCTGTTATTGGGTGCCGGGACCCCTACTTCCTCTTTCACTCTATTCCTCCTTCAATCTTCCAGGGTCACTATGGAGGATTGTGGTGTGGTGGTGGAAGTCTGGGGGCCACCGGAGGAGCGCTGCCTGCTACCCTGCCCACATGGACTGGTTCGAAGAGAGGACCCGGGTACCGGTGCTGAAGGGTGACACCTCCGTACAGCTGCATCGGAACACCTAATTGGAGCCTGTGGGCAGTGAAAGCCTCATTGGATTACCAAAATGTCATTCCGGGTTTCACTCACTCACTCACCCCGCTTGCCCGAGCTTCATGGGGACTAGAGCGGTGACCAGCAGCCTAGCATGATGCGTCTGGCAGACTGCTCGACCACCTCCCAGGAGCTTCACGTGTCGCTGGAGACTCACCTGCAGATAAGATCTCATTGGGGTATGGCATGCGCTGCGGGCTGCAGAGATAGTTGTGGGCATACTGCCCCCCAGGAGTTATAAACATGCAGTACAGGCCCATGATGCGGGCAGGAGGTCCACTCCTCTTAATTTCAGACTATATATTAACAGCACACTTAGGCCTTACTGCGGGGACCAAATCTATTGCCTCGCCTTAGGGGCAGACCTGTAGAGCTGTATCATACCCGGGACAGTAGCTTTACGTAGATGATATGCTCCTTTACCTTAATGACATCCATGTAGTCCTGACCACCATTGAACGATTGCTTACAGATTCGCTGAGGTATTGGCCCTTAAAGTAAACTGGGGTAAATCTTTCCTGTTCCTATTTTCTGCTACCAGACCTGACCCTGCATTACATATCAGCAGAGTTCCTGTGGCCTGGCAGCTGACCACGTTTCACTACCTGGGAATCCATACTTACCACACAGAAATAGACGGTAGCCTAATTCATGCTATATCCAGCCTAAGGACACAAATAAGATTCTGCAAGACCTTTTCATAGTTGGTAGTGGGCCGAGTGGCTTCTCACCAAGATGGTTATATTATCACACCTTCTGTACTATTCGGCAACTTGCCCTGATACATCAACAAACTCTTTTTCACTCATTGGAGTGCTTAACTGATGATTTTAAATGGCACACAACACGGTGTACGGTGGCCCTCAGTAAACTATACCTCCCAGCAGAGTGTGGTGGACTGGGTGGGCCAACTTTTGAACATTACTATCTAGCCTCACAACTGCTTAGGGTGGTGTGCAGAGTTGCAGTTTGTCAGCCTGAGGATACAGCTACTGTCCTCCCCTCGTGGGATCTAGAGTGTCTGTTTCGAGGTGCGTGGCGGTGCTTCTGTAGGAGCCTCTTTCTTACCCGAACAATGACCCCCTAAGCACTACCACTGCTCAGCACACCGTGGGGAGGTGTGGTGACCTACCTAGGGGAACTAGGTTCCTGGCACGCAGCTGGGCTCCACAGTGTGGGATATTTGTATCAGGATTGCACCCTCAAAGCAATAGAGGACCTTGTGGCCAAGGCCAAGCTCCCGCCAGGTCAATTCCTTTTACTCAGTCCCCTCATACAGACACTGGGGCCCACTGTAGGGACTTGCAGTAAGAGCCACCGCTGCAACATACCATCTAGTACCTATATGTAATGGGACGCGGTTGTCACTTGACACGATTGCTGGCTACTTCACTGCACACTCATGCCCCTATCCTCCTCACTGCTCTGCATGTGTGCTGGGATTCCGACTTGGGCCGCCCCTCTACAGATAAAGAATGGCAGGAAATAGTGGCTTGCCCTACCCTAGTACCCCACAATGCCCGCTTCAAATTAATACAGCTTTATATAGTACACAGGGCTTATTTAACCCCCCAGAAAATCAAACGCTATTTTCACTGTACAAATGCTGCCTTCCCCCGGTGCCTCATCCCAAATGCAGACCTTTTGAACATGTTTTGGACATGCCCACTGCTTGCCTGATACTGGCAGGACGTTACGGCACATTTGACGCGATGTACAGGCCTCTCTGCATTATTCTCCTAGTTAAATGCCTTATTACCCACAAATGGAAATCGGCGGCCCTCCTTACACCCTCAGCCTGGGCGATCTCAATTGCAGCCTGGGCACAGGCGGAACCTACAGCCTTGTGCAGATAGGAAACTAGGGCCCTGATTTATACTTTTAGACACAAACCTGCGCTGGCACTGGTTTGCATCAAAAAGTATACCGCCGGCTAGCGCCATTCCTGGAGGCCAGCCGGGGGTCATATTTAAGCTATGACACAGACCCAGTTAGCATCAGAATTAGTGATGCTAACCGGGTGGGAGAGGCGTAGGGGAAACCGGAGGTTGTACGTTAAAGAAAGGCGCTAGTCAAGTTAGAGTAAAAAAAAAAGACTCTAACCTGATTAAAGTCATTATTTCCATGCACAACCCCCATGGACATGACTCCTGTCTAAGTAAAGACAGAAGTCATGCCCCCAGCCCAAGTTAGCCCCCCCTATGGCACGTTGCAAAAAAAATAAAAATACTTACCTGGACTTACCTGGGATGGGTCCTCCCTCCTTAGGTGTCCTCTAGGTGTGGGTGTCCCTGGCGGCAGGGACGGGCACCTGTGGGAGGTTTCCATGGTCTCTGACCATGGAAAAAGGCCCACAGGTCCCCTAACGCCTGCCCTGACCCAGGAGTTAAATAATGGTGCTAAGCAAGCATAGCGCCATTATTTAAGGCCCTCCTCCTCCAGTGCGTAATTTTGTGAACGGGAGGATAAATAAGGCACCTGGGCCTTTGAGTCATTTTCTGCCCCAGAACGCCTACCTTGCATCTCATTGACGCAAGGTAGTTTTCCGCAGGCAAAAAGTGAACTTGAATCCATTATTGTGGCGCTAAACATGTCTAGCGTCAAAATATAAGTTGAGAGTTTAGTTTACTCCGGATTTGCGTAAAAAACAAAATGACGCAAATCCAGTGCAAACAGAGTATAAATATGCCCCTAAAGGCTTACCCAAATACCCCATATCTGATAATATCTGATAGTTTGGATACTCTACTGGAGAAACGGCATGAGGATCTGCAACTGGACAAACACCCCCCTTAGAACTCACTACTTGCAGTCCTCAGTTGCACACCACTCACTGCTGCTACCTGGGATTCCTGCTTGCCCACTGCATACTATGAAAACCAACTCATGTATAACTTTGCCTGAACTCAATTGTCGTATTGTTAATTCTGTCACATCAAGTGGGTGCAGGCCAGTGCTTAATTTGTGATTGTTGTTTCCGGTGCTCAGCACCAGCACTTATTTTTGAGGGCTGGCGCTTATTCTTCTGCCCCAAGCATTTGCTGCGAGCAAAAGTCACATATGGGAAAGAGGGAGGAAGAGAAAAACGAAAAAGTGTCACAAAGTTAGAAAGCAGAAAGCTGCAACAGTGAGCTGAGGGGGCATGGAGTGGCTGTAAATGGATTGAAGAGGCCCGAGATGGCTGCAGGATTATGCTGCCTCAGTATTCTGTGTTCGCACATTTCATTGCAGCAGCCCCAGGTTTAAGAGGAGGGCTTTGAGCACCGGCACGTTTTTATTTTCAAATTAAGCACTGGTGCAGGCATGTTACTTTCGTTACAGTTACAGATAGTTTTTGTTATATTGTACACCTGGCAGATGTAAACATCACCTCTGTTCAGGTGCACTCACTTCAGTACCTCCCACAACACCACAAACAGCTTACTAGCTTTCCATTTGTTTATAAAGCTCAGTTGATCATACTGCTGTATTGTATGGTACTAGGCTATACCACCTGCAGCATACATGTTGTATGAGATGCTCTGAATGTTGTTACATGCAAATGTCGATGGCAAAGTGCCAATGAAAACTATTTTTAAAAAACAGAGCAGAGGATAATTGCAGGTTTTTGGCTGTGACATAGTGGTATGGTAATGCTGTCAGAGCCATTGCCCCAATATCCTTTGTTATGTGTATTCACTAACTTTGGAGACATTTGCTATCTCTGCAGAAAGTCTGTGACCAGAGTAGCTTTGCCCTAATGTGGGGTACCCAGTCCCAAGTTTTACAGGTGAAAATGTGATCTTCCTCTCTCTTGCATGAGGGCTCATGCGTCCTATATAACCTGCTTAAGGGACACAGAATGTATCACTTCACTTTCCATGCCACCTATTGAGGTGTTAGGGCATATCATTACTGCAGAGTATTTGAAATGGCTGAAACAGGAAAGAGTGGCAGGGCAGCAAAGATCTCTGAATTAAGTATGCGTGTCCCAGGCCCTCCATTGATCCATGATTGTTCATGTTTCTGTTCCATTCCAACCTCCACCCTCTATTTTTGTACTAAATGTAGGCATACATTTTAGGAGATGATCCATATTGTTGTACCAAGGCACACCATAAGGGTCTGATTCTTATTGTTGTGTCAATAAGAATTCCAATTCAACATAGGTATATGGTAACGTTTTAATTCATCCAAGTATTCCATATGGTAACATCCATCATAAATCCAGAGATACAACGGTCTTTACTGGCTATGTATGGTCTATCTGTTTTTACATCATTGTGATCACGGGTCTCAAATTTTGGGTGATCTATGTAAAGGGTACTCTTTTTTCGTCCATTTTAGAATTCTACTGTAGATGCATATATATACACTTTTTCTTGTATGTATCCTTTACAGCCTTGAGGAAGTCATGTGGACGAAACACGCATTGGATGTTGTATCTCTGGACTTATGATGGATGTTACCATATGGAATACTTGGATGAATTAAAACGTTATCATATACCTATATTGAACTGAAATTCTTATTGACACAACAAGAAGAATCGGACCCTTATGGTGTGCCTTGGTACAACAATACGGAACTTTCAAGTAGCATTTGATTTTTCAAATGATACTACTTCATCCTTAGTGGCTGGATGCTTACCAGCTGGGCACCCTTTATGTTACTAGAGACTAATGTACTGATTTTGTTTGCTATACCACAGTATACTTATGTGGAGGTGCGAACTTCGTGCACAGCCACTGTCCTTTGTTTCTAGTTTAAGAGATGATGATAGGCGTCAGAAATGATCGTTTGTATCAGTGTATTAGTGATTCCCCTTTGTTCGGATCAGACTGAAATTCCTTGCTATGGTAGGGGAGAAAGAGCAGGAGAGGCAGGCACTGTCCCCCGCATCCGCTGTAGTTTGACACATCTGCAGTGCTGGTTCTGAGCTGATTTATAGTTTCATCAATATCATCTCCTCTGCTCACAGCTGAGCCCCTGCTGTCACTGTGCCTGCAGGGTTTCTTCACAGGTCACCTCATCAAAAGCTCTCAAGGAACATCGACGCGGCCATTATTGAGCTCTCCCGTCATTCACAGCCGGTCCCAGAGCTCACAGAATGGATACAGGACAAAAGAAGCTTTGTACAGGACATGCAGATTTGTGACGCTCCTAATTATTCCACAGCACACTTTGGGGTATATTTAAGAGCCCCTAGTGCCACTTAAGTGCCACCATAGCATCATTTATTTGACGCTAAGGCAGCACTAAATTGGCATTTTCCTGGCGCCATATTTACAAACTGAAACCAAAGCATGCATTGAGCCACCTTGTAAACCCTTGCGCCGTATTATGCTTGTGCCAGGCCTAATTTATGAAAGGGGGGCGTTACCCCATGGGGGGGGGAGGTGTAAAAATGGCGCAAGGAAATCTAGAAGATTTCCTTGCGCCATTTTTCACTGCACATTTAACGTCTGCTCAGAGCAGGCACTAAAAGGGGGCATACCATTATTTATAATGAGCCCCTAAGTACTCTGCAGGAGTAGCGGCAAAATGTTGGCGCTACTCCTGCAGAGTACATCAATAGCATAAAAAAATGACACTATTGCCCCCTACCCTGCGCCATGGTGAGCCGTATTTTAGATACAGCGCACACATGGTGGCAGTAGGGGGAGGCTAAGGGGAGCAAGGAAAGTGGCGCTGCACTGAGTGCAGCACCACGTTCCTCAAATCTGCCCCTTAATTTGGCATTTTGGGATACTGCTAAGACAGATGCATGGCTTTTTAAGCATGTCTGGATTCATTACCCCTTGTAGTTACAGAAAAAGTTTTGATAGGAAACTGCTCAGTCTGGAGCAATTTACCACCATGGCCTGATTTGTATTTGAGAATTATTATGTTTATTGCTACGTTCGAGCTTCTTACCTACTGGGTTATGGGTTAGCCATCATGCACTGGTTTTATCAAGTTTCTCAAGTTAGAGGTCAGAAACCACCTAGGATCTTATTGTAATCACCCTGGTGTGAAGGATGTTAATTCTGCCCCATACACTCAACCATATAGAGGATGTAGCCCTACGGCCTGGAGGGGAGGCTGACTTTGAATATGGGGAACCAAGTTCCAATCCCATCTGTCAGCTCAACATCTTGTGATTCTGGGCAAATCAGTAAATCTCCTCATGCTTTAAAAATGGAATTGGTGCTCTTGTAAAGTGCTCCAATGCTCTTGGGTGAGTTCACGCTAAATAAAACTTACAAAATAAAATAGATAAATGTTGAGAGTCCTATTGACTACAGATGTGTGAATTAAAGGGGATTCTGAGCTGAAAACAGTTTCTTGAGCCAAAAATGTTGTATCCTAAAGCAAAACTGCCACCCCATAGGGTGATGATTAACTATAATGAAGGAGCCTCACACCATAAGAAAGCAAGTTTGCCCCTCCCATGTCAAGTTACTCTAATAATAACACAATGATGTGGCACTACACAGAAGGGGTAACCGTTTTAGAAAGTGCATATGGGGCAGAGTCTGTATAAGAAATAGAGAATGCACCCTTTACAAGAAGGAACCACCACTCTAGCCAGGGTAAGTCAGATACCCACTTTAAATTAACCTGTGCTCATCCTCTGGTAGCTTGGCAGGCTTAACTTAAGAGGCAATGTGTATTTGTTCAACACACACAGTAGCACAATGAAACCACCACAGAAAAACTCCACACAGGTTTAGAAAAATAGAGAATATTTGTCTGAGTAAAATGAGACCAAAACAGCAAAGATCCAATCAGTAGAAGTCAAGGTATTCATTTTTAAACATTAAACCAAAAATACTGCTTAGAAGTCATTAGTTGTCAAAAGGTTACTTGAGGTCGCGAGGGACCAGTACATATCCAGGGCTCAGACCGACTACGATACAGGATAGGCTGGCTACAGAACCCACACAGGGTCCGCTGAAAAGTACCTTAATTGGAGCACAGTGTCGAGGGCATGATGTGTTGGCTCCGATTCACGCAGTCAGGTTGATATGTCATCTTCGAGCCTCGTAATCGGGTCCTGCGTCAATGTCAAAGTCTGTTGAAGTGAAGGAAATGAGTTGTCATTGAGCTGTGCAGGCTGTGAATCCATTGTTTTTGAACAACATCTGCGACCGCATCAAAGGGGCAACTCGTCGGTTGCAACTGGCACAGTGGTGACAATGTATCACTTTTTGCAGAAAGCAGCTGCAGAACTCACTTCTGAGTCCCAGGACTGGAGGCTGTACCTCAGGCAAGGGTAGGATTCTCAGATGGCAGAGTCCAGAAGCACCAGGACAGTTGAAGGCAGTCCTTGATGTCCCTGAGACTGCAGAAGAACAGGAGTCAAGCTAGCAAGCCCTTGGAGTCACTCTGGGTTCAAGTGGGATGGGTCCAGTCCTTGTCCTCAGGAGGGCAGAGATCAGCAGGCAGCAGGACTGCTCAGCAAAGCAGCGAAGCAATTCCATCCAGGAAGAGTGACACGCCTCACAGCACAGAGGTCTTTACTCAGGCAGAGTTCTTTGCAGATCCAGTACTGTACTGAAGTGGCAGGGTCAGAGCCCCAGTACTTATACCCAAATGTGCCTTTAAAATGGGAGTGATTTCAAAGAAGGGTCTTTGAAGTGCACAGAGATCCTTTCTTCCTTGCCCTAGCTCCTGACAACCAGTAGGGGGTAAACATCCCTTTGTGTGGTGTCAGCTCCCCTCCACCCTTGCTGCCCAAGAAGGCCTTTCAGAATGCAGACGAATGCAGATTCGTCTTATGTCACACCCACCTTTCTTGTGTTTGTCTAGAGGGAATGCACAAAGTATAGTTGTCATCTAGCCCAGACCTGTATTGGAGACCGGCTTTAAGGCACACAGAGCGGTAAGAGCAGAGAAATGCCCACTTTCTAAAAAGGCATTCCTAAAACAGTAATATTAACACCGACTTTACCAGTAAAGAGGATTTAGCATTACCATTCCAAGGATGTGAAACATGATGCAACTACTTCTTTCTGATTAGGAATTACATATTAAACATATATTAAGAAATTCCCAGTGCTGGTGGAGTAGGCCTAACAGTAGTGGAAAATGACTTTGGGAGTTTTTTACTATCAGGATATGTAAAACTTACAAGTACATGTCCTTACTAGGTCTACCTAGGGCCTACCTTAGAGGTGATTTATATGTAATAAAAGGGGAGTTTAAGGCTTGGCAAGGGGTTTTGAATGCCAAGTTGAAGTGACAGTAAAACTGTACAGAATTGGGGCCTTGGGCATGTTTATGGGCTACTGAAGTGGGCGGCACAAGCGGTGCTGCAGGCCCACTAGTAGCATTTAACTTGGTATATAGTATACCACTTTACAAGGGGCTTACAAGTAAATTAAATATGCCAATTCTGTATACCACACTTAGGGGAGAAGCACATACACTTTGGCACTGGTTAGCAGTGGTAGGGTGCTCAGAGTCCTAAGGCCAACAAAAAGATACAGCAAAAACAGGAGGTAAAACGACAAACAGTATGTGGTAAGACCACACTAAGGATGCCAGGTTTAACAGTCTGGTTTCTATGTCTCAGTTCTCATCAGAAGACAACATACCACAGTACATGATAGAATACTCTTTGGGTGCACATCATAAATAGGTCGGATTTCCTACAACATATGCTGCACCTAGTACCATCCTTCAAAACAGAAACCACTCTTGCATGACAGCAGGGCACCTGCAAAAATATAAATAAAAGGAAGGAAACCTGAGGGCAGATGCTAACCACCTGAATGTCAAAAGACTAAGAAGATAGAATCGCTGGTTGTGGCCTTCAGTTGAAGACTAGCTATTATAAGGGTAGTGAGTGAGGTTAATACATTTGGGGCACGCCATGGTCCATATTACAAATGGCCTTTTAAAGCCCTTGTTATTTTCCCTCACTGGCTTTCCCATTACTGGGGGTTCAGGTAATTCCAAGGTTGGAGAAATAATGGAGTTGCATATTTTTGGGACAACCATGTTGGGATTCTTTTTTTTCTGTGCTAATTCACATGTATTCCTCTGGAGCTTTCATTGAAATATTGGCTTATTTTTGCATAATGTGGTTCATCTGTCCAAATGAATTCTATCTAACCTGTAATTTTGTCCCTTTTTGTACTCTAGCACTCCAGGGTGTCCTTAAGGTAATACACAGCAAACTACAAAGTCCCTCAATAAATAAATAGCAACCTAAATGAAAACAATAACGTAAGGTTTTCCATTGCACAATGTGTATGTCTCTGATGCATGACGGATACCTCCCACATTCACAACACTCTTCAGATAAATACATTCAAGAGGTGAGGAAGGCAGGTCAGGGTTTATTTCTGCTGTACGCTACATTCCGCTCTTAAAGGTGCTTGACTGGATACGTCCCAGGGCGTTTTGGCCAGGGAAAAAAGGGAAATTGCTGCTGCATAATCAAACAAGATGAGGCCTTAAGATAATTCATTGTGGGGGTTATTCTAACTTTGGAGGAAGTGTTAATCCGTCCCAAAAGTGACGGAAAAGTGACGGATTTACCACCAGCCGTATTACGAGTCCATTATATCCTATAGAACTCGTAATACGGCTGGTGGTATATCCGTCACTTTACCGTCACTTTTGGGACGGATTAACACTCCTCCAAAGTTAGAATAACCCCCTGTGTGTTTGTCAAAGACATGAGAATGATTTTTTAAGTGACCAATTTATCTTTGAAAGCAAAACAATATGAAATTGTCATTTGGAGTACAGTCAATTTTCATTTAAAATGGAGACCGGTTTGCAAAGAAAGTCAAACATTTGCTGCCCTATGTTTATGACTACTTAAGGAGCACATTTCCAAAGTTTTGGAAATTGACAAAGAATTCTAAGAGTACTCATGGGAAGCTGCTACTGAGTACTGAGGTACTGACATCAGAAATTGACCAAATACTTAGTTCTAAATGTGTAACTCTCATGCAGTGACAATAACCAACCTATCTATTTTAAATTCTTCAGAGGGAAAATATTTTTCCAAATGGGGACTCCCTTCCCTCACAATACCCAAATGTTGCTGGTGGCTGCTTCTATTTCCCACTCTAAAAAAACAAACAGATTTAGGGCCTGATGTACAAAGCCATTTTGTGGTCCAAAAGCCTGCGATTTACAAAATCATAGGGTCTGCAACTGTAGAATGACTTTATTTAATGTACTAAAATCATTTTCCTATTTGGTAGTATGTTACTGAACAGCAAAATGATTTTAGAAACACAAACCACTTGCTATTGGAAAAGGGCACCTCTTTCCCTTTGTGAATGCAAAGAAAAGTTTTTTAAAGAGCAGAGAGTATTCTTGGAGACCACTGCTAACTCCAAACTAAGCATTAAAGGTAATTAGTTTTTTTTTAAAAAAACATAGCTATCTTTACTTAATAATAAAAGACTGCATTTAGAAAAGGTTTGCTGTATTAAAAAGCAATCCCAGACATGGTGACCCCAGAAGGTCACCATTCTTGTACAGGTCACCATTCTTGTACGGGTCACCATTCTTGTGTGGGTCTCCAATCATAGTGAGTCACAGTTTGTGACCTACCTCATTATTATTCATAAAGTAGGTTAGATTCAAACTCACTACGATTCGAAATTTTAAGAACTGACCTATTTGTACATAGGTCATACTTCTTTACTAGTTTAAAAAATATTGGTCGCAATTGCGGTAAGTATTCTGCATCAAGAAAACAGTACACCGGGTACCAGATGTACTAAAAACTACATGGGATGCAAAATCCTGATTGTGATTTGCAACTAATTTGTTTTGTGACCACTCCAGCATTTTGCACCATTTTGGGAAACTAGCTATGCACTAATAGGTCAGTATGCAAAATACAAAATTGCAGTGGGTTGCAGTTCAACCCACCTCATGAATATGAACTAGGTAGGCCACAAATTGTGGCCCACTATGATTAACTTACATCACAGGTTTGGTGGCCCGTAGGGTCTGCAGACCCTTTTGAATGTCACAGAAGAACAGCTAACTGCTTGGGCTCAGAAATCTTTACTTACTCACTTTCACATCCCGCTGAGTGGTTATTCTGGCTAATAGACACAAATGATTGCCAGGCACATTTTACTAATTCCACGTGGGGTTTCAGAGCAAACTGACTGGACCCTCACTGTGTCACGGCTCACCATTCTGGTATCATTACAACATAAAGTGTGGGTAAACTGTGCCAACAATGGTTATTATATTCCACTTTAGCACCTGTCAAAGAACACCTTAGTCTCCTCTCAGAGGAACTCGAGTTGCAGAACTTCTTGTTAGGACCTCGAAAGCCACGCTGCAAATATTTTTTGTATGCCATGTATAACGAGATCTAGAACCATTCCCATATGGAAGCTGCTGCAGGTTTAAGGCAGATTGATAAGGAAAACATGGAAAAGGCTTTAGCCATTGTCGATAATGGTATGAACACAATGTCCAACAGAATTTACACCTTAAAATAATATTGTGTCTTCTGTGACAGACATTATTCAGAATGGTATGTCCTCTTTATATCATGGGCAAAGCCAACTGCAATCTATCATGCAGTCTAGTTGGACATTGCAAGTTCTTAAAAGTGGCTGCATGCCCCGGCAGCACGGTAATTTGTTATTTGCCATATTTAGGGGCATATTTAAGAGCCTCTAGCGCCTCCTTGTGCCACATTAGCATAATTTATTTTGACACTAATGTGGCCCAATGAGGCCAAAATCCCTGCGCCATATTTACAAAGTGGCGCAATGCATGCATTGCGCCACTTTGTAACCCTTTGCACTACAATATGCATGCACCAGGCATAATGTGTGCAAAGGGGGCTGAGCACTGCTCAGAGCAGGTAATAAAAGGGTGCACACCATTGTTTACAATGGGCCCCTATGTACTCTGCAGGAGTATCACCAGAATTTTGGCGCTACTTGTGCAGAGTACGATAGTGTCATAAAACATTATTCTATTGCCCCCTACCCTGTGCCATGGTGCACTGTATTTTAAATACAGTGCACAAATGGTGGCGGTAGGGGGGTGGTAAAGGGTGTGAGAAAAGTGGCACTGCACTGTGTGCAGTGCCACTTTTCAACAATATGCCGCTTAATCTGACCAGAGAACAAAAGATAATGGCTAAAAAAGAAGCAAGTTACATCATGCTTAACATTGAGAAACTGGAAAAACTGTCTTTTACTGTGGCAGAGATTCTCTTGGCAGTATGGTTAATACATGGAGTGATAAATATGCCCATTTCCATCTTTCGGTTCACACGATGTTTAAACATTTCACAATAGGCAGATTCGAGCGCTTAGGAGACAGTTATTTCCACGATGTGGGAGTTGCCTTTTGATTACGAGTGTATGAACAGCAAAACAGAGTTTTTTTTTAGGGGAAGTGAATGTGAGACTACTGTTAGTCATTCTATGATTAGTAAGTAGGTGTCCTTGCATGGCATTTGCAATGCAGCCGTCGAGAATTTGGCATGCTATCTGAAGGGTACTCCCTTCTCTTTGATTCGTCCAGTGTTTCAGATACTTTCTAATGGAAGTTATGTTATGGTGAATGATTAAAGCTGCTGCAAAATGAAACCTGGAATTGCCTATGCAATTTTGGCTCCCCAAATGGTAACTTGTTGTGGCCACGTTTTATTTTCCCCCACACAAGAAATAAAAGTAGCAGATTTGTGGCCGCGCATTGCTACTTCCAATGTAAATTTTGACAAGTTTAGCAGATTAAAGGTGCTGATTTTTCAAAAACCTATGACCTCCAACTAGCAAGGTCATCAGCAGAGATACAGGGGGTCATTCTGACCCCGGCGGTCTCAGACCGCCGGGGCCAGGGTCGGCGGGAGCACCGCCGACAGACCGGCGGTGCCCCGCAGGGCATTCTGACCGCGGCGCTTTGGCCGCGGTCAGTGCAGGAAAACCGGCGGTCTCCCGCCGGTTTTCCGCTGCCCGTCAGAATCCTCCAAGGCGGCGCAGCATGCTGCGCCGCCTTGGGGATTCTGACACCCCCTACCGCCATCCTGTTCCTGGCGGTTCGCCCGCCAGGAACAGGATGGCGGTAGGGAGTGTCGCGGGGCCCCTGGGGGCCCCTGCAGTGCCCATGCCAATGGCATGGGCACTGCAGGGGCCCCCGTAAGAGGGCCCCGCTTGTATTTCACTGTCTGCATAGCAGACAGTGAAATACGCGATGGGTGCAGTAGCACCCGTCGCACCTTCCCACTCCGCCGGCTCGATTACGAGCCGGCTTCATGGTGGGAAGGTCGTTTTCCCCTGGGCTGGCGGGCGGCCTTTTGAAGGCCGCCCGCCAGCCCAGGGGAAAACTCAAAATACCCGCCGCGGTCTTCCGACCGCGGTACGGTATTTTGGCGGCTCCCGCCGGGCACGCGGTGACCGCGCCCGGTGGGAGTCAGAATGACCCCCACAGTCCCTAATCTTTTTGGAGAATTGGTGAGCAGGTTTTTAACGCATCTAACACTTCAGGGTTTGTGCATTTTATTAAGGCTATCGGTTCTGGATTTGTCAGCACTTCCAGACAGCGCTTGGAGTCATACCTTCGGCCATGCATTCACTCTTTTCAAGTGTCTTTGGTGGATTCCCTATAACTTTGGCACTGATTGGTGGTATATTGCTGTTGCTAGTTTTGATACGTAGTGGCTGTCCTGTCTCAGCGAAGTGGAGTGATGGAGCTAACACAACCCCAGCTGTGTCGTGATTGCATGATGCAATACTTCAGGGCTTCCTTGCTTTAAGAGCAGGAGCTGAATTGGTCATTGTCATTCTGACCAGTTCTAACATGTGTGCAACCAATTTTCCATTGCATGTGGTGCTGCTTTGAATGTGCACTGAAGGTGTGTCTTGCTGTGTAGCCTGTGCTTTCTTTGGACAAGGATCTGTTAATGTTCTCGATGAGAATTCATTCACGGACATGCCCAATGAGACTGAGGTTGATACGTGAGGCATCTTATAAGCCGCCACTTGTGGATCTGCTGGCTCTGACAACATCTGGCACTATGAAGGGTTCCGCCTTTGCAGTTCATTCTGCAACAGAGGCTTCTGCATGCTTCTGCTTTGTGGATCCTTCTGCTAATGTGTTGGTCAACTTCTTGTCTGCTGAAGTGGAATCCTTTTTGGTCTCAATCTCCATTAATGACATCTGAGATTTTCTGCGAGATCATAATTATTGTTAATATTTGACCATTGCCGTTTTTCAAATATTAAAATATAATATCACATTGGCCGGCAGTTGCCAAGCTAGTGTGGAAACTGAGGCCCTTATTATGATTCTGGCGTCCTGGGACCGCCGGACTCGTGGTGGCGGTTGGACTGCTGCCAAAGCATCGGTCCGACCTCTACATTATGACCGTGGTGGCTCCCGCCGCTGGCACTGCCAGGTTGTCGCCAGTCGACAGACTGGCTGTGCCAGCGGTCTTAGTCCTCCAGGGCAACACTGAAAGCAGCACTGCCCGGGGATTACGACTCACCTTTCTGCTAGCTTTTGCATGGCGGTTCCACTGCCATGCAAAGGCTGGTGAAGACAGGGTGCAGGGGTTGTCCATGGGGGCCCTTGCACTCCGCATGCACTTGGCATTGCAGTGCAGGGGTCCCCATGGACAGCCCCGTCGTCTATGTCGAATAACAGGCAGTGAAAAGTGCGACGGGTGCTATTGCACCCGATGCACTGCAACATTGACGCTGGCTTGATTAAGAGCCGGTGTCAATGTTGTGGCCTGTTTCCCACTGGCCCAGTGGGAAACTCGTAATAGGGCCAGTAGGCAGAAAACCAGAGTGGTGCTTTTCCGTCCTAAAGAGTTTGGTGGGTGGCTTCCGCCACCCCCCAAACTCAAAATGAGACCCTCAGTCGCACACAAGCGGTGTTGCTGCGGCTCCAAGTCCAGCAGTCTTGTGGAATCACAAGAGTCACACAACAATATCTGTGCCTGCTTTTAAATAAGCAAACAAACACAAATGATGGACGGAATGGACGATTCAGCCATATGCAAATCAGTCTTGACCCTGTTCCCCATGGGAAAGAGTTTAGCCTGAACTGCCAGGCCAGGTCCTCCCTTGACCGGAAACAAGCATTCTGGGACCGGTTTCAGGGTATCACCCTTCATCAGTCAGGTTAGCTTGAATCCAGTAAAATAGTGAGCCTGGGACCCACGTCAGGGCATACCCGGCACACTTTGGGCTGAAACTGGTCCCAGGATGCTTGTTTCAGGTCCAGGAAGGAACTGGCCTGGCAGTTCGGACTGGACTGTTCCTATGGGGAACAGGGTGAAGAGTGATTTGCATATGGTTGGGTCCAAACTGAGGTGGCATGGTGAGCAAAGAAATTGATGGATTATACCCAGATCTGTGACTAGGGGTGAATGTTTGATTGGTTCTGCATTCCGTCCATCATTTGTGTTTGTTTGCTTTTAAATAAAGCAATGATTTTTTTAACTGCAACTCGTTCCTCAAGGGAAAAGAGGATGTGTGTAAAAAAAAAAAACGTTTAAAAGAAATGTTTTAAGAGTGAACATTCACAAAGGGGAATGGGCCCTTTCTGCCTCCCTTTCCATTTGTGAATGGTTTATCACTGCCTTTCAGTAGTAGATAAAATATTAACGTTTTGAGATCTGATATCATTCACAGAACATTAATACATCCAATTCCGAAACACTGTTTGAAGGGATGCCCTAAACACACCCCTTACAAATGCTAAGTTGACATGTAGTTGTAAACCCCAGTTTGCAATTCAGTAATGTTCCACCAAATCACAAATTCGATTTAGTACACACAAAAAGATAATTTTGCAGTAGCAAATAGTCCGATTTTGTGTATCAGGCCCTTTGTGACCACAAAAAGTCTTAGGCCCTGCTTTAAGAAAACTGGTGCTGCACCCAGTGCAGCGCCACTTTTCTTGCGCCCCTTAGCACCCCCTAACGCCACCATTGGTGCGCCATATCTATGATACGGCGCACCATGGTGGTAGTTAGGGCAACTAGCGTCAACATTTTTGACACTAGCTCCGAGCTTTGCAGAATTTGTGTAAAAAATGTCAACTCGAATCCTGCAAAGCCCATTGTGGCCCATTGAAAACAATGGCATGCCTCCTTTTAACGCCTTCTCTGAGCATTGAAAGTGCCAAAATAAATGAAGCAAAGAAATCTTTTAGATTTCTTTGCACCATTTTTTCTGCCCCTGCTAACGGGGGAACGCCCCCTTAGCATACATTATGCCTGGCGCACATGCCTGCATGCATTGCACCACTTTGTAAATTTGATGCGGAGATTTTGGCCTCGTTGGTCCACATTAATGTAAAAAAGAAATGACACTAATGTGGCAGAAGGAGGCGCTTGAGGCTCTCAATTCGGCCACTCAGTACATCTGGCCCCTTGCCCTTAGTGAATCAATCCTTTAATGATTTATTCAATTTAAAGGTCGAATTGTATCACCATCCTATAACTTCCTTTTCTGACACAAAGAATAGTACAACTTTACTTGTTGCAATGGCAAGCGCGTGCTTATGGGCTTGCAAAAGAAGGGGGAGCCTGAGAGAGTGATGGCTGCTGAAGAGCGCGTCCATTTTGAATGAGAAGTTAGTATCCCTCAGAGTGACATTCCCTCATCCTTCGGTCTGGAAACTCTTGATTGCCAACCTCCTTTGCATTCCTCGTGCTGCCTTCTGCAGCTTCCCAAGGCTCTAAGTGCATAGAAAGTTGTTAGTACACAACTATTCTATTCTCATTACTCCAGGCATTAATCTGCACTTTCCAGGACTCAGCAGCTCTGTGTGTGTTGATGAATATGTATATAACCTTCCTGCATACACTTTGGACGCTATATTTACATATTTGGGGCACATTACGCGCGTTTTCCTCTTCACTATGAAGCCAAGCCATCAGCATTCATACATTTTTGATTGGTGAGTCATCGGCAGAACATATTTCTGATGGAGATGCTTGACCTTGGTCTGTTTAATGCGTCCTCGATGTTAATATCTTCAGCTGAAACAAGATATGGCCTTGGTCAAGGATATGAGGTGACACATTTCAGTTTTCAATGAAGAACGCTCATAACAAGATGCGGATTACTGGGTAAAACGCATACAAGCAAGTAAACAATGGAGAACCCCCAGCCCCCCAACACACATTCACTTCCTAAATGCGGATCTTATGCTTACACCAATAGTCACAGTTCAAGTGGGTAAACAAGAAATGCAGGTGTAAGACTAGCTGCCCTCACAGATGGTTACCTTTGCTAATGTGTGCATGTCTGCTCACGTGGTACAATGCAGTACTAACCTGCAGTCAAGAGTTTGGATATTTTCATAGCATGAACTAAACTGTGAGCTTAGTTACCAGGCTTATCACCTCTTTCACAAAGTTGTTCAGTGAATATACTGGGCTTTTCCATTAAAGATTTTGGCCTCTGACTGCAGTTTCTAATAGAGACAGCCTGCCACCATGTCCAATGGGAACAATACATGGCCATCGGCCAATTCCCATGCCCTGTAGCGCAGTGCTTAATTTGTAAATGAATGAGTGTTCATGCCCAAAGCTCTGCTCAGAAGCCCACTCCCTGTGGAATTCAATGTCCAGATGTTCAATAACAAGCTGTGTAGTCTTTAATTCAGCTCAGGCCTCTTTATTCCACTGCCAGACACTCCCTTCCCCTTCATCTCACTCTTGCATGTTACTGCTTTCTCCAGTTGTGACTTTCTGCTTTGTGTGTTTTCCCTTCTCTTTCTTTTGGTAATAGGTTGATGTGGAAAAGTAAATTCTGTTCCCCAAAAATAAGCACTGTGGCCTCTACCTGCAAACACTGGCTCAAATTAAGCACTGCCAATCTCACTGTAACTGCTTACCACACAGGTCTTGTCCTCTACCCATTAGCAACAGAAAAGGACGATGGACGATGAAACTTTTCAAACACTCACCCCTAATCACAGATCTGGGTTGAATCTATTGTTCTTTTGCTCACAATGCCCCCTAGTTTGGACTCAGCCATATGCAAATCATTCTTGACCCTGTTCCCCATGGGAACTGTCCAGCCTGACCTGCCAGGACAGGTCCTCCCTGACTGGAAACAATCTACCCATTACCCTGTACTCACAAGTCAAAGTCATAGGCAAAGGGCTCCGAATATGGCTTTTGGTTATGCCCCCAGCTCAATAGGCCTGCCCTTTTTTGCCACCTCACCACAAACTGCTTCAATGTCCTGTAGACACTGATTACAGGCATGTTCTTGTCCTGTGGACGCGACCAGCTATTAGTGGGAAAAGCATGTAGCCTTGGACCATCACCAGTGTGTAGTAATCCTGTCACTAGTGCCCCTTGGAAATGGCTTTTTGCAAGTGCCAAGTTGGCACTGGATATAGTGCAAGGTCGGACGCATGTCGTGGCCAGCCATCCCGACCTTAAATTAAGTGCCTGTTGGATTCAACTTGCAACCTTGGCATACGGGCAATAGGCTTGGAGCATAGCATCAGGCTTTACCCCATGGCCCCTGCTTGGAAAGTCTTTGCCACACTCTGTGGCCAGTACCTTCCCTGCAATAGGCGCTCAACATGGTCTTCAGGCAGGAATGTCTGCTTTCTTACCTATGTACAATCATGATGGCAACATTAATGGAAAATCCAACTTTAGTGACCTGATTCCTCATACATTTCATACCTCTTGACCTATCTGCTTTCTCCTTTATAAGATCAATCTTTTCTGGTCACACAGATTTTTCATACACGGCCAATATTATAGAGAACTTACAAAAGTGTTTTCTTTCCTATAGCTTCTGCTAGTGTAGAGAAAAGAAAAGTTTTAGAGTCCAGGTGCTAGTGAAGCTTAGAGTCAGAAAGGTGTAGGCACATGACCTTAGTCTTGGTGGTGAATGATAAAATCTTCATAGAAGTTTGTGAACCTGAGGTTGAGTTTGCAGCCTCTGTTTTCAAATTTTGCATTTTTGTCCTTTAGAAAGGACATTTTCCTTTGCTCTGGAACCAGTCCCACCCTATTCTGAGGTGGGTTATACCCACTCTTCCTTAATTTTTGTGCTAGGAGGTTTCCCCAAGCTTTATGTTCTCTTATGAATGGGAAAGGATGTGGTGCTACTGTCTGACCTGCCAACTTTGAAATGGGAGAACTAGGTTCAAGTTTTGGCATTGGCTCAACATACTGTGATTCTATGCAAATCACGTAATCTCCTTGTGCCTAAAAACAAATCTGACCTTATAGATGTAACCAGTATTCATATAAATAGCTTTCATGCCTTCGGGCTGACATTGTGCTACATAAAACTGCAAAAAAAATCTGTGGAACATGATATGTTGAAAATACCCTCTTTCAATGGCCAATGAGGTTGCGGCTCACATGAGTTCAAAATGGATAACTCCCCAAAACTTACAGTGTGATCTAAACCTTCTATATATTTTTAATGTTTCCCATAGCTACTGAAGACCATCAATCCCACCAAGGGTGCACCTCTAGAAAAGCAAAAGTCACAACTGGTGTAATTCTGTTCAGTAGTTTTTGCTGTAGAAGAGAATAAATTCCTAAAGGAAGGAATTTGTATAGGAAATGCAACTTTTGAGGCCCCAATAAAAATGTTCCCACTCCTTTCTCAAAGATACACAAAAGTCTACAGGGTTGAAACTACAAAAATGTATCCTGTAGAAAGTTTTATGCTGTTACGTCAATAGTTATCCACTCTTTCGCTACCAAGAGAAAATCAACCATAACCACAGAGGCTCTATTGCTGAATCAATAATGCAGATTTAGAATACGAGCGGTAGGCATAGTTAATAACAATAAGACAATCCACAGTGAAACTAATTTAAAAGTAATTAATGTAGGACCACATATGAATATAATAATTGATCAGGCTTCATTTAATATCCAACCCATGAGAAAGGTGGCCAATGTATCCATCGACAAACATGATCTGCAGTAGAGGATACTGTGGTGAGGGGTGGAATAAAATGTCAAGCAGACTTTTTTCTCAACCCTCTGACCATTTTCTTTCCAGTGGTATTTGGAACATCCTGGGGGACATGACCTTCGGTTATGGGGGTCCATGTGGTCTATCAATGGGAGACAGGACCTGTGGTCTTCTTGACCCCACAATGAAAGGGGTCCCTTTAACATACCTCAGGCTGTTTGGTCTGGTGGTGAGCATCCTATGCTCCTCACAGATACCACTCAGGGTTAAACCAGCAAATGGCTGATTCAATCTGGGGCATTGATTTTCCTTCCTTGACTAAAGTCTGTTTTTCAATTTTGCTACTTAAAGGAGTTGGAGGAAGATAGTACGAAAACATAAGGATGGATTCTGTCAAAAAGATATCTGGCCCCTTCTAGCAGCAACCCAAGGACAGAGAAGGTCAGGGGGATTTCCTGTAGGCAGGTGTCTCCGTCCGTCTCTTCAGTTTGGGATGGATTGAGAACCCTAATCCTAAAATTCTCTTGAAATGCAGCACAAATAAAGTTGGAGAATTTCCACCTGATCAAAATATCTCAACAAAATAAATTTTCAGAAAAATCCTCAAAAGGTAATTCTTCTACAAACTAACTGAATGTAAGCCATCACAACTCCCACATTCAAATATTGCTTCATAACACCCTCCCCTCATAACCCACCTCTGCTCCTGAGAGCACTGCAAAACAATGACACATTTGTAGGAAAACTTACAATCTTCAACATCAGGAGTGGCCACTTCTCAACGGGGGTGGCGGGGCGGGTGGTATGAAAAAAAAAAAAAAACTAAAATAAAAAAACGTACCTTTTATGTTGGGAGAGACGGTTCTGTCTATTTTTTGTCCTCGACTCCCGGAAGCACACAGACTTCTAGACTCCCCTCCAATCACGACACTGCTGTCAACGGCATGATGGCAGCGTCGTGATTGGTCTGAGCACCCTGTTTCAGCACTCAGACAGGCAGTAGGGCCCTGTGCGCTTTCTCCTCCCACCTGTTCTATACAGCTGGGTGGAGAAAGGCTAAGTGCGCATGACTGTTTGGCCGGCCCAATACGGCCGGCCAAAGCGTCATGCGCACTAATATGCACAAAGCCCTCCTCCATCCCAGCTCAACCCAGCCCTAACCATGCTCCCGAGGAAAAATAAAATGATAACAACATTGCGTTATCATCATTTCATCTTTCCCTTTCCTTCACTGCATAAAGCAGTGGGGCTACAGTCCTCCACTTTAGCAGAGGAGCAGGCGCTGTTCGACATATGACACCACCTAGTACGTGGTAACAAACCTGTCATTTGTAACATTGGTGACTCCACTTCATGTGTATCATGGGGCTATTTTTCCAAATTTGGTTGCAGGGTTTGAAATGCTCTACTTTCAAGTACAACAGCCTGATTTAAAATATTTATTTGTTCTGAACTTATGAGCATCCTTGAAAAGCTGACAGGAGTGTGCTGCTATCATTGGATAGCATCCAAAGGGAGTTTTAGATCACACATTTCAATTCCCTTTTACACAGTTGTCACATAAATATGCAATACATTTTCTAATGAGATTACATTTAACAATGAAAAATATTAAAAGGTTTTAGCAGCAGCTGACTACCAGGACTTTTGTCAGAAAGGCGTCGCAGGAAAGGTCAATGACATCAATCCAGAGTACACATATTTCAGATTTTTTAGATACATTATTCGCACCTCTGGACATTAGTATAAGTAATGGTTATGTACATTGTAACTTCTACTTTATCTTCACTCTGAAAGTGTCACCCTTTTAGTTTAATTAAATCACCATACAATTCATGCACTCTTGTTGAATGCCTGTTTATTCTTGCCATAATATTTGTTGTGTTAAATAAGTGAAGACAGTGGTTAATTTGTAAATAATAACATACCGGTGCCCAAAGCTCTCCTGTGAAACACGTTGCTGCTGCAGTTAAATGTGCGAGCACAGAATACTGAGGCAGAATGATCCTGAAGTCATCTCGGGCCTCTCTAATCCATTTACAACCACTCCCTACCCCTTCACCTCACTCTTGCAGCTTTCTGCTTTCTCCCTTTGTGAAGATTTCTATTCCTCTGTATTTCCCATATGTGTCTTTTGCTTGCAGTAAATTCTTGAGCCAGAAAAATAAGTGCTAGCCCTCAAAAATAAGTGCTGGTGCCCCACACCGGAAACCACCAGCTCAAACTAAGCACTGAGTTAAGAGAAGACTTGTTGCAATGTCTATATAAGATAACTGGAATTAGGAAGTGACATACTGTGAGAAAGCTTTGAATTCTGGGAACTAATCATCAAAACATTTACTAATTTTAATTCAAGCAGTTGAGAGGGTCTTCCAATGCAAACCATGTACATTTATATACTGTGTGCTGGTAACCATCCTGGCCACACAATTTATACGCCATTAAATATAAAAATTTCAGTCAAAATGTAACGACTCTGATCTGAGTATCTTTCATACCCTTAAAGTGTGGTGATCCAGTGGAATTGGAAAGTCAATATGTCAAATTCTGAACAATATGGTGAAGGAAAATACTGTAAACGGCATCACATTCTCCAATATTAAAGAGAGGTCACTAGGAAGGGGCCTGAGCACATCTTAGGAAGGCAATGGGGCTGATAGGAAACTCATAAAGAGTAGGACTGAGGGCCTGGGTTCTACTATTGATCCACATATTACTGTGGCTGACATCCAGGTGTGAATCTTTAGTCACACTCATGGCCTGTGTTGTGGGTCTATTAAATTTGGTGTCCCTCCTGCTGTGACAAACTGCTTTTCTGAGGAAGGGCGGGCAGTGGAGAGGGTACTGTACAAGGAGGCAGACCCCCAACACAAACTTCAAAGATTTAGATTCTAAACAACATTTCATGTCTGGAAATGGATTATAGGATGGGAAGTTCGAGGTGCCAAAATGATCAACTGCCAAGCAGGCAGTCAGGCTTTGCAAGGAGGAGAAGCTCTGCAAAACCAGAACTGGGGAGCCAAGACTTGCCAGTCTCACAGCTGAGTGAGAAGAAATAACGAATGGACTTCAAGAACCCCTGCCACTGGAGCACCAGTGCTGGCCTGCTTGCCAAAACCAGTGTGCACTGTGAGAGTGCTGTCCCTGTAACAAGATGTGAGGAGACAGCTGCTGCAATGGTGGAGTTGTTGTCTGTGTGCAGGGAAAATTTGGCCACCCCGTATACCGGAGGATGACCACTTTGAAATTAATCATGACTGTTGCCTATTGGGTCATTGTCGAGTGCAGGTTAAGTCTGCAACCCTGTAAGCCAGGCGGGGCTACCGTGAGGAGTGCTGCAATGCCAATCAGGCCACAGCCCAAGTACAGAGCTATGTTGGCAACACCGTATGTCAAGTTGGGCCGCCGTGAAGATTGCTGCTATGCCGATCTGGCTGCAAACCTTCTACAGAGTAGATTCTATGACCCCGTATGCCAGAGGCGGCCTCTAGGCCAAGGCAAGAAGCATGGTCTGGTTGAGACGTCATATAAAGGGGGAGAGTCTGCCACTGTGAACCCAGTGGACCCAAGCTCTGACTGAGGACCAACACAAGGGGTGCAGAAGTCCACCCTCTCCCACTTGTTGGGAGGGTTCCAAGAGAGTTACCTAGCATTGGAAGAGCATTAAGGACTACCTGGCAGCTGCCTCCGCAAGACTGAGTATGAGGAACTGAAGGACAGCCAAACATTTCCTGGAGACAGCCACTGCACCATCAGCACCTGAAAAGAGGGTGCACTTGAAAACTCTGATTACCCCTATCAGGTAAGACTGATTCACAGACCAGATGTCCCAAGGGGAACTTGCATGCCATGCTTCAGCGCTGGAACACTTTTGACTTTAATAAAGAGTCATAGTGGGACTCCTGAGACCTATAGTGAATGCGGAATAACCACTGCTGCTGGAGAGAGGGAAATGGGATTCAGGGACTGTTGGACATGACTCTGCTGAGGGAATTTTCCTGAAACTTTTTGCTTTTTTCTTCTAGTCTTTGCTGACTCTCTGTGCGTAACCTTAAGACTCTGACCACTTCCTCACTGTCTAGCAGTGGGGAAGGGTTGCACCTCTCCTACCTACGGTACAAAGGAGCAGGTAGGTTCATGGTTGAAGTGCTGTACCCAGGAGGGCTCAGTGAAAGGTATACAAGATACCAGGGGAAGGGGCACAGCTGGATGTGCATTGGGTGTGCCACCCCCTAGAAGGCTCCGTTAACCATGTCCTAGGCCTATGGAAGAGGCCAGCAGGGACACTAGCACGCCTGCGCTCATTGTGGCAGTCCCCATGTGGGACCAACTTTGAGCTGCCTTATGCCTTCCACAGAGGGTCCTGACCATGGGGCTGGTGGTAGGCATAGACCCGGGTGGGGATACAAATATGTACCCTGTTCAAGCAGGGGAGCAGCCCCATGTGGGTGTCCCCTACTTAAAGGGGGGGTTAGATGCATCCATAAGGGTGGGCCGGTCCTCTACTAGTAGCCAGGGGCCATGGCCACTGTCTCCCTGTATGGGCAGGGGGAGGTGTGCAGACATGTCCTTCCCTAGCGGGGAGATAGCACTGACCAATGTGTGTGTGGGTCCTGCCATGGCAGGGCCCAGGGTGTGTGGGGATGCCATTGGGCTTTCAGAGGTACTGACCCTGACATACCTGACCAGTGGGTGCACACTTACACCATGGGGGATTTCATGACTATTGCGCCTGGCACAGCTTGCAGGTAGTGGCACCCTTGTCAAGGGGCACTGAATTATGTATTGAGCCAGGCCCAGGGGGCCTCTCCGTGCCCATATGCATGTGGGAGCTCATATATATTGGGAGCTTGGCATAGCTGGCCTTGAGGTGCCTGCTTGCTCCAGGGTGACATAAACTTAAATGAGACTGGCACAACTTGCCAGTGTGTGCATACATGCACATGGGTGTTGCCATGTGTGAGTGGTGTTTAGTATCACTTGCCTACGTGTGCAATTTGCACCCTGGTAGTTTTCCTATATAGGTACTGGAGCTGGCATTATTTGGCAGGGTGTGCACATTTGCGTATGGTAATCTAAGATAGGAACTGAGCCTGATAGAACAGTCAGTATTGGTGTACTTGCACCTTTTTGGTGGCTTCAACGACCACGTGCCGCAGCGGGCATAGGTGTGTCCCAGGGCATTTGTGCCCAGGGAGTGCATATTTGTACTACCTATGAGCACAGCTTTACCCATAAGAAATCATGGGAGAATGAGTCTTTTTAAGTCTGGCTGAAATAGTGGGTTGCAAGGGAGCAGCCTCATGTTTAGTATCATTGGACTCAGGATGACAAACCTCTTCTGATGGTAAAACTGGTTTTGTCATCAATGCCCTAGAAATGCCACTTCTAGGAAGTGGGCATTTCTAGGGACTGAAATGGATCTGATGCCTTGTAAATTAGGCTTCATTCTAGGGGGTCATGGGGGTAGAGCACAACTGTGCATTTCCCGGGTGACTTCTATAAAACTCGGGCATCCAGAACGACAGATCCCTGCCATTTGGGGCCTGGATAGATAGATTGGGGGGGGGGGGGGTGTTTGACACTTGGCCTCTTGAAGCCAGGGCATGGTCCCACTTAATATAAAGAACTCCATTCCAGAGCCTCAGGGCAGACAGGGAGGAAATTTAGGGGAGACATCTGTGGTTCAAAGGACAACCCTTGAACCACCCCTAACTTCAAAGGAACCATCTAGTATAACTAGGGGTGTTCAACATCTGCAAGGCGAAGTAACCTTTATGGCAATGTGGGAACAGTGCTGCTGGACCGCGTGGGTACACTTCCAAAGGAATCTGTTGTACCCAGGATGATAACTATCCAAGGAGGGGACCGGCGCGCCCCTTCCTGCTTAGGGACTGGCCTGAGGCTGATCGCCTGCTGCTGTGTAGCATCCTGAAGGGTAACTCAACAAAGGCAGTTTGGCTTGCGCCTATTCTCAGAGGAGGGCTCAGGGACAATAAACACCTCCTGAGGGGGACTCACATTGATGACTCGTAATATCTGGCAAGCGGTGCCCTCTGCTGCATCTACTTCTTATGCTGGACGTCACATGGCAGCAGTGGCATTAGCGTGGCCTAAGTATTGTGTCTGGAGGCCACGATTGCCTTGTGTGTAGCATGCCACACCCTGCCCGCACTTCTTATGAGTGGCCTTTCATCATGGGAACCACTGCATGCCAAAATGTCTTGTTGGTGTTGTTAGAAATAGGGTCTCTAGTTGGCAAAGGTATACACCCTTGTCCAAATAGGGAACACAATCTTAGTCAGGGTAAGTCACACACAATCCAAATTATCCTGTGCCCACCCTCTGGTAGCTTGGCATTGAGCAGTCAGACTTAACTTAGAAGACAATGTGTAAATTATTTGTGCAGTAAATCATGCAATAACACAGTGAACACACCACAAAAATACACCACACAGGTTTAGAAACATATAAAATATTTATCTGGTTAAATTAAGGTCAAAACGATCAAGATTCAATAAGCACAAGTTGAGATTTCACTTTTGCAAGTTTAAAAAGAGTCTTAGATCTTAAAAATCAACAGTTGTCTCTTGTTTGCACAAAGTACCGGGTTTGCGTCGAAATTACCAAGCACAGAGACCGCAGAGGAGGAGATGCGTGGAAAAATGAGGTGTGCATCGGATTTTCCTACGTGGCACAGATGATGCGTTGTTTCTTTCCACGCTGCAAAGAGCTTTGCGTCAATTCCCGGTGCGCAGTCTTGGATCCTCACTGCCATGCGGGGCTCTTTTGACACCCAGGACCTCAGCGGGGAAAAATCCTGGGCATGCGGGAAGAAGTTGCAGGCGTTGCGTTGATCCGGTAGGCGATGCATTGAATTTTCTGTTGCACGGCAGGCGCTGGGTCGATTCTTCACTTTCGAAGTCTGGCTACGTCAGTCCGGCTCGGCTGTGTGTCGATCCGGTAGGGCCGTGCATCGAATTTCCAGTCATAACGCGGGCGCTGCATCGATCTCCGCTCGGGAAGTCAGGCTGCGTCATTCTAGTTCGGCTGTGCAGTGATTTTCTCATCACAGGGCAAGCTGTGCATCATTTCTGGGAGGCTGTGCATCGATTTTCGGCCCACAAGGAGTCTCATTGAAGAGATGAAGTCTTTTTGGCCCTGAGACTTCAGAAAACAGCAGGCAAGCTCAATCCAGGCCCTTGGAGAGCACTTCTCAGCAAAGTCAGAGGCCAGCAAGGCAACAGGGCAACAGCAAAGCAGCAGTCCTTCACAGCACAGCAGTCCAGGTGAGTCCTTTGGGCAGCCAGGCCGTTCCTCTTGACAGGTTGCAGGATCTGGTCCAGAAGTGTCTGATCTGGTGGGGTCAGGGACCCAGTTTAAATACCTAAAAATGCCTTTGAAGTGGGGAAGACTTCAAAGAGTGGTTTTGAAGTGCACAAGGTCCCCTTTCAGTACAGGTCTGTCTGCCAAGGTCCATTAGGGGGTTTGGCAGTCCATTGTGTGAGGGCAGGCCACTAGCCCTTGAAATGTAAGTATCAGGCCCTCCTAGCCCAGGGAGACCCATTCAGTATGCAGTTTAGGTGTGACTGAGTTTCCTGTGTTTTTGGTTATCTAGGTGAAATGCACAAGGGAGCTGTTAACCAGCCCAGCCAGACGTGGATTGGAGACAGGCTGAAAGGCATAGATGGATTTTAAGTGCAGAGAAACGCTCACTTTCTGAAAATTGCATTTTTAAAATAGTTATATAAAATCCAACTTCACCAATAAGCAGGATTTTGTATTACCATTCGGGCCATAGTAAATATGACCTGGTTACCCTTTTCTGATCACAATCTACCACTCAAACAGTATATGATGGTAGCCCTAACGTTATCCTATGAAAGGAGCAGGCCTCACAGGAGTTGAAAACGAATTTAGGAGTTTTACACTACCAGGACATATAAAACACACATGTACATGTCCTGCCTTTTACCTACGTAGCACCCTGCCATATGGGTGACTTATATGTGGAAAAATGGGAGTTTAAGGCTTGGCAAGTACTTTTAAATGGCAAGTCGAAGTGGCAGTGAAACTGCACACACAGGCCTTGCAATGGTAGGCTTGAGATATGGTTATGGGGCTTCTTATGTGGGTGGCACAACCAGTGCTGCAGGCCCAATAGTAGCGTTTAACCTACAGGCCCTGGGCACATGTAGTGCACTTTACTAGGGACTTACAAGTAGATCAAATATGCCAAATGGGTATGAGCCAACGTTACCATGTTTAAGGGAGAGAATATGCACTTCAGAAGTGATTAGCAGTGGTAAAGTGTGCAGAGTCCTAAAACCAGCAAAACAGTGTCAGAAAAGGGGAGGGAGGCAGGCAAAAAGTTGGGGGATGACCACCCTAAGAGTATCAGGTCTAACAGGTTTGAACAGGATCCCCCATTGCTGGACCCCACGGTACCCGCTATTATTGAGGGTGTTGCTTTTCTTTTGTTTGAGCCTCGGCTGCATGGTCATTGTGTTCAGTGCCCTGTTCATTGACTGCAAACCTCGGAGGAGGGGGTTCAACCTGAGTTGTGCTGAAAGGCCTCATATGGCACAACCAAACTTGTGTCAAAATGTGTGACGGGGGAGTCTGGTGTGACTACAAGTCATCAAGTACTAGATGGTGTGCCTCATACCAGAGAGGTACAGAAACCAATTTCTGAGTGGTACTGGATGGTCTAGTGTGACCCAAGTCATTGTGTGCTAGATATTGTGCCTCCTTAGAGGTATGTGGGATTTACATACTTTTGTGGGAGAGTCTGGGAGGGTCTGGTGCAGTTCAAGTCACCACCCAGCCTCTGGCCGAGAAGATACCATCTTGGGAATTGGCTTGTGAATGATCATAAGGTCAGGGCCTCCTTTTTGGGGACGTATAGCAGTGAGCAGTTTTCACGTGGAATTGTAGCCATCTGGGGTCACTTGCATCTTTGTGCCCCAGACGCGGCATCTCTTTGTACAGGAGGTATGGGCCTAGTAACTTGTGTGCAACTGGAAGTGTTGAGAGTGACGCGCGTCAACAAGCCCTGACAGCGCCTCCCATTCTAGAGGTGCTACAAATTGGTAACTATTTGGTAACAATGAACTGTCTGGCTTGGCTGGGTGTCTTGGTGCCTAACAGCAGCCCCAGTGACCATCCACCTGTGTGTTACAGACCTCTGAGTGAACCTCCTTCGGGGAGCCTGAATGTCTCCTGCTTAATTGTTTAACAGTTGTTGTCTTTCCATCCCTCCATCTTGAATCCGGAACCCTAAGAATTGTGACTAGCCGCGAGCGGCCCAGTAACCAGGGAAAAGTTGATGCAGTCTATGGTTGGAGGTGGGGTGGGATACCTGAAGTTGGTTGGTGGGTGAGGGGTGGTTTGGGACCCAGGGTGTTTACATACACAGTGACATCCACTATCCAGCTATCAGGGCACTGAATTAGGGTGCTGGAAGTGAGTGTATATGAGTGAGTGTGTGCACAGGTCAGCTGATACCCATTGCACCGCATGGCTGTGCAGAGTGGATGTACGGGAGTGAGTGCAGGTCAATGCGAAGGCAGTACCATGGTGCTGCTGGTCACGTTTATCCTGTCACAAAGTTCTTACCATTGGCATTACATCTTACTAGTGCAGCTGCGGCCGCAGTGCTACGTGAGAGTGCTGTAAACCTTGTATGTACATTGTGCTGCTAACGTTGGACACCGGGGTGTACCCTGAATTTAAGTGTTACACTGATTGTGGTGAATTCTAGGGTGGGTCTTGTGCTGACAACGTTTGGCACCTTTTCTGGGTGCGGGGAGAGAATGTATTGTTTTCCTCATATGTACATACAGTAGTAGTGTTTAACACAGCTGGGCCTCATATTGTGGCTTCCATTGGAAACTGGGGCATAGGCCCAGAGTTACATTACACCCCTACTGTGTTGACAAGGGTTGTGTTGATTACAATTTTGTGTAATAACGCTGTGTTTGAATTCTCCTTTGTGGCGCATAGCTTTGTTGTGGCGGGGAAGTGCTGTGTCTTTGCTTTGCATATTGCCTCTGTGATAAGACTGACTGCTCTGTGGCAAGCTATGCAGGGGTGAGCATCATTGACGGGAGTGGCGGGTTCTACTTGGCTAAGGCCTTCCCTCGGCTAACCAGAACATGCCACCTCCAACAAGGACCCACCTATAAAACACTAAAGCCTTGACCTCAGAAGACTGTGTGTATTGTTTGTAAATGTCGTATTTTACTTTGGGTTGATATATAAATGCACATTTTTTCATAAAAGAAAGTAATTGACTGACTGGAAAATCATGTATTGATGCTGCTGAACATATTTTGAGTTGTGAGCTATTGTTCACCCTAATGTGTCTACCTCACCCCATGAAGTCTTGGACTGCTCAATCCATGCTACCACTGAGAGGCAAGTCCTGAAGGGTACTTCACCCAGGTGCTCAGGATCCATAGTAGCTTGGGCCTCGGGGCATCAGAAGTCAAAGGCCTCAACCGCCACTGTTGGGCTCAATACCTCCTACCTTTGAACAGGGTTCTGACAGTCCAGGGCTAGGGTTATGTTCATGGTTAAGTTTGTATTTAGAGTTATGTTAAAGTACAAGTTTAGGCTTAAGATCAGAGCAAATGTTAGGCTTTGTGTTAGGATTAAGGGCCAGGGTTAGTCTCAGGGCTAGGTTCAGGGTTAAGTTTAGTTGTAGCACAAAGGTTAGATGAATCGCTGTAGTAAGGGTCAAGGCCAGGATTATGTTAAGGGCTGGGATTACATTAAAAGTTATATTAAGGGTTGGGGTCAACTTCAGGCTTTGGACTAGATGAGTAGCAATATTTAAAATAGGAACTCTGTGCTTATTATGCTGTATACACGTTTATATTGCTTATGTGTGAACCCCATTGGTGCGGGTCACGACCAGTAGCGGGGGCGTTAAAATATCCTCCGGAGGATTAATTTTTTGTATTACCTCGGAAGACGTGGAAGAACTTCCACGTCCCACCCCACCCCTCCACCCGCCCCTCTGTGACGGCAGAGCGCAGCAATGTGTGCTGATGTCTCATTTCTCCCACCAGAGCAGCAGAGGATCAGGTAAGCTTCCTCTCCCCTTCCTACACGGGCCAACCCCTGGGGGAATATAAAGTATATGGTTTTCCCTGGAGGGGGCGATTGCGCCCCCCAAGGGTATATTTATATGTTAAAAAAAAAATTGTTGGGTCAGCCATTGGGCTGACCCCCAAAAGGGACATTTTAGATACATGTGTGCTTTGCCATAGGGTCACGATCGGCCCCAGGGAATGCACACATGTATAAAAAAAAAAAGAAGTGATGCAGAGAGTCAGTGACATGACAGGTTGTTCAAAATTCAGCCTTTCGTGGAACATTTGTCTGCCATGTTTCCAGGGATTTATAATCCTGGAAAGAATATAGAAGTCAATGAGTCCTTCATCTTGTACAAAGGACTGCTGCTGTTCAGACAGTACATTGTGAGCAAAAGATCTTGTTATGGCATAAAGCTGTACATGCTGTGTGAGAGCTCTTCTGGCTATGTGTACAGCTTGAGAGTGCATACAGGGAAGGACTCTACCCTAAAACCTGTAGGTTACCCTCTCGTGTTAGGGGTCACAGGTAGGATTGTATGGGAACTTGTCCAGCCAGTCCTTCACAAAGATTATAACCTTTATGTGGAAAATGTCTACCCAGGAGTAGAGCTCTTCAGTGATATCTACAAAGCTGGCACTGTGGCCTGCGGTACAGTTCATTGTAACCGCAAAGGATTCCCACAGGAGCTTGTTTGCAAGAAGCTCCAGAAATCCCAAAGTACTGTGTTGCGTTCCAACAAATTGCTCGCAGTCAATTCCTCGGATAGGCGTGATGTATACGTCTTCACTACAATTCATGATGAGAGCACTTCCCCCATCACGGTTTGGGGTCAGATGGCCGAAGTCCACAAGCCGATCTGTATACTGGATTACAATAAGTACATGGGTGGAGTGGACAAGAACGACCAGGTTCTTCAACCATACAATGTGTATCGTAAAACTCACACTTGGTACAAGAAACTGTTTACCCACCTGATCCAGATGGCAACATACAATGTGTATGTTGTTTACTGTGAGACAACCACAGGAAGACTCATGACTTTCCTTGACTTCCAGTTGTCTGTAATTGAAAGCCTTGCTGCTGTTACAGAATGTATGTATGTATGTATGTATGCCGAGACTTATAAAGCGCATTCCTACTCAAAAGAGCATCGAAGTGCTAGGAGGAGAGAACGTTAAAAAAAGGAGACACAATGAAGGGCACTAACCAGAGAAAAAGAATGATAAAACACAAAATAAACAAAAGAGAAGGGACAGAGAAAGAAAAAAAACGAACACAGGTCACAAACCACCAGGAAAAAGATTTTAACGAGGAAAAATCCAAGTTTTTACCAATTTCCTAAATTTCAAATAACAGGATTCCTGCCTGATGTTTAAAGAGAGCAAGTTCCACCTTCTGGCAGCAGCCACAGTAAAGGCTTTATCCCCCCATTTAGCTTTATAGGTTCGAGGGACCTGTATCCAATAAGCTTGAGAAGACCTCAGATTTCTCTTAGGTACATACCAATGAAGTCTGGAAGTCAAATACCGTGGTCCAATTCCATGAGCTGCCTTGAATGTTAAGCAGAGCGATTTAAACTGTATACCCTGAGCCACCACCAGCCAGTATAATTGCTTAAGGCTCTCTCTAACTGATGTCCGCCGAGGGAGATTGAGAACCACTCTGGCGGCAGAATTCTGAACCAATTGAAACCTGTTAATCAGCACCTTGTCCAGATTGAGAAATAGGGCATTGCAATAGTCTACCTTGTACATCACCAGTGCTAAGACGGCAGATACTCTCCATTCGTATGACAGATAAGGAAAATAAAATTCTGAGCATTTTGATGGACCATAGACTGATCTTTACCGTATGGTTAACCTGCTTTTTAAAGGATAACTGATCATCAAACAAAATGGCCAAATGCCTACTAACAGTAGAAGGAACAGGACAATTACCACATTCAGAAGGCCACCACCGTGAGTTCCATAGCTCCTTCCCAAGTCCAAAACATGCAATTTCAGTTTTGGTGGCATTCATTTTTAGCCAGTTGGTATTCATCCATTTACTCACTGCCAGCATACAATTGCTAAACCGATCCACCACCACCTCCTCCCATGAGAGTCATCTGCATAAGAAGATGGAATGAAACCAAAAGTTCGAATTAAACTAGCCAACGGAGCTACATACACATTAAACAGCGTGGGGCTGAGGGAAGATCCCTGAGGAATCCTGCAAGGCAAAAGGTAAGGTGTGGATTTAAAATAGCCACAGCTAATTGTGTCCATCTATTCGTAAGAAAGGACTCCAAGAGCTTAAGCGCCCGGTCCCTAATCCCCACTTGATGAAGACGAGACGTCAACAAAATAGGAGAGATAGTGTCAAAGGCCGCAGATAAATCTAAAAGAACCAAAATAGCCCCCTGGCCTTTATCAACCATCCTCCGAATAGCATCGGAGGATGAGATCAAAGCTGTTTCAGTGCTGTGCACTTTCCTAAAACCTTGTTGAGAAACATCATGAACTACCGCTTCAGTAAAAAACTCAGCCAGTTCAAGATTCAGAATTTCCTCTAAAATCTTCGCCAAATATGGGAGAAGTGCTATTGGCCGCAAATTACTCAAATCCTGGCTATCACCGTCTGTTTTTTTCTTGAGGGGTACCAGTATAGTTTATTTCCAAGAATAGGGGTATACCCCAGACATTAATACCTCTTGATAGATGGGAGCTAACATCCGAGCCATTAGATCAGTAAGCAAATGAAAGATAGAAGGAGGACACGGATCAAGAGGGGAACCAGACTTGATTTCAAGAATCCTCTTTTTAATATTGTCCATGGTAGGAAGATGGAAATCTGTTAATAGTAATTTGCCACTTGCATTAGAACTAGCAGGTGTCATGGAGGGAAGTGCTCCAAAGATGTCCTGAGGAGCAAAGTTGCCATGTATTTGTAGAATCTTCTTCTAAAAATGCATAGCAACCCTATTGCAGAATTCCTGAGAGTTTTCCAGACCAGCAGGCTTAAGGGGCGTAGATAAAGCCTTTATAGTCTTAAAAAGCTCCCTAGGGGCATTTAATGCCTCCTTCACTTTAGTGGTATAGAAATTAGATTTGGCCTTAAATTGCGCTGCTTTATAAACCTTCAGAGTGGACTTAAGGGCCGCCCTTTCCTCAGGTACTGGATTAAGTTTCCACCGGCGTTCTTGTTGACGGTACTTTCTTTGAAGGAGTTTAAGCTCCTTTGTAAACCAGGGATGGCCTGGTTTCTTCCGGCTGCTGGGTCCCCTAATTATAGGGGGCACCAGTAGAGCCATGGTCATTTCCACCCCTTGCTGAAAACTATCAAGCAGGGGCAAGGCTAAATTCTTCGCCTTATCCCAGCCATCTTCTAATGCTGGGCCTAATTCCTCTGCTTTAACCTGTTTCCATAACCTTACCACTTTACCCATCTCCATATTAGGATCACAGAAATTCATAGAGGCGAGTTTAAAATTCAACAGGCAATGATCCGTCCAGCTCAGCTGCACGATGGTTAAAGCCAACTGTTGAGAGGCTCGTACAAAAACCCCATCAAAAGTATGCCCTGCAATATGGGTTGCTGCCGTGACGCTAAAGGTCCAATACAGGGCCTCCATAAAGTCTATAAATTCACGGATCATGGGGGTAGGTGTCTCATCAAAATGGATGTTGAAGTCGCCCAATATAACAGCTTTCGAGGACAGGACCATAGGTTCTATCAACTTGATCCAGGACTGTAAAAAATTTGTGGGCGGTCCTGGAGGGTGATATATCAACAAACCCTCTAATAATACCCCACTATTTTGGGAAATCTTAAAGGCCATTGCCTCACATGTTTTCAGTGGAAGAACTGAGCCATGTTCACACAAGCGTAGACCTACAAATAATAGCCAGACCACCCCCCTTATTCTGAGGTCTGTCAAGTCTATAGCAAGTGAATCCTGGTGGGGAGGCAGCCACAAAGTCTGGGTAAAATTCTGCTTTGCCCCAAGTTTCAGTAATAAATAAACAATTGATCTGCCAAGTATCAATCATTTCACTGACTTCCAGTTTGTGTTTGGGGAGGGAACGGGCATTTATTAAGGCATACTGGATAGAGTGATTATACGCTGACTTCTGTTTCAGTACTCCCCCCCCCCAACCTCAGTGGCCTAATATCCAGGCTTCTGACCTCTGTTAACTTGGTAGGGGCTTGGGCACACCAATTACATGTTTCACAAGTCCAAAAAGTCCCACCCTCACTTAGTAACTTAGAATTCCCAATAGAAGTAGACTTGAGAAAGGACTTTCTATACTTTTCCTCTCCCCAGGGAATTACACAGAAGCAGAAGCAGCAGCAGCCTCCACCTCATATGTTCTGGAGGATGTGGCAAGGCTGCAGGAGCAACACTTTGCTGATCACATTCCTAAGACACCCAAAAAAGGATCGTCCATGTCGTCGCTCTAAAGTGTGCTGATAGCATGGGAAGCGGCAGGAGAGTTGGTATTACTGTCCTCAGTGCCCATCTCAACCAGGCCTCTGTGGCCCTACTTGCTTTACGTTGTATCAGACAAAAGCAAAGTTCTTGCAAATCGACTGAGATGGAGCTGCCGTTGGGTAATCCTTTCAGTGGCTGTGCATGGATACCAAACGTCCATGGGCCACTGCTTTGCTAGGCAAGCAGCCACCGAATTTTACTTCATCTACTTCAGGAAATCATGGACTTCCTTATGGCCTGCTTGAGACCTATATCCACCGTCAGAAAGTGGTAGGTGTTCTGTTCAATGAACTTGCATTATAGTCCCCATACTGCACATACTAGTGGACAGAACATAAGCCACATTGCCACGGAGTACCCTGTGTGGCAAAATGTTAAAAGCATCACTGAATTTTGAAGTGCTTGTTAAGGAACCTATGTATGCCACACAAGGACCGCCATGATTGCCAACGAGAACCAGGTTAAGTGTAATAAGTCAAACAAATGTCCTGTCGGACATATTCACCAACATTTCTACTTGTTTGAAAGTGTGCAAACTCAATTTGTAGCTTCACTTTCAAAGCAAAAGTAGAAGTGTTGGTGAATGAGTTCATAGGATATTTGTTTGACTTTTTACTTTACAGTAGAGACCTTAGGATTTCTTCACCAGCATGCCTGCCTTAGTTTAAACTGTAGATATGCTCGCTCAGTTCGGGGAATAGGCCTCCCAAGGCATACTCGGACACCCCCAGCTTGCATCCCCAAACTAGTATAGGTTCACTTGGCAATTATACAGGATTAGTCAGGACTCTGATGAAGACAAAGACATGAATGGGTAAGGAAAGCTTATGGTAGGTGTGCCTTAACAGGGATATTGCACAGGTAGATAGCAGATAGTAAAGGTAGTACAAATGTACATCATCTACACCTATGGATTCAAACACATTGGTGCCATCCCAGCACTGAAGGACAATGACACGTATGGGACCTGCTTTTCATGTTCATCCTCCATCAGAACTTAGTAGAGGTTCAATTTGCTGAATGATAAGTGCATTACAGTCACAGCACTGCACATAATGTTGGCTGGGACATATGCTATGTTCTCGCAAACTCCCCTGTGTGCCAAACACTACCCTTTTTCATAGCCTATGACCTGTTCTTTAGGGAACATCGCAAGAATTCCCAGCATGTCTGCCTTAGTTTCAAAGATAGATATGCTCAATCATTTCGAGGAAGCGCTTTGTACGGCATACTCGGACGCCCCCAACTTGCATCCACAAACTGGAAGGAGTTGGATTTAGCACAGTGAGTGCGCTAAAGGCGCATGAAAAACATGTCTTCTTGAGCCTCGGGTGGCTGTCATGGGAGTCATTAGTAAAGGTTCATTAGGCATGCCTTCGGTATTGTTCAGGAAGAAGGAGACGGTTACTTGACAGGTGGTAAAATGTAGTCAAACTTATTCCATCCTATGGCATATAAATGTGATGGGCCCTTGTCTGGCAGCGGTAAGTTAATGGGAGTGCAGTGATTGGTTGGATTGGGCCCGTGGCCCGCAGTATGAAAGGGTTGTTTGTTGTGCGTGAATGGCTTGTGAATGGACCACAAAGAGGTTGGTGCCTGGATGTGGCTTTATGGCCCACCTTCAGAAGGCTTGGTTTCAATATTCAGATACTTTTATAAGTATTCATGCTTTGAAACCATAATTTCTGGATGTGCTAAAACCAACCAGTGTGAGTGGCGGATTAAGTTTAACATACTAGTACCAGAGGAGTCCAAGGGTGCAGGACTTGTTTGGCTCTCACCATTTTTCCTTCACCCAGAATCCCTTTGAAATCACAAAATTTGCTTTAAAAACACTTTTGCTTTGCATTTCAGTGAGCAGAAGTCCTGGAATCTGCAGGCAGCCACAAATTTTCTCCCACCCTGCGTTATATTAAATCTTCAGAGCAAAACATTGCCTCATTTTAGGGGGTGGGCAAGTGACCACAACCCAAAACGGATAGTGGAGACATCCAAATTACCTGCCACAAACAGCCTTGTTTTATAAAACAGTCACCTGAGTATTTGGTCCTGGGCTTGGCGGCCATATAGGGAAACCTACCAAACCCAGACATTTCTGACAACTAGACACCCGAGGCAGTCCACGGAAGTGTGGCGTGTGTGGATTCCACAAAGTTTTCTTACTCAGAATACCCTGCAAAAGTGAAACGTTGATTAAAAACACTGTTTGCCCTTGCTTTTTCATCACAGAAACTACAGGTATGTGCAGGGATCCACAAAATTCCTGGGACCCAGTGTTTCTGAACTTGTCCTGATAAAAGCACAACCCCACTTGTGTGCCTGTGCCTAGTGCCTGTGTCAGGAATGGATCACTCCAGGGTTAACAGTAGCACTAATGCTAGGACTACCATTGACCCTTGTGTGATCCATTCCTGTTGTGGGGACTAGCCTACCCACATAAGTGATGTACCATTTTTATTGGGAGACTTAAGGGCATGCTGGGTGGAAGGAAGTTTGTGGCTCCCCTCAGATTCCAGAACTTTGCAGCACCGAAATTTGAGAAAAAGGTGCTTTTTGTGCCACATTTTGAGGTTTGCAAAGGATTCTGGGTAACAGATCTTGGTGAGAGCCCCACAAGTCACCCCATTCTGAATTCCACTAGGTGTCTAGTTTTCAGATTTGTCCAGGTTTGCTAGGTTTTCCTATGTGCCAGCTGAGCTGGAGGCCAAAATCCACAGCTAGTTACTTTGCAAAACAACAGCTACATTTTTGGGGGAAAATGTGATGTGTCCATGTTGTGTTTTGGGGCATTTCCTGTCGCGGGCACAAGGCCTACCCACACAAGTGTGGTACCATTTTTATAGGGAGACTTGGGGGAGCACAGAATAGAAGTGTTACTGCACATTGTCTTTCTCTACATTTTCTCCTTCAAAATGTAAGACAGTGTGTAATAAAGAAGTGTATTTTAGAAATGCCCTGTAATTCATAGGCTAGTATGTGGACCCCCAAATTCAGAGATGTGCACATAAACACTGCTTTTCAACACCTTCCCTTGTGCCCATTTTGGAAATTGAAAAGTTTCCTTGATACCTATTTTTCACTCTTTATATTTCACCAAATGAATTGATGTATATCCCCGGTATACAATGAAAACCCAGTGCAAGGTGCAACTCATTTATTGGCTCTGGGAACCTAAGGTTCTTGATGAACCTACAATCCCTATATATCCCCGCAACCAGAAGATTCCAGCAGGCATAATAGGGTATTGCTTTTGAAAATCTGACATTGCAGGAAAAAGATTCAGAGTAAAAAGTGGAGAGAAATTGCTGTTTTTTTCACCTGAATTTCAATTGTTTTTTATTTCATCTGTTATTTTCTGTAGGAAAACCTTGTAGGATCTACACAAATGACCTCTTGCTGAATACAGAATTTTGTCTACTTTTCAGAAATGTTTAGCTGTCTAGGATCCACTAACTGGAAGGAGGCTAAAATAACAAACAATAGTAAAAATGGGGTATGTCCCAGTAAAATGCCAAAATTGCATTGAAAAATGTGGTTTTCTGATTCAAGTCTGCCTGCTCCTGAAAGCTGGGAAGATGGAGATTTTAGCACAGCAAAGCCTTTGTTAGTGCCATTTTCAGGGAAAAAACACATGCTTTCTACTGCATCCCTTTTTTCCCATTTTTCTTTAAAAAAAAATTCACTGTATTTTGGCTAATTTCTTGGTCTCCTCCAGGGGAACCCACAAACTCTTGGTACCTTTAGAATCGCTAGGATGTTGGGAAAAAAGGACACAAATTTGGCGAGGATACCTTATGCAGACAAAACGTTATGAAGGCCTAAGCGCCAACTACCCCAAATAGCCAAAAAAAGGGTCAGCACTTGAAGGGGGGAGGCCCAGCAGCTAAAGGGTTCAAATAAATTACCATAAGCTGTACACAATCATTTGGTAATATTCATACAATGTACAGAAAGCTAAATATATGTTAGGCAATGTTTTGCACGCAATACAAAAGTACCACAAACATCTGGTGGTTGATATTGTGTCATACATCTGAACAAATCTAACTTCAAGCAGCAGCATAGCAATTTATAGAGAATATGCTTTTGCAGCAGAATTATCTCTAACATAGACACTGACCTGATTGTCCGTTGGAGCAATAGTTTTGCACCCATGTGCGTATTTTATGCCTGGTGATTAAGAAAAGATATAGTAAGGGTCAGGGAAATTGTGCTCAGAGATGTGGTGACCCCAGATTACTGCACACAGGCGAATGTCATCTCACCATAACATCACAGCATGCATTAGCCCAGGTAGAAGAGAACCATCACAATGTAGGATGGAGAAAAACTATATTAGTTTGTTGAGGTATGAATTTTATGGCTGCTTTACAATTGTTCCACTAAAAATGGTATGGATGAATATCTAGGGCGCTATAATATTCATACGGAGAATCAGCCCGTCTATTTCTGTTAAATGAAACAACACTGGGTAGATAAGACCCTTATTCTTTAAAGTGCATACGGTGGGTGTCTCTAAGGAACATAGACAACTTACCCTGTCTAGCTCTGGGCTGGGGAGGATGTTCATTTCTACCCTTTTCTCTGAAAACCTCCAACATTCCCCCTCCCTTGTCGTGTCACCAATTTCTTCCTGCAAGTTGAATGCATCTTATGGTCTCTAATAATTAATAATTTTCAGGTACTGCTGGTTACAAACACCATTTGTTAGGATATATGTATATGTATTTTTATCAGAAACTGTCAAATATGCAATTGATTGGATGAAATTATTTTTCTCAATTATCACTTCATACATCTTTATAAAATGCTACCTTAATCTGTTTAGTAACACGCCAATGGAAAAAGAATTACATGAAATTAACTTGAGTAGATGTTTCAATACTAATTAGAAGCATTCAAAGTTATGTTTTTCACTCTTAGTGAATGTTTAAGAAGACTTTGCTTTGTATAAATTGTGTCTCTTGATGGTTTCTTGAGTTATTAACCAAGAAGAAGAGTTCTTCTCATTCACATTGTCTCTTGTGGACAGGACACTCAGCAGGGTTGGAGGAGCCATATTCCCATCACATTCCTGGGACCAATAAGGCCTTTGACTGCTTCTGGTGCCCTGTACCATGTGTGACTCCAGTGTAGGTGCCACACATACATGTATGATCGTATATCTGTAGAGTACAGGAAGAATATAAAAGTCGGGCACCTGAGTAGTCGCAGGCTGCATCTAAAGGTCTGCATTGGTGCATGCAGGAGGGGTTGGATCTGCTTTCCGTGGCTGATTTATCAACATCAAACTCTCCAAAACAATAACTGTGGGTTGTCAGCATACGGTACGTAAAGTAATTTTGAAGCCAAATTGAGTTTTGGTTGGGCTGTTGGCATCAATGGAATAGCGTCTCCTGCATTTGCCAGCACCTCTACCCATCTGATGTCATTTCAGTTACTGGACTCATAAAATGGCTTTTGGGATTGTTTCCGAATCTCACATAGGAGGGTGTGTGAAAAGGGCGTGCCTCTCCTATTTGCTATTTGGAAAGTAGTTTGTCAATGATTTGTGATTTAAATTGGGTTAACAAACTACTGAGTTACTGTTTCTCGAGTTGGGGTGGTAACTGATTTGCAAAAGGAAAGATGTCCAATTAGGAAACCTTCCATTTTGTGAATCATGTCAGTGGCTTAGCAGGAAGTAACCAGAGGACCCCTGCATACTGTCCCCATTGTAAGGACAAACCAGAAACATTTTATTTTAAAAGTAGCATCTGTTTCTTTAATGTTTCTCGAGATACTTTAAAAAAAACTATTTGAAAATCATATATAGTGATGGAGGCCTCCTGTCCCTTGCAGGCTTCTATCCCTATATTGGCAGCTAATCCCAGCGGATGGAATATTGCAACTTCCCTAATTGGTATTCATTAAAAAGTCTGCAAATAATTTGCAACATACTTAATAGTACATAGACATGGAAATTGCATTTCCAATCGCAAACCAGTTGGTGTACAAATTGATCATCCCTGGTTTGTGAATGGGAATAATATGATGGATCGCTAGTGCCAGCACGCTATGGTGGCGTAATTCTATGCCTTCCCCTGTGCCCTCGATCCACGTTGCCAGAAATCTCAGAGTCAAATTTGATACAGCCCTGTCCTTTCTGCCTCAAGCAACTACCATGGAAGGCACTTGTTTTGGTCTCGTCAAATCTTTGAAAAAGTTATTTGATTTTCTTCCATTGGCTGCCAGAAAAACAGTTGCCACTGCTTTAATAAAATCACGTTTGGACTACTGTAACAGTCTGTAGGCTGGTCCCTCCAAATTAACCATCCATAAGTTACAGATAGTCCAACAAGCTGCAGCCAGACTTGTCCTGAAACTGCCCACCGTGCTTCAGTATCAGCAACCCTGGGAATGCTGCACTGGCTGCTGGTACATAAAAGGGTGCTGTTTAAAACCCTTCTACTAGTGTTCAGAACCTGCAGAGTGATGGGACCTGAATATTTAACCACTGAGTTTCTCATTACATTGCGCCCCCTAAGGTCCTTAAATGCTAATTTAATCAAGATCCCCAGGTTCAGACTTAAATCCAGAGGAGGAAAATTGTTTACAGTTCTGGGAGCTAAGGCCTGAAATTTTCTCCTCCATATCTTCGAATTCTTAAATTTGAGCAAACATTTAGAAAGCAGCTAAAAACAAGGATCTTCAGTATTCCTAACGCGCTTTGTTACAAACTGATGATCTGATCCCGTGGGACTTTAAATTATAAAAGTTTGTAGTCTGGAGCCTCACCAATTGTCTGTACAGTTCCAGGATGCTTCTTTGGGAGTGACAGTTCTGCTATATAAAACACCTTCATTCATTCACTGACTTTGCATCAGCATGGGCTATGCTGCTTATTCACCATAGTGGTCTGAATAGAACATATGACCATGGGGAGTCTTTTTCATATTGAGCCTCTAGTTACTTCCTGACATCTTAGTCATTAAGGTAGCTTTGTACACTGATTAAAATGCCCAAGCCATATTTGATTACTTGCATACGATGAGTAATGTGAAGAACCTTCTGCCTGCTGGCCCTTGTTGTGGCTTTTAATCTATTTCCATAGGATAACATGTGTCCCTATGGACTAAAAGGCCAATTGAGAGTCTGGCGGTCACAAGACCGCCAGGCTAGCAGTGGCAGTTGGACTGCCGTGGCTGTGGCAGTCGGGCCGCCACATTATGAGGTTGGCACACCTGCCAACCTACCGCTGTCCCTGCCAGGATCCAAGATCCCAATGGATCCTGGTTGTAATCAGCCAGGGTGGCGCTGAACTCAGCGTCCCCCTGCTGATTACAACCTTGTTCTCCGCCAGCCTTTTCATGGCGGTTTCACCACTATGAAAAGGCTGGCAGAGAACAAGTGGAGGGTGCCACAGGGGGGCCCCTACACTGCCCAAGTCCATGGCATGAGCAGTGCGGGGGTCCCCCTGCCCAGCACTCTTGAAATGCACACTGTCTGCTGTGCAGACAGTGTGCATTGCAAGGGTGCTGGTGCACCCTGTGTGTGGCAGCATTGCCGCCGGCTCAATTCTGAGCCAGGAACAATGCTGCTGCACCTTTCCCACTCAGCTGACAGGTTTCTGCCCGTCAGCCCAGTCGGAAAGTTGTAATGGGGCTGGTGGGGAAACCGCCAGCACCGCAACGATCTCCTCGTCAGGAGTTCGGCAGATGGATGTTTCCGTCCATCAAACTCCTAATGATCCCTTTAAGGTTAAATACTCATATTGGCTTTCAGTGAAGTGAATTAACACTTTTCCCTCTAGTTTTATTTATTTTTCTTCTAGTTCTTTTGTCATCATGGATACATTATTCCTGTCCCTCTACTTCGATTTTTGTCTCCACAAAAAAAAGGACTGATGGTCCTCTCAAATGTACAGTTGCAATCCAGATTTTGCTAACATCACTCTTTGTGCTCCGTTGTGTAAAATTCAGTAGCCTGGTCAGTAAAATAGTAGGGCGGTTGGGGGGGGGGGGGTTCAGATTTCTGAACAATCAGGTTGGCATAATGGGGGTTATTACAACTTTGGAGGAGGTGTTAATCCGTCCCAAAAGTGGCGGTAAAGTGACGGATATACCACCAGCCGTATTACGAGTTCCATAGGATATAATGGACTCGTAATACGGCTGGTGGTACATCCGTCACTTTACCGTCACTTTTGGGATGGATTAACACCTCCTCCAAAGTTGTAATAACCCCCATAATGTTAAAATACATCGTAAGACAAGCAGGGTGCATGAGAGTGACCTAAGGGGCAGTAGAACGGTAAGGGAATGTGAATTGGTAGGGGCACAAGGTGGGAGAAAGCACAATATTTTGTAAAATAACCAACATTTTTGATGAAATTCAAAACAGAGAGAGTGTATGTGTGTTTTTGTCTGTGTGTATGAAAACATTCCTGGTGAATTTCGACAGACACCTCACAACACCCGACCGAAAACACCTGTACCCAACTATTTAGCAAAAGGTACATTTATTAAGGGGTGTAACACCCCAAACACCCCCCTCCAAAGCTATGCCCCCGCTCATGCATATCTTTAGTAATATAATTTCGGCTCACCTCAGCCATCTTCCAATCTGTAGAAATGCGAGTCATGGAATGTGATTTTTGTTTTTTTGGTCATAAATTCTTAGTCAGCATGTAAAGGTCCCGTTTGTACCAAGCAACCTCTGGCATATACCCTTTTCAGTACACAAATCCTTTAAGGAATTATGAGGACAAAGGTAGTATCTAATTACAATGACAGTCTTTTTCCACTGGAATTTTCATTTTTCTTATATGTGACAATACCATCTGCTTCTATGCATTTTATCATAGTTTCCTGAAGTATAAATCCTATTATAATGGAGATTGATAGATCCCAGACCACATATCAGGTCCAACAGTTTAGAAGAGAGTAGACCTTTCATAACTTTTCAAACAAAGAATTTCAAGCATAATCGATAACCTAATAAACAATGGAATCCCTAGAAGGTAGGTCGCGAGTAATACCGGAGTTGGGAGCAGTCAGCACCCCTGAGAAGAGGCATCTATTTTACTTTGTTTGTGTGAGATTTGCTGGGCAGTATATCCAGTTCCCTGTCTAGTGGTGAGGCCATAGAATGGATTTGTCACCAGTATGCATGACCCCGGGGAGATCTGTGGTGTGGTGCAGCGCTTTGTTTATCTGGTCTAGATTAAGGGCACACTCTCATTCCGAGTATCTCTCTGGTGTTAGTGCTCTGTGTTAGTTTTGCTGCCTTGTTCTGAGTCAGTGGCCTCAGCGGGGCACAGCCAAACGCCCAGTGTGGTGCTCCAGGAATCAGCCATAGATTGTCTACGTGTCCCCTTTTGTCTTCTATTTGGAACACCCCCTCTTCTGCTTCTGCCGATTTCGTGACATCTTGTACCTAATCCTCAAAACTAGGTCCTGATCTTGCCTTCCAGGCCATTGCAATACGGCGCTTAGCGAGCACCAACGCAAGGTCCAGGAATCTGGTCCCCACCCTCCCTTTCTTGGGTCTTAGGAAGAGACCCAGAATGGAGGCCTCCATTTCCTGTGGGATGCATCGTCTAATCACAAGATGCAGCCTATGCAAGACGGTTGTCCAGAACACCGAGAGGACTGAACAGCCCCTAGATCATGTGATGGAAGTCTGCATCCAGATGTCTGCACCTCTGGCATCCACCTGCGTCCATACCATTTATTACTCGAAGTCTATGTGGAGTGAGATAAAGAATGTGGAGGAAGTTGAACTGAATGTACTTGAGCCTGGAATTTCGAGATACCCTCGTGGGATATGCTAAAATGTTGTTCCAATCCTTATCAGTAAAGACTTTCCCCCATATGCTATCCCACCTGGCCCTCAGTATGTTCAGAGAATGTCGTTCCATGCCACTCAGTGCTCTATGGAACCAGATAACTTGTTGTCCAGAGGTACTCAGTGTCAATAATAGTCTCAGAATAGCATGAGGCTCGGGTTCCTCTCTGCGGCACTGCCACAGGCCTGCAAACGTTCTACGTACTGCTTCATATTGCAGGAATTGGCCTCCAGGCAGTGTATACGTCTTCATAATGTCTCTCAAAGGCATGAGCATCCCCATTTGGTAACAGCCCCCCACAGAGGTCAGCCCCACAGCTGTCCAAGCATTCAGGTAAACAAGGTAACTGGGTTAACATGTGGCAGACCCACCAGCGGAAGCTCTGGTACGTATGGGGTCGCCCCACAGTTTCTCACTTGACAACGCCTCCATGTGTATAATGCCACCTGCAGTAGACTAGTGGGATGAAGAATGTTAATATCTTGCTGAACGAGCAGTGGGAGAAGGAAGTCTCGGTGCGGGGTGAGGCCCATATGTCCTAAAGTACTATAGGCCGAGTCATCAAGCCATTTTGCAATCCACTGCAATTGTGCCGGCAAATAATATAGTTCAAAGTCTGGCACCTCCAATCCGTCCTCACCCAGTGGACGTTGTAGGGTTTGAAGGGAGACCCGGTTTCTGCTCCCATCCTAAACCAAATCCCTGAGCAGTGTGTCCACTTTTTTAAACCAACTGGTGGGGATACTCAGTGGTAAATTCACAAAGAAATACAGGAGATGTGGAAGAACCACCATCTTAGATACAGCAATACGTGCCATCAGGGAGAGTTTCAGTGATCTCCTAAAGGTGACATTACCCCTAAGGGACCGGTAGGTCCTCCTTAAACTTCCCTCTTGGAGGTCCTCCACTGAGTGGTATGCCTGTATGCCCAGGTATTTAAAGGAGGAGGCTTCCTATCTAATACCCTCCGGTTTATCTTGGCAGCAGAGCATATCAGCAGAACACAGAAATAAGCAGGTCTTAGATCTATTCAAGCGAAGGCCGGAGACTACCCCAAATTCCTCAAGCTGTGCCACTGCCCTACTGGCCCCCAATGCCCTTTGCTATGTATATCAGGAGGTCTTCCGCATAAAGTGATATAACATGCTGAGATCCATCCACCACTATCCCCTCCACATAACCCTCCCTACGGAACAGTGCTGCTAGGGGCTCTATGGCCAAGGCAAACAGTAGTCTAGTGCCCCTGTAAATATTGTATTTAGAGGAGACAGTATTCCCAGTTCTCACTCTGGCAGTAGGGTCTGTATAAAGTAGAGTTACCAACCTAATCCATCCCTCCCCCAAGTCCATTTTCCACATGACTTCGATGAGAAAGTCAGAAAGTCCCATCTAATGGAATCAAATGCCTTCTCTAAGTCCACTTACATGAACACAGCCTGAGGTTGAGTGGGCAAATCTTGATGATATAGGACATGGAATAGTCTCCGTAGATTGAGGGCCGTGCTTCTGTTTGGGATAAATCCATTCTGGTCTTCATGAACCAGTTTCTGCATGTAGGACAGTATTCTATTTGCTAGTATTTTGCTAAGGGTTTTTAAGTCCGTGTTAAGCATGGATAAAGGCCTAAAAGCCGTAGGCTGCATACCTGTGAGTTTGGTCTGAGGAATCGGTACCACCAGCGTATCTCTGGCAGACTCATGGAGATGCCCCAAATGTAGTGCAGTTGCATAGAGAAGTACCAGCTTCTGGGCCAATAGATATATATAGGTCCAGAAAAATGCAGCAGGTAGCCCGTCTGGACCTGGCTTTATATCTGAAGCTAGCTCCTTGACCACTTGTTTAATCTCCTGTATTGTAATGGGTCCCCCTAATGAGTCATGGAATGTGATGATGTCATGAGTGGAAGGCAATGATGCAATCTGGCAAGATTCCTTTTTGGTTTTGAACATATGATGGAGTTCAGGGGCTGTTACTATACGGAATGCTGCAATGGGCAAACTAGTCCATCAAAAAAGCAAAACTGGTGAAATATTCTCTTTTTTTATCTGCAGCAGAGTGAACTGATTTTGAAAATCTGACAAAACTCTAGGAAAAATGCAGATTTTGTTCCTCGTGTACGGAAAAAACTTCAGTGCCTCCCTGGACTCCAACACGTGGTGCACGGATGTGCAGCATCCTACAATATTTCTTTCTATTTGACTTTCACAAGCCAATCAGAATCGTTCTCTCATAGGTATATATTCTGGAAGAAAGGCCAACTAGATTACTGTTGCACCAACTCTTTCACAAACTGCCCGTGACTTGGTTTGAAGTGCTCAGGTTTCCTAGCTCCTCTGCCCTGGCTCCAGACTAACTATAGGGGGTAATCAATCCTGAGGCAAATTCCCCAGTACCATGTTGTCCCCATCACATCTTGATCAAAATATTTATGCGGTGCCGCTTAAAGAACTGATTTCTGAGCATTGGGGATTTTTTCTGTTGCCACTTAGACGTCACAATTTACAAGCATTTTCAAATCTTGTAGATATGAGTTTAATTTATGAATATAAATAATTGATGAAGGTATTGGTAGTTGTATTAGAGGTTATAATGTTGGTGGTATTTGGTAGTGATATTGGTGGTTTCTGGAGGTTGTGGCATTTGAGGTATTGATGGTGATGGTATTAGTCACAGAAGTGATGATGTTGTGGTGTTGGTTGTATCTATAGAGGTAGGATTGGTGGTGGTGGGAGTGGCGTTATTTGTTGTCATGGTATTGCTGACATTGACACTGGTGTAGGCGGTGTTAGTAATGAATGTGGTGTAGTGTGATGGGGTAATAATGCTGATGATGAAGGTATTGGTGAGGGCGCAGTGTATTTTGTGGTGAAGTATTACAAGTGTGGTGTGGTATTCGTGATTCTGTTGATAAAGTGCCTGTATATTAATATGTGTACATATCATACACACCTCCTAATGCATTTGTATCACTTAGAATGGTCTAACCCGAAAAAGTAATTGCCTGGCTATGTAAAGATAAGGCTTCCACTTGAATGATGTCAACGTTCAGAAATTCCTGCAGTTGAAAACTTTGGAATGGTGGCACAAATAGTCAATAGAATGATGTTGAAAGAGAAATATGTTCTGGGCTAACTCAGCTTGTGATTGACAATCCAAAACATCTAATAGGTGAAGGGGATGACCCAAAACCTGCTGTGTGTGCACTTTAAGAAACAGGTCTTGCAGTTAACCACACTCCCAAGCTAAATAAAAAAAGAGTTTTGTATTTTTTTACGTTAAAGACACATGTTCGCTATTTTCCTAACCATGCATAATTGTCTTGTCAAGAATTATCATTTGAAAATATTATTGGAGAAAAACTATATTTACTCTGAGAACACTTTGCTGAGTGTTTAGCATATTTATGAATAGCCATATCTGAAAACTTCCATGAAGAACTGATTATTGCAACAGTGTATAATAGCTGGGGTGCATCACCTCCAGAGACCCACTTTTTTGCTATTATAACCTTGCTTGTCCCAAAGAAAACGTGATGTTGCAAAGCAATAACCAAAAACCATAAAATGTCTTACACATGAAATAGGAACCCATGCACAGTAATGATCACATATCGCTTGTGATTCCTTGAGTGCTCGTCAGAGGCACTTATTCTTAACTCAGACAATGCAACATGATGTAGTATCTCTTAGGCCTCTATTTACAAGGCCCTTGCACCACTGTTGCATCACTTTCTGTGGCTCAATGGTGGTGCAAACCACTAAGGGCCAGATGTATCATCACAGCCCTTTGCGATTCGGAAATAGCGACTTTTAAGAAATCGCTATTTCCGACTCGCAAAGTGGCATGTATCACATTTGCGAATCGGTAATAGAGATTTCTTAAAAATCGCAAAGCTATTACCGAATCGCAAATTGCAATACCGGCCCCATTCGCAAGCTATGGGCCTGTTGGCCCATATGTGCGAATTTTTTGCATTTCCAAAATTGTGATTTCTGAACCAGAAATCGCACTTTTAGAAATACCAAACCCCAGGGTGCTGGGGGGCTAAGGCCCCCTCTGCTGCACCCCAAAAGTGTTTTTGGGAACATGTAAGCCAAAAGGGCATGTGTGCTTTACATGTACAATTTAAAAATGCATTTTAAATGCATTTTAAAATTTTGCACATGGTTACTACCAAGTTCAACTTGGTGGTAATTAGCGATTCCTAAATGCCAAAATCGCATTTAGGAATGGCTTCATACATGTGCTAAGAAATCGCAAATAAGGAATCCTTATTTGCGATTTCTAATTTAGAGAGTTGCAATTTGCAACTCTCTAAACAGGGTCGCAATTTTAAGGAATCACTATTTTAGCGATTCCTTAAAATTGCGTTCAGAATGTATTTCATACATTCTGAAATGGCATTTTGCATTCGCAAACGGGCATTTGCACCGTTTGCGAATGCAAAGTGCTTTCATACATCTGGCCCTAACTCTTTATGGGTCACCTTGCTGAACTGCCCTGTGTCAAAGGGAAGGGGCAGACATGCACCATATAAGCAATACAGGGCATCCCTGTGCTTCCCCCCTGCGCTGGTGCTGTTTTGGCAGCCTAGCGCCAATGCAGGCACCATTGTGCAATGTCTGTGTTGCATGGAGGATTGTTTCTGTGCAGGAAGGGGCATCGTCCTGCACAAAAACTGGCCTGGGAGGCTTTGTCCCCTTTCTAAGTGTGATGCATAATGCAGCACACATTGAAAGAGGAAAAAACGAGGAGAAATAAAGATATTTCTCTCCGTTATGCCTCCCCTGGGGAGGCGTAAGGTTTTGCCGCATCCGCAGGTTTACAAGGTCTTGCAAATCTGAGGATGATTCAAAATCCACGGGTGTTGTGTGGGAACACCCACCACAACGCCCATGGAACGCCTCTCTAGTGCAGATTTAAGCCACGCAGCAATTTGTGTTGCTTTGTCTTACTCCATATTTATGAGGCCATTCAAAGCCACGCAAAGTGACTTTGTTCGGCTTCAGAAATATGATTTAATGGTTTGTGTCGCCGTTGAGTCACACGGGCTCATACTTATGAAGCAATGCAATGCCTCTGTTAGCGCTAGGCTGCCAAAACAGCACCAGAGCAAGGGGAAAGGACAGGATTGCACCGTATTGCTTAAAAACAGCACATTCATGTATTTTCCTTTAAACGTGGGGCAGCGCACCAAGGTGACTTCCTGCGCTGCCCTGCTCCAAAATCTCAGAAATATGTGCCATTGTTTTTTGGTGAGCACCTTGTGGACAGAAATGGTGTCCAGGAGCTGTAATAGCTCATCCAGATTTCCTTAGGCAGGTCACAGGGATTCCGATTTGCTAAATCTGGCAGGGAATTTTGCTTTTAAACTGAGTTCTGTGCTTTCAGTGAAGTCCCTGTGAGATGAGTGAGGGTTTGTAAAGAGTCAAGATAATATACTACTGGTAGTTTTATATATCATTTGTAATTTCCACTTTCATAACTTTTGTTGTAGTTCCCGTTTTGGAAACGTTGCGTAGAGCAGGGTAAATGTTCCCTTACTTTTTAAGTTCAATATGGCAGGAGGCCTCTCCGCATTTAAACTCCATCTTGGTAAGTAACTCAGCTCCTCACACTAATAAAGGAAGTGCAATACATTTGTGTTCCCTTGACTACAGAGTACCACAGGCACTCACAGTTGAATAGCCCATGGTGCTAATAGGTGTTCTTGTCACAGTAGCAGTGCAGGTGAGCACAGGCTATGGTATGGTATGGTATGTTATAGCCTGTCATTGTATTGTATGGTATGGTATAATATGGTATGGTATAGTATAGCCTGTCATTGTACAGTACAGCATGGTATGATATAGCATGGTCTAGTATGGGATGGCCTGTCATATGGTATGGCAGGGTATGGTATGGTCTGTTATTGTATAATATGGTATGATAGGGCCTGTCATTGTATAGTATGGTATGGTGTGGTGTGGCCAGTCATTTTATATGGCTTAGTATGGTATGGTATGGTATTGTCTGTTATTGTATATCATGGTATGACATTCATTGTATGGTATAGTATGATATGGCCTGTCATGGTATGGTATGGTATGACACAACATGTCATTTTATAGTATGGTATGGTATGGTAAGGCCTGTCCGTGTATAGCATGGTATGGTATTTATTTTTTGTTACAGTGTACACAATACACTATGGGAGGGATTGCAATATGAGTGACCAAACAAGCAAGAACGGTATACAATAAAATGTTTTATTTAAGCTAGAATGCTCTCTAACCCGTAATCTTGCAAACATTAACCAATTTAATACACGCCCTGCTTTAAGCATAAAACATTTTAATCATGCCCAAGACATTCTATAAATCATAAAACACCTACCTGAAAAGCACTTCATTACAAACTAAACAAGTGATTACTTAATAGTTATAGCATAAGGACCTTGATGTATTTTGAAGTGATTGTTAAAAGCTACGCTAACAACCTCTGACCTGCTGCTGGTAGCTGTGCTGCAAAAAACAGAAGGAGGAGAGAGGATGAAAAGTAAAAGGTAAAAAAAGACAAGCACGGGAAACGAGGGGATGAAAGCACCAATGAGCAAAACTGGTAGGAAGACAACCTAATAACTTTAGATCTTATTATAAGGAAGATTATTATTATTATTATTATAATAATTATTATTATTATTATTATTACTCTGCTGCTCTACCCTTCTCATGCATAGAGAAGACACATGCTGGTGAAATGTTTGTATTTTTTCAAATTACGGAGATGCAACTAAACTTAAAATCTTAATTACAGTGTAGACATTACATTACAGGTTGAAGCACTATAAGGGTGGCGAAACAAGCAAAATTTGCTTTACAATTGTTAAATCTGACATCTTTGGCATTGTATTCCCCCAAACATTTTGACCTTCACCCCCATACTTTGCTGAACTCGTTTTTGTTGACCTTTAGGACTCTGCACTTTTCCACTACTAATCAGTGCTGAAGTGCTTAAAACAAACTCAATTGGCCTACACTTGATTAGCACATTCACTGTACTTGTAAGTCTCTAGTGAATGGTACCACATGTACCCAGGTCCTGTAAATTAAATGTTACTTGTGGATAGCAGCACTCATTGTGTCTTTTACTAAAGTAGCTCTTTAAATCGTCCTTCAGGTCTGCCACCGCAGTCTTTAGTGCAGTTTTAAACAGCCAATGTGACTTGCAAAATAAACCTTCTGCTGTGTCTAAACCTTCCTCTTATATACTTATAAGCCCCCCCTATGGAAGGCCCAAAACACCCAAAGGCATGGTGCATGGTATTCAAATATGTGTGTTTAGGTTTTACATGTCCATATATTGAAAAACTCTTAAAGTCGTTTTTAACTGTTACAAAGCCTATCCCTCCCATAGACTAATAATGGGCTACCTTATTACATTTATTTAAGTGTAACTTCAGATTCGGGGCGGATAGAGGTATGCTGTTTACACTCAAATGAATTGTCATTTAAAAACCTCTTTGACAGTGAAATTGGATGTTAAGGTACATTTTTGGAACTGACACATTCAAAAATTGACACTTTCATGCCCAAACTAACTGTGCCTTCATACCAATGTCCTGGGTCACATGACTGTGAATGGCTCTGCTGTTTTTGTGATTTGTGTATTGATTCCACACATGGGAACAAAAAACGGTCTTGGTGTAAGTAGAGTGGCAGGATGGCTGGGGAGAAGCAGTCCCCTACCCTAATTACACTTCAAAAGACTGCCTGCAGTATGCACAAAGAAACTTCACACTAGACAGTTTAAAGCCAAATCCGGGGAACAGGGGAAAGCTGAACAGAACCAGATAAGGCTGCAAGTGAGGGATTCTCCACACAAAACCTGGCACCAAGTATAAAAATAGGACTGTTAGAAATGGGGTTTTTGGTTGGCAGTCAGGTTACCCTCTGTCCAAGCAAAAGCCCTCACTCTAGTCAGGGTAAGTCACACACTATCCAAGATTATCCTGTGCCCACCCTCTGGTAGCTTGGCACGAGCAGTCAGGCTTAACTCAGAAGGCAATGTGTAAAGTATTTGTGCAATAAATCATACATTACCACCATATAGCACCACAAAGATACACCACACAGTGTTTAGAAAAATATATAATATTTATCAGGATAATTGTAGGTCAAAAAGAATAAAGTTGCAATGGAAAATTGTAGAAATATCACAGGAAGGTGATATAAAGTGTCTTAAGTCTTTAGAATATAAACAAAGTCTCTTTCAAGCACAAGTACCTGGTTGGGAGTGGAAAAATCTCCTCAGAGGGCCACAAGCGAAGAGGTGCGTGGAAAAAGGGTATGTGCGTCGATTTCTCCCCAGCACACACGGACTTGCGTCGTTATTTTCCACGCGGGGAAGTCGGCGTCGTTTTCCGGCGCGCGGACAGTCTCTTTCAGTGGATCGCGGGGATTACCAGATGTCCCGGGTCTGTGCGTGGATTTTCCTGCTTGTTTTCCGGCTGCACGTCGAAATTACGATCTCACGGCAGGCGTCGCGTCGATTTCTCCTCTAGACTTCGATCTGCGGGGCTGCGCGTTGAAATTACGATCTCACGGCAGGCGTCGCGTCGATTTCTCCTCTAGAGGTCGGGCGGCGTTGTCCTTGCGAGGCCGTGCGTCGGATCTTCGATCGTCCCAAGAGCGTTGCGTCGATCAGCGTCGGAGTGCGGCGTTTTTCTCGCCGCGAAACAAGCTGTGCGTCGAAATTTTCGGCGCACGGAGCGTCCAAGTAAAAGAGGGAAGTCTTTTAGGTCCTGAGACTTCAAGGAACAGGAGGCAAGCTCTATCCAAGCCCTTGGAGAGCACTTTCACAGCCAGACAAGAGTTCAGCAAGGCAGCAGGGCAACAGCAAGGCAGCAGTCCTTTGTAGAAAGCAGGCAGGTGAGTCCTTTGAGCAGCCAGGCAGTTCTTCTTGGCAGGATGTAGGTTCTGGTTCAGGTTTCTTCTCCAGCAAGTGTCTGATGAGGTAGGGCAGAGGCCCTGTTTTATACCCAAATGTGCCTTTGAAGTGGGGGAGACTTCAAAGAGTGGCTAAGAAGTGCACCAGGTCCCCTTTCAGTTCAATCCTGTCTGCCAGGGTCCCAGTAGGGGGTGTGGCAGTCCTTTGTGTGAGAGCAGGCCCTCCACCCTCCCAGCCCAGGAAGACCCATTCAAAATGCAGATGTATGCAAGTGAGGCTGAGTACCCTGTGTTTGGGGTGTGTCTGAGTGAATGCACAAGGAGCTGTCAGCTAAACCTAGCCAGACCTGGATTGTAAGGCACAGAAGGATTTAAGTGCAAAGAAATGCTCACTTTCTAAAAGTGGCATTTCTAGAATAGTAATATTAAATCCGACTACACCAGTCAGTAGGACTTTGTATTACCATTCTGGCCATACTAAATATGACCTCCCTGCTCCTTTCAGATCAGCAGCTGCCACTTCAACAGTGTATGAGGGCACCCCCAATGTTAGCCTATGAAGGGAGCAGGCCTCACAGTAGTGTGAAAACGAATTTAGGAGTTTTACACTACCAGGACATATAACTACACAGGTACATGTCCTGCCTTTTACCTACACAGCACCCTGCCCTAGGGGTTACCTAGGGCACACATTAAGGGTGTCCTATATGTAGAAAAAGGGGAGTTCTAGGCTTGGCAAGAATTTTTAAATGCCAAGTCGATGTGGCAGTGAAACTGCACACACAGGCCTTGCAATGGCAAGCCTGAGACAAAGAGAAGGGGCTACTTAAGTGGGTGGCACAATCAGTGCTGCTGGCCCACTAGTAGCATTTAATTTACCAGCCCTATGCACATAGAGTGCACCTTACTAGGGACTTATAGGTAAACTAATAGTCCAATCAGGTATGATTCCAGGTTACCATGTTTTAGGGGAGAGAGCATATGCACTTTAGCCCTGGTTAGCAGAGGTAAAGTGCGCAGAGTCTATAAACCAGCAAAAACAGTGTCCAAAAGCGGAGGGAGGCAGGCAAAAAGTTAGGGGTGACTACCCTAAGGCTGTCAGGTCTAACAAGGACCTTCAGAACCACTCATTAAAACACTCCTAGACCTGTGGAACATTCAAAAGAAGTACTGTCCTGCTTCCAGATGGACTGCTTTTCTGTTGGAAGGACTGCCCTGCCATCTGAAGAATGAAGATTGGACCTGCTTCCCTTGATCCAAAGTGACCCAGAGTGACTCCAAGGGTCAGTTGCATGACTTTGTGTGAGTTACAGAGACACAATAAGGTTCCAGAGGCCTCTCTGCATTTGCCCAACTGAAAGCACCAATTGGACCTGAGCTGTATCGGAGTGAGTCTTGATCTCTAAGAGGTGCCTCAAAGGTCTTGGACCCTTGGCTGGCATCAGTGCGAACTCCTTCTCAAGAAAAAGTGAAAATCATGACGTTTGGCCTCCTGGCGACCACAAAGTGGCTTCTTTGTGCTGAAAATCGACCACCCATGATGACTGCCACACTAAGCTCTAGTGGAACCTGCTGTTCACGCTGACAATCACCGTTCACAAAAATGAGATGATAAGCAATACATTATTTATTTCCCATTCAAACTTGTGAATCTAGAAAAACATTTAGGAACTTTCTTGGGACAGGATATAAAACATTTTATTGAGCACTGCAAACTATTTGTACACTTGAGGCTAGTAATTCTATTTCATTTTTATCTTTTTCAGTGCTGTTCTGAATAGTAACTTGATTAAAATTTGAGCTTGTTGCAGTTGTACATTTTATTAACTTCTCAGAAAACTCAGATTGCCTTGAATGGTAAGCTCCAGTTAGGACCCCCTCTTCTCACTTCAGAAACGACCATCGACTATTTTCGACCTGCTTCTTGCATGACAACCTCCTCTTTGCATTTGCAACTCTTCGGGCAGGATTTGAAAAGGTAACTTCAGCAGAACAAATCTTGTCCCTGTATCCAATCCACGCTCCATCGCAGAAGCCTAAACTTTTGACTTCCCCGCAGTCTTGCGCAACCAGATAAACACAAGTGGCTCTTTGTGCTTCTTGGCTCTATTTTCACCAAAAAACTTTAAAAAGCAATATCTCAGGTTTTAGTGATTGGATGTTTGTTGTTCTGGTATCATATTATTTATTAAAACATACTCTATGTTTCGATTGATTTGGAATTTGTCTTATGTTGTGTTTTTTCACTTTATTACTGTTTGAGTGCTGCATAAAGACTTTTCACAATTCTGTAGTTACCACAATAGAATGCTCTTCTCACTCAAGAATGTTCTATCAAAACTGTGAGAATGCAAAAATAAGCCAATTTAAATTTAAACATTTTAATAGTGTTAAAGACATACTATACATCCTAATAATCTTGAAATGCATACCAAAATCACTTTGTTACAAAGTAAACTTGGGACTATTAATAGAGATAGCACAAAGCCATTAATGTATTTTTTGAATTGTTGTAAAACATGACACTAACAACCTGCTGTGGCCTATTGGTGTTGCTTTGCTGCAACAAAGAGTAGGGGGGAGAAGATGTAAATTAAAATGGTACAAACACGAATGTGGGAAACGAGCTGTGAAAGAACGGCATGGACCAAAACCAAGGACAAGACAATCTAAAAACACATGTACTCTTACGGAGTGCTCAAGCACAATAAAAAAAAGGCTGAGCCTGAAAGCGGAAGCAGCAAAAGATATTCCCCCCAAAAAAAAGAAGCGGTGTGTGGTCCATGCTCCAGGGACGAGGGATACACACTGATAGAAGGTTAAGACAGCAGATGCTTACCAAACATGAGCCAGTAAAAGAGACTGACAATAAAGCCAACCAACGGTAAAGGTAAGCAATGGTAAGCAATGGACAGGTTCTAAACTTCTTGTAAGTACATAAAATGTCTTGCAGTTGACAGCAAATACGCTGTCTCTGCGAGATCTAAACATCCAAAAAGCAGGATATGAACTACAGGCTGACAGAATGCCTCCTATTGTTCGTTATCTGCCTAGTGCAGTGCTCCACTTCCTGTTTATCATCTCTCACATTGTTCTTCCTGAAGAATCTTTGTCTTCTGAGTCCTAGTGCCTCAGTTCCTGGGGGACATATTTACTAACATTCCACACAAAGCAGTGCAGCAATTGCAGTTGCTGTGCTGCATTGCATGAGAGGAAGAGAGCTGAACTGCACCATATTATCAAAGATATCATAACGTTCTGCTCTCTTCTAGCAATGGCACACTTATGGCTGCCAAGAGCCAATGCAGGCACCCTTCTGACAAGTCACAAGAGAGCCTACATTGTTGTCAGGATAAGTTTTGCACAGTAAGTGATACTTTCCTGCGCAAATATGCTTTGAGGCTATTTTCTCTTTGCATGTGTGCTGCACAATGCAGCACACACGCGAAGAGGACAAGATGAAGAGAATAAAGATATTTCTTCGTGCTATGCCAGCCTCCAGTGAAAACTTGTGTTTACAAGTCTTTGAAAATATGAGTTTGCATCAAAATACACCCATGCACCACCCATGTAGTCCCTACCTGGCGCAAGGTAATGCACGTCAGCGAATAGTTGTGTAACTATTTTTTTTAAAAAGGCATGCAAAGCCACACAAGTCAGTGTGCCTATGTAACTCACTAAATACATTTTACAGCTGGGCTGCACCCAAAAAAATTACACAAACTCAATGCACCATCTTAGTAAATCCAGGCCCTAGTATCGATCTGACAGGAAGACTTATTGTGTTTTCTAGCCTTTATTGTTACAAGTGACCCAAAGCATGTCCACACAGCTGTTCTGATATAGTACAGTATTACTGTCATTAAATGTTCGCCACAATGTGTGCAAAAATCATTCACCATGGGTAAGTGGTCACCTACCTGACCACCTCCAGACTACATGATGAAAATCGATTGATCATTTTAATGTGACATATTTTCACATAAAATACTCCGCACAAAATTCCTTGTTTATGCTTTTACAGGATTGTCTTTTGTAAGCATCTAGTAACCTTAGGTGAAAGAACCTGGGGATATTGCCAAACTCAGTTTGATATGTTGATGGAAGATTCGGGCCAGGGCAGATTGTAGAAACAAGCACTGGCAAAGTCAATAGGTTTCATCTAAGTGAGAGCTGCTTGCTTTGTCAATGTGTTTTAGCCATGTTGTAGAGCAGAGTGTAGTAGGGCAGAGTAGAGGTGCATAGAGTGCAGTAATGTAGAGTGGAGTAGAGTGGCTTGGAGTGATGTTGAGTGGCATGGCATAGAGTGGTGTGCAGTGGCATAGAGTGGAGTGGAGTGGTGTGGAGTTGAGAAGAGTGCAGTGGAGTTGAGTGGCTTTGGGTTGCGTAGAGTGAAGTGGTGTAGAGTGGAGTAGCATTCAGCGGAGTGGTGTACATTGGCATACAGTGGAGTGGAATGGCGCAGAGTGGACTGGCATAGAGTAAAGTAGTGTAGACTGGAGTGGAGTGGTGTACAGTGGAATGGAGCAGAGTAGAGCAGAATGGAGTGGCTTGGTGTAGAGTTTTGTGGAGTAGAGTTGAGTGGAGAAGAGTGGTATAGAGTAAAGTGGCTTACAGTGGAGTGGCGTAGAGTGGCATAAAGTAAAGTAGCGTAGAGCGAAGTGCTGTAGAGTGAAGTGGAATAAAGTAGAGTGACATTGAGTGGAGTGGGGTAGAGTGGTGTAAAGTGGCACAGTGTGAAGCTGACTGGAGTGTTATAGAGGGCAGTGGCATAGAATGGAGTACAGTGGAGTGGCGTGGTATTGAGTGGAGTGGAGTGGACTGTCAGTGGCACAGAGTGCAGTGGCATAGAGTGCAGTGGCATAGGATGCAGCAGCATAGAGTGCAGTCGCATAGAGTAGAGTGATGTAGAGTAGCGCAGAGTGCAGTGGTGTAGAGTAGAGCGGTGCAGAGTAGAGTGCAGTAGAGTGCAGTGGCATACAGTGGTTCAGAGTGAAGTGTTGGAAAGTACAGTGGTGTAGAGTGCAGTGGTGCAGAGTACAATAGAGTGGCATTTGGTACAGTGGCATAAAATGCAATGCCATAGAGTGGAATGGTGCAGATAAGAGTAGAGTGGCATAGAGTGTAGTGGCATGCAGTAGCATGGAGTAGAGTGGTGCACAGCAGAGTCACATAAAGTTCAGTGGCGTAGAATGCAGTGGTGCAGAGTAGAGTGGAGTGCGTAGAGTGGTACAGAGCAGAGTAGAGTGGCATAGAGTGCAGTGGTGCAGAGTAGAGTAATGTGGTGTAGAGTGCAGTGGCATAGAGTGCAGTGGCGTAGGATGCAGCAGCATAGAGTGCAGTTGCATAGAGTAGAGTGATGTAGAGTAGCTCAGAGTGCAGTGGTGTAGAGTAGAGCGGTGGAGAGTACAGTGGCATAGAGTGCAGTGGTGCAGAGTAGAGTAGAGTGGTGTAGAGTGCAGTGGCATAGAGTGAAGTGGTGTAGAGAAGAGTGACATGGAGTGCCGTTGCAGTTGTACAGTGGCTTAGAGGAATTCAGTCGAAGGGCTACATCATATCCTTAGTTCAAGTTCTACAGGGTCCTTGATCTCTGAAGAGAAGCCACATTCATGGGTTTTGCCAGTGTTCCTTAGAGGCACTGCACTACTGAGCACTGTATTTTGGAGAAAGGTGTAAATAATATTTGGGAGAGAAGAAATAATGTTGCAGCTTTCTTTATTTGGAAGGCCCGCAGCAGAATGACAGTCACACTTTACAGTACAAGGATACGCTTATTCTATACCACAATGACGAACCTATTCGCAGTCATGGATGAGGTGATTTGCTTACGCTGTTGGGCAGGGTTTTAGGAGAGAAAAGAAGCAACATGGAAGCAGGGCGGGTGGGAGGAATAGAAGCTACATGGGCAGGGATATGGGAGACAGACTGAAAACACAAGCACTCACATGGAGTGCTTGAACCCCCCCAAAAATAGTTCCAGAAATGGGAGCAGTGGAAAGACACAATTATTTGTCCATGCTCCAAGGGAAGGGCAAAAACAAGAGGACATGGCGCAGTCACGCCAAGACAAACCGGAGCGAAGAACATTAAGAGCAATGCTGATGCCAAGCCCACTGTATGTTAACAAAATGTGTCCCTGTATGAAACCCCAAAATGACCTCAGTGGTCAATTTTTATTCAGGGTAAATAAATACATCTTTATCATTTGGTTTTCAGTGTGAATTCTCCCTTGAGCAGTTGGGGGTGGGGTTTGTGGGGGCAGAAATAAAGCTTTGTTGTGTGGCCACTGTAATGAGGTGGCACCATTTTTTTTTTTTTTAATCGCCACAAGGTCACAAACCGCCTGCTTAGTATTACAAACACTGTGGAAAGAAAAAAGAGGGGAAAAAAAATCTTGTAAAACGAAAAGGTCTCGTTGAACTATTCAAAAATGAGAGTTCACGGGGAGATTCTCGCAGGCCCGTCAAGAAATCCATTTAGGACAATGAATCGCTCCTAAAATGCCTCCCGAGGTTGTTCTGACAAAAACAGTGTGAGTTCGTGTCTGCGGAAACAGAGCAAACGATCATTGCGGCTAGTAAGGCGCCAGCAAGATGGCGGGAGGCTTTGATGGCGGTGCGACTGGTCGTCGGAGGCGTGCAGAGCCTTTCAACTAGAAGGCGGACAAGTGAGTCATTCGGCGCGGCCCAGTGGTCCATATTGGCAGCTGTTATGATGCCAGCCGCCATGCACAGTGTGTATCTAGGAAGCTCGTACATGATATCTGCAGACATTACGGGTCGACCCTTTATAGTGGTCCCCACGCAGGGATCCCCAGCAAAGGAAAAGTCCTTCCCACAGGGGAGCCAATTCTCAAACAAGCCGAAACTGTTCACTGCATACACGCTCGCATGGGTGCAGATTTCTAACTTCCGAAATGTACAATTTTTTCCAAGTAACATCTGAAAACCCAGGGGTTTTCAGGCAAGGTCCTTGAAAACGTTTAGGAATACATGTTTGTGCAAATGAATATGTGTGCATGTTTGTGTGTGCAACAAAAACTTTCTTCTTCCCAGAGGGAATCTCCGTTAATTTTGGGGGATTGTTCCCTACCTAGAAAGTCATGTACTTTTGACTTTGTCAGACGTAACCTCCAACCTCTTCTATGCAAGAAGGGCTTGAAGATGAATAAGAATTTACCCATAAATGTATCTATGTAGGCATTCACAAACCTATAGGGTATTGCATCCAGTAATGCCCACTTCCCACTTTCCCAGCCCCTGCTCATAGATTTGCTCACATGAAAATCCTTGAGTGCATAAATCTTAGTATGAGTGCAAAACCAACTTTTGAAAGTAGAAAGATGGGTTTTCACAGGTAAAAAAGGCAATTGGGCCTGTGTGTTTTGAAAGGTCCATCTGCTGTATGATGTCACAATAGGTCTGCTGTATGATGTCGCAATAGGTCTGGTGTGTGATGTCACAATAGGTCTCAAAGCCCAAACAGACATCATAAAGCAAAGGAGCATTCTGGAATGTCAATTGTTGGTGATCACTACTAATGTAAGACTGGGCAAACAGAACTGGTATTTTTTTTATTTAAGCAAGGTGGCCCTTATATGGGGAGGAAGGAGTCTGGCTGACTGTGGCCAAGTATTCTTCTCTTTTTATTTTATTGGTTTAAAATGAAGTACTTTGGACTGCAAAGTGACGTAATTGAATGAATTCCCTGACCAGCCTTCATCCTTATGTATGCTCTACAACCAAGTATTGAGACCAGAGAGACTGAACTAGCTGCGGCTGCCCTCTGAGAATGCTCCCCACCTCCTCAGTTTACCATTGTCTTATATTTTATCCACCCCTGAGATGTCTGCTCCTACTTTGCAACTCTTCAGGTCTAGGCTTTTCTGTTGTCCATGAGGGATGCTCTTGATGCTGGTGAACACAGGACAAAGAAAGAAGACACCGCCATCTCCAAAGATCTGACTCGTCTTACGTGCAGGGTTAAACCACAAACCAGAGAACTAAACTTTGAATTCAACATAGACCCTTTTCACACTTATGGTGATTTCTGTTTTCCAATCTTGCTTTATCTGGTTGTTTTCTTATGCTTTCTGTCTTCTCATATACTGCACAGTTATGGCTGATGTCACACTAGCACCATGATTACGGCTCAATATCCCGATATGGGAGGTTGAACCCAACCATAATTGCAATTGTTGACATGACTGATCCAAAACGCAACTTGCTAAAATAAAGATTATGAATTCCAAAAAATACAGCTTGCTCTAAAATTCCGTGCAATATCCAAGATTCTGCTGGGCCGTAAAGAGGAAACAAGAGGATGACGTGGGAACCCACTTCACAAGTGCCTGTTTCAGTGAGTTCTAAGTCCTGGCTCTTTAGGCATCAAGAAACATCCAGAGAGGAGAATGAGCCAGAACAGTACGTGAGGGATGATTTAAAATCTCACCACTGATGATAACTCTGGGCCACATTCCATTATATCATTTTTTAGGTCATACCACAGGCAAATCAGTGCTAAGCAGCGTCCCCTGTGAGAACAGAAACAATCCTCTCGGTGGGCCTCACCGTTTTGGTGTTGCTTGGCATGGCCGAGACTCGTTTGTATATTGTGTGCCCTAACTGTAAATGGCACAAAGGTGCTAAAAACGATGTAATGGGATGCGGTCCAGAGTAATTACAAATTATTCAGCTTTATTCAAGCATTCCAGCTATCAATCAGTGCTGTTTCAGAGGAGTGAATGAGCATCTCATGAAGGGTAAGGCTGGATGTCCGAGCATAGTTAAATCAGTAGAGTTTGTGCCTATTACATTTATATTGACATATTGAGATCCGGGCTCAACCACTGGCCATACTGTTCACGGTCATGTCTAATCATTTGTTTTGCAATATAGATTGCATCATAATGTATAGCAATTGATGAATTAGCACTGACATTTTTACATTTCCTAATCCTCCTGGGGTACTGCGGCATAGGTTCGTGCAGCGATGAACAGCAAGCTAAGTACCCTGTGCAGAGAGAACACACTTGGGTGTTTGTTTCCTCCTGTGACTGTGTGCCAGCCATTGTAATGGTGACAATACACACTTCTCAGGCCATCTCCTGGGATAGCTGCTAGATCGAGGTGTGGAAGAGGAGGTTGGGAGTGGGAGCACCAGTGTCTAGGTCCAGCTAAGTGGCGCCCTGGCAAAGGACACTGACTAAAGCATTCAGCTACCAAAGGTAGAATTCATTATTTCCAAATAAGGATATGGCCTCTAGTGGCGAAATGGCTGGCTTTGGAATCTGGAAACTGGCAGCCCGTTCTCACGTATTTTGATCAACTGAATTGGGCCATCCGGGACAAATCACTCTACGCATGCTTCTGTCAGCATCTAGTCTGTATCAAAAGTGGGGCCTCTTGGAAACTAAGGTAAGTCAAACAGATGAGGAAGTACCTTTTTAAAAAAAGAAGAGCTGGAAGATGTGCTTTCATATAAAGTGCATCATTTTGCAACCATAACATTGCTGCACGAATCAATGATCTATTAAGGTCCTGTTAGACATGGGATCCTTGGTGTGGGTCTCCTCTAACTTTTTGCCTTCAACCCTCCTGTTCTGCTGGCTTTGTTTTTGCTGGCTCTATGACTCTGCACACTTTACCAGTGTTAAAGTGCCTGTGCTCTCTCCTTTAAATTCGCTGGAATTAGCTTACACCCAATTGGCATATTTAATCCACTTGTAACTCCCAGTAAAATGGTATTACACTTACCCAGGGTCTGTAAGTGGCTGTACTAGTGGGCCTGAAGCACCTATTGTGCCACCCCCTTAATTAGCCCTTTAAACATACCACAGGCCTGCCATTACAGAATGTGTGTGCAACTTTCAACTGCCATTTCAACCTGGCAAGGTAAACCTTTTGGCAGGCACAAACCTCCCTTTTTAGCACATATGTCACACTTAGTTTAGGCCCTACACAGCCCAGAAGGCAGGGTGCAGTGTATTAAAAAAGTTTGACATGCACTTTTAAGTTTTGCCTGATAGTGAAAACTCTTAAAATAGCTCTTCAGTACTGTGGGGTCTACTTCTCCCATGAGATAACATTGGGTTACTTTATTACAATCAGTAAGTGCTAACTTTCAATAGAGAGTAGGTAAACAGTTCGTGTTTGGTGTCTATGAAATTGTGATTAAAAAACTCCTTAATGGTAAAGTTGGATTTCTTGTCATAACCATTTGGTGCCTGCAGCCTGATCCTAGGTCACATGACTAGGTGTAGCTGGCAGCTGGTCTTTGTATAGTGTACCCAGACAGTGAGACAGAGGGAAGCTAGGAGTTGGCAGGATGTGCAACTCTGAGTTAACGAGAGAGAGAAGATGTCATCTACCACACTTGCACATCAGAAAGGCTCTGCCTGAGCACTCCCAGAAAGGGTTTGTCACTAGTTTTTTGTGACAACAGAGACAGGATGGCACCAGGGTAAGGAGGAAGGGGATACCTGGCACCCCATGACGATGGAAACCTCTAGAAGCTTTCTTTACGTCAAAATGGGCTACAGGTATAAATATTGGACCTCAGACGCCAACTCTTTAGTAGACTTCTGGAACTGTGTGAACCCTGCCAGGAAGAAGGACTGCTGAAATGCTCCCACTCTGCTGGACTGCTGCCTGGAAAGAGTGCTGACCTACTGTCCTGACCTGCAGTCCTTCTGCCCTCTTGCCTGGGTGAGAAGGACTGGACCTGCAACACTAGACCCAGGACACCAAGCGTGACTCCAAGGGCTAGTTGGCTGGCCTCTTGATCACAAGCCTCATGGAAAGAACAGATTTCCAACACCCTTGAACCCAGCACCTGGACTCTGTCACTTCTGAGTCCTGCCCTGCCAAGTGGTGCCAACCCAGTCTTAGATCCTTGGAAGGGAGCCTAAGGTGCTCTGCCAGCCCATTTGTGGCTTCAGCAGAACCAATGGATCTACTCAACAGCGTGGCACATCTCCAGCAGAACCAGAGCATTGCCTCTGATGCATGGACCTCCACACCGCAAGGACTTTGCATCACCCATCACAGCCCACTAGAGCTGCTGCTGCACAATGCAACTCTGCACAAGGACATCGCCTCACCCAAAGCATCCATTGGAAGCGCCGCATTGCGACACATCTCCAGGCAAGGACATTGGAACTGCTTCTGCGCAATACATCTCCTCGTCCGGACCTTGCATTGCCTCTGCTATGCGATGCATGCTCAATGCGTAACTCCCCATCTCTTTGCAACCAGGATCAAGGTACTGCGTTCAGCGGACCAGAGTGGGTCCCTGTAGCTGATCCACACTCCATCATGGTCAGACTGAACTTGTGACTTGACCAGATAACCACAGTTGGCGGTTGGTGATTTTTGGCACTAATTTCACTGAAATCTATAAACTGAAATATCTCCAGTTCTACTGTTTGAATTTTTGTCACTTTGATCTTGATTTTTTTTTAAATGTATGCTTTTTATCTGTATGGTGTGGGGGTATTTATTCTTCTGTTGTCTTTTCACTGTATTACTGTTTTAAGTTTTCCACAAATACCTTACATATTGCCTCTAGGTTAGGCTTGACTGCTCTTTGCCAAGCTACCAGAGGGTTTAGCACAGGTTAATTTAGGGTTTGCTTGTCCCTTCACCCTGATAAGGATTGTGGTTTTGAGTAGGGTTTCACCCCACCATCAACCAGTAAACCAATTTCTTACAGGGCCTCATTGCGAGTATCACATTAATGATGGGGTAGCAGATCCACATGCGAAATTCACATTACCGTGCACTAGTAGTACTTTGTAATTGTGAGTTGAACCCCATAGAATGGCAAACCAGATCTGCCGATTATAAAACTTCACAGAATTTCCAGTTCCATCCAGATTAAGGCATACCCTAACCACCTGCTCTGAGCAGGTGATAAATATATGAGAGGGCCTTTCTGTGGGATGGGGTTGAAGAGTGTAGGGAGAAGGGGAGAGAAGGTGCAGAGAAGGCTTGGTAGGGGAGCACTGGATGCTCCGTCCTGCTGCTTCAGCCAGAGTTATCAAGCAATTTTACCTCGTGGAAGTAGCACCCAGAAAATTTGGTCCTGTGTTCCAACAGTCAGGAAAATCATCCCGCTCATGCTCGACAGAGCGGAAATCTATATGATATTTCCACTCTGCCTGACCCACAATCAGAGCCTAAGTCAGGTGTGACAACATATTTTACACAAAAAAACAAACATTATGCTGATTCTACCAGTCAGGCACCCGATTCAAGTAGGCTTGATTGCACTACAGACCTTGTGAGTGTGTAAGCATATGGTTCAGTATTTTGCAATTCTGCAAAATCATGAAATGTACAATGCTTGACTTATTACAGAATGACACTAGAACAAATAACAGCTCACAAGAATCTGCCCTCTTAATCATTCTAACACTAGTAAACCTGGCATTCAGGCATTCTTCTAGTCTGCTAAGATTTACTTGACTGAGCCATCTATTAGACTCCAGTATAATGAGTACTCTCTGTGCCAGTAGTCAACTAAAAAAGTGCCACCTACACGTGTTGATCTTAATTTGTTTTACACTTCACTTATCCAGTATCTTGAAGCATGTATTCAGAGCATATTAAGTACACATTGAGCTCAAGAATGGTATGATGTAGCACAAGAGAAAACTGACATGGTGGGGCTGAGGTGCTAGGAAGCTGTGGCCTTAATCTGGCTGATAAACAGTGAATCGAGATAGGGATTTACTATCTACTGGGCACTCAGGGAGGCGGAAACACTTTGGTGCACAGACAGTGGTGTCACTATGGGTCTGGGGGTACACTCCCTGCTTCTGCTTACAAATTATTTTATGTTTTGGCTTACTTGACTCAGCTCATGCTTTGGCTCTTAGAGCCAGGCTGAACCACTTGCTTTGCTCTGTCTCAATTCTCCTCATGACTTATCTGACTTGTTCAACTCTATTTAAAATTAGATGTCAGGAAAACAAGCCTATGGGACTGGCTTGTGGGCAATCCTTAATTTGTGCTGGTGATTGCAGGTGGGGCGGATCTGCACTCTTATTTGGGGTCCTGGGCTTATTTTCCATCATTAGACCTTGACCAAGAACAATAAAGAGAAATGCAGAAAAGGGGAAAAGAAGGGTGGAAGGGGGAAATTGTACCTAAAGGAGAAAGCAGGGATGAAAAAGAACCCGTAAGAGTGTGATCAAAGTGCAAGGAGTGTTTGGCAGTGGAGTAAAAAGGCATGAGGTGGAATCAGGAGTAGACAGCCCTGGTATTTTGCAAACGTGATATTTGGCGAAGGACTCCTAAGTAAAACCTTGGGCCATGGTTAGCTTTCGGGCAGTGCGACTGGTGCAGCCGCTCCTGGCTCTGACCTTAGAGGGATTTATGTTTAGACATAACCATGAGTTTACCAGCACCGTCTGCCGAGTTCCTTGTGTGTCCAGCAGATTATAAGCAATATTAAAAATATCAAGTTATTCTGGTGATTAATGTTCCTGCTGTCTAGTGGAAATTTGAGTCATCAAAGTAGTAGAGCTCTGTGTACAATGCAGACCACAGAAGTGTATTCTATGTGGATAGCTGGGTGGGTTACTTCTCTTTTCACAGTGATGGTTTTGTTACTTGAAGGTCATGAGCTACAATCCTAATGCATCACAGTGACCTATGAACTGTCCTCAAAGAGATGCATGCAAACACGTACTATAGTTTATGATGTTTTGTTTTTTTCCTCAGTCTTCCATTATCTATCCCTAAGGTTGCTGAAAAGGGAAACACCTGGAACAACGACTCCGAAACCACGAAGTCGTGAAAAACGAAAGCGAAACAATGCTTTCATTTTCCACAACTTCCTGGTTTTGGTACCTTAACCACGCATGTCTGAACCACGTACATGTGTGGTTAAGGTACAGAAGAAGGGGTCGGAGTCGACGCGGTGAAGGAGGAGATAAGTTGGACTGGGGGTGTTCTTTTTGGGAGGGGTGGGATGGGGTGGGGGGCTCGGGGTGATTAGGGTTTATGAGGGAAGGAGGGCAGGGTTTAGGTTTAAGGGGTGGGTTGGGGGGTTTAGGTTTTAGGGGCTGGGTGGGGACTCTGGGTATTTTTAGTTTTTGGGGTGGGGAGGGGGGCTGGGGGTGATTAGGGTTTGGGGGAGGGGGGTCAGGGGTTGGGTTTAAGGGGTGGGTTGGGGGTTGAGGTGGTTTAGGTTTTAGGGGAGGGGGGTTGGGGTTCTGGTAATTTTGGGGGTGGGGGCTGGGGTAGTTGTGAGGACTGGGGGGGTCGCAGTAATTTTTGGGGGTGGGGGGCTAGGGGGGGAAGCATGCTGGAACCGTGCATGCTGATTGCTAATGCCTTTACAAGGAATGCATTTACAACGGTAAAATCGCTGTAAACGTATTCGTGGTAAAGGCATTAGTGGTTAGAACGAGGTTGTTGTTCTGACCTCGTTGTTGAGCCACGGGTGCTTGAAGCACCCATAGTTCCGACATATAACCTGCTGAAAAGGGTTAGTTTGGGTGGAAATACATTGTTACTAGTAAAGACAACTACAACCAGCGCTTTAAAACACATGTAATGTAGACAGAGAGACTATGGAGGATGAGGATGAAGGGCACTGGTGGAGGGGGCAGCGAGGGAATCCGTGGACTTTGGGTGGAGGTGCCGACAAAATTGGCATATTGGGCACCATCAGCGCTATAGGTGGCCCTGCTTTGAGACCCGACACTTATTCACTTACAAATTAAAAATTGCACATAGGGTGTGAAACAAAACTTACTGGGAGGCATCTGCTTAGAAATTACAGACTGCAGCAGGACATAGCAATCTATGAAAGCTTTTTTGGTGCGGGAAGCAGAGTATCTTTGGCAGTACGTAATTCGATGAAGTAGAAAAGGTCACTGAGACGTATACATACAATTAGGCCCCCCATACATGGTTTACATCTTTCTGAATGTACATCTTTCATGCAGTTGATACTTGTTACCTTTTGGTCGATTAGTTCACATATGGGTCTACTGAAAAAGGCATGTTGGAGTGCTTCTGTAGTACTCTTTTACATACTCTAACATGCATTTGTGGATTAGCCAGAAAACATCTAAAATAAGAAAATGCGGGAAATAGCCACATGCAGTTAGTACAACTATAAAGAACTATACCTGCTTTGCACGATTTACAGAGGCACGCAAGTTCAAATGAAATGATTCTCCTGTAGTACTACTTCACATACTCATACATTCTTTTGTGAATATAAAAATACAGAAAAAGTGACATTCATAAAATACAGAGTGTGACATCATCCACATGCAACTCAGGGCCTGATTTATACTTTTTTAGCGCCGCATTTGCATTATTTTTTGCCGCAAAAGTGGCGCAAACTTACAAAATATAATTGAATTTTGTAAGTTTGCTCTGTATTTGCATCAAAAAAGGATGCAAATGCGGCGCTAAAAAAAGTATAAATCAGGCCCTCGGTGCTTCAGGGGTGCAAGCAGAATGCTGAGCTGAGGCTCTAGTCATTCAAGGGGGCATTTAAGGTGGGGTGTCGGGGAGTTGCCTGCAAAGTAAAGAAGAATGTGTAAGCCTTCTGAGCATGCTGGTGCTCGGAGGTCACCCAGACCTGCAAATTGGCATAAACCGTGAGCACTGGTACCATCAGACAACTTAGACAAGCCTTAAAATTTCTGTGTGCTGCGCACCCTAAGCTCTCCCATTAAGCTGTAAGACAAAAAAGCAGAAATAGAAGTTCCCCTCCACCAGAGGGAGCTTCCTACAGTGGACGTGGAAACAGCACAAGAAGGCCTGGAGAGAGACGTAGAGTGTAGCTGGCAGCTTGACCAGCATTGGCACTGGCACTGTGAGAAACACTGGGCTTCCAGGCACTGGGGCTTGGGGGGAATGGGTTGGAGTTCTCACTACCTGCTGCAGCTGACATCTACTGAAGACTGGGTGGGCACTTTTTGGTCTACTGTCATAAAAACTGCTGCGGGGTTTCGCACACTGCCCATGGCAGGTCATGCTGTCATGGAAGCGGTTGTCAGTAGCGTACAATGGCCGTGGTGGGCCACGTATGTTGCGCAACACTTTTTTCTGGGTCGTTCTGGGGGTCCTGCTGTAAAAGAGGTAGAACGTGAGGCAGATAGCTATGAGTTGACGAGTAATCAAAACCCTTTGTCTGGTGCTGGACTGTCTTCTTGCTTTATCTTCTCAGCGTGAAAAAAGTTTTTCACAAAAGTACATTTACACTTTTTCATAAGTTTAATATTTTTTTGGTATTCACAAACTACAAGTTTAATTTTTATTAATAGTACTAATATGAATACGGAGACTCGACCCTTGTGGCACAAAAAAGATAGACTGCCTGCGTTTTATTATGTTATTAGAATATTGGAATGTTGCCAGCTCCTTAGAGGGACAGAGGGCCAATAGTGGTCCTGGCTATGTTTAAAATAGAACATCCTACCCTTGCTGGTGAAATGTTCTAATAGCTTTACAGTCTTTCTGTCTCTGACTATGTTGGTTGTTAAATGTCCTATCCCCTCGCTATAGGCCTATAACTCAGGTAGAAGACCTTTAACAACCGGCACAGCCCTCAGAAGTACGCTTTAATGCTAGTTCACATTAAAATACATGGGATTCTGTAATCCCTGTATCATGATAATTAGCAACTTGTCATGCTCCCAGTTGCCGATTATAAAGAAAAGACGTCAGAACTCGACTATTAAAAGTCATTACATTTGATTACTGATGTCACAATGCCTGCTGCCGGAGCCAGCAGCCGCGGTGAAGGGTAGATCCGGTCATGGAGCATAACTGAAGCAGCTGTTTGAAGCAGCACATTGAATGTTGCTTTTCTTTCTTCTGCTATATTTAATAGCTTACAATGACAAGAAAATAGAATATGTTTATTCTTTTAACTCCTGGTGGTGGATTCATACACATGGCCTCAAGGTCCCTCACAGCGACACAGTCTTAAAGACCCTTATTTCATTTAAGGAAAAGTCCTGATGTAGTTATTTCGCGCTCAAAATTACTGAAACCACAGGGATGGAAAATAATGGAATGGAAAGGACCCAAGTGTTAAACGAGTTTTCTCATGGGAATTACAAGGGCCCTGTTTGTCACTTCAACAATTTCTGCAGGTGCTTCCTAAATTATGGGCCTTTTTCACAGACAAAGTCCACCAGGCTTTACCCATAGTGTTTGCTTGGCAATTCCTCAGATAATCCTGCATTCAAAATGAAACAGCAGCATCCTTTTTACTGCATTATTCAGAATCCTTATTTTGGGCGGAAACGCACCAACGAGACGCTTAACACTGCCCTTCGGACGCAGCAACTACTGAGGGTCAACTCCAGCTTTCAAAGTTAGGCAACATTACTTCCTGCACTAAGCAACATCTCTTCTTTAGCTCTGCTTGACCATTACACTAATATTCTGTTTTGAAGAATATTCTAGTTTCTTGGTGGACCAGATGATACACTACTTCCCATGGACCTTTCAGCCTCCTTTTACACCATTGGCCATTCAGCGTTTGAAACTTGGCAATTCCCTCAAACTGGGAATTTGAAGGACGGGACATTTGCAGCTTTTTTGTGGATGTTCTGTGACTGTTTAATTCTTAAGAAAAATTGACAGTCTCATCATTTTGTACAGAGAAGTACCAAGGTAGGATCCACTGGTTGAGGTGACAATTTTCAGTAGACTGGAGGAACCTTCCAGTCTACAAATCTAGTGCATTACAACCATAAACAGAGCATCTGAAAGATGAAATGGAAGTCAGTCAGGTCAGACCAGGTTTTTCTCTTTCTGCCAAGGGGTAGGCTTGTCCAGCTACCTGCAGGGACAGCAGCCATGTTTAGCTGCATTCCACAACACCAAGGGAATCATCTACTCTTGAAAGTTCTTCAGCCAGTATCCATCCTGCATCTTATCCTCGTAGTTTACAGCAACATGAAATTCACCATCAGCATGGGTGACATAATGGCTCTACCACCAGACACAAGTGGGCTCACTTTTTTAACCATGCACATTTTCATGTTCATCATCCCTAGTGTGATCACAACCTATTTCATGAATATTGTCAGAATGACATTTCCCACACATATGTGCATCTTTTTAATTCTCATATTTTTTGTGAAGGTATGCATGTATTTTTTTTATTTTTGGCACACTTTGAGGTGACACTAACACCTAGGGACCGCCAAACCGCAGACGTGGTACCCATTAGGCACACGAACGGTCTGCTGTTTATGATCTTTCTACTGTGTTAAAAGTACATGCACCTCTAATGCCCTTCTCCTGCCTATCACTGGTAGTAAATTAATAGGTGCAGCAGCGAGTGGATTTTGGTGTGAGGTTTTTACGTGTAAATTATATCCACTTACTTGGAGCAAATGAGCCCCTTCATAGCAATTTTATTTATTGAATGTTAATGATTGCAACCCTTAGGTATATTCTTTTTGCATTACGAGTGTGAGCATGTAAATTATTTTACCTTAGGTATACCCATAACTAGGTGAGCAGAATTGATTCTTTGTGTCATTTCTTCTTATTGCATTTGGTGCTTTTCATTGTTAAGTCATTAATATACAATGCATGCATTTCTATGTATTTTGAGCTGTGGTTGCGATTAAAGTGCTATTCTTTTTTAAAAAGAGCAACCTGAACTCGCCCTTCCCTGCCCTATTGCAACTGTGATGATCATTTGGCACTGAACTCAGAACCAATCTTCTCACCACTCCCTTTAAGCTATGTCTAGCCTGCTTGATGAAGCACCTCGAGTGCTAGGGCGCCTTGAGAGGTCAACTTTCTATCTCAGAGGGCTTAACTAGTGTCTTGGTCAGACAGTAACACCCTCAGTACCACTGTTGATGTTGCTAGGCTGTCCCATCAACTACAAAGGTCAGTGCAGAAACTAAAATTACATTTTAAAAGAATAGATGCAAAAGGGGCCCTAGTTGTCAAAACTCACTAGACTGAATTTACACTAAGATCCAGCAGGCGTTGTCTAATGGAGAAACTAGTGCATCACCATATAATGAACATGCTGGCACCAGCAAGGACGTAAGCTAAAGGATCATAAGCAGTTATCCCTTGAAATAGAAAGCCCAAATTAACTCCCTTTCTGCCAGAAGCATCATAAACGGTGGTCAAGGGGGCATTAGTTGTGCAGTTTGGAGGTCCATAGATTATGTCCCCTCAAGCAGAGTCAAAAGGTACAAAACACTTTAGAACACCTAGTGATAAGGGCAAAATAGTAGGACGGGACAACTCCCTTTGGACAGCATTCCTCACTTAAACCTGGGGTTTTGAAATCAGGGTAGAACAAATATATATATATATTCACAGAGGAAACCTAAGGTTACAGGGATGTTATAGTTAGGTTCTGAATTTACTCATACAAATCCACAGAAATTCAGCAGTTAGAGTTCTTTCAAGTAACTATTTCTCGCGCCCTAAGGTAGCTATAACTCACGCCCTTGCCATGCAGAATTTTCTTATCAATAATTTGATTGCAAATGTTGCAGTGATAATATCAAAGATGCCAGACAAGATCTCATCAATGATATAATATGTAGAATATTTAGCTGTGTAACCTTTGTTTTTTTCAGTGAATTTCTGTTTTTTTAATGTAAAGTCATTTTAATTATTACTATATATTATTCCCACCCCATACTTGGTGGGGGTTGGTCGCAAGGCCAGGCCTGCAGCCAGGCCTTTCAGCCAAACCCTTATAACCAACCAACCCTGTGCCACGCATGGCCTTTGACAGTGCGCTGCACAGGTTGGCCACAGGGCCTTCCTCTCTCAGTGGATCTGTGAGTGGGTGCGTGAGTGTCTGAGTGGTTCTTAAAGTGGGTGTGTAAGTCTATGAGTGGGTCTGAAAGTGGGGGTGTAAGTCTATGAGTGGGTCTGAATGGGTGTGTGAGTGGCAGCATGAGTCTATGAGTGCATGTATGAGTGCATACATTTGTGTATGAATGAGTCTGTGGTTTTTCTTTCAAGGTTTTTCACATCCACAAATATTTTGGCCATAATTCACGGAAATTTGTGAAAATTCATGCATTTTCATGAATGTCGTGCGTGGTGATGCCAAATTATTTAAAAATGATAATTTGCCCCTGTGACACACACATATCACACCTCTGGGACAGGGTACCATTACCCTGACCCCTTATGTCATTTTCAATTAGGATTTTCACCCCTGGGGACCATGTCCCATGAAATAAAATGGCGGCTACAACTTTCTTCTTAGGTTGTGGTCAGCCAATTACAGTGCTTCTTTTCTCACGCATAATTTTCACTATTTATTCGCGAAGGATCCACGTCACTAGATATACAAATTTATTTTACCTTTAATTTCTCAAAAACTACTGAATGGATTTACAGCAGATCAGTGAAAGTGTGATCTGCATACTAATAGCTAGCTTTCTGCCAAATTTGATGTAATTCCGTAAAGTGGTTCGGGCTGTAGTCGTGTCTAAAGGTGCAAGGGGAATTAACATGGGAAAAGCAATGTTTTTTTATCCCCCTTTTTTCTCGCCCCCCCACTCGATGGATCACCCCAAAACTTTCCCTGTGCAACAAGAATCACCGGGCCACTGTTTTTGGGAAAATTTTGTGAAGATTCATCAAATGGTGCCAAAGATATAGGCAAGTCAGGAAACATGGTCCTAACTATAACTACCTACTGGCAAATGGCAGTAGGTAATGGCATTTTTTTGCTGCAAAATCACCATATTATTGAATTTGCAACAAAAGAAAACAAGTGCTGGATGGGCCAGGTCCTGGGGCATTGATCATTTTGAATGTGGTGGGCCTCACAGCCGCCCTCAGCACTGGGGACCACCACCTGTTCGGGGTGATTTTTGTCATTTATTCAGGGGAGCACACGGCCCCCCTGCACCCTATGGATAATCACCTCCCTGGGGCAAAATGCGTGAATTGTGTGGGGAGGCCGGTTGGCCTCCCCACAGCCCCGGGACCACCACCTCCCTGGGGCTTTAATATTGAATGCCAGGGATCTGTGCTCCCTGTTGCCTGGGGACCACCTCCTTCTCGAGGCTATATTTGAATTGTGTGCTGGGGGGGAGGGCGTAAGCCCCCCCCGCTGCCCCAGGTGCCACCACCTCCCCGGTGCAAAGAGTTAGTAAAGTGAAGGGGTCTGTTTTGGACCCCCTGAAGCGCTGGGTACCACCACCTCCTCAGGGCTATGTGCAAGTTGGAGGGGTGCCATGTGACCCCCCTCATGGAGCCATTGATGGCCCTGGGGTCCGCCAACTCCCAGGGCCAGTTCTTGCAAAGTTCTGGGGTGCCCACTCCCGCTACATGGCTGTTTGCTGTGGCTTGGCTGCAGCTTTGAAGCTGCAGCCTATTCACAGCAAACACTCTGCTTTTTGACAGTTGGATCTGTCAAACGGGTTCCGCTGTCAAAAAGAGGATCTTTCATCTCTGTTTCCTGCACGCAGGGTTGCATGCAGAGATGAAAGGTTTGCTTCAGCAACAACGGAGTCGCTGTTAAAAGAAGCTCCTTGGTTGCTGAAGCAATGGGACTATGGGGGAGGCCTTGAGGCTTCCCCTTCAGTCCCACATAGCCTGTAAAGGACAGGTTATTAAATATAAAAAAACATGTAGGGACTGCGAGGGAGCCCTTGAGGGTCCAAGATAGCCCATAAAGAGTTAAAAAAACACAACAAATCAGTGTGATGTCATAGACCTCTGCATTGAGGGTTCGAGTCCAGCTGCAGTCCTTTCCCAATTTTATATATTTTTTTAATATAAAAATATTTAAGGCTCATATGAAAGGTCATCTTACTTTTTTAAAATGACAAATACATTTTTCTTTTTAAATTGTGCAGAAATATCTCATTCTAAGTATATCATACATCAAAGCCTAAAAAGTCTCTATCTCACTCCCTCTCTCTGTCTCTCTTTCATTCTCTTTGTCCCACTCACACACCCACTCAGACACTTACGCATCCACTTACAGACCCACTCAGACTCCTCCACACACCCACTCATACACCCACTGATACCGTCATGCACCCACTCAAAGACCCAGGCACACACTGATGCACCCACTAAAACACTGATGTACGTGCTCTCACACCCAGACAGACACTCTAACAGCCACCCTCACCCACAGATACACCCTCTCATACCTATTCTGACACCCAGAGAGGCCACAGCAAACTTTCATTGTGCACGGCCAAAGGGCCATGTGCAGCATGGTGTTGGATGTTTAGGGGGTTTGGCAGCAGGGACTAGCTGCAGGCCAGCCCTTGCGGGCAGCCCCTGCTGCACATGGGTGAAGGCTGTGCACGGTGCAAGGTTGGGTTCTTATAGGTGGTTGGTGTCAGGGCCTGGTCAGAGGCCAGAACGTGTGGCCCACCACCGCCACGCACAGCCTCGTGCGGCAGTGGTTGGATTAACGTATAGTAATGATAATTACTATACATTAAAAAAATATAGAAATTCACTGAATAAAACAAAGGTTACAGAGACATTATAGTTAGAAAATAGAATTAAAAAAGACCATAGAAATTCATTTAAAAAAAAACAAAGTTTACATGAACATTATAATTAGACTCAAATTTTAAACGTACAAAACCATAGAAATCCACCAGTTATAGTCAGAGTTATCTCAAGTAGCTATAGTTCGTGCCCTAAGGTAACTATAACTTTCTCCCTCGCCATGCTCTGTTCATTACCCCACAAATTACAGCACTCATGACATCTTTGATAACATCATTGATAATATCAATGTAATATTTGTAGTGAAATGTTTAACAAAAAAATGTACATCTATATATCTATATATATATATATATATATATATATATATATATATAAGCATTTGTGTGCACCTAAGTGGCTTGTGAGAGAAATAAGAACATAGATATTCAATTTCTGATTGTTAATTTCATATCCGAATCCAAATACTTTTTTGATATTTTACAACCATTAACACTACTTAGAAAGATAGTGAATCCATCAGTAATGACATATTTTTCACCACTGTAAATATAACATTAGAGTTAAGACGAGGGTTGTTCCAACGCTGCCCCCTCTGCAGAAGTGAATGCGCACTTTAATTCCTTTAAGTAAGCGTGCCCTTGCACGCACACTAACTCATATCGAAAGCAGGAGTGAGTGCCTCTCTGGAGTGCGAAAGAGAAGACAGCAGACTCACAAAAATGGGAGAGGAGAGGAAGGGTGGCCTATTTTCCCAGTGGAAAAGTTATTTATTGTGCAAATGCTCAAAGCCCTAATGTTTACTACAGGAAAGCTTTCATGAGTAAATTCGTACTGTGGTGTACTCCTGAAAATCTACAACTGCTGTCAGTTCCACAACAGTCATATTTTTAGTACATTTAAATTCTAATTAAATACTACTTACTATACAAGTAGGAAAGAAGTGCAGGAGCAGCTTTACCCTACATTGGAAACGAAGAGAAACCTGCTAATGAGATTCAGAGCAGAGAAAAGGCAACATGGGGAGGGACAGGGAGGAGAACTAGACGGAAGCAGGATGGAATCTTCTGTGATGGGAGAGAAAAAGGAGGCAGTGAAGGGAGCGCATTGGGAACATGGAAACCTTGCAGTGTCTTTTTAAGTGGCTTCAGAATGGCTCTTTAAGGCTCAGGCATTTAAATCCTGAAACAAGTTAAGAACTAACCGTGTAAAATAATCTACTTTTCCAACCAAAGTGAATTCAGAAATCCATAAGCACTTTCTGAATGTTTTCTGCAATGTATAAAAAATAATTAGCAACCATAGCAGAATGTGCTATTATCCTCTCACTGCATTGTACTTTTGGATAAACAAATTATAGAGGAGACAAAACATCCTCCTCTAAATTGGATTAATTTTGAAGATTGGAGTTTGGCTTAATAGATGCACTAACTTTATTTTCTAGAGAAACAATTACAAGTTCCAGCGGTGACAATGCTAATGCAGCGAGAAATACAGGGGCATATTTAGCATGGGGCCTTGCATCATCAACCTAATCTTGTCTTTGCTTTTGGAGCTGTGTCACCCCTCTTCTTGAGAAAAGAGTTGTATATGTTGCAAGAATAGTTCATACTAGTTGAGGTGTACATCCCCCACTTAACCTTCATGACACTCAGGTCACTGTGTGAAAGTGTGTTCCCTAAAGAAGATATCAAATGTAAATTTTCCTCTATGGCCTTTAATTATTTGTACTAGTATTTGGTCCGTAGGTACTGTAGTAAGCCGTGTGCACCTATCTTGCGTGACTCTCATAGCGTGACTCTCAGAGCGCCTTCACGTTCAATGCTCCCATTATTCCTAATCTTAAATCCTGGACCCTGTCCTCTTTTTGGGTGAATTGCCAGCCATTAGTTATCTGGTTACCCTAAATGTTGCCAGTAGGTCACAACTTCAATGTGCTCCATTTTCGTTTTGTAGCCAATAAACTCAATAAATATCGTATATAAACCTTCATTGTCCAGCCTAGAAATTCTGCCAGGGATTAAACTGCTTCTCCCCAGCACAGAGTAATACCAGCATATGTCTATCATATAAGTAAAATGCTCTGTGTTATATCTAGGAAACAGATGCTTTGGACTCAGATATGTTAGGGTGATGCATCACCTCGTAATAAATATTCTGTCTATGATTTTGAAGCAACTCTTGCATGGAACTCTTTCCAGTATGCGTATATGACCAGATTAATCCTCTATGTGTAAATGCTTCTCCTAAGACTGCTTTTTGCCACACAGGTATCTTGATGGTCAATGCTCCTGGGCCACATCACTCAGCCCAGTCTAATGCAGAGATATTTTTGCTGTTTTTCACTTGGACATCACTAAGTGTTGGATCACATTTCAATTAGAGAAATGCACGGCATGCTTTTGAGACACTATTTGCCAGGTTTCAAAGGACTCTTATTAGTAGGATTCTATCCACTGAACCCTCAAGAAATCATGAAGTGGCCATCAACATACAATCTATGCAAATTCCTAAGCTCCACATTTGGTACACCCACTACATTCACAACCTGGGCCCCTCCCTATTACTCCCACCTTCCAAACTTTAAAATACTTGTCAATGAAGCTTCACACAGAAATATATGTGTTTTTTTCAGAGTTAATTTTTTAAACATGTCCATTAGACCCAGCAGTCAGTTACTTGTACCTTCTGTTTTACTTCCTACTGATACTTTTATCATTGTGCTGTGTGTCACTGATCTCTTAATCACCACTGCACTCTTGAGTTTGACACCAGTTGGCTATGTGCAGTTGTTCTACAATGTTGCATGACCTTAACACATGGTTTGTATGCCAGCCTTGAGGTTACAAAAATGCAGGTTTGCTAGTGGTGCTGGCCTATATTAGGTTAACCACTATGCTGTCAAATTTAGAGAAAACAAAATTCTTTGAGAATATGGAATGAACTGAAAAATACTATTATTTTAGTATCTGTCATGCACAACATGGGAAAGTTCACCCAGAACTTTCTCAATGCTGATCAATAGATAATCCAAATCTTTGACCTATAATCAACCTGCAGATCATGACAAAATTGCATACCTAAATATCTAAAGTAATCAGTGTTGGCGATCTGTAATACTAGATTTCTCAAACTCAAGTACACTGTCATGGCACGCAGTTTGCATCTTAACCAGATACCACTGCAACTCTATCAATAAGTTTCAACTTCTGAGTGAGCAACAATATCAGATGTTTACAGTAGAATATTCACCACACTCAATGGGATGGTATGTGACACCCAAACAATTCAGCACTCTGGTCTGCAACACGTTTCCAAATTAGGCACATTAGAATTCAGCTTCCTTTATTCCTCTGTTGGTATCCACCTCTTTTGAAATAACTAATTTTCTGAACACTCTAGCGAGCAGCACAACATAAGCATAGACCACATGCATCCAGCTAACATAATTTTCAGCAACCCAAGTTCCCCCCGGTAGTGCAATCCTCTACTGACAAACAAGGTGTTGCACAGTTCTTGGGTATCCAGAGTGGTTTTACAACATGGCTGTTTGGAGCAGTGATTCTTGCCTACCATCCGAAATACATGCCTCAATTTGAATCCAGTATCCTTTTAGGGATAAATGCTACTAAATCCTATGTTATAATGCTGCATATTACCCCACCTGCCTCCTCACAAACACCACACACAATATTATCTTTCATTGGAAAGAAATCTTTCAAAGATTTTGTGAGAAAAATGAGCATGCTTCTCTTAAATAATTGAATACCATTTTCTTAGGTATAGTCTTATTTTAACCCTGCAGCTTATTTTGTGCTATATAGTTCATATAAGTTGTAAAAACTACAGTATGAGCCTCTGTGGTCGATGTACTGTACATGCTCAGCATTTCCCATTTCACAGCATAATGAGCATAATGTTTCAACTCCTATAGGACATAGGGCCTAATTCATAAAGATTACTTACACCTGTGAGTAAGTTTCCACTTTCAGTATTCATAAAGTGCCTTTTGTATTAACTTACACTTTTGTGATATATACGTAAATATACATCAATGATAAAAAATTATGTTATTTTATCGATTCAATTGGTTATCAAATATTTTATGATAAATAATAGATTTGTACTATTTTTATATATTTTTTTAACATTCATTTATATTCATTTATATTATTAACTACTTTAAATAATATAGGGCTCGATTTAGAGTTTGGCGGATGGGTTACTCCGTCACAAATGTGACAGATATTCTGTCTTCCGTATTACAATGTCCATAAAGTATAATGGAGTCGTAATATGGCGGACAGGATATCCGTCATGTTTGTGACAGAGTAACCCCATCCGTAAAACTCTAAATCAGGCCCATAATCTAATTTAACATTGTTTCATGCGGGGTTTAATTCATAGCTCCTTATCTTCTTTAAGTTCTTTTGGAGGATGCACTACCATAGTTGGCCATGTGTAGTGTCGGACATACGACAAAATATAACTTACTACAAACATGTACTGTTAGACCTGTCAGTCTTAGGGTGTACTTCCCCCAAGCTTTTTGCCTTACTCTTCCATATTTTTGTGATCTCGTTTTTGTTGGCCTTAGGACTCTGTGCACTTTACCCCCTGTTAGACCTGACAGCCTTAGGGTGGTCCCCCCTAACTTTTTGCGTGCCTCCCTCCACTTTTTCGATACTGTTTTTCCTGGTTTTAAGACTCTGCGCAGTTTTCCACTGCTAACCAGTGCTAAAGTGCATATGCTCTCTCCCTTTAATCATGGTAACATTGGATCATACCCAATTGGACTATTTAATTTACTTATAAATCCCTAGTAAAGTGCACTATATGTGCCCAGGGCCTGTAGATTAAATGGCACTAGTGGGCCTGCAGCACTGATTGTGCCCCCCACTTCAGTAGTCCCTTAACCTTGTCTCAGGCCTGCCATTGCAAGGCCTGTGTGTGCAGTTTCCTTGCCAATTCGACTTGGCATTTAAAAGTACTTGCCAAGCCTAAAACTCCCCATTTTCTACATATAAGACACCCCTAAGGTATGCCCTAGGTAACCCATAGGGCAGGGTGCTGTGTAGGCAAAAGGCAGGACATTTACCTATGTAGTTTACATGTCCTGGTAGTGTAAAACTCCTAAATTCGTTTTTACACTGCTGTGAGGCCTGCTCCCTTCATAGGCTAACATTGGGGCTGCCTTCATACATTGTTTGAGTGGTAGCTGCTGATCTGAAAGGAGTAGGAAGGTCATATTTAGTATCGCTAGAATGGTGACATTAAATCCTGCTGACTGGTGAAGTTGGATTTAATATTACTATTTTAGAAATGCCACTTTTAGAAAGTGAGCATTTCTCTGCACTTAAATCTTTCTGTGCCTTACAATCCACGGCTGGCTGGGTTTAGTTGACAGCTCCTTGTGCATTCACTCAGACACACCCCAAACACAGGATACTCAGCCTCACTTGCATACATCTGTATTTTGAATGGGTCTTCATGGGCTGGGAGGGTGAAGGGCCTGCTCTCACACAAAGGGCTGCCACACCCCTTACTGGGACCCTGGCAGACAGGATTGAACTGAAAGGGGACCTGGTGCACTTCTAAGCCACTCTTTGAAGTCTCCCCCACTTCAAAGGCACATTTGGGTATATAAACAGGGCCTCTGCCCCTACCAACTCAGACACTTTCTGGAGAAGAAACTTGTAACCAGAACCTGGATCCTGCCAAGAAGAACTGCCTGGCTGCCCAAAGGACTCTCCTGACTGCTTTCTGTGAAGGACTGCTGCCTTGCTGTTGCCCTGCTGCCTTGCTGCTCTCTGGCTGAGGTGAAGAAGTGCTCTCCAAGGGCTTCGATAGAGCTTGCCTCCTGTTCCCTGAAGTCTGAGGACCAAAAAGACTTCACCTTTTCAAGAAGGACTCCTTGTGCGCCAAATTTCGACGCGCAGCCTGCCAGAAACTGCGTACAGCCTGCACTGGGGTGAAAATTTCACCACACGCTGAACCGGAATGATGCAGCCCGATGAGAAGATCGACACAGTGCCAGCATAGTGACTGGAAATTTGACACAGGGGCCACTCGATTGACGCATAGCCGAGCCGGAACGACGCAGCCCGACTTCCAGAGAGGAATCGACGCAGCGCCTGCTGTGTGGTAAAAAAATGTACGCAACGCCCAACGGATCGCCGCAGCTCCTGTGACTTCGTCCTGCCAGTGCAGGAAATCCACGCACTGTCCCCGGGGCGTCTGAAAACCCCGCAACCCAAAGAGGATCCACGACTGAGCACCGCAAATCGACGCACAGCCATCCCTGCGCGAAAACTAAACTATGCATTGGCGTGTGCGGCCCAAGAAATTGACGCACACCCCTTTGTTTCCACGCATCTCCTCCTCTGCGGCCCTCTGCGGAGATTTTTCACGTGAACCAGATACTTTGTGCTTAAAGGAAACTTTGTTTGCTTTCAAAAGACTTAAGACACTTTATATCACTTTTCAGTGATATCTCTACATTTACTTATTGCATCTTTGATCGTTTTGACCTGCATTTATCTAGATAAATATTCTATATTTTTCTAAACACTGTGTGGTGTATTTTTGTGATGCTATATGGTGGTATTGTATGGTTTATTGCACAAATTCTTTACACATTGCCTTCTAAGTTAAGCTTGACTGCTCAGTGCCAAGCTACCAGAGGGTGGGCACAGGATAATTTGGATTGTGTGTGACTTACCCTGACTAGAGTGAGGGTCCTTGCTTGGACAGGGGGTAACCTGACTGCCAACCAAAGACCCCATTTCTAACACTGGTGATCAGCGGTGAGGATAGGACTTGTATGTGTGCAGTGACATACAGTAGCTAAGTATTTCACTACCTACCCACAGTTGAAGGTCAACTTGATTTTTACCTCTTTTTTGCAATTTTGTTTTTCCTGTAAATTTTTTGACCAAAATCCTCACTCAACATGTCTCAGGCTGGGTCTCAAGCAGGAGATTTTGACCTGGCCCTGTTGGAGACATATACTGTCAAACAGCTGAAACGGTTCTGCAGGGATATGGGAGTACCCACCCACGGTGCCTCCAGAAAGGAGGAATTTCAAATGGCGCTGAGGGCCTGGGCACAAGCCCATTCAGAGGAGGATGCTGAGGAGGAGGAGCCAGAAGATGGCTCCCAGAGGATCTTTTGCCATCAGTGGATGATGTTACCACTGCAACTGTGCCCCCTGCCAAACTAGGGAGCAGTGTCTCTGATCAAGGCCTGACCGCAGAGGAAAGGCTAAAAATTGAGGCTCAACAGGAGGAAAGGAGAGCAGAGAGAGAAGCCAAGCAAGCTGAGGCTGAAAGAGCAGCCAAGCAGATTGAAGCTGAGAAAGCTGAATCTGCAGCTGAGAGATCCTTGGCTGAGAAAAAACATTTGTTGGCTCTTGAACTAAGTCTCAAGGGGCTGGAGATCAAGGCGAGACAGTCTGAGTCGAGCAGTGATGGTGGCAGCGTACATGCAGGACCTGTTGGGGAGAAAAACGGTTATATACCCAAGAATGTGGTGCCAAGTTATGTGGTGAGAGATGACATTGACAAGTGGTTGGCTGCCTATGAAGCTGAACTAAGGGCCCCTGGGACCTCTGAGGAGAAATGGGGGGCGGCCTTGTGGTTTTATGTACCAGCTGTGGGGGGGGCGCACACTTCTTACACTAGCTCCACGTGATCATAATGTCTATGCACTCATGAAAGCCGCTTTACTGGCCAGGTTTGGGCTGACCCTTGAGAAATACCGTCAGAGGTTTAGGGACAGCACAAAACTTTCCACACAAACTTGGGTAGATTGTTTTGATTTCTCCAATAAGGCACTGAATGCATGGGTGCGGGGCAGCAAATTAGATGATTACAAAGGGTTATTTGACTTGATTCTGAGAGAACATATGGTCAGTATTTCTTTTACAGGGTTGCACCAGCACTTAGTAGATAGCAAGCTGACTGATCCCAGGAAGCTTGCTGAGGAGGGGGACCTCTGGGTTAGCACCAGAGCGTCCAAGAAGGCATCTGGGGGGGACACTCAGAAAGGTGGTCAGGGTTCCCAACAGAAGAAAGAGGGGAGAGAAGAACTTAAAGATAAGGAGTTCTCAAAAGGCCCCCAAATGAATTCCCAAGGGGGGGTGGTAACCATTCCTCTCCTAGACTTGGGAAGAAGCCAAGGTACTTTGATAGAACATTAGGGAAATTCATCCCCAAATGTTTAGAGTGCTGCCAGCATGGACACTCTTCAGGGCGACTCCCAGCATTCTAAGAGAGCACAGTCCACCACTGGACAGACACTTGGGTTGGCTAGTGTAGCGCTCGGGGGAGACAGTCCCAGTTAGCTTTGGGGGCAGGCAGAGGTTTCCTTAGTGTCCCTGGGAGAAAGAGAGATGGTGCCTAAAGCCCACATGCCAGTAAATACTTCCAAGTATAGCAGTGGGTCACCATTGATGGGCAAAGAGTGGAGGCTCTGCGTGACACAGGAGCCAGTATGACTACTGTCAAGAGTCAGCTGGTGTCAGCAGAGCAGATAGTCCCTCATACATTCCACCAGGTTATAGTCACTGACAATCGTGACAGTCACCTACCGGTGGCTCTGGTTCCCTTTGAGTGGGGTGGGGGGGGTCTCTGGTACTCTAAAAGTAGCTGTGAGTCCTCCCATGCCTGTAGATTGTCTGTTAGGCAATAATCCTGAGCATTCTGCGTGGAAGGAGGTAGAGCTCACATCCCACCTGAAGATGTTAGGTTTGCATGAGTGGGACTGCATGACCACAAGGTCCATGGCTACCTGGAAAGGAACCATGCAGCCCGACTTCCAGAGAGGAATCGGCGCTGCGCCTGCCTTTCGGTAGAAAATTTGACGCAACGCCCACCGGATCGCCGCAGCTCCTGTGACTTCGTCCTGCCAGCGCAGGAAATCCATGCACCGTCCCCGGGCATCTGAAAACCCCGCAACCCAAAGGGGATCCACGACCGAGCGCCGAACATCCATGCAAAGCAGTCCCTGCATGGAAAATAAACGACGCATCACCGTGTGCTTCCTAAAAAATCGATGCACACCCCTTTGTTACCACGCTTCTCCTCCTCCGCGGCCCTCTGCGGAGATTTTTCATGCAAACCAGGTACTTTGTGCTTGAAAGAGACTTTGGGGGTCATTCCGACCCCGGCGGGCGCCGCCCGCCTGGCGGGAACCGCCACTTGGCCGCTCCGCGGTCAAAAGACCGCGGAGGCCATTCTGACTTTCCCGCTGGGCCGGCGGGCACCCGCCAAGGGAGCGCCCGCCGGCCCAGCGGAAAAGGCCCTGCAACACAGAAGCCGGCTCCGAATGGAGCCGGTGGTGTTGCAGGGGTGCGACGGGTGCAGTTGCACCCGTAGCGATTTTCACTGTCTGCTATGCAGACAGTGAAAATCATGCTGGGGCCCTGTTAGGGGGCCCCTGCACTGCCCATGCCAGTGGCATGGGCAGTGCAGTGGCCCCCAGGGGCCCCACAACACCCGTTTCCGCCATCCTGTTCCTGGCGGTAAAAACCGCCAGAAACAGGCTGGCGGGAAGGGGAGCGCCGCCATGGAGGTTCAGCCCAGCCAAGGGAAATCCGGTGGATCCCCTTTTCTGATGGGCAGAAAAGCACCGCCAGCCTGTTGGCGGTGCTTTCCGTCGTTCACGGCCCTGGCGGGTTTTACCGCCAGGGTCGGAATGACCCCCTTTGTTTGCTTTTAAAAGACCTATGACACTTTATATCACTTTTCTACATTTACTTATTGCATCTTTGATCGTTTTGACCTGCATTTTTCTAGATAAATACTCTATATTTTTCTAAACACTGTGTGGTGTATTTTTGTGGTGCTATATGGTGGTATTGTATGATTTATTGCACAACTACATTACACATTGCCTTCTAAGTTAAGCCTGACGGCTCAGTGCCCAGCTACCAGAGGGTGGGCACAGGATAGTTTGGATTGTGTGTGACTTACCCTGACTAGAGTGAGGGTCCTTGCTTGGACGAGGGGTAACCTGACTGCCAACCAAAGACCCCATTTCTAACACCCCCACTAAGCAGTGCTAAAGTGCATGTGCTCACTCTTTGAAACATGGTACCATTGGTTTCTTCCCAAATGTAGGCCCCTAGCAAAATGGTACTACATGTGCTCTGGGCCTGTAAATTAAATGTTACTAACGTGCTTGCACCACTGATTGCACCTCCCATTTAAGTAGCCCTTTAAACACGTCTCAATCCTGCCATTTCAATTTGTATGTGCAGTTTTAACCTGCCATTTTGCCCTGGCCAGGCCTAAACCTTCCTTTTAACATATATAGGTCACCTCTAGGGTAGGCCCTCCACAGTCCAGAGGACATGTATTTAAAAAGTAGGACATGTACTTTTAAGTTTTACAGGTCCTGGTAGTGAAAAACTTTTTAATTAGATGTTCATTACTGCAAGGTCTGCCTGTCCTATAGGGATAACATTGGAATTACCTTATTTCATGTTTAATAAGCTGTAACATCCAAATAGGAACATAGGAACAGGTAAGCAGTTTTTGTTTGGTGTCTTAGGAATTGTAATGAGAAATCCTCTTTTATGGTAAAGCTGGATTTAAAAAAATGACACTTGTAAAAAGTTGGCATTTTCCTGCCTTAGCCATTTAGGCCCTCATTACAACATTGGCGGTAAAAGACGCTTACCGCCGTGCAGAAGACCGACAACACACCGCTGCGGCCGCAGAACTCCGCCACAGCTATTATGACCCACAGCATGGAATCAGCCAAAATTGAGACACCCACACAAGTCCGCCACACCAAAGGTCAGTGATAAACTGGCGAAAATAAAGCCTCCACCGTCACGCCAACAGAAATACGCCCACACTATCATGACACACGAATCCACGCAGCGGTCTTTCAACTGCGGTATTCCATTGGCGGTACACACCGCTGCGCTCAAAGTGCACACACTTGTACAAAACACTACCACATTGGACAATTCGAAACACACACACCTGAAACACATACACACACCACTCCCACACATCCAATACAATATAAAACACACACCCACATCACCCACAAACCCCTACGACCAAAAATCCCGAACAAAGGCCAGAGAGAGACACCACAAACAACTACCAAGCATCCACAGGCACACAATACCATCACCCACAGAACTTTCACGCACCTCACACAACACACCACTAAATATCACCCCACCTAACACTACACACAACACCCCACACATCACCCACACCACCCCATGGCACGGCAAAGACACCCCAGGTTCTCTGAGGAGGAGCTCAGGGACATGGTGGAGGAAATCGTCCAGGCAGAGCCACAGCTATTCGGATCACAGGTGCAGCACACCTTCATAGCTAGGAAGATGGAGCTATGGCGCAGAATCGTGGACAGGGTCAACGCAGTGGGACAGCACCCAAGAAATCGGGATGACATCAGGAAGAGGTGGAACGACCTACGGGGGAAGGTGCGTTCCGTGGTCTCAAGACACCACCTTGCGGTTCAGCGGACTGGCGGCAGACCCCCACCTCCTCCCCCACAACTAACAACATGGGAGGAGCAGGTCTTGGCGATTCTGCATCCTGAGGGCCTCGCAGGAGTAGATGGAGGAATGGACTATGGTAAGTCAAATCTTAACTATTACATCCCCCACCCTACCTGCATGCCATCACATACCCCAACCCTCACCCTCACCCCCATCACTCCTACTCCTCACAAATGTTCCTCTATCACAACCCACACATCCCAACACCAAGCCCTGCATGCAACAACAAAGCATGGACACCCATCCCTATAGCATGCCCACTGCACATACCCATACACCCCCCTAAACCATCATCACACAAGGTCCTACACAGGAATGCAAGCACTGGGGTACACGGACACCCACCCATTCCACACCATGGCACACACAGATGTAATAAACATCCTTTTATACCCCTGCAGGACCCCTACCCAATGTCACCGGACAGGAGGGTCCACACATGTCCACACCACCAACAGAAGAGGCCCACAGTGATGACAGCAGCTCATGACCAGCCCGGCCCATCGGGGACCTCTGGACAGTCGGTTCCCCTGACACAGTCACAGGCCACCACAGAGCTTCCCCCCTCTGGAAACACAAGCACAGCATCCACCCAGCGGGCCCATACCTCTGTCCCCAGGACACGTCAAGCAGCAGTGTGTCCACCACTACAGGGAACCCAGGCTAACCCACCACCCCAACAACAACAGGGACCTGGGGGCAGTGGTAGTGGGCACACGGTCCAGGGAACGGAGGCCCAGGAACACAGGGGAACTGGGAGGGCTGCTGTGTGACAGGGGGAGGACAGGCCCAGGGAACCCACTCTCCACGAGGCCCTCTCCTCCATCATGGGAGCCTACCACCACTCCCAGGAGACGATGGCAACGGTACTGGCCAAGTTTCAGGAGACCCAGCGCCTGCAGGAGGAACAGTATTTGGGCTTTAGGGAGGAACTCAGAGCCATCAATTCCACCCTGGGCACCATCATAGGGGTGCTGAAGGAAGTACTCAACACCAGGAGGGACACTGTGGCACAACAAGGGGCCCCTGACACTAGCATTGCTGATGAACTGCCCATCACCCCCGCCGGCGCTAGTGGACAGGAGGCACCGCCACAGGACCACCACACCAGCACCCCACCCCTGCAGAGGGAGAACCACCCCGCAAACAGTCCCTGAGATCCAGGACAAAGACAGAGAAGGATGCCAAGACTCCCGCCAAGAAATGAGACCACCCTGAATGTCATCCTTCTGTCCCACTTCGTCACCCTGTCCATCCTTAAACTGCCCCAGCTCCACTTCCTGTGCCCATTTGCGCAATGCACCTGTGAGACTAATAGACTGGACTCTGCCATGGACATTCCTCCACCATCAACCCTCACCATTTTGCAACCCCCTCCAATATTGAGTACTTAAATAAACACCCTTGAAGCACAAAATAATCTGGAGTCAGTCTGTGATTTCGGAATAGTGTATTAGCAATTACTGTGGCAAAATGCTCTTTCAATTGTAATGTCAACATACCTATGTCAGACAGCTCTAGTCCATGAGGAATCAAAGCAGATGTCACACAGTGGGACCCACATCTGTGAAATCGTAAGGGAAAGTGACAACTCAGTAACCATACACTGGGTGAAAACGACAGACAGTAGAGAGGTAATAGTGTTAAAGTACATGTAGTAGGCAGGTTTGTATTCTTACCTGTGTCTCACTGGAAATATTGCAGGATCACCGAGTTCCTGTTGTCCATGTCCTCTTCTTCTGCTTCCTCATCTTCACTGTCCACAGGCTCCACAGCTGCAACAACACCACCATCTGGACCGTCCTCCTGCAGAAAACGCACCTATCGTCGCAAAGTTACGTTGTGAAGCATACAGCAGGCTACGATGATCTGGCACACCTTCTTTGGTGAGTAGAATAGGGATCCACCTGTCATATGGAGGCACCTGAACCTGGCCTTCAGGAGGCCAAAGGTCAGCTCTATTATCCGCCGTGTTCATCCATGGGCCTCATTGTAGCGTTCCTCTGCCCTCGTCCTGGGATTCCTCACTGGGGTCAGTATCCATGACAGGTTGGGGTAACCAGAGTCACCTGCAAATGGCGAGGGACACTAACCTGGAGTGATATCCCCAGACCCAGACAACCATTCCCAATGACTTCCTTCCAGGTGCTCACCTAATAGCCACACACAGTGCTTCTGGAGTTGACCCATCACATAAGGGATGCTGCTATTCCGCAGGATGTAAGAGTCATGCACTGAGCCAGGGAACTTGGTATTCACATGGGAGATGTGCTGGTCTGCCAAACACACCATCTGCACATTCATGGAATGATAACTCTTCCAGTTTCTGTACACCTGTTCACTCCTGCGGGGGGGACCAAAGCCTCATGTGTCCCATCAGTGGCTCCTATGATGTTGGGGATATGTCCCAGGGCATAGAAGTCTCCTTTCACTGTAGGCAAATCCTCCACCTGAGGGAAAACGATGTAGCTCCGCATGTGTTTCAGCAGGGCAGACAACACTCTGGACAACACGTTGAAAAACATAGGCTGGGACATCCCTGATGCTATGGCCATTGTTGTTTGAAATGACCCACTTGCAAGGAGATGGAGTACTGACAGCACCTGCACTTGAGGGGGATTCCTGTGGGATAGCGGATAGCTGACATCAGGTCTGGCTCCAACTGGGCACACAGTTCCTGGATTGTGGCACGGTCAAGCCTGTAGGTGATGATCACATGTCTTTACTCTATTGTCGACAGGTCCACCAGCAGTCTGTACACTGGAGGATGCCGCCATCTCCTCACATGTCCCAGCGGACGGTGCCTATGAAGGACAACAGCGAGCACAGAGTCAAACAACTCAGAGGTACGTAAACACAGCTTACACAGAACACAAATCATAATCCGATATTTGGCCTGTATATGTGTTGAGGCTAGGCCTAGGTATGTGTGACGCAGTTAAAAATTAAGCCATGTGGGCCCCTGAAATGGCGGCTGCCTGACCTGTGAAGTGGCACAATGGGATGTGAGGTAACTGCGCTGGCGTTGTACACCGTCGCGGTAGGCGGTCGAAGACTGCGGCGCAATGCTGCATTGGTTAACATTGGACCCTATGGGTCCCAGGAGCCAATGACGATGTACGCCGGCGGTGACGGTACGCACCGCCGCGGACGTGACCGCCATTTTCTATCTGTTCAATCACTCGATACCTGATCTTCGACAGGAGAGGACCTACACTGCAAGTGCTGCTGAGACCTCGGTCTGGAAGAGACAATGGCTCGTGCGACTGGGGAAAGGGCCCCTGCCTTCACATCAGAGGAGTTGGAGAAACTCATGGATGGGGTCCTCCCCCAGTACACGCTACTCTACGGTCCTCCAGACAAACAGGTAAATACACTGGGAGCATGCTGTCTGGGCTATGCCTATGTGGAGTGGGGTGGATGAAAGAATGGGGGGGGGGAGATTGAGGCCTGCATGAAACGACGATGAGTGCATGTGCATCATGGCAAGGGTAGGGGTGGGGGCCATGTCCCAGGGATTGAACAGTGGAGGCCAAGTGCGCGGCGTAGTGCAGGGGGCTTCTGTGTCTGTCGTGTCCGCCAACGGTAGTGGTAATGCATGCACTCAACATGTCTTTCTTCTGTCGCCCCCCCCCCTTTTTGTGGTCTCCCTGTTCTTGTGTGAATTAGCATCATCAGGCGGAGGAGCAGTGGCAACGGAACAGGAGGGAGCTGCATCCCACATGGCCCTGGAGGGCGAGACTACGGAGTTGGAGTACACCAGTGGGACGGAGGGCGAGGGGAGCTCCACGGCGGGGACAGGAGCTGACATCAGTGACACAGACTCGTCCTCTGATGGGAGCTCCCTTCTGGTGGCGGCAACATCTGTGCCCCCCGCATCTACAGGTACAGCCGCCACCCCCCCCACCAGCACCGCCCTCCCAGCAGCCCCTCAGCCTTTGCCCCCTGCCCGCTCACCCAGGAGGGTGGGCATCTCCTTCGCCTCAGGCACTTCAGGCCCTGCCCCAGTCACCCCTGCTGCCCTCAGTGAGGAGGCCATTGACCTCCTCAGGTCTACCATTTTGAATGCCATCCAGGGTGTAGAAAGGCAGTTGCAACAAACAAATGTATTCCTGGAGGGCATTCATTCTGGTCAGGCGGCCCTTCAGCGAGCTTTTCAGACTCTGGCCTCAGCACTGATGGCAGCCATTGTCCCTGTGTCTAGCATCCCCCCTCCAACTTCCTCCACCCAGACCCAATCCCCTGTACCTCAGCCTATCCCAAGCACACTTTCAGACCAGCATGCACACATGTCAACACACAAAGGAAGCTCAGGCAAACATAAGCACCACACATCCCACAGGCACTCACGCAAGCATCACACACATGCAGACACACCAACATCCACTGCCTCCACTGTGTCCCCCTCCTCCTCGTCTCCCTCCTCCCTCCCAGTCTCGTCTCCACTCACACCTGCATGCACTACATCTACAGCCACTACTGCCATCACCAGCACACACGCCACCACACCCCGCTCATGTGCAGTCACCACCCCCACTGCCATTCACACTTCCCGTGTCCTCTCCCAGTGTGTCTGTGACGCCGCCTCCCAAGATACACAAACGCAGGCACCCACCCAACAGGCATCCACCTCACGACAGCCTCCAGCGCATGCACCTTCACCCAAAGTCACCAAAAGAACACCTTCTACAACCACAACCTCTTCCACCACTCCCAAACCCCCTCCAGCTACCCGTCCCAGTGTTTCCCAAAACTTTTCCTGTCCAACCTTGACCTCTTTCCCACACCTCCCCCACCCCGTCCGCCTCCTAGGGCCCGACTCTCCAGGTCCCAACCTAGCACCTCAGCCACAACATCTCCGGGACCAGTGGTGCCTGTAGTCACCGGAATCTGGAGTGCACACGCCACCAGGGCAGCCAGTGTGGCACGTAGCCACAGCACGGACAGTCCCCCACCTGTGAAGCATCTAAAGTTGGCCAGTGCCCGGCAGGAGAGGGGGAAGACTACAGCCACCAAAGCCGCTCCCAGAGGTACATGTGGGAGTGTGGAGTCAGCTGCGCACCTTCCAAGGTGGAGAAGGGCCACAAGAAAGTCAGCAGGTCTTAGAAGAGCAGCACGGCGGAGAAGACCACCATCATCCCCGCTGCCCAGGAGCCCACCTCCAGCACCTGCCCTGCTGCCCAAGAGCCCCCCGCCAGCACCTGCCCCGCTGCCCAGCAGGCCACCGCCAGCACCTGCCCTGCTGCCCAAGAGGCCACCGCCAGCACCAGCCCCGCTTGGCAGAGAGGACCGCCAGCACCAGCCCCGCTGGGCCAGAGAGGACCACCAGCACCAGTCCCGCTGGGCCAGACAGGACCGCCAGCACCAGCCCCGCTGGGCCAAAGAGGACCGCCAGCACCAGCCCCGCTGGGCCAGACAGGACCAACAGCCCAGCTGGGCCAGAGAGGACCGCCAGCACCAGCCCCGCTGGGCCAGACAGGACCGCCAGCACCAGCCACACTGGGCCAGAGAGGACCGCCAGCACCAGCCCCGCTGGGCCAGACAGGACCGCCAGCACCAGCCCCGCTGGGCCAGAGAGGACCGCCAGCACCAGCCCCGCTGGGCCAGACAGGACCGCCAGCACCAGCCCCGCTGGGCCAGAGAGGACCACCAGCACCAGCCCCGCTGGGCAAGAGAGGACCGGACCGCCAGCACCAGCCCCGCTGGGTCAGACACGACTGCCCGCAACTGAGACACTGCAAAGGACACCGCCGCCACAAGCACCGCTGAACAGGGCACTGCCGCCACAAGCACCGCTGAACAGGGCACCGCCACCACAAGCACCGCTGAACAGGGCACCGCTGCCACAAGCACCGCTGAACAGGGCACCGCCGCCACAAGCACCGCTGGCCCATGAGCGCCAAGGGCACTGATGCTACTGAGTCCGTCACGAGCAGGATGAAGCACTCTGGGCACCATGCCCCCTCCAGAACCAGTGGAGAGATGCATCCACTACCTCAGTCCTTAGCAGGATGAAGCACTCTGGGCACCATGCCCCCTCCAGAACCAGTGGATCGATGCATCCACTACCTCATTCCTTAGCAGGATGAAGCACTCTGGGCACCATGCCCCCTCCAGAACCAGTGGAGAGATCCAACCACTACCTCAGTCCTTAGCAGGATGAAGCACTCTGGGCACCACGCTCCCTCCAGAACCAGTGGAGAGATCCATCCACTACCTCAGTCCTTAGCAGGATGAAGCACTCTGGGCACCATGCCCCCTCCAGAGCCAGTGGAGAGATGTGGAGAGATCCATCCACTACCTCAGTCCTTAGCAGGATGAAGCACTCTGGGCACCATGCCCTCCAGAACCAGTGGAGACTGTCATCCACTTGAGAGACTGTGGCTTTGCACTCCCCAGGATGGAACAGTGGGCAACCCACCCACTGTAGAGACTTGAGAGACTGTGGCTTTGCACTCCCCAGGATGGAACAGTGGGCAACCCACCCACTGTAGAGACTTGAGAGACTGTGGCTTTGCACTCCCCAGGATGGAACAGTGGGCAACCCATCCACTGTAGAGATTTGTGAGACTGTGGCTTTGCACTCGCCAGGATGGAACAGTGGGCATGTGACCCTCTCGTGGATTTGGTGTTGTGTACTCAACCGGCTGAGGTGCCCCCCCTTTCCCTCCCCCTGAGGTGCCTGTGTTCTTGCTATCTGATGCCCCTGCAGTGTTGTGTGGGCCTCGCCCATACCGTGTGGGCCCAGTGTTCCACGGACTTCATTGGAGCACTACCTGGACTACTAAGCTTGGTGTATATTTTGTTTATAGTGTATATATATTTTTGCGTACTTGATTTTAATATATTACAATGGTTACACTCATTTTCTTTTGTCTTTGCATTCTTCCGGGGGGAAGGTTGGGGGGTGTAACTATAATGTATCATGCTGTATTAGTGTGTGTGTTGTCGTGGGTGAGGGTGGGGGTGGGGGTGTCGCTGTTGCATGTGTGTGTGTCCCTGTTTTTTCCCTCCCGCCTCCCCCTTCTCCTGTGTCATAGGTGCAGTACTCACCGTTGTCTTCGCCGACGGGGTTCGTGCTCCTGGTAGAGGAGCAAGAAGATAAGGGCTGGCAGGATCTGCAGCTCTGGTTCCATGGCGTCCGGATTCCTCGTGGGGTGTGTAGAGGTGAGCGTTTTCCCTTCGAAGTCCTATTTCCTCCGTGTTTTTTTCCGTGGTGAATCCGCCCCGGAAAAGGTGGCGGATTGGTAGGTTGTGAGACTGTGGTACTTTGTCCTCCGCCTGTCTGTTGGCGGTGACCGCCAAGCTGTTTGTTTGTACCGCCGTGGCAGTCGGAGTGTTAAAGTGACTGTCTTTGTTGGCGGTTTCCGCCACGGTCGTAATTCCAATTTTTTGACCGCCGGCCTGTTGGCGGTTGTCCCGCCACTTTAACACCGTCCGCCAGGGTTGTAATGACCACCTTAGTGCCTTCAGCCTGTCTCTGGGTCACATGACTAGGTGTAGTTGGCAGTTGAGCATTGTGTACTCATCCCACACATAATAGAGAGCTTAGGTGTGCCTGGGTGGACCATCACTGGCAGGATGGTAGAGTGGACCTGGGCATAGCCCCACTTGCACCTTATTAGGCTATGTGCAGCCCTCACACAAAGGGCTGCATGCCCCTGTAGTTAGTATGGAGCAAGGGAAAGAAGGCACCAGGTATAAATAATGGACATCAGTCACCAGCTCTTCAGTACACTTCTAGACATGTGGAAGACTCTGCCAGGAAGGACCGGTGTGTTGCAGAAAGGACTGCCACTCTGCTGGACTTTTGTCCCAAAAGCCAGCTGCCCTGCTGTGCTGACCTTTTGCCCTCTTGCCTGGGTCAGAACAACTAGACCTGCAACCTGTACCAAGGACCTCCAAAGGGGCTCCAAGGGCTAGTCTCTTGTAACCAGCACTTGGACTCTACATTTGTGAGTCCTACCCTTTACAGTGGTGCCACTCCAGTGCTGGACCTTTGGAAGTGGGAATGAAGTTGCTCTGCCAGCTCTTCTGTGGACCCCAAAGAACCAACTCATATCCTTTGCTGCACGGGTGATCCTGAGCAGAACTGACGCATTGCCTCTGCTGAGTGGACTTTCCCGTTGCACGAACTGCACATCACTGCTGCAGCCCGCAGCCCCATTGGTTTCACCGCTGTGCGACGCATCCCTGATGCAGGCTCTCACAAGGTAAGTCCCTCCTCAACGACATCCTCCATGACGCAGGACTCTGCACCGCAAGCTCTGCAATTTCTTTGGAACTAACCATTGCATGCCACATCCCCAATGCAGACCTTCACATCACAAGCTCTCACATCAATGGCATCCTCGACGACAATGCAGGACCTCGCATTGCAACCTTGTAGCTCCCCAGAACTGACACTGCACAATGCATCTCCAGCTCAGACCTCGCATCCTAGGCACGGGATGACTTAATGCTCCTCAACCAGGATTTAAGGTACTCTTGTTCAGCAGGCCTAACTAGGTCCCTGTGTCTGCCCATGCTCCATCACAATCTGGCTGAACTTGTAACTTTGTCTGGGTGCGGCATGACCAGATTCCACAGATGGTCCTTTGTGCTTTTTTGGGTCTAATTTCACTGAAACATTCAAACTTGCATATCTCTGGTTCTAATGGCTGAATTTTTGTCATTTAGGTCTTGTTTTATTTATTAGAATTTACTCTATTGTTCAAATATGGTGTGGGATCTTTCCTGTGTTGCGTCTTCACATAATTACTGTTTGACATATTGCGCAAATACTTTACACATTGCCTCTGAGTTTATGCATTACTGCTCTGTTCCAATCTACCCGAGGGTTGAGCGCAGGTTCATCTGAGGTTTGATTGTGACTTTAACCTGACAAGGATTGTGGTTGCTGCTTGAGTAGGGTTCTCAACAAGTAATCCAAGTTCTTACATGTACAATACTACAAATGTGCAGTTTGTGAATACTGAAAAGCACTAAACGTACTCAAAAATGTAAAATTACATAAGGTATAAGTTACCTTTGAGAGTCTGGGCCAAAGTCTTTAACCTTTTCCTGAGGTGTTGAAGTATTTTTCAGAGCTTATTCTCTGATTTCAAATTGTTCTAAAGTAAAAGAGACTAAACCATATGGGAGTAGCTTTCACCTGTGACAAGACTGTGGGCCTGATTACGACCTTGGCAGAGGGGATTACTCCATCCCAAACGTGACCGATATCCAACCTGCTGTATTACAAGTTCCATTATATCCTATGGAACTTGTAAAACAGCGGGCAGGATATCTGTCACGTTTGGGAGGGAGTAATTCCCTCTGCCAAGGTCGTAATCTGGCCCTGTGTTTGGGAAACATTAGAATTATCTGCCTACTGAGACTCTGCTCACCAACCTACCATATACCACAAAATCACCATGGATAGTGATAAGATATATTTCATTTCTTTCCCAAATGCCACTTCGCAAATATTTAATATAGCTCGTTCTTAGGGATAAGCCACTAATATGAACTCCTCTTCATATTAACATGCTAATACTGTTTCATCATTTTACACTTATGTTCCTTTACATAATTGTACCTTTTGTAACAATCTGCTTCCCCTCTGTATTGACAAATATTCTAAATTCTAGCTCATTGGTATTAAATTAAAAAACATTTCCCTTTTTGAGAATGCTTTTCGAATGTTAACATCATTGATAAGTCCATGCTTAAAAATATGTTTGTTATTTACAGAACTCCTTCTAAATCTGCGTACGTCTGCAGTTCATCATCCTATTCTTCCCTCCCTATGAGACCCCAGGTGCCCCACATATTGTCATCATGTTGAGCTGATGAAAGGTTCTTTTAGGATGATCCCCTGTGTATCTCTTGGCATTCTATCTTTCAGGCATTTCATCAGAACATATATGCAATGGTTTCGTTCTGCAAACTGTGTGCAACCTGGAAAATAGCAGATTTATTGTAGATTCCTACTAGTTGGCTCAATTGCTTACCCTTGCTGAATGCTATATCATATTTCTCTGCTTGTAACTCAGAAATGGGTCCTATTTTGCTCTGTGGGAGCCTCTGAGGGCAGTATCACCATAAGGAACATGTGCGACTTTCAGCAATATTGGCTATCCTGGAGTTTCAGCATTCCCACAGAGACCAACTATGCTTATACTGTCTCTACTAGAACAATGCTCAGCATCATCCACCCTGCACTTTGAGAATTTAGCATTTCTTAGTTGAACTTAGTCTGTCCCTCCTCTCTCTACTTCACATCAGTGACTATAGCTTATTTTGACTTTTACTAAGACCCTGTTTTTTTTAGTAGCATTAACATGTCAGCCTTTGGGGAATCAGATGATGCCTTGTAGGAAAGTACCCTCTTTCTTGGCATTGTTACCCCCATTTTCTGCCTGATGTCAGTGTGCTGCACTGTGTTCACTGGGTTCCTGCTAACCAGGACGCCAGCGATTACGCTCTTTCTCCCTTAAATTTGGTTGTTGGCTACTGTTAACACAGTATTTCACTCACAAATTACATACTGGTGACCTCTTATAAGTCCCTAGTATAAGGTACCTAGGTATCCAGGGTATTGAGGTTCCAGGGGATCCCAATGAGCTGCACCATATATTTTGCTACCCATAGGGAGCCCATGCAAAGGCTTCTGCGGGACTGCCATTGCAGCCTGTGTGAAAAGGTGCAAGCACCCTTTCACTGCCATTTACACTGAACCAGGTCACTTATAAGTCACCCCTATGGCAGGCCCTCCAGCCCTGAGGGCAGGGTGCAAAGTACCTGTGTGTGAGGGCACCCCTGCAATAGCAGAGGTGCCCCCACGAACTCCAGGACCATTTTCCCAGACTTCGTGAGTGCGGGGATGCCATTTTACGCCTGTACTGGACATAGGTCACTACCTATGTCCAGCTACATAATGGTAACTCCGAACATAGGCATGTTTGGTATCAAACATGTTGTAATCATACCCCAAGGCTTTTGCAAGCATTGGTTGTATGATTCCATGCACTCTGGGGGCTCTTAGAGGACCCCCAGTATTGCCATTTCAGCCTTTTGAGGGTTTCCAAACAGCCCAGGCTGCTGCCACCTCCCAAGCAGGTTTCTGCCCACCTGTTGCTTGAGAAGCTCAAGCCCAGGAAGGCAGAACAAAGGATTTCCTTTGGGAGCGGGTTGTTACACCCTCTCCCTTTGGAAGTAGGAGTTACAGGCTGGGGAGGGGTAGCCCTCCTTGCATAAACCAGTCTACACTGTTTCAGGGACCCCGAGTCCCTGGTCTGGCGTGAAACTGGTCAAAGGAAAGGACCACTCCCCTGTCCATCACCACTGCAGGGGTGGTGCTCAGAGGTCCTCCAGAAGGTCCCTGCATTTTGCCATCTTGGATTCCAGTTTGGCGGGGAACTCTGGGAGAATATGAGTGGTCAGTGCCAGCAGGTGACATCAGAGCCCTCCCCTGATGGGGTGACCAAACCCCCTTTCAGGGCTATTTAGGGTCTCTCCTTTGGGTAGTTCCTTAGATTCGGATTGCAAGACTCCAGTAGGAATCCTCTGCACTCTCCACTTCAACTTCTCACTGAAGAAACTGCATTTGGACTCTCAAGGACGCCTTCTGCAACATTGTATCGTCAAGTCCTGCCAGCAACTGCAACTGTTTCACGTGTGCATCCTCTGAGGACAGCCCGTCTTTAGCCTGCACCAGAAGAGCGAAGGAATCCCCCTTGGGGTGAAGGAGTCACTCCCCTGCTTCAGCAGGCACCAACTGGAATGACGACCGGCTGTACGGATCCCCTCTCCTGCTGAGCTGCGTGGATCCTGCATCACAGGTGGTAGACTGAAGTGGTCTTGACGGACCTCACATCCAACTGTCCAACTTTGGTGGAGGTAAGAGCTTGCCTTCCTACTCAAGACAGTACCCCCGTGCACCACATGTTTTGCAGCTGCCAAGGCTTGTTGGCATCCTTCCTCCAAGGTCTTCATGCATCTTGTCCAGCCCCCAGCACTCTATCCTGCAACTCACAGCTTCCTGAGTGGTTCTCCGGCAGCGTGGGAGCCTATGTCGTTGTGCTGCATTGGGCCTCTTTTACACCTTTCTTGTCCCTGTGCTGTGGGACTCTTGTGCGCATTGCCTGGTCTTCTGTGGGCTCTCTGAGTCGCTGAGAGCCCCCTCTAATTCCTTCTCCTGGGTAGAGTCCACATGGTCCTTCCTGGTCCCGGGCAGCGCCATTTTCTGCTAACCGCAAGCTTTGCGTGTGCCAAGACTTGTTGGTGGACTCCAGCAATGCAAATCAGACTGTAATCCTCCATCCGGCGTGGGACATCACTTGCCTCCTCCAGGGACCCGACTTCGCCTTCTTGGGTGCAGTACTGACTGTTCTTTTTCACCGATGGTTCTTCTTTTGGACCTTCGTCCGGGTTAGCAGGGGCTCCTGTTCTTCCTGGACTCTTCTGTGCTTCTTGGACTTGGTCCCCTTCTTCCACAGGTCCTCTGGTCCAGGAATCCACTGTTGGCATCTTGGACTCTCTTCTAGTTCTTGCATAATCCTCCTTTTCGTTTCTGTGTGCGTTCTAGGAAACTTACTGTGATTTACTCCTGCTTTCCTTGTCACTGGGGTGGGTTCTAGTACTTACCTTTGGGGTTTACTAGTACCCCCCAGCAACCCTCTAAACGCTACACTTGCCTCTGTGGGAGACTGACTTTCACATCCTACTTTCTTAGTATATGGTTTGTGCTCCGCCTAGGCCCATTTTCTAACTATTGTGATTTTCACTAATTGCACGGTTTTCTAACTGTTTTTAAGCCTATTTCTGCATACTAGTGAATATAATTTGTGTATTACTTACCTCCTAAGGGAGAATAGCCTCTATGGTATTTTTGGTATTTGTGTCACCAAAATAAAGTACCTTTATTTTTGTAACACTGAGTGTTTTCTTTCATGTGTGTGAGTACTGTGTGACTACAGTGGTATTGTATGAGCTTTGCATGTCTCTTAGATAGGTCTTGGCTGCTCGCCCACAGCTACCTCTAGAGAGCCTGGATTCTAGACACTGCCTACATTTCACTAATAGGGGATAACTGGACCTGGTATAAGGTGTAAGTACCTTAGGTACCCACTACAAACCAGGCCAGCCTCCTACATTAGTGGTGCAGCTGTGGGATAAGTACTTGTAATTGTCTTATCACTCTGTCACCTGGTGCTTTCCACAGGAAAGACCACTCTATACCTAAAGGTATATACACTAGTACTTAGTGCAGGGATTCTAGTCTCTCAACCTCTTTCCAAGAAACTAGAGGTTAGGTAGGTTGGGCACACCCTACACCACCCTAACACCCACACCATGTCTGCAGCTGGACCAAGCTCCGAGGCCATGGACTCTCCATATGAGGAATTGAAGGGGATTTGTTCAGAGAGGAAGCTAGACATGGGGAAGAATCCTAATAAGAGTTTCTTCTGAGCCTCCTTCTTCAGGATGACCAAGAACATGCTGGTAGCCAGGAAGAGGAGGACGGAGACTTTCAACCTATTGAGTTAGAGGATACTCTTCTAGATTCAGGGGAGGGCTCTTCAAACGATCTTGTCCCTAGCAGACCACCTAGTGTAGCTGGTAGTGGGAGGGGAAGTCACTCAGGTAGGGCTCCCTTTACACCCAGAGGACAGGACTAGTTAAAGATCCACTTCTGCCCACTCTCATGTCACTTCAGTGTCTGAGGGGGTCACACTGTACAACTTCAGGGGATGACTCTATAGATAGAGGGATCAGAAAGCAGAGACTGGTGGAGGCCGGGCTGAGGCTGCAGCAGCAACAGCTAGCCCCATATAGGGTGGCCTTAGCAGTGGAGAGGAAGAGGCAGGGGTTGGGGTTAGCACCCCGTGTTGGCAGCAGTTAAAGTTTCAGGGATTGTAGAGTCAGGGAGGACTCCATTGATTCCAGAAACCTGCACAAGATTGTTCCCCCATACAAGGTGGGGGATGACATCTATAAGTGGTTTGCTGCACTTGAGAGGGCCTGTAAATTTCAAAGGGTCCCTCAAAGACAGAAAGTGGGCTGCTATTCCCTGGTTGTCCTTCTCTGACAAGGAGAGGGATAGACTTCTCACTGTCAGAGATGAAGATTAAGACAATTACAGTATTCTTAAAACAGCACTCTTAGATGGTTTTGGTCTCACCTCTGACCAATATAGGATCAACTTCAGGGAGACCAGAAAAGAGGCCTCACAGGATTCGGTTGACTTTGTGGACTGTTCTGTTAAAGCTTTAGAGGGCTGGTTACATGGCAGCAACGTGTCTGATTATGAGGGCTTGTATAATCTATTACTGAGAGAGCATATTTGAATAACTGTGTGTCTGACTTGTTTCACCAATACTTTGTAGACTCATATCTGACCTCTCCCCAAGAACTGGGAAAGAAGGCAGACAAATGGGTCAGAACAAGGGTGAGTAGAAAAGCTCATACAGTGGGTGACAAGGACAAGAAGAAGGATGGTAACTCACATGACAAAGGTGGGGACAAAGATAAAAAATAAAGAGTCTTCATCAGGCCCACAAAACTCTTCTGGGGGTGGGTCTAAATCCTCTTCTCATCACGATCAGAACAAAAAGCCCTGGTGTTATATTTGTAGAAACAAAGGCCATAGGGCAGGAGACAGCTCTTGCCCTAAGAAAATCACCAAACCTCCCACCACCACTACCCCCACTGCTACAACTAGGGCCCTAGCAATAGCAGTGGTGGTGGGATACTACAAATAGTCAGTCCAAGGGTGTAGCAGAGCTCACTCTGGGAAATGTAGTGAAGGGCTGGTTTAGTTAGGGAAACCACTGAGGCTGTGTTAGTCTATGATGGTGGCATTGACCTTGACACCCTTGTTGCTTGTCCCCTTAATATGGATAAGTACAAGCAACAACCCTAATAAATGGTATTCAGGTTGAGGCCTACAGGGACACAGGTGCCAGTGTCACCATGGTGACTGGAAAACTGGTGGCTCCTGAGCAACACCTACTTGGTCATCAGTACCAAGTGACTGATGCCCACAACAATACTGTGAGCCACCCCATGGCAGTTGTTGATCTCAACTGGGGGGTTACTGATTCTAAAAAAGTTGTAGTGTCCACAGACCTACCTGTAGACTGTCTACTAGGGAACTACTTGGAGACTTCAGCTTAAGCTGAAGTAGAGGTGGAGGTCCATGCAGCCATGCTGGGCATTCCTGGACATATATTTGCTTTAACTAAGACTCAGGCCAAAAAGCAAAGTTAACAGTGAAAGCTGGATCAGGGCTAGGAAGGGTAAGAAATTATCCCCTATCCCTCCCTCCACTGATGATTCCCCCTTTGAGGAGGAGGACAGAACCTACACCTGAAGAACTTTCAAGCTTATACAGCTGCACTCTTAGGTGCAGGGAGAAGGCCTGTCAGGGAGGAGTTAAGTGTGGCACAGCAAACCTGCCCCACACTTGAGGGTTTGAGACAGCAAGCTGTCAGAGATGAAGCAGGGGATGTCAAAAATAATCTCATGTATTCAGAAGCAAGGGAACCCAAACCTGGTGCCACCAGAAGATTGGTCATCCCTCTGCAATACTGAGAATTTGTGTTAACTTTGGCGCATAGCATTCCTCTTGCTGAACATCTGGGGCAAAGGTAGACATGGGACAGACTGGTCCCTCACTTTCACTGGCCTCACATGTCTGAAGATACCAAGGAGTTTTGTTGCTCCTGTGTAACTTGGCATGCCAGTGGCAAGACAGGTGGCACCCAAAGGCCCCTTAATCCCACTGCCAGTTTTTGGGGTACCCTTTGAAAGGGTAAGGGTTGATATTGTTGGCCCCGTTGACCCTCCCACAGCTTCTGAAAACAGATTTATTCTGGTGGTGGTGGACCATGCCACCAGGTATCCAGAAGCCATACCTCTTAGGACCACTACAGCACCTGCAGTGGCCAAAGCCCTACTTCTAGAGTGGGGTTCCCAAAAGAGGTTGTATCATACAAGGGTAGCAACTTCATCTCTGCATACTTGAAAGCAATGTGGAAAGAGTGTGGAGTAACATATAAATTCACCACCCCTTATCATCCCCAGACAAATGGGTTGGTTGAGCGTTTTAATAAAACACTCAAAGGCATGATAATGGGCCTCTCTGAAAAACTCAGGAAGAGATGGGATGTCTTGTTACAATGCCTCCTGTTTGCCTACAAGGAGGTACACGAAAAAGGAGTGGGCTACAGGCCCTTTGAACTCCTCTTTGGTCACCCTGCTAGGGTTCTACTAGCACTTGTCAAGGAGGGTTGAGAGAAACCCCTGAAGCCCCCTAAACAAGATGTGGTGGATTATGTACTTGGCCTAAGATCCAGAATGGCTGAGTACATGAAGAAACCCACTAAGAACCTTAAGGCAAGCCAAGAATTGCAAAAGCAATGGCATGACCAGAAGGCTGTCCTGATAGTGTATCAACCAGGGCAGAACGTGTGGGTCCTGGAGCCTGTGGCACCAAGAGCACTCCAAGACAAATGGAGTGGACCACACATAATAATGGAGAAAAAGGGTGATGTCACTTATTTAGTTGACCTTGGCACTCCAAGATCCCCTCTCAGAGTACTTCATGTGAACCACCTAAAGCCCTAATATGACAGGGCTGACTTAAGCCTGCTCATGGCCACTGATGAGGGACGGGAGGAAGAGAGTGACCCTCTCCCTGACCTCTTTTCTAATTCTGCAGCTGATGGTTCCGTTGAGGGGGTAGTATTAGCAGATTGCCTTACTCAGTCTCAAAGAGAAGACTGCAGAAATCTCCCAGGACAGTTCTCAGAACTGTTTTCCCTTACACCTGGACAAACCACATGGTGTGAACACACCACTGATACGGGAGACAACCTGCCTGTTAAGAGTAAAATCTACAGGCAACCTGATCATGTAAGGGATTGTATCAAAGCAGAAGTACAGAAGATGCTTGACCTAGCAGTGACTGAGCACTCAGATAGCCCCTGGACTAGGCCAGTGGTGCTGGTCCCAAAACCACACTCTCAGAATGGGAAAAGAGAGATGAGGTTTTATGTTGACTATACGGGGCTCAATACAGTAACCAAGACAGATGCTCATCCAATCCCCAAGGCAGATGATCTCATAGATACACTGGCATCTGCTAAGTATCTCAGCACTTTTGATCTGACTGCAGACTATTAGCAGATTAAGTTGTCAGAAGATGCTAAACCTAAAACAGCATTTTTAACCATTGGAGGGCACTAACAATTCACAGTAATGCCCTTTGATCTGAAAAATGCACCTGACACTTTTCAGAGGTTGGTGAATACAGTCCTCCAAGGTCTGGAAGCCTTTAGTGCAACATACCAAGATGATATAGCTGTATTTAGCTCCACCTAGGATGACCACCTGGTCCACCTATGGAACGTTTTAGAGGCTCTGCAGAAAGCAGGCCTAACTATCAAAGCTTCAAAGTGCCAGATAGCGCAGGGGAAAGTGGTCTATCTGGGACACCTGCTAGGTGGGGTACAGATTCAGCCACTACAGGGGAAGATTCAAACTTTAGATTGGACTCCCCCTACAACACAGACCCTGCTCATAGCCTTTCTAGGTCTCACTGGGTATTCCAGGAGGTTCATGAAGAACTATGGCTCCATTGTATCCCCTCTTAATGACTTCACCTCCAAGAAAATGCCTAAGAAGGTATTAGGGACAGCCAGCTGTCAAAAAGCTTTTGAGGAACTTAAACAGGCCATGTGCTCTGGACCTGTTCTGAAAAGCCCAAACTACTCCAAGAAGTTCTTAGTTCATACTGATGCTTCAGAGGTAGGGATGTGGGCAGTTCTTTCACAGCTTAATTCAGAGGGCCAGGATCAACCAGTAGCTTTTATCAGCAGAAGGTTGACCTCCAGGGAAAAGCGTTGATCGGCTATAGAGAGGGAGGCCTTTGCTGTGGTCTGGGCCTTGAAGAAGTTGAGACCATACCTCTTTGGTACTCACTTCATTGTTCATACAGACCACAAACCTTTCTTATGGCTCAAGCAGATAAAAGGGGCAACCCCAAAATTGTTGAGGTGGTCCTTTCCCTACAGGGTATGGACTTTACAGTGGAACATAGACCTGGGAGTAACCACTCCAAAGCAGATGAACTCTCCAGATATTTCCACTTAGACAATGAAGACTCATCTGGGCAAGGTTAGCCTTATTATCCCTCGTTTGGGGGGTGTTGTGTTGGAAAGTACCCTCTTTCTTGGCATGGATACCCCCATTTTTTGACTGATGTCAGTGTGCTTGACTGTGTTCACTGGGATCCTGCTAACCAGGACCCCAGTGTTTATGCTCTCTCTCACTTAAATTTGGTTGCTGGGTACTGTTAACACAGTATTTCACTCACAATTAGCATAATAGTGTCTTTGTTGTGCATTTTACCGTGCTGTGGCTCTTTTCTGTACTTCTTAATTGTTAAGTACCTTGTCTATTTCCATTACTATACATCTTTTCTTCACTTGAAGGTGACTACTTTTCTATCGGCCTTCAAGTCCACTCAGTATGTATGCTATTCAAATAGACTTTCAGGAGCATATGGTATAATGGTTGCATTTTATGTGTATGTGTAGCTATATTAAACTAGAATGCAAAAGAGCATTGAAAACGTCATACATAAGTACTTACAGATTAGGAGAAACAAACTTGGTAGCTTTCATATCCTATGCCTAAACCTTTAGGCATGTGAGGACTTCATGAATACTTGTTAAGTTCTAAGGCCCTCATTACGAGCCAAGCAGAGCAGAATTCACCTGATCCTGAGTGGACCTTATTTTTCACATCCGATTTTACTGTGTGTAATTCTGCACAGTAAAAAAAATAATGGAGCTCTGGCAGCTGCTGCGGTCTAGCCTCATTCCCTGGTTTCTTTACAGGGATGCGTAAAATGCTCAACTCTACCAGAAAACACCTTCCCCTTACTTCCTCTACTCCCCCACCCTCTTCCCTCATCCCCCACACCACCCAAAGGTCCTGCATACACCTGCTTAGTGCATATAGTAAAGGTGTGCTTTAACTCTATTGTTTTACGACTGGAAAAATCTGCCTCACATGGTAATCCCCCCTTAAGTGGGATTTAACTAGCAACTCTGGGGTTTTAGGGTGGATTTACTACACGATAACGGTAAAATCACACATGACTTTGCCGTGCCCCAGTACCGTGCAACTCGGAATGAAAGCCTGAGTTGTAAATTTGCACCAAACACAACAGTAACATTCTGGGATACATTTCTGATATTCTTTATGAATCCAGTCTATTGCCTCTCTCTTAATTATTATCTCAATCCCGACTGAAATTGACTTTTTTGTAGGTGTTCACGAATTCTGCATGCATATATCTTGTGCGCCTAGAATCCATTCACGGCATTATATTACAGTAAAGGGATTTTTCCTCTCTCGCTAATACCGCCCTGGAGGGACATTCCTTTACATGCTCACTGTCAATTCTTTCGGCATTGGAACAAGGACCACAGAAACACTGAACATAATCTGTGTAAGAAGCGGATTAGAGTTTCACAGCAACTAAATCCCTTTCAGGTCCCAGTAACACCTCTATGCAAAAAAGGCTCCTGACACGTCTAATGCGCCTCTGATAAAAGATTTCTCATCAGCAAGTTGGTATCTATGTAGCTCATTAAAAAAAAGGAACAACGAGCTCCAAACAGCCCGCTGCCTGCAAAAATAAAGGTCCCAGGAGATGTTAATTTAATGAGAGTTTGGTAATTAAATCACAGCGGGAGAGCGGGGAAGAGAGGGGCATTAATGTCACTCACTGTTAATGCCTCTTGCAGCATCTCTATCAAAGAGCAGCAGAGCCAGGGATAAAGGCTGCCTGTGAGGTGGGATTGGATTAAGCCTTTAACTCCTGTCATGTGTATTTGATCATTAAGTCCAGCCCTGGGGTCACTTTATTGCCATCTCTGCTTGCCTAGGTGTCCCTTTTTCCACTCATGTTGGATGTGGCCTTTCGCTTCCCCGACAGCTTCTTCCCTGGAAGCAAATCATGTGGGTTGGAGCTCTCTGCCCGTGACGCGTCGCAGGTGCAGGTTTTAATCGAATAAGCACAAGCGCCATCTTTTTCAGAGACTTTGTCGTGGTGTTTGATTCTGATCGTTTTCAACAGTGTGTTTTTTTTATTACACGTGCAAATAAATCGGAGAAGCGCATGAAAGCAAAACAAAAATAGTACAAACATGAGGGCAAAGAATTCAAAGCGGGGGTAGCTAACTTTGGCGCACCCAGGGCCAGATGTAGCAAAGGGTTTTACCCATTTTGTGTCTATGGTAAAATGTGTTCGTACATATGGCCCCCAGTGCGGTGGACCCATTGTCCTACGGTCAGACCGGCCTGTAGGGCAATCCGGCAGCGCCCGAAAGGCTGGTCTTACAAGCCAGTGAATGTGCCGGTCCTGAGACTCTTTGAGGGACCGTTTTATGGTCTGGTGAGCCGATGTTACTGTTGAGTTATCTGATGATACCACAAATATTGTCTACAAGAAGCACAATTGCATACAAACGCCCATAACTTGCAAAACACCTATACAGCTTGTCTTTACATGTTCAAAACAGCGCTGATTTGCAAATGTGGGTCACTTTTTAGGTATCTAATTAGCTAATGGGGTCTCTTTTAGTCTGGTGCCTGGGGCGATTTAGTGTCCCAGTCTGACTCTGGTGGAGCAGGGCAGAGAGGGGGTGCCTAGTGTGCCCTGTATGGTCTATATTTTATTTAAGAAACTCACTTTCAGACAGCTTTCTTCCATGGTCACTGTCTCCTTGAGGCCTTGCTCCAATGACTCTCTCAGTTAATGAGACAAACATTGCTCCAAGAAAACATTTGAAAGCCCAGAAAATAGAGGAGGGGCAGGCAGAGTATGCATACAGAGGAAACAGCATGAAAACGACAGAAAGATATTTGTGAGTGGGGTACTAGCACTAGTCCTGACAAAAGCCCAAGGCCCTGAGTAGCCTGTGTATTGAGTGCTGAAACATGTTGACAATTAACTAGGGGATAGGGCCATTATACCCTAGTTACAACACCTACACAATTTTTCAACCATACCAGGTTAACCTTATAGTAAAGGGATACTGGGATGCACCCTAGGGATTTTTATCTGACAGCATCCAGACCCCCATCGGTGAAAATATCTTAAGTGCTCCTAGAAATAGGGTCAAGCCCATCCTAGTTCATAGGGACCAGGATGAGACCTGGTGATGAAGCATGACACTAATAGAGTGTGCGAGGGACACTAAAAACAGTAGGGTTTTTTAACTGAGGTCAGTAAAAGTAACCTGGATTCCCATCCAGGAGTAAGGGTACAGGATACTCAGTGGTTGCTGTGCAGCATTAGGGAGATGGTATCCTGTGAGCCCATCTTGGACTAGAAGAAAAATCTCTCACCTCCCCTTCAAGGGAGTGTTTTTTAATATTTTTTAGAAATTGTGAAAACGGTGTAAGGAGGAGGGCATCGGGGAAGGAGACAGAGTCTAAAGGGCGGGAAGTGATTGAGAGGGACATAAAGCGGACTAATGGGGTATGAAAGGGACAGTATAAAGGAAGAGCAGAGACAAGGACAGAAATAGGATAAAACTGGCAACTAAAACAGACTGGAAAGAAAGTGGTGGAATAAGAGAGACAAGGAGACGATAAGGGACAGAAAAAAAAGGAATTTGAGATGAAAGGGGAAAGAATGGGCAGAAATGATGGAAAGAAAAAAAGGGAAGTGTGAGGGAGCGAGTGTGCAAAGAGAAAAGGAGAGAATGAATAGAGAGGGCAGAGAAAATATTAGGAAGGGTGGGGACAAAAGAAGAAAGATAGATTGAAAAAAAAAATGCACCAGAGATGAAAAAAGGAAAAAAATATGAAGGACAGAAATTAAGGAAGTAAGGAGACTGAAAGTGAGAAGGACGGAGAAGATCTGGAGAAATATCAAGAGAGGAGAGGCGTGAGTATAAAACAAGTAAGGATGCAGAAGCAAAGAGGGCACACGGAGTAAAAGAAACAAAGACGTGCTTTAGAGGTGAGAAAGAAAGGGGAATGAAGACATGAAGGTCATATGGATGAGTGGGAGTGAGGGCAGGAAAGAGAGACAGTAGAAATATGAAGAGACGTGAGAAAGTGAAAAGGAGGAAGAAGATGAAAGTAGAATGAGCAACTCAGAAACCTTGTGCAGTGAGTGTAGTAGCACCAGTGTTCACAGAAGCGAGGTACCAATTATAGAATCTTTTAATATGGACCTTAGATTCAAAGGCCTCACTTTCTTCACCTGCATTAGGACCCATTGCACTCTAGGTGCATCACTGATTCAAAGTTGTACAGTGCATGCCAATGCCATTTGGAAACTCTGCAGGCTGGTGATGAGCTGTTTTGTAACTACTGATCACCTGGAATACCAACCAATACTCCACTCGTCTTGCTGAATTAAACTATAACTAATGCTTCTGGTAATGAACAGGTACCAGGTTTCTCCTAACATTGTTTTGGATATTGTTATGTACAAATATAAGAATGAACTACAGGATCTGTATTCACCAATTGAGATCCACTCACTGATAAATATATAAAAAATATATAATCTATGGCACTGCCACTTGTGATCCAGAGAGTTGAATGCCCTGCAAAATATATCTAGATTATGCCTCAGAAGAAAACATATCAGTGGAAGTGTGTTTGCTCTGAGATCCTTCAAACAACATTAACACACTTATTTCAATATATCAGCACCTGTACTTTATGTTTTTCTATAGGAGGTTCCATAGTATTTGGACAACAGTACTCCAAGCTCTGCATGTTTGGTAATGGCTTTCATTAGAGGAGTAGCAAAGTTGAACCTTTTTCTTCTGGTTCTAGGTTTCAGGTTTACGATAGTGAGCAAGAGTTTATTTGCAGACACTCAGTGATAGGAAAATGTGCTCAGCAAGACGAATTGTTTGGATGAGAAAACGTGCTGAGTACTAAAGCCAATGGGAACCTCTGAAATCATGATTGTTTTACCAATTAAATTTGGTTCAATCACAATATCACTGAAATGTCGCAGCGCAAGCCTTAGATGTGAGCCAGATTGTGACAGCACAGGGGCCCATATTTACAAGAGGCCTGCGCCGCCGGTGTGCCACTTTTTGTGGCGCACAGGTGGCGCAGGCTGCTAACCCATATCTACAAGGCCACACAAAGCCACTTTGCATGACTTTTCATGGCCTTGGAGACATGGAGTAAGGCAACGCAGTGCAAGTCGCCGTGTTGCCTTACTTTGTTTCAGGGAGGCATTTCCAAGGGTGCTGCATGGGTGTTCCCACGCAACAGGTGTTGCATGGGTGTTTCACTGCAATATCCATGGATTTTGACGCATTCCTTGAAATACAAGGTTTTGTAAACCCTGGAATGCGTCAAAAGCTTATGCCACCTGAGGGGTGGCGTAAGAATGATCAATGGGGAGAAACATCTTTATTTCTCGCTGTTTCTTCACCATGCCTGTGTTCGCCTGTGACAGCAATTTGTGCGCCAGTGCAGAGGGAGAGGTCAGAAATGTGCCATGTCTTCAGCCCTTTCCTGGTGGTGCAGGGCGACGCAGCAAGGTACTGTGCCACGGACCTTGTAAATATCGCCCTTGGTTGTTTGTAGTGGTGCAACTTTGTGCTATACTTTTTTTTATTTACTTAAAGTTATCATTGCTTTCCTGTACTGCATTTTGCTAGGCAATTAGTCATAGACAAAGCATGGTATTGCTGGCAATGTAGAACTGGCACTTCGTTGCATGTGTCTGGTGTCTGCTAATGTGTTACTTGTGTGATGTTCTGCCTGTGTTTTCTTTGAGTTTGAAATGCAGCTATCTACTTATTCTGTGCTGCTAGTGTGTCTCAGTTGTGTAAAGGTGATTACATTTTTTTTTTTTTTTTTTTACATGTATGTCAGTTGTTCTGTCCAGTATACTATGCTGAGTTTGTGTGTTGTCTCCCCTTGTCTGGTGCAGTAAGAAGTGCTGTGTTAGGACACTATGGCCCTGATTTAGGGTTGGCTGGATGGAACATTACCTCCACCAACCTGGCAGACTACCCTCTGCCTAACGTACTGCCGGACCAGCTGTCACCCCTGTACATTGAATGGTATCACCGTCATAGCGTTTCCTTCCATTGTACAAAAAGATTGGTAGACAGCTGCCATTGGTTTTGATATCCAGCCACTAAATGTTTAAAAAGTTTTGGTTTTTCAGAAACAGTCTCTCAAAATCAGAGTTTGTATCTGAAAAACAAGCACTAATGACGACCACACCCTGGGAGGGTGTTGAAGTTTTTATTGTGTTTTTTCTGTCCCTCGCCACCAGGCTTTTCCTGGCATTTATGGGCAGAAAAAAAAAAACATTACACTGTCCGCCATAATATAAGTCATAGGCAGGGGCGGCTCATCCTTTTGGACAGAGGAGCGTCACCGCTCGCCAGCAGAGGCAGCTGCAAAACCTTTTAAAGAAAACGATAAAAGGGGTGGGGCCACGGGGTGACGTGCACTGAGGGGGGAGTGCTCAGCACTCCCCCTTCACAGCTCATGTGTGTTTGGCCAGCCATCTCAGGCCGGCCAAACACACATTCGCTGTAGGCTCTCTCCAGCCCAGCAACACAGTTGCCGGGCTGGAGAGAGTGTGCACAGGCTCCCAGTCTGCCTGGGAGCGCCCTGGCTGGGAGCTCCCAGTCAACCCTGACGCTGCTCTGAGCAGCATCAGGAATGGCACAGGACAGGCTGGGAGCCTGCAGAGGCAGGGGAGCGTTGAGGGACAGAGGAGCGGCAGAGGAGGTAAGTGTTTTAAAGAAAATTAAAATTAATGTTTATTCCCTCCCCCCTCCCACGTCTCCACGCCCCGCACCTTCCGCGGCCATCGAGCTGCTACTGGCCATAGGGACTGGTACAGAGTATGGTTGACAGGGTACTCCATCGCAATCACAACACCCTACGTTGTTCATCAAATCCCAGGGACGTTGGAGGAGGCTATTACACCACCTGCATTATTTATGGCACCCATACTTATCAACTATCATGCACATCCTTTTTAAGTTGTGTTATTTACTGCATTTGTGTCACAGCAATGAAAAACAAAATCTTCTTTTCACTACTGTGGTTTCACGATGGTCACTAACCCAGCACCATTTCCAAGATAACTCAGCAAATTTCTTGAAAACTTTCCTGACAGTGCAGGACTACAGTAGTCAACTCATACCAAACAATAGCAGTCCCACATTCTTGTAACTGAAATTAGAAAATGGGAAACAACATTGCATACAAATATCAGTAGTGGATCAGTACTTTTACTGCTGCAGGCCACCAATCTCCATGACACTGTTTACACTGGTTCAAAGGCACTGCTCTCTGTAAACATTAGCCTATCTCTTACACTGAAGATGAAACCTGCCTCCTTCTGTTGTGTTCTATGTTTACAACACTACAATTGGAAATAAGTGTTCAAGAGAGCGTACGGACTGAGAGCCTATAAACAAAATAAAATTGTAGATGGGTTACTGCGAATAAAGAGGATGTTATGTATGGCTCTGACTGAGTTCCACGTTCATAACTATCAGATTCTAAATCTGGTTGGTCACTGATATGATATAGCAACAGAAACAAAAGTATTTTCCTACTGATGCTTAGTCATGAAATAACAAGACACTGCTCTGAAAGGGCTCTCGGAGAGCCTGTCAGTGCAGCGCTGGCACTTTGCTCCAATGAAAGGCAAAGAGCACAGCTTCAGTAGCGGGAGGGGAGGAACAAAGAGGACTGGCGGTCGGTGGCAGGGGACCAGGTGTGTTTTTCAAATATTGGAAAGGGAGGAGAGGCTATTTTAGTATGGCTCCCCCATTACTCCTCTGTCCCCGTGTGGCATTTGGAAGCAAGGGCAGATGAATTTGGGGCCATAATTAACATAAAATTATATTTGTGTAATAGTCAGTAATGTAGATGTTTTGAACTTTTGGGTTTTGAGTGATGCTATGGACAACTCAAGCTTTACTCTTATCTATTTCATGTCACACAGAACCACTCAGTGAAACACACCTCTATTATTCACTGTTACCCATCTATAATTCTATATGTTTTTTTCACTTCAAGGTTCCGAGTGATAGTATAGACAACTTGAGCTTCAGTCTTGTTTTCTATTTCATGTATTTCAGGACCACTCAGCATCCTGGGTATTCAGTTACCCATCTATAATTCTATATATGTTGTTTTCAAAGTAGGTTAATTCAGTGCTAGAGTTGTTGATAAATAATTGAAGCTTCAAGGTTACTACTTTATGTGAACTGTGCTGTGAAATATGTTATTGTCTCTATTTCCTTTCCATGCACATTAACAACAAAGGTTCCTTCAAATGTAAAATGTGACATTTGTAGGGATTTACATGGATGGCATACTCTATTTTTGTATTTTCCTTTACTGATAGATTGTACTTAACTACAGTTAATATCTTTATGCATTTAGCAAGAATCAATTTAGTCTCATCCCCATGCAATATCTGCTGCCCACCTAAGTACTTGGTTGAGTAGCAGAGTTCATGGCAGTTTGAGTCCATTTTAGGAGTATCTTGAAACAAAGATGTATCAGTTGCTAATGATATTAATACTTGTGCTGCCCGTGCTGGTGAATGGTGGGGTGTGTGGTTATGAAGGGTCTGACGATCATTGCTCATTTCACCTGGAGACTTTTCCATCATTTTAGAACAGCCCTTGGAGTGCTTAATTTGAGGCAGTTGTTTCCGGTGCTCGGAAATGCCACTTAACTGTCAACGCCAGTTCTTATGACAGTCTGCCACATGGTGGCACTGTTTGTGTAATTTAGAGATGAGAAGAACAAGAATTGTTTATTAATGCAATATTCAATGAAAATGACTAATACTTGCCAGCCAAGCGTCGATGTAGCTTTGGAGGCCTAGAACAGTCTCAAACATGTACGTGTGTGATGGCTAGTAGATGGTAGGTACTGTTCTTGGTAGCACTGGCATGGGCAATTGGTGGTGCAAGGTGCGAAGGCCTCCTGACAAGGGCCATGGCCACTTATTTTTTTCCAAATTAAACACTGCGTCTTCTAGAGTTCATCATGTCCTTGAGCAAGCATGGTTCTCTTCTACTCTGTTCCATCACTCCAAGAATCATCTCTTATCAGTCCAAAAGGCTCTGATGGGTCTTCCATTTGTGTGTTTATAAAAAAAAAAAAAGGAGAAATGATTAGTTAAAGTGCTAAGTTGCAGGTACCACTGTCCATGCTTGTTGACTGATATAAAAAGTGGCCCATCACCATTTCTCTGATGCGGTGTACACTGAGGTCAGCTGAAATATATGACACAAAGGACTGTATAAAAGTCAAAAAAGCTATTTACGGCGGCAAAGAGGAAGGTTACGAATAAATAATCCCTTTTGGAAAGATGAGCCCTTTGTGCGTCAGTATCCCGTCCCCTTGTGGTAACCTGCCCTGGCAATCACCTGACCTGTGCGACAGATTAAATCCTTAACAAGATGGACCTTTAACTGTAAAGGACGTCTCTAGAGACAGACACATGTTCCAAGAAGTGGACGATAAGCCGCTGATCTATGATTAGTTGAGAGCAAAGGACTTACATAAATCTCTCGCACCACGTTGCGGATCATCGTCTTTCAAGGAACATTTGTCAGCCAAGTGTCTCTCAGAGCAAGTCTGATAACTCTCAGTCAGCGTTTCCAGCATCACCATTAAAGGCAGATATTGTCGCGTGAGCAACCACATGCAAAGGCCACGCCTTGCATTCACCTGAAAGTTAATCATTGGAATGATATAATATTTTACCTCATTGCTAGAAACAGCTTATGCACTCTATGGTTTTCTTCGAGTAGGCCTTAAAGAAGAGACAGATTTAAGCACTTATAAAGCATCTTTATTTGTTCTTCGTTCCTGCTCGCATATTTCTTTAAAATATTATGAATATCATAAATCCTTACTAAAGTTGTTATGTAATCGACTCATGCATTAGCTAAATTGAAAGCTATTCTTGCCCTGTACCAAAAAACCCATTCGAAAGCTTGTACTAATTGCTTAAAGAAGAAGTATACATATTGTATACATATGTTTTGTTGTTTTCTATTGTAGTTTTAGGGATCGATGATTCCAATACATTGACATCAAATTGCTAATTGCTTGTGCTCCATCCGTAGCTTCCGGCTCAGGATCTGACATCATCTAATAGAAATGCAGTGGGTATCCTTAATGAAGTCCACATCCAAGTTTGTCCTTTTTTCTTCTTTTTAAGAATGCATTCACTTAATTACACTTGTTTACATGTGTTTGCATTCTATAAAAAAACAAGCTTAGATGAGGTAGCTGTTTATTAATGGAACACACACCACACCATGGCATCCATGCGCGTGATAACTGTACTAGCTTGTTCCATCGCTGTGGGTTTAAACCATCCATTTTAATCTTGGTCTTTCCTTGACATATGGGGCCATATATGTTTTTGGCCAAGTTACACTTCTCACTGCAGACTCAATGCCCTGTAAATGTGTCTGTGGTGTGATATCGTGCGCAGCGCATTGGCAGAACTCCTGGCTCATCAATATTCATGAGGCAGGGCCTTTACTGTGAATTCTTGCGACCAGAGGCAAATCTACACATTGGGACCTGCCAGGGATGACATGCCTCCTTCTCATCATGAATATTTGAAAATTGCCTTATTGAAACCTCTGATCCTCAAATGGTCCAGGGCTGCAGGTCAGAAAGTGGTGTTTACGAAACTGACATTTTGGGAGGGAACCTGAAGCAGTTCATGAGGCTACTCTCTGCTGCAGCTGCTGTCCACAGCTGTCTTTCACACAGTGGAATCCATATTTTATGGACAGATTCCACTGTGTTTTAATACGTGCCAGATGCAAGACTGGCAACACAGGAAGGATGAATGTCTGGTTGGCACTCAGTTTCCCTTGTCATTCACCAGGCATCACAGTGTTGACATGTTGAGCGGAATGCACATTTGGAACTTGGATTGAACTTTTAAAATATTGCAAGTTATCTTTCTACTCGAGAAAATCCTGTCACTGCGTGAGGTGAAAAGCCTTTGCCACACCGGCCCCCACTGCCCCTATCATTGTGGCTAAGCCAGACCGCATAGGAATGACACATAATTATGCAGGGCCATCAGAAGTGAGGGGCAAATGTCGACGAAAGGTGTTATTTTGAAGATATTTCAATACCGATTTGCATAATGTTTGAGCTTACAAGCGGTATTTGGTTAGATGGCGACGCCATGACAAAACCAGCAAGAGTGACATTAATTAAATCACCCCTTAGGTTGCAATAAGAACACAAAGGGTGGTATTGCACTTTAAATGATTGTGGGCTGCTGGTGTGCAGATTGTTAGTGGTACCTCCAGTGCAGAGGCAGGGGTGTGACGCAGGTCGCTGCAGCACGGGTTAGGCCCAACCCTCCGGGGGCACGCAACCCTCCACGGGGGCCTCTACTCAGCCGCAGGCCAATGAATATCTCCAAGATTAGGAGACTCAGGGGGCCGTCATCACATTCTGCAGGGGGGTCTGCCATTTAGGGAATTTACTAGACATAAGACATTTCATCAGGGTGTGCCACCTGGAGAATATGAGGTCCTTTGCAGGGTATTATCATAGGTGTTTGCACCTACCATCCTGTCAATACATTTAAATTGTGGTATCATTTAGTAGTGTATATAAGAAAGCTATTTAATCTATGTAAAAAGAAAAAGCACTCACTGGACAGCGATTTATTAAGTATTGTTAACTGGGTTGCTGAGTTCTGAGTCTCTTGCTCACAGCACCTCTGATGAGTGAGCCTTCGACTGTTCTACATCGCTCCTCTGAGAGTCAAGCGCTCAAAAGAGGTACTTGTTTCCCAGCTTGTGGGTCCACCACAATGGAGTCCGAGGACACCAGTGGCAAACAACCCCAGCTGCTGCAGTTGGGGCCCAGAGACACATGCCCCCCTCTAACTCAGATTTCCTACACCTACAGAACAGGTTGGTCCTTTTACTGTTGTCTCAGAAATGCTTAATTGGCACATTTATCCTATAAACTGACATATTTGTCCTATCTTTTTATGTGCAAAGTTCTCCGCCTTGGCTGTGGAGTCTCCACGTTCATAAACTTACTATTAACGCATCATTTGTGAATACTAAAAAAAACCAATAACTTACACAAAGGTGTACGTGTACCTTTGTGATTCAGGCCCTATGTATTTTGGTCTTACTCTGCGGGTGGGAAACATTTCTTGAGTCCATTGAGGCAAAGTTCCCCTTGTAACATTGCACACCTTTACTCATTAGCCTGTTTCTTTGGAATGGTTATGAGAATTAATTGTTTGTCAAGAAACTCGAGGAAAACTTAACTCGGTTACTAAAAGATGTCAATCAATATGCAAGGCTGAACCTGTGCACCAAGAACATGCATTTTCGTCTTCACAATATATCAAGTTCTGAATGAGATCATCCTGAAACAGGAATGCAAATGTGCAGACATCTTGTGAACCTGAGCCTTCCAAAGATGGAACAAACAGAAAGGACCATGGTCTTCCCTATGCACAGGAGTTTCAAATTTACACACTTATCAGTAAGAGCTCCAGCGTTCAGAATTTCCAAGTAGCTGGAAATTGTGGGCCTGATGCCTTCAAGCTTATCATTGTCAAAGAATCCTCACAGACCTCTCAGCCAGGTCTCAGTCCAGCAGCTGCTGTCCGACAGAGACATGATAAATTGATGTAGAGAGACACCTGCACCGTCCTCACTGCTAGTGAGCCAATGAAAGTTAAAATTCAAATCCAATCAGTTTCAGGTCAGTGGGTCAATATTCCGGCTTCTGACAGCTTGAGTCTGCACCCAGTCACTTTATAGAATTTCAACCAAACGGGCTCTAATTAATCACTCAGGGCAGACAGTGGGGCCTGGTAGCAGAGGAATTCAGAGCCTGTTGTGGAAGCCAAGAGCATACTTACCCTAGAGGGTCAAAAGGATGTGTACTGCAATAAACGAATAATTGACTCAATGTCAACAACGTTAAACACAGTGCAGATTTCTGCCCTGTTGGACGTTTCATTTCTCTTATTTTTTCTGGTAGCATTTTTGTGTTTTTTAGATTTGATGTTTTTTTCTTCTTGTTGTTCCTTGTATGTTAATCTATTTACACATATTGAACATTCGGACTTCCAGTACAAGTGTGATATTTAACTAATTATTTATGTTTGTCCTAACTGTCAGTCACCAATTAGTTTTAGATCCAAACATCAAAATAAGAAAAGAAAATGCAAAAATAAATGCCTAGATCGAAAGAGTGCAAATGAATCCTATATCTGTGTGATAGAGTTACATGGTAGACAAGACCACAGAAAACACTGTAGGATTCCAGCCTCACAGTTTTTGGTGCACCTATGTGTAGCATGTGAAACGAGCATAGTCTTACAGCTCAGCGCTGCAGGCTATATCGGTTGTTAAAGGCCTTGAACCCAAGTTGTAGACTTAAGCCTAAGTTGTTTGCTCCAGCAGAACAGACGTATCCTCTGCTGCTGGAGCACAACCAATACGTCACAGCAGCTGCAAGGAGCAGAGATGACACATCAGCGCTGCTGCGAGGCTCATAACCAGTACTTAAAGCTTGCATCACCCTTGCGCCCTGAATCTTGGGACCAATGGATTACCTTCGAAACTCCCACTGCACAAGCTCCCCGCATGTCTTGTTGACGACAATCTCCACGATGACGCCAAACCTCTGCATCGCCACTACTGGGTGGGTCGGAACCAACCAATTGACTCAATTGTACCACGCAACCTCAACACCTCTCTGCGCATCGCAGGTCCTTTGATAGGATCCTCAGCATTGACGAATCATGATGTCGCACGTAACCCTTTCTGCATCTCAGTACCGATGCATCGCCTCGGCTCCGCAAGAAATCTTTGCTTCAGATCCACGCAACACTCTGCAAGCAGGATTTATGGTACTTTGGTTCAGCTGGCTTAAGTGGGTCCCTGGAGCCAGCTCGCACTCCATCTTGGTTGGCCTGAACTTTTCATTCTGTCCTGATCCGGTGCACCCAGATATCCCCAGTTGGTGCTTCTTGCTTCTAAACATTATTTTACATTTTATTCTTTCAAATTTCATAAAACAAATTGTAATGATTGGATTTTTGTTGTTTTGGGGTGGTTTTATTAAAGTAAGTTCTATTTTTCTAACCTAGTTTGGGGTCCATTTTGTGGGATAGTTTCCATTTGTTAGTTTTTGAAGTGCTGCACAAACACTTTACACATTCCCTCCTAGCTAAGACTAACTGCTCTGTGCCAAACGACCCAGGGGTTGAGCACAGGTTAATCTGGGGTTTGCTTGTGCCTTTCCCTGACTAGGATTGTGGTTGCTACTTGACCGATGTTCACACTCCAGTCAACCATTAACCCAATGTCTAACATAAGGGATAAAGTAACCCCTGCTGTACATGATAAGTATATTGCAAGTCACTGAGGAGTTCCATAGCCATATAGAGAAACGAGCCCGAAGGCCAAATTCCTTTATATTGTCATGGAACTCTGAGGAGGCAATGTTTTATGTTTGTTGCTTTAAACAGCTGCTCTGTAATCTAACCCGCCTTTCACCTTGGCTGCTGGCTCTGGCAGCAGGCATTTTGATGCCAGAACTCAACTGCAACAGCCTTATACTGGTTGAGTTCTGACGTCTTTTCTTTACAATCTGTGACTTAGTGTGTCACAAATCACAGATTATAAATAAATTGTGACTGGGGTTTATACAGGGATTGCAGAAACCCATGAATTATAAAGAAATTAGACAGGCATTTATACAGGGGTTATAGATTTCCATGTATTATAACTTCCCAATTAACATCTCTCCCTCTGGAGTAATACTCACATTGCATTAATACATACCAGCTCAAGAGATAGTTCTAAATGCTACATATTTGGTTAGGAAACTAAAAATATGATATTTGGATTTAGAAACAATGGAAATCACCCCCAACTCCCCACTTGTTGGTGGATTGATAGCTTGACTGACAACACTTATAACGCAAACATAGGGTCTTTTGGCACTTATAGACTTAAATAAATTCCTGGCAGCAGACCCATTGTTATTCACCACATTTTACTTTTTTCTCGCTCAAACTGCTTGAAGATCATATCAAAGCAGGCTATACACTTCTTTAGCCTAATAAAACCTAAAAGATAGCCTATCAAACCTGATAAGTGCTGCAAAAACATTTCCACTACGTACCTTACCCCAAGGTAGACATAGGGCAACATCACTTAAAGGTCACAACAAGAATGCTTCGAGAGCAATTTAGATTTCTACCCCCGAAACAACATAATTTTGCTTTGTTATTATTTATGCAGAGATTATTGTCTGCAACATATTTGTTTAGTGCATCCAGTTGTGCCTGGAGATTTTCGAGAGTCTTGTCTAAGCAAGCAGTGTTATCGGCATGACGCATAATTTCAAGTTGTCAGGCAAATTTTTACATTTATGATCCAGCATCAGCCAGAGTACCTGGTATACCAATAAGAATCAAATAATATGTGTGCCAAGCCAGAACTAAGCCTAAATCGGTTAAGAGTATAATTTTTATTGTGGAATATTCCATAAATGACCCATTTTTAGGTCAAGCATTCGAGAACCTCTTGTATATACTTTAGTATGTACTTCTATACCTCTTTGTGGGCTCTCTGCTTTTTCACTGGCTTGTTTCAGCGTCCTTAAAAAATCCTTGCTTTCTGGTGGTCAATCCTTGTTCCTTGTCTTGCCTTTTCCACATTTGTACACTCCCAGGGAACATGGCCCCAGTACTTGTACCCTTCCGCTTGTACCAACGTAACATGTGCTTGGGGACTACTTTATTCAAAGGCTAATACCATTTGACGAGAGCCCTGGATGTTTTCAGTGGCTCGAGGCTTTTTCTGATAACAGGGCTCTAAATCATGTTCTTCTCTGGTTACATGTGCTGTGCATTTAAAGACCAAGTACAAATGTTAGAGGCTGTTTTATGAGGGCGCCTGTTTCCGCCCCCTGCTGCTGTGGTGCAAAGCCAATCATAACCACAACTATTTTTATATCGATTTTCTCACGCGCTGCTGAGGTGTAGAAATAATCGCTATCGTTACAATATTTCATGTATATTCCCGCAGTTTAAAATGGCCGCCGCATGTCATGCGTGATGACCTAATTGACGTCATGACGAGGCTGTTACTTTTCCTTCACCGTTGCTTGTTCTGATTACTGTTACCACCATTTACCCAGGGCAGGCTGCCACCGAGTAACACCCCCGTGAAAGATGTAGACGTTCTACATTGACCAACGTTACTAAGCATAAAGGAGACGGCTGTGTCTTGTGTCCAGGCTCACCACGGGCTGGAAGAGGCTGACAAGGGGTCTATTGTCCGGGGATTTTGTGGTTACTGCCTAAACGTGTTGCCTGGTATGACCCCTCTTTTAATGTTCCCAACCTCAGTTTATTAAAAAAATCATTAATATAGAAGGTATTGCGTGTAGAATGTGCTTTAGTATAACCTTCAGAATCTTCTGATAGCAAAATCAAAGGGGTTTTGTATCGCTCTTTAACAATGCATCAAATTATTATTGTTAATTTGCATTTGTACAGAACACAATCTGCCTTTAGTATGGCGAGTAAGCACTTTTCAGCTTTACGCAATGGAAGTCTTTCCATCTTTCCAATAACATTGACTTGGTGCTTTGGTCTACAAAGGATGGTGTTGAGGTCGGTGTCTAAGGCATTTGGCTGCTGCAGGGTTAAGCATGAATATGAATTTGATATGAACATATTGGTGAGGTAGCAGGCTTAGCCAACTATTTTACTGTGAGTGGTATTGTGCACACAATGGCACCAGTGTTTGTGTGAAATGCCTTAATGTTTGGGATTGTTTCTAGAATAAAAATGGGCACTTTGCCATAGCAAATATCACCATAATGGAATGTAAACAACCTCAATTGAAGAATGTAGGAGGGTCCGAACACATTGGCAAGATCATGGAATTATAAATTTGGGGTGGAGAAACACAGACAATGTTTCATGGTAGTGTCCCGCTGCTCCAATTCAATGGGGTATGGCTTGGATCCCGCGATAACCATGGCAATTCAGAGATTGCCAGAGGCATAAAGCACCTTTGCAAATACTGTGGCATTTCGTTTTGGCTGCAGGCTTGCAGATGCTTTAAACGGGGTCCACATACACTCTCACCTGGTAAGGTTTTCCAATCCACAGCTCCTAAAAGAAGTAGGATGTGGAGAACTAAAGTCCTGTCCAAGTATGGGATCAGGAATTTTGGGTTGGGCTTTCTGATAGAACCAGCTTATTTTGCATTGTTCACAGTCGTTATCAGTAAGTCTTCTCAGTTTTCATAGCAAGGAGGAACCCAGACTTCCAGACGAAACGCTGCTTAGAGCTTAGAACACATGAACTGATGCTCCAACTAGTTTCTCAAACATCTTAAAACAAAACCATCAGTCAATGGCAAACTTGCCTTCTGACTTCAGAAGCCTCCCAAGACTTGTTTAACTGTCCATCCAGTGCCATGCCACACATCCTGCAATCCAGGATGGCTACTACGAAGCTTTTTGATAAAAGTGCACTCTTAAACTTGGAATCTCCTTTCTACTCCAAAAAAAGTGGCACCAAACGCCAGAAAACATGTCTCAGTGGGTCTCTATAATAGAGATGAACAAGAGTTTCACTTACCATGTCCATGGAGAGAGCAATTATCCTCCGTGTGAGGGAGCAGAAACCTCGCCTGAGGGGGAAACTAAACCAAAACTGCTTTTACATCTAGTCCCAAATCAGAAGTGTACATTTTAATCAAGCATTGCAGCTCTGCTCCACTAATGGCTCACCCACAATAAACTGATACTTACTCAAGTTTTAAAGTGGTGGAATTTTTAAGTTAACTTTGTGTGGTAAGCACACACAGTAGCATATGGCAGAATACAAGACAGGTTCATAACTTTAGTGTAGTATAAAAGGGCTGTTACATTCTGATCCAAGTGCGTTGGCCATCTTAAGTTAAGGTAGACCACTTGTATAAAGTTGCTGAGTGGGGAAATATACTCAGCAATCCTTAGCTGATATTCAAAGGGAAATGTCTTTCAGCCGAGTAAGTCGGGTACGGTTACAGAAGAGGGCAGGCAGATTGATCTCCTGTAAAGTGAGTAAGCCATTGGAGGGTGCTGCTACCAGAACACACATCCATAGCAAGGAAACTGGTGGTCTGGAGATTGGAGGACACTCCTCTCACAACACACACTGAGAGTCAGGTAGTGCAGGAAGCAGGCAGTTCTTTGCAAGGCACTTCTACCTAGATTATATAGATATAAAGCAGGAACAATAACAATGCTGTGGGTGGGGGGGGGGGAGTCATCACACGATACACCTACCCAGAACATAGACAACTACAGTGACGAGGGGGTTAGCAAGTGCCTGGCACACTAACACAGAACACACATGCACAGCAAGGGGAAAGCTGCACCTCTCCCATTAAATCATATTATTAACTACACACTAGCCACAAAAGTTCCACACCCTCTGTCATTCAATGTCAGCCGCAGAAAACAGCACCACTTTTACCACAATATGAAATTATCCCAAACATGCAAAGCCCCACACAAACTGTGCCCAAACTGACACCAACTTGGTTAAGCTTTTACCATGTGAAACCTAGTCCAACAGCACCTACCTTACAACCAACTACACAAACATTGCCTAATATAAGGATCAATTTGGTGGCAACAATAGTAATTCCTTTAGGGATAGTCACCCATGTCAACCCTACACCATCTGGGTCCACTGGACGTTGACATCCTCAGTGCCGCACATACAGAATGAATAACCCCTTGAAAAACAATGAAAGGTGGCTAGCGTTGTAGTGACTTACTAGCATCACAAATCTCCACCAACATAAAAGGCAAGGCAGAGTAAATCTTCTCCCTTTTAACAGGACCACAAACCATATCTATAAATTGACCACTATAAACTGTGGTCAGTGTCATAGATATGGGAAATATGAGTACTTAAATCTGTCTGCATCACACAATCGTAATATGTTCAATAGACTGGAGTCGCCAAAGCCCAACATATAGAAACGCCATTAAAATATTGAAAGGTTCTTGGATAGTGGGTATTCCAGTTTCATGAGGTGGGGCTTTCTAAGCAGTAAGACAGAAAGTTGATGTAGTTTGATCATGTAATGACAATGAGGATTTTCAGAACCTGTGTAGATTTAAAATACTGTAATACCTACTACAAATTACTGTCCTTAAGCAGACCTCACTGGAGTGCCTCATTGCTATTATGAATCTAGCCCCAGTGGACAACAACATTATTTTAAAATGTATGGAAAAATCTTTTTTTTTTACAATGGATTCAAGTTTCAATGTATATTTAATATGACTAGTGACTATTCACACCAAAATTCCCTGCACTGCTACTGTCCTCTATCTGCGCTGTGTGTGAGGGAAGCTTGTACTGCTGCTGCTAGTGCTGTATCTGCTGTGTGTGAGGGAAGCTTGTACTGCCTTTGTTTGTGCTGTATTTGTATGTGAGGAAAGCCTGCACTGTTGCTGTGCTGTATCTGAGCTGTATGTGTGGGAGGCTTGCACTGCTGTTGTGCTGTATCTGAGCTGTGTGTGAGTGAAGCTTGCACTGCTGCTGCCTGTGCTGTATCTGCTCTGTATGTGAGGGAAGCATGCACTGCTCCTGTGCTGTGTCTGCTGTGTGTGAGAGAGGTTTGCACTGCTGCTGCCTTTGCTATATCAGCTCTGTATGTGAGGGATCTTGCACTGCTGCTGTATCTGCTATGTGTGAGGGAATCATGCTCTGCTGCTGTGCTATATCTGCGCTGTGTCTGAGGGAAGATTGCACTGCTGCTGTCCTCTATCTGCGCTATGTCTGAGGGAAGCTTGCACTGCTGCTGCCTTTGCTGTATCTGCTCTGTGTGTAGGGAAGCTTGCATTGCTACTATGCTGTATCTGCTGTGTGTGAGGGACACTTGCACTGCTGCTGCTTGTGCTGTATCTGTTTTGTGAGAGGGAAGCTTGCATTGCTGCTGTGCTGTATCTGCTGTGTGTGTGAGGGAAGCTTGCACTGCTGCTGTCTGCTGTATCTGCTGTGTGTGAGGGATGTGTGAGGGAAGCTTGCACTGCTGCTGTGCTGTATCTGCGTGTGTGTGGGGTAAGCTTGTCCTGCTGCTCTGCTGTATCTGCATGTATGAGGGAAGCTTGCATTGCTACTCTGCTGTATCTGCTGTGTGTGAGGGACGCTTGCACTGCTGCTGCTTGGGCTGTATCTGTGTGTGAGGGATGTCTGAGGGAAGCTTGCACTGCTGCTGCGCTGTATCTGCGTGTGTATGGGGGAAGCTTGTCCTGCTGCTCTGCTGTATCTGCTGTGTGTGAGGGAAGCATGCACTGCTGCTGTGCTGTATCTGCTGTGTGTGAGGGAAGTTTGCACTGCTGCTGCCTGTGCTGTATCTGCTCTGTGTGAGTGAAGCTTGCACTGCTGCCTGTATTGCATCTGTTGGGTATGAAGGAAGCATGCATTGTGCCTTCTCTGTGAGGGAGCATGCACAGCTACATGCAGCTAGATGCAATGCATCTGTACTGTGTGTGAGGGAAGGATGCATTGCTGCCTGTGTTCTATCTGCTATGCATGATGAAAGCATGCAAGGCTGCTGCCTGTACTGTATCTGCTGTGTGTGAGTTAAGCTTGCATGGTACATTCTATGTGAGGGAAGCTTGCGTTGTATCTTCTCAGTTCCTAAATAAACTGCCTATCCCTCTCTGTCTTCCTTTCTATCTATTCTATGCAGCGCTCACCCATATATATTCACCATGCCACATAATTCCACTTCACAAATACACTCTGTACCACACGATTCAGATGTACAATTCCACAAGCAACAATTCAAATACAAACCACAAATTTCTACTCCACACCACATATATCCCCTACACTCCAAACCAAAACACATAAATAAAAGACATTGGCCCTCATTATGACCCTGGCGGACAGGGGTGAAGTGGCGGTAAAACTGCCAACAGGCCGGTGGAAAAAAAAATTGAATTATGACCATGGCGGTTACCGCCATGGTCATCCGCCACTCCTCCTCTCCGACCGCCAGGGCGGTAATGACCGCTGGGCTGGAGACTTCGGTCTCCAGCCCAGCGGCCGTCACCAGACCGCCGGCGGTATCAGGACCCTGCATACCGCCATGGATTTCGGGTGGTTTGGAACCACCACGAAATCCATGGCTGTAGGCACTATCAGTGCCAGGGAATTCGTTCCCTGGCACTGATAGTGGTCTCCCCCACCCCCGCGTCCTCCCCCCCCACACGCCCACCCCCCTGCCACCCCCCAAAGGTGGCAGGACCCCCCTCCCCACCCCTACCCCCAACATGCACAGATACACACCCCCTCCCCACCCCCACCCCCAACATGCACAGACACACACCCCTACACGCACACATACCCTACATCGCATACCCACACACATACAAACAGACATGCACACAGACCGACCCGCACACATTTCCCATACACACAACACACCCCTGCATGCATACACGCATTCACACACCTCCTCTACATACTGGCACGCACACCCCCATGCACGCCCACAACACACAACACCCCCCTCCCCTAACGTACGTTCAACTTACCTTGTCCGTTGATCCTCCGGGAGGGGACGGGATCCATGGGGGCTGCTCCTCCGCCAGCTTCCCGTCACCAGAACACCGCCACACCGAATCATGGGACGTGATTCGGTGGGCGGTGTTCTGATGACGGCGCGGTGGAGGTGGAGGAGCCTCCACTTCCTCGCCGACCGCCAGTATAGCTCCAAAAAAGGACGGAGGGCTGCCAGCAGTCATAATACGCCGCGCGGAAAACCGCCTGCACTGGCGGTCTTCAGCACGGAGGTCGAAATGAGGGTCATTGTCATTTACAGCACCAACAACTGTCACTCTCACAAATGCAAGACCTATTGCATTGCAAATGCTTGTTTCTCCACCCAGGGATCAGGGTCGAGTCTTACTAAGATATTCAGCAGGGCTGTATAAATACACAGCTCATAAAAAATTCCCACATTGGGAGATTACATAATGTGTCAATGACTTCCTTAAAATCGATATAGGCACAGTACAGTGTTTGTGTATTTACTATCATGTGTTTATTGTGAGAAAGTATAAGCCTGGCTCATTGTTGACTATTGTCCTTTGGTAAGTTACTAGTTGAACCTTTGAGTTTGGTCCAGAGGGAGAAACGAATATTTAGCCACATTCCTTAATTATCTTCAAAAGCACGTTTGGAGACGGTGACAGGGCAACATCTTAAAGTAGCCCCACTTTAGCATTCATATAATGTGTTTACCTCCAGCTGCCAGAACGCAGTTCCATGGTGCAAAGGAAAGGGGAGAGACACATAGAACGGGGAATACGAGAGAATGAGAATTATTGGGCAACACATTGTTAGAAACATAAAAAGATAGGAAGGGAGAGGGGAAAAGACACATAAAAATAGAAAGGAAGAGAGTCTCCGAAGAAATGTAGGGTTCAGGGACAATTCTCATAATCTCGTAAAGTACGACTCATTTAGTCATATGTTTTGTTCTCGTTTTTTTTATCTGCGCAACTCAGTGAGCCATCAATAAGCAGAACAAGCACAGATGGCAGTTTCCTTCTTAACTTGAACAGAGCTGCATTTTACTCGAATCGTTAAAATAAATGTACCTTAAGCAGGTGTCACGTGAAATATGAACAGAAGGCATCGAACGGTGTTAGATTTATTTGGCAATTAACTGTGGGAGAACTAAGAAGACATCCAAAAAACGGAGACGGGCGTTTCCTGGACAGGGGAGTGAGTCTGTTCGGTACGATGCAGCGGATGACGTCTGCTGAAACTGACGAGTGTGAGGTATGATGGCCATGAAGGTTGGGCTCTATCTGCATACTCTAGGTATGTAGCCTGCTTGTGCTGACATTTTAACACGTTCCTAAGGAATGAGGCCTTAAAATAAATTCTACAGATGCAATACACGAAAAAGCAGTCTGTTGGGCAGCAGTTGTTTGTATATGAATATGCAACGTCACAACCAGATGAAATCCTCATCCACGCACACAAATCCCTCCACAGCACCGGCCCAACCTACCTCAACGAAAGAGTGAACTTCCACACTCCCACACGCAACCTCCAATCAGCTGACCTCGCCCTAGCCAAAGTCCCCTGCATCCGATGCACCACCACAGGAGGCAGGTCCTTCTCCTACCTCGTCCCCAAAACCTGGAACTCCCTCCCCACCAACCTTCGCAAAACCAAAGACCTCCTGCTCTTCAGAAAGAACCTCAAGACATGGTTGTTCGATCAGTGACCCTCCCTGGCCCCCCCCCCCTTGATTCCCCCCCACCCCACAGCGCCTTGAGACCCTCAGGGGTGAGTAGCACGCTCTACAAATCTTTTGATTGATTGATGACATGTTTTCTGACAAGTACTCTGAGATTCAGATTAGTGTTATCAAAAGTGTTATCCTTGTGCTGTTGTGTGTTACTCTATGTGGGCCTGATTCACAAACTGGAGGGTAAGTGTAGTGCTGGACTTACCACAAAAGTGTAAGTTACTACGAAAATGTGAGGGCCTGATTCACAAAGAATCTCCGCACGTCACGGCGGAGTGTCCGCAGCGAGAAACTGCAGTGTGGACATTCTCCCGAGTATGGGGGCGCCGCCACAACTTTCGAAGGCTCTTTTAGAATCGGGCTCTATGTTACTACAAAAAAGCAGTGTGTGAACAATGAAAATACTAAACTTACTCAAATGTCTAAGTTACATTTGTGAATCAGGCTCACTTGTTAAATTTTGGATTGTTTTGAAAAAATGGGAAAAAGTGTTGTGCAAGAAAGTATATTTTTTAACCTCTTCGTTGCGGGTGTCGGCCACTGGCCGACGCCCACACACCCTCCCTGGTGCGGGTCACGACCAGTGGCCGACACCAGGAAGGGTATCAATAAATCCTCGGGTGCGTCGCACCCGAGGATTTATTATTTTTTTTAAACCCCCCCCGGGAGACACGGAAGCTTCCGTGTCTCCCCCTGCCCCCCCACCCGCCCCTTTGTGACGTCAGCGCGCCTCGCGGCGCGCTGACGTTGCAAAGGTGTTTTCCCCATCAAAGCAGGAAGCAGCCTTGCGGCCGCTTCCTGCTTTGATGGAGAAAACGGCCTTTCCCACGTTCGGGAAGGCCTCGTAAGAAAGGGGAGTGTCTCCCCTTTCTTACGAGGCCTTCCTGAAAGTGTTTCCTGGCCCCCGGTCGCAGCTGTGCTGCGATCGGGGGCCAGGAAACACTTTCAGGTTTCCTGGCCCCCTGATCGCAGCACAGCTGCGATCGGGGGGCCAGGAAACAGTTTGAGAAGGCCTCGTAAGAAAGGGGAGAGTCTCCCCTTTCTTACGAGGCCTTCTCAAAGTGTTTCCTGGCCCCCGATCGCAGCACAGCTGCGATCGGGGGCCAGGAAACACCACTAGACGCCAGGGATTTCACTTTGGGGGGGCGGCCCCCTCGGAAAACGGGCCGCCCCCCCCGGGGGCATAATTAATTAAAAAAAAAAAGGTAGGTGCCCCCTGGGGGGGGGGGGGGGGCGTGATCGCGCCCCTCCCCCCCAGGGGATTGTTTTTTTTCTCCAAAAAATAAAAATAAAAAATAAATAAAATGATATATACATAGATATATATATATATAGAGGTAGATCTATATATACCAAAGAGATTTATAAAGTGTGCTACTCACCTGTGAGGGTCTCAAGGCGCTTGGGGGGGGGCGGGGGGAGGGAAAGGGGCTGGGAGGTTCACTGTTCGAAAAGCCAGGTTTTGAGGCCCTTCCTGAAAAGAAGTAGGTTTTGGGTCTTGCGAAGGTGGGTTGTGAGGGCATTCCAGGTTTTGGGTGCAAGGTAGGAGAAGGATCTGCCCCCGGTGGTGGTGTGTTTGATGCGGGGGACAGAGGCGAGAGAGAGGTCAGCTGAGCGGACGTTTCGTGTGGGGGTGTGGAAGGTGACTCTCGTTGAGGTAGGCAGGGCCTGTGTTGTGGAGTGATTTGTGTGCGAGGATGAGGATCTTGAAGGTGATCCTTTTGTCAATGGGGAGCCAGTGGAGGGATTTGAGGTGTGGAGAGATGTGTTCGTGTCGGCGGAGGTCGAGGATGAGTCGTGCTGCTGAGTTCTAGATGCGTGTAGTTTGCGCTTGAGTTTTAGAGTGGTGCCGGCGTAGAGGGCGTTTCCGTAATCAAGCCTGCTGCTGATGTGTGCGTGAGTGACAGTTTTTCTGTTCTCTGTGGGGATCCATTTGAATGTTTTTCAGTATACGGAGTGTGTTGAAGCATGAGGAGGTGAGAGCGTTGATTTGTTGGGTCATCGAGAGGGAGGAGTATAGGATGATGCTGAGGTTGCGTGCGTGGTTGGCGGGGGTGGGTGCAGGGCCTAGCGTGGTGGGCCACCATGAGGGGTCCCAGGTGTTTTTGTGTGGGCCAAAGAGGATTATTTCGGTTTTGCTTGAGTTGAGTTTCAGGTGATTGGCTGTCATATATATATCACTTTTGTCAATATGTGTGTGGTTTCCCTGGGGGGAAAAGGGTCCGACTTGTCTAGTGGCAGTTTTAGTGCCATAAAGAAGCGCAGAAGGTTTATATGCCTACTGCAAAGAGCAAATCTGTATTTTATGTAAATAGCTGAGTACATTAGCAAAGTCTATGGAGAGATGAAGGGCACTTTTGCTGGGTGGTAATGAGGGAATCCGAGGAGGAGGGAGTGGGAGCACCAATAATGATTGTTGGACTGGGCGCAGGAGGTGCTAAAGACTGTGACGAATGGTATGTGACAAGGTGTTTTTTGAGTGTCTTGAAAGTACGTGCTGATTGAGGGAAGAAGAGCAGGTAAGGTGGCCTCTACTGTTGCACGTATCTCACACACCATCGATTTTGTGACTGTCTACGTAGGCTAGTGTTTTAGAGCAACAGTTTAGCCAATAGCAGAGATGGCATCTTGATGGATGACTGCTGCCTGCACTCGGGTTATAGAGGACCGCTCTGACATAGGATCAGAGACTGAGACATCAGATACTGAGACAGCATCTGAGGGATAGGACAATGGCGCAGACTCTGGGAGTGATTTTTCAGTCAGAGGAGTCCCATTCGATAACTCCTCTTCCAGTACATTATGAGGGAGGTGATGAGGACAGTCCTGCTGTCCCTTCGCAAGCTGTTTGTGCAACTGGGTAATAGTGGGTTAGGCCAACCCAGAGAGCAGGTGAATGCGGCGGCAAGCAGAGAGAGAGTGCTCTCTTGGGAGCTCCCCAATTTAGTTCAGCCCCAAATTCCACCACCCAAATCATATTGTGGAGACATCAAAATTATCCATGGCAAAACAAACTGGTTTTGTAAGGCAGGCACCTGTATTTTTGGTCCTGGATTCGGCGGCCATATAGAGAAACACACTAAACCCAAACATTTCTGGAAACTAGACATTCGGGGGAGTCCACAGAGGTGTGACTTGTGTGGCTTCCCCAAAGTTTTCTTACCCAGAATACCCTGCAAAGCTGAAATGTTGAAAAAAAACTCAATTTTTCTCGCATTTCTGTCACACAAACTACAGGAATATGCTGGGATCCACAATATTCCTACCACCCAGTGACTCCTCACCTGTCCTGATAAAAACACTACCCCACTTGAGTGCCTACACCTAGTGTCTGTGTCAGGAATGGATCACCCCAGGGTCAACAGCTGCCTCACGTAAGGACCAACATTGACCGTTGTGTGATCTATTCCTGTCGCAGGCACCAGGCCTAACCACACAAGTGAGGTATCATTTTTATCGGGAGGCTTGGGGGAACGCTGGGTGGAAGGAAATTTGTGGCTCCTCTCAGATTCCAGAACTTTCTGTCACCGAAATGTGAGGAAAACTAGTTTTTTTAGCCACTTTTTGAGGTTTGCAAAGGATTCTGGGTAACAGAACCTGGTCCGAGCCCCGCAAGTCACCCCTCCTTGGATTCCCCTAGGTCTCTAGTTTTCAGAAATGCACAGGTTTGGTAGGTTTCCCTAGGTGCCGGCTGAGCTAGAGGCCAAAATCTACAGGTAGGCACTTTGCAAAAAACAGCTCTGTTTTCTGTGATGTGTCCACGTTGTGTTTTGGGGCATTTCCTGTCGCGGGCGCTAGGCCTACCCACACAAGTGAGGTATCATTTTTATCGGGAGACTTGGGGGGACGCTGGGTGGAAGGAAATTTGAGGCTCCTCTCAGATTCCAGAACTTTCTGTCACCGAAATATGAGGAAAACTTGTTTTTTTAGCCACTTTTTGAGGTTTGCAAAGGATTCTGGGTAACAGAACCTGGTCCGAACCCCGCGAGTCACCCCATCTTGGATTCCCCTAGGTCTCTAGTTTTCAAAAATGTACAGGTTTGGTAGGTTTCCCTAGGTGCCGGCTGAGCTAGAGGCCAAAATCTACAGGTAGGCACTTTGCAAAAAACAGCTCTGTTTTCTGTGATGTGTCCACGTTGTGTTTTGGGGCATTTCCTGTCGCGGGCGCTAGGCCTACCCACACAAGTGAGGTATCATTTTTATCGGGAGACTTGGGGGGACGCTGGATGGAAGGAAATTTGTGGCTCCTCTCAGATTCCAGAACTTTCTGTCACCGAAATGTGAGGAAAACTAGTTTTTTTAGCCACTTTTTGAGGTTTGCAAAGGATTCTGGGTAACAGAACCTGGTCCGAGCCCCGCAAGTCACCCCTCCTTGGATTCCCCTAGGTCTCTAGTTTTCAGAAATGCACAGGTTTGGTAGGTTTCCCTAGGTGCCGGCTGAGCTAGAGGCCAAAATCTACAGGTAGGCACTTTGCAAAAAACAGCTCTGTTTTCTGTGATGTGTCCACGTTGTGTTTTGGGGCATTTCCTGTCGCGGGCGCTAGGCCTACCCACACAAGTGAGGTATCATTTTTATCGGGAGACTTGGGGGGACGCTGGGTGGAAGGAAATTTGAGGCTCCTCTCAGATTCCAGAACTTTCTGTCACCGAAATATGAGGAAAACTTGTTTTTTTAGCCACTTTTTGAGGTTTGCAAAGGATTCTGGGTAACAGAACCTGGTCAGAGCCCCGCGAGTCACCCCATCTTGGATTCCCCTAGGTCTCTAGTTTTCAAAAATGTACAGGTTTGGTAGGTTTCCCTAGGTGCCGGCTGAGCTAGAGGCCAAAATCTACAGGTAGGCACTTTGCAAAAAACAGCTCTGTTTTCTGTGATGTGTCCACGTTGTGTTTTGGGGCATTTCCTGTCGCGGGCGCTAGGCCTACCCACACAAGTGAGGTATCATTTTTATCGGGAGACTTGGGGGGACGCTGGGTGGAAGGAAATTTGAGGCTCCTCTCCGATTCCAGAACTTTCTGTCACCGAAATGTGAGGAAAACTTGTTTTTTTAGCCACTTTTTGAGGTTTGCAAAGGATTCTGGGTAACAGAACCTGGTCAGAGCCCCGCGAGTCACCGCATCTTGGATTCCCCTAGGTCTCTAGTTTTAAAAAATGTACAGGTTTGGTAGGTTTCCCTAGGTGCCGGCTGAGCTAGAGGCCAAAATCTACAGGTAGGCACTTAGCAAAAAACAGCTCTGTTTTCTGTGATGTGTCCACGTTGTGTTTTGGGGCATTTCCTGTCGCGGGCGCTAGGCCTACCCACACAAGTGAGGTATCATTTTTATCGGGAGACTTGGGTGGACGCTGGGTGGAAGGAAATTTGAGGCTCCTCTCAGATTCCAGAACTTTCTGTCACCGAAATGTGAGGAAAACTTGTTTTTTTAGCCACTTTTTGAGGTTTGCAAAGGATTCTGGGTAACAGAACCTGGTCAGAGCCCCGCGAGTCACCCCATCTTGGATTCCCCTAGGTCTCTAGTTTTCAAAAATGTACAGGTTTGGTAGGTTTCCCTAGGTGCTGGTTGAGCTAGAGGCCAAAATCTACAGGTAGGCACTTTGCAAAAAACAGCTCTGTTTTCTGTGATGTGTCCACGTTGTGTTTTGGGGCATTTCCTGTTGCGGGCGCTAGGCCTACCCACACAAGTGAGGTATCATTTTTATCGGGAGACTTGGGGGGACGCTGGGTGGAAGGAAATTTGAGGCTCCTCTCAGATTCCAGAACTTTCTGTCACCGAAATATGAGGAAAACTTGTTTTTTTAGCCACTTTTTGAGGTTTGCAAAGGATTCTGGGTAACAGAACCTGGTCAGAACCCCGCGAGTCACCCCATCTTGGATTCCCCTAGGTCTCTAGTTTTCAAAAATGTACAGGTTTGGTAGGTTTCCCTAGGTGCCGGCTGAGCTAGAGGCCAAAATCTACAGGTAGGCACTTTGCAAAAAACAGCTCTGTTTTCTGTGATGTGTCCACGTTGTGTTTTGGGGCATTTCCTGTCGCGGGCGCTAGGCCTACCCACACAAGTGAGGTATCATTTTTATCGGGAGACTTGGGGGGACGCTGGGTGGAAGGAAATTTGTGGCTCCTCTCAGATTCCAGAACTTTCTGTCACCGAAATGTGAGGAAAACTAGTTTTTTTAGCCACTTTTTGAGGTTTGCAAAGGATTCTGGGTAAAAGAACCTGGTCCGAGCCCCGCAAGTCACCCCTCCTTGGATTCCCCTAGGTCTCTAGTTTTCAGAAATGCACAGGTTTGGTAGGTTTCCCTAGGTGCCGGCTGAGCTAGAGGCCAAAATCTACAGGTAGGCACTTTGCAAAAAACAGCTCTGTTTTCTGTGATGTGTCCACGTTGTGTTTTGGGGCATTTCCTGTCGCGGGCGCTAGGCCTACCCACACAAGTGAGGTATCATTTTTATCGGGAGACTTGGGGGGACGCTGGGTGGAAGGAAATTTGAGGCTCCTCTCAGATTCCAGAACTTTCTGTCACTGAAATATGAGGAAAACTTGTTTTTTTAGCCACTTTTTGAGGTTTGCAAAGGATTCTGGGTAACAGAACCTGGTCAGAGCCCCGCGAGTCACCCCATCTTGGATTCCCCTAGGTCTCTAGTTTTCAAAAATGTACAGGTTTGGTAGGTTTCCCTAGGTGCCGGCTGAGCTAGAGGCCAAAATCTACAGGTAGGCACTTTGCAAAAAACAGCTCTGTTTTCTGTGATGTGTCCACGTTGTGTTTTGGGGCATTTCCTGTCGCGGGCGCTAGGCCTACCCACACAAGTGAGGTATCATTTTTATCGGGAGACTTGGGGGGACGCTGGGTGGAAGGAAATTTGAGGCTCCTCTCCGATTCCAGAACTTTCTGTCACCGAAATGTGAGGAAAACTTGTTTTTTTAGCCACTTTTTGAGGTTTGCAAAGGATTCTGGGTAACAGAACCTGGTCAGAGCCCCGCGAGTCACCCCATCTTGGATTCCCCTAGGTCTCTAGTTTTCAAAAATGTACAGGTTTGGTAGGTTTCCCTAGGTGCCGGCTGAGCTAGAGGCCAAAATCTACAGGTAGGCACTTTGCAAAAAACAGCTCTGTTTTCTGTGATGTGTCCACGTTGTGTTTTGGGGCATTTCCTGTCGCGGGCGCTAGGCCTACCCACACATGTGAGGTATCATTTTTATCGGGAGACTTGGGGGGACGCTGGGTGGAAGGAAATTTGAGGCTCCTCTCAGATTCCAGAACTTTCTGTCACCGAAATGTGAGGAAAACTTGTTTTTTTAGCCACTTTTTGAGGTTTGCAAAGGATTCTGGGTAACAGAACCTGGTCAGAGCCCCGCGAGTCACCCCATCTTGGATTCCCCTAGGTCTCTAGTTTTCAAAAATGTACAGGTTTGGTAGGTTTCCCTAGGTGCCGGCTGAGCTAGAGGCCAAAATCTACAGGTAGGCACTTTGCAAAAAACAGCTCTGTTTTCTGTGATGTGTCCACGTTGTGTTTTGGGGCATTTCCTGTCGCGGGCGCTAGGCCTACCCACACATGTGAGGTATCATTTTTATCGGGAGACTTGGGGGGACGCTGGGTGGAAGGAAATTTGAGGCTCCTCTCAGATTCCAGAACTTTCTGTCACCGAAATGTGAGGAAAACTTGTTTTTTTAGCCACTTTTTGAGGTTTGCAAAGGATTCTGGGTAACAGAACCTGGTCAGAGCCCCGCGAGTCACCCCATCTTGGATTCCCCTAGGTCTCTAGTTTTCAAAAATGTACAGGTTTGGTAGGTTTCCCTAGGTGCCGGTTGAGCTAGAGGCCAAAATCTACAGGTAGGCACTTTGCAAAAAACAGCTCTGTTTTCTGTGATGTGTCCACGTTGTGTTTTGGGACATTTCCTGTCGCGGGCGCTAGGCCTACCCACACAAGTGAGGTATCATTTTTATCGGGAGACTTGGGGGGACGCTGGGTGGAAGGAAATTTGAGGCTCCTCTCAGATTCCAGAACTTTCTGTCACCGAAATGTGAGGAAAACTTGTTTTTTTAGCTACTTTTTGAGGTTTGCAAAGGATTCTGGGTAACAGAACCTGGTCAGAGCCCCGCGAGTCACCCCATCTTGGATTCCCCTAGGTCTCTAGTTTTCAAAAATGTACAGGTTTGGTAGGTTTCCCTAGGTGCCGGTTGAGCTAGAGGCCAAAATCTACAGGTAGGCACTTTGCAAAAAACAGCTCTGTTTTCTGTGATGTGTCCACGTTGTGTTTTGGGGCATTTCCTGTCGCGGGCGCTAGGCCTACCCACACAAGTGAGGTATCATTTTTATCGGGAGACTTGGGGGGACGCTGGGTGGAAGGAAATTTGAGGCTCCTCTCCGATTCCAGAACTTTCTGTCACCGAAATGTGAGGAAAACCTGTTTTTTTAGCCACTTTTTGAGGTTTGCAAAGGATTCTGGGTAACAGAACCTGGTCAGAGCCCCGCGAGTCACCCTATCTTGGATTCCCCTAGGTCTCTAGTTTTCAAAAATGTACAGGTTTGGTAGGTTTCCCTATGTGCCGGCTGAGCTAGAGGCCATAATCTACAGGTAGGCACTTTGCAAAAAAACAGCTCTGTATTTTGTGAAAAAATGGGATGTGTCCACGTTGTGCTTTGGGGCATTTCCTGTCGTGGGCGCTAGGCCTACCCACACAAGTGAGGTATCATTTTTATCGGGAGACTTGGGGGAACATAGAATAGCAAAACAAGTGTTATTGCCCCTTATCTTTCTCTACATTTTTTCCTTCCAAATATAAGAGAGTGTGTAAAAAAGACGTCTATTTGAGAAATGCCCTGCAATTCACATGCTAGTATGGGTACCTCGGAATTCAAAGATGTGCAAATAACCACTGCTCCTCAAAACCTTATCTTGATCCCATTTTGGAAATGCAAAGGTTTTCTTGATACCTCTTTTTCACTCCTCATATTTCAGCAAATGAATTGCTGTATACCCAGTATAGAATGAAAACCAACTGCAGGGTGCACCTCATTTATTGGCTCTGGGTACCTAGGGTTCTTGATGAACCTATAAGCCCTTTATATCCCCGCAACCAGAAGAGTCCAGCAGACAAAACGGTATATTGCTTTCAGAAATCTGACATCGCAGGAAAAAGTTACAGAGTAAAACATAAAGAAAAATGGCTGTTGTTTTCAGCTCAATTTCAATATTTTTTTATTTCAGCTGTTATTTTCTGTAGGAAAACCTTGTAAGATCTACACAAATGACCCCTTGCTGAATTCAGAATTTTGTCTAGTTTTCAGAAATGTTTAGCTTTCCGGGATCCAGCATTGGTTTCACACCCATTCCTGTCACTAACTGGAAGGAGGTTGAAAGCACCAAAAATAGTAAAAATGGGGTATGTCCCAGTAAAATGCCAAATTTGTGTTGGAAAATGTGGTTTTCTGATTCAAGTCTGCCCGTTCCTGAAAGGTGGGAAGATAGTGATTTCAGCACCAGAAACCCTTTGTTGATGGCATTTTCAGGGAAAAAACCACAAGCCTTCTTCGGCGGCCCTTTTTTCCTATTTTTTTGGAAAAAACTAAATTTTCACTGTATTTTGGCTATTTTCTTGGTCTCCTCCAGGGTAAACCACAAACTCTGGGTACCATTAGAATCCCTAGGATGTTGGAAAAAAGGACGCAAATTTGGCGTGGTTAGCTTATGTGGACAAAAAGTTATGAAGCCCTAAGCGCGAACTACCCCAAATGGCCAAAAAAGGGCTCAGCACTGGGGGGGAAAAGGCCCAGCAGCTAAGGGGTTAAACATGACGTAAACAAAACAGTGCTAAGACACAAAATACCCCACAATGCAATGGAGACATCCCAATGGATATAACAATTTGCTGTAAGCTAACATACTATAAAGTATTCAAGGTAAGTGTACACCCAATTTTCCATAACTTTTGTATTACTACTGGGTGCAATCTTTCACAACAAGCAAAACAAGGAGAATATCAAGCATTTCTGTGAAATTACCCACATTAAGTAGATGTTATGCTTTTGTGTACTGCTATTGAGGTGCGTAATAAACCTAATGGCTCTTTAGACACCAATGAGATCAGCAACTTAATGAACCTTTAATACCATGCAAAAACATTGTTTTGTCATTATTTCCTCAGTATGATGTGCCTTCGAATTTTAACTAAAACAGCTTCACATCTATACATTACTTATAATAAAGCATACATAACCAGGCCCTAGAGGCAACCCTTCGTAGTATGTAAAAGTACCCTACATATATTCTTGAAATAAACAGAGTAGTATACACCAGTTTAAGAACTCTTACATTCATACTGTATCTTGAATCATTTCAGAAATACACATAGAAACACATATAAACCTTCAGTTTTGATAGAAATTGTGATAGCACCACATGAGCACACTTTACAATAAGCATGTGCAAGGAATTCGACAATGAATTGTAAGGGGAAACTTTATTTTTCACATATGTTTTGGAAACCGGCCTTTCAATTAACCCACAATCTATCTGGAATGTAAGTTGGCAACTTCCACTAGTTGTGCTCATTCTCAACTTTTCTTTAATGAAGTACTACTTGCACTTAAAATGTCACTGGAAGGTATGTAATATGATTGTGGGCCCTTTACTATCAACTTTTTTTCTAATGTGATCTAGAGGTTAATCAGTGGTTCTACAAAACAAGGGAAAGAACCCAATAAGTAAGGAGGGACCAAGGGAATATTCATTTATACAAAGACAACGGTCCCTCGTACAACACGTAAGAACAGTAAAATGTTCCGAGCAATTCAATCAGACCTATGATTTTGTCTTAAACATTGTGAAGGAGTCACATCCCAGACATGAAAAAGGAATCCGAATCGGTCAATTAAAAAACTAAAGCTTACAAATGTAACAGGAAAGCACCCATGGTTGAATTCTCATACATATATATGTATATATGTATATATACATATATATATGTACATCCAAGATGCTAAGGCTTACATATGTGACAGAATAACAGAAATGGTAGAAGTTACAATGCTCATGTACAATGCTCATATGTACATCAAAAATCAATGCTCATATGTACATCAAAAACCATTAATTATTGTAGAGTCAAGGTAGTGTAGTTACATGTACCTCCAAGATACTCAGGCCTACTAAAGGTTAATCAGTTCCTAAAATACAAGTAATAAAAATGCTCAAACTCTTCAAAAACTATAGTTTCTTCCAATCTTGGGAGAAGATTAACGAAGCAATGAAGTAGAACGTAAACTAAGAATTTGTATTCAAATCCCATTCCATTTCGGTCATCTGTACAATATCCAACGCTTTATTATCTGTCTAATAGGTAGTGGAATGAAGTCCAACAGTGCACCATACTCTACAACAAAACTTTATTAATCTTTAATCCATGATCGTATTACTGACATCAATCCTTAGTTGCAAAGTTCATTATACACATTCACCCATCAGGACTGGGAAAATGCTTTGAATCCCATTTTCTCAAATCATATTAAATCATCCATCTTCCCATTGTTATTTGAGGTATCACTAAACCCCACACATTGAAATCTTAGCTATCTCAATGCTAGTCATTATATATATTTCATTATGTCCAATAACATTGTTTAGCTTCTATCAATGAACAAAATGACACACCCACAAGCATTGGGACAAAATGACACACCCACCAGCATTGCCATCTGATTTGTGTTTTGAATATTGCTAACAATCACATAAGCATAAAATATTTCTTCTAGTCAGAGGCATGATGTCATACCTCAGCATTGTTATTGCTACATCATTTTGAAGTCATCTAAAATAATTGAGAATGATACATACATGCAAAAACTGGGAAAAGAACAAAAACATAAAACCTCCAAGAGGAACTCTACTGACATCAATGATATTCAGTGTCCAAAAACACTTGTTATGCACCAGACAAGGAAAATTGTCACCATCCCACTCATCCATTCATTAATTAATAGGTTGTGGATATTCACATTACCCCACGCTAATGTCACACATTCTAATTAACTGTGTTCACTTTAGTACCATGTACTCAGCCAACCATGTACAACCATATCACCCATTAATGTGTAATAGGCCTCCACAACATCTGTAGGATGGAGATTGACCATGTGGGAATAAGATCACACAACAGAGAGTAAGCAAGCCACAGTATACATGTGACCCCATGATATAAGCGTTCACCCCTATATTCAGCCATGTGCCATATAAAAAATATCTCTCACAAGATTCCCTTAAAGCCACATTACCCAGTACCCATCTGGAACAGCATAAAGCATGGCGCCTCATTGGACTTTCTAAACATGCTGCAATGTTGGAAAATACATCTCTGAGCTAAATTATTTATTACAACATGTCATTGGCAGAGTTGGAACTCACAATATGTAATCAATGTTACACAAACAAAGAATTGATAAGCCTCACTATTCATGTGACCTTGCAACCTAAACATTTGTCCTTATATATAGCCATTTGATGTTATGTCCCCCAAGGTATTCCCTCACACTCATATTGTTCAATACCTCTCCAAAACACCATAAAATGTGGTGCTGTGTTGGACACCATAGATTGTGGTGCCAAATTGAAACAAGTTTTCCCTTGGCCACCACCATATTGCTCGCTAATGCATGATATGCTTCCATATGGCCATCAGACCTCTATCTATTACAGAGCCAGAATAACATAGTTTATTACATTTAGCACAAATGTCTACAACAAGCTAAATCAGCCACACTCATCCGTGCTTGGTAATCCTGTTCAGACAGTCCATTTGGCAAACAAACTCTATAACCTTGACAGTCCCATTTGTACTCATGCCCTTCAATTACATGGTAAATGCTCACAAACACTGATGCAGTAGCTATACACAACTGAAAGCACCATATTGGAAAGATCATCATTCTGCCATCCTGTAGATCTAATTGCCCGTATGTTGCCATATTTTACACTTTATGTACACCACACTACTAATTTCCATAGGTCAGAGAAGGAAAGACACTTTTGGGGCACACTAGAAACTAGAAATATCTCATACAGTCTGCTACCCTCATAGTCGCACATTCCCAACTAAGCCATACAACTGCAAAACCAGCAGACAAACACTAGCAAAGCGTCATATCAGACTGCCTTCTCTTTCTTTTTTGTTTGCAACATTTACTTATTGGAGATTAGTTTTACAGTGCATATGGAAAAAAGGAATACAGAGAAAACCATGAAATAGATGAGGGCACAATTAGTAAACATTTGCAATACAGAGTAATGCAGCCTAGCCCTGGGTAAGAAGAGAATATCCATGCCAGGACAACAGTGGCTGGCCCCAGCCTCTCTATCTGCATCCATCCAGGAAGTGAGGAAGGCGCATCAGGGGGAGGGTAATGTGAGAGGGGAGAGAGGTGAGGGGTGGTTTTGGAAGAGGGTATGGATGTAAACCAGCACTTAATGTCAAAAAAGGAAAAAGGAGAAGGACAGAGCCATACAAGGGGATGGACCATTTTCCCATTTCCCATCCTATATTTCACTTGCCCTTGGTTGTTATAATGCCAGCACATATGCTCTGTACTGCCATATCCAGGAGAAAGAATCATTTTTTTAAAATTAAAATACTGTTAATAAAAGCTACAGTTACCAATATTGAATATACTCATGTGTTGAACACATAGCCAGCATGGCTGACAAATAGCAAACAGTGGAACCAATTGGCAAGAGTTTTTCTTTTTAAAATCACAGCCTATTTTGATCTACAATCCTACATTCAAACACACTAGACAACCTATGTTGTCTTACATTCAGTTTCCCATCACAGAATCCATCTTCAACACACCTCTAATGGGCACCACAACATAAGTGCAGAGTAACCTCCAGGATCTGTGAGCAATCTGATAACCTCTACATACGCTGTCCAAAGAGCCTCTATAAGGCTTAGCAACTAGGTCAGCCAATGACATTAACCCCTGTTTAGTACACATAACCATACATTGTGATCTTTCCTCAGAGCTTATCATGGGCCAATAAAAAATCACTCTAAATCCACAACTGTAAGAGATATCCATCCGGACACTTCCATCTATATTACATATGATACTCCCCAACGAGTCAATGGTAACGGTGGTAAAGAAGAACTATCCAAGCACAACATAGCTTTATATCATAACCTAAGGTCATCTCATACAATTCAAAGCAACATTACAACTAGGTGATATTATTGTTCCAGAAAGCAAAATATCCACATTTTAACCATACTCTACTGCTCTCAGCTTAACTATCGGACATGCTTTTGCTTGCCTTAGCTGGAGTACCCTATCTCCTCCCCTGGGGTTACATTTGACAAGATCAATACTATAACATTTAAAGAGTTTGTCTGTGTTTGTTCATGAAAAATAAGTGTGGCTAATGGATAAGCTCCATCTTTATTCCTACATGATCTCCTGTGTTCCCGAATCCACACCGTAGTTGTCGAACAGTGTTTCCAACATGTATCCTATCACACACCGAATCACATGGACCATAACTACCCTTTTACACTAGATGACATGTTTAATGTCATAAATCCTGAATGTATTGTAGCTCTTTTTATTGTTTCCTCTAGAATACATCCTGTAAAATTCATGCAATTGGGGCAACCAATTTGCGGTCTCAAAGCAACTCTGAATTGCGATGCGGTCACAAATAGGAAGGGAACACCCATTCCTATTTGCGAGTCGTATTCCCAAATTGCGAGTCGGTACCGACTCGCAATTTGGGAATGAGCATCGCGTTCGGCCGTTTGCATGCCGCAAACTGCGATTTTTGCAGTTTGCGACATGCAAACGGCTTACTACATCTGGCCCTTAGTGTTTATTCATTTTTCTTTTTCTAAAAATGTAAAAGAGGGATTTAGGCAGTAATACTTCTGCCATTTAATGAACAGAAACATTCTTAAAATATATGTATGTTCAAAGCCATGTCCCTATGATTGGATAAAGCGTTCTGATTTCCAGCCAGGTGCCAGGCAACAGATAGTAGCTATCATGTCACATATCAGTCCTTTTGCCAAAAGAAACCAGCACTTCTTGGGTGGTGCAATTAAAAAGATTTATTTTAGTCTGGATCTTGTCCTCTTCGAAGTCTGTCTCAACATGGAATGGCATATAAAGAGTGTATAGGTCTCTAGCAAATGATTATAAGATATTTAGGAATTGCAAGAGATGTTTTGTGCTTTAAAAAAATAAAAAAGATAAGCACTTAACAAAAAAAAAACTAAAATGAAAAAAGGAATCTGAAATAATTGTTTATGCCCTAATAATCCTAACTAAATGCAACCCTAACTAGAAAATCTGAAGTAATGGCATATGAAGGAAATGCATAAGAATTAATGATATAAAACATCCCTCCCTAGCCAAGCCTCAGCACATTGACAAGGTCCCTATTTTGTTAGTAGCTGGAAAGATTTTTTCTGATCACTTTTGTAGCCTTCTCGTCCTTAGAGCAGGACTCTATGCTCCAAGTCTCTCTACAGCCAGGGTTCCTGAACAGTCAAGTCCTCACTGTTCAGCTGGGCCTCCTTAAAGTCATGAGCCTTTCTGCTTTTTGTGTTCATTGAGCAGACTAACAGGAGGCCAATCACATGGAATTTGGAGAGTGGTTCCGGTCAGAAGGAGGCCTTGAGACTTCTTTCTTTTAGCTCAGGCCGCTTTTTTCACGAGTTGCATTTCCAAGCCCAGTATTCTCCCAAGGAGGAAGTCATAAGGTCTCAGTCCTATCTTGTATACTAGCCAGTGAGTAAAACATTATTCCTACCCAATCCTCAACTTTCCCATCCTATGCACGCCTCCTTTTCGAGCACTTCCTCTGTACTTTACTGTAAAAAAAAGCCCTCAGTCCAAAATTGGCTAACTCACTGCTCCATCTAAAGAGGCTACAGATCTCTCTAAACCCCGTTTCTATTTACATGAGGTCTTCTCAGCGTGTCAAGTTAAGAACTATTTTCTCTTCCTGGTACTGGAACCAGAAAGTCTAGGATGGCCCTGGCAATGAATAGGACCAGATTCTACCAGTTTCATTTAGTATCTCCAAGTCAAAAGAGGTAGTGTGAAGACTGCCCTTTGTTCTGTCAACTGTTCCAGATGCCATCGATCTTAAATCTTGTTACATGGCCAACTTTTAATAACATCAGTGGCATCCTGGGCATCAAGGCAAATCTATTGCCTCTGGACAGCAGGATCATCAACACAAGGAAGGCATACCTATTGGGCTTTTGGAGGTGGGATGAGTGGCAAAACCATTTTAACCCAGTTTTTACCCAGGCAGCATGAAATACATGTTTATAAAGTTACATTTTCACTAAAATCTGCTTTCACTTTGAAATTACGTTTTTAAAATTAACTGGAAAATAACATTGACGTATTTTGCTAGCAATTTCACAAGGAAAGATAGAAATTAGACATTTAGGGCCAGATGTAGCAAAGGTTTTTACCCATTCTGTGTCTATGGGAAAAAGTGTTTGTACATATGGCCCTTAGTTACTGCAAAGGTACACACTTCCAAAGATCCAGTATGCCACATTTCTTGTTTTACATATTAGGCACCCGGTCCTTTAACTTTAAAAGGCTCACTTTAGAGGGTGACTTACTAATATATGAATATATGAATAAAAGTTTTCCTACATGGCTAAGGAACTTCTTGATTCCATGTCTTACTGCTGTGCTTTTAAACTGCAGTCTAGACAGAGAACAGAGGTGCTCCTGGCAGCCGTATGTTTTTGTATATGTGTCTTGCAAATACACACCTGTGTCTGAGATTTAATTTTGATTCCACTGCTGCATTTTCTGTGCAATCTACCATGGCTGCATAGGAGAGTTAAATAAGCCATCAAGAGAAAGTCAGTGCACAACACGTGTTTTAGGCATAAATCACAAGAGATGTACTACTGCTTAGTATATGCTTAGCATATATGGTGTAGCACAGCGTCCTAAAACCTGCAATACTGGATAGAAAAAATGGGTTTCACACTAATAAACTAAGGACCTGATTATGAGTTTGGCGGACAGGAACACCGATCCACCAAACTCCCGAAGGGGTGGTTGCCACCATGCTGGCTTCCTCCCCGCCAGCCCCATTAAGACTTTCCCTCTGGGCTGACCGGTCAGCCCAGCAGGAAAGTGGGGGCAGCATTGTCGCCGGCTTGTAATCGGGCCAGCTGCAATGCTGCCATCTACAGGGGGTATCAGCACCCTTATAATGAGCACTGTCTACACAGCAGACAATGCGCATACAAGGGTGTTGGGCAGGGGGACCCCTGCACTGCCCATGCCACAGGCCCCCCCTGTGGACCCCTGCACCTGTTCTCCACCAGCCTTTTCATGGCGGTGAAACTGCCATGAAAACGCTGGCAGAGAACCAGGTTGTAATCAGCAGGACTGTGCTGAGTTCAGCGCCGCCCTGTCTGATTTCAACCTGCACCACTGTCAGCCGCCAGGATCCCTGATCCCAGGGGAGAGGGCAGTAGGCTGACATGGCCGCCACACTCGTAATTAGACCCTAAGTCTTTTGTTATAAGTAGCAACCATAATGTTTGCTAGACAATTATGTATACCATGATTCCTCACTAGCACCAAAAGAAAGATGCTCATGGTGCAGCCTGCAAAAATGAGATATTTAATTTTAAAAAAGGCAGTTTTTACTGTTGTGTGTGCACGCATTGGGAAGATCTGAATATATTGTCCTGTTATAACAGGGAAACAAAGGATTAAACCATTTAATTAATTATTGAGAAAGCTCTTCACGGCCTCAGGAGCTAATGAGCCGTCGTATAAGCCAAAAAACCGAGGGCGGTCTTGTCAACTTCCAATTGATGTTCACCTACAGTGTTAATGCTTGCCAGGTTCTGAGCAGATGTGAATTCCTAATGGCCCCATTCCCTGAAGTTGCCTGGGCTCCAGCTGTCCAAACTGTACTTTAGAAAAAATATGAGTGTGCAAAATACATTCTATATATGCAAACAGTGGAAATCCAAGGATATTTACTTAAGCAAATTGATGTATGTCAAATAAATGTCAGGGATGAAATGGACAACACCAATGATTTCCCTCTCATTACATCCTCCATTTAATCCCTTGTTTGACATACATAAATTGTTGAAGTAAATGTTTTGCAAACTAGAAAATTACTCTAGATAACTAATAAACTAAAAAAGAATGCTACAAGCATTTTTGGTAATCTATCGGGGTTACTCTAGTCTACACACATTGAAAGGATCTGATTCTGCACCCTCCGCTCCTCGTTAAGGCAATGGTGCAATCTCAGCAGTCACACCATCTTCACAGGTTGCCTAATGCTCATTCTTAATCTGCACGCTGACACCTATTAGAAACTCCCTGGTCCGCTTGAAACATCTTAATATTTTTAACCCGACATGTTTTCTTCATTCTACTTCATTACACCTTATTTATATTCGACCTGCCCTCAAATCTTCATTGTCCTACAAAACATCCTAACTTCTTACCATTTGCACCACATAAGCAGTGCAGGAGTGTGCATGTTCTGCTAATCTTTCACATTTCCCAAAAAGACACCTCTAAATAATCCTTTTAAATGAGTCAGTTCTTCACCTGAATCAGCCAATACATAGGCATCCCTGTCATTCATAATATTTCATAATATGGGTTTTTCCCTAATCTATCCACAAGTTGTAACATCCTGGAGTGCATGCCATCAGGCCTGGTTAAAACATGAGGAACACATAAAATGTGAGCCAAGTTGTGTGCTCAACACAAAACAAAATCAGTGATGATTTCACAGTTAAAACAGCTGACAACCTCTCTACATTTCTACTGCCTTTTGCAGAATCAAGACCACATCATGTGATACAAAGTTTAGGTCAATTGTTCATGCGCAGCACATGCAGCACATGCCGGGTGGAAATTCAAGGCTTTTGCCTCTTGATATCTGTTTGGGTGTTTGAAATAAATATCATGTTTAAAATATCAGAAGACAGAAATATTGGAAAATAAATATCATGACACAGGAATATCGTGATGCACAAATATCGTTGACAAGAATATTGTTTGTTGAGTTAAGTAATATTGTTGTACATAATATCAACTTGTTTAGTATTGTTTTCACTAATAAAGTGTTTAAAAATATCATTTTTAAATTATTAGGATGTGATTTATTTGATATATTAATTTTGTGTGTTACTATAGCTTATATAAATGTTATTCTTTTTTTAAAATAGAACTTCTAATTGTAAATGTTTGTTAATAATTTTGAATAGTGATTTATAGTGTTGTAGTGGATTGTTGGGGATAGAGTGGGAAATTAGTTAGGTAATACAACATTAAGATAATAATTTAATAATTGGTGTTTAATTATATGATTGACATTCATTATGTAATTTATGTCACACTAATTCATTGTGTAATATGTTGTTTGTGGGCTCCTAAGTTTGTAGGAGTATAGGGTGGGAATTTAAGTAAAAATAATAATTATTTAACAATTAAATAATTAATTGGTAATTCATTATTTATTTGATTTTTATTTATGTATTTACAGACTCCGTATTTATTTTGTTTATATTTTAGTTGTGGGCAGTTACGTTTGTAGAGGTGCAGGGTGTGAAATTAATTAACTAACAATTAACAATGTATTATTTATTGTTAATACTTTTAATGATTTTTAATTTTGTGAAACATAGAATACTGATGTGTTTTACATATATTTTATTTGTGGGATGCTAGGTTTGCAGGAGCATAAGCTGGGAAGTGAATTAAGTAATAATTAATTAACCATTAACAATTATTTGTAAATTAAGACTGTAATTGGATTTTCATTATGTACATTGGGGACAATTTATTTAATTTCATTTTAGTCAAGTTGCGGGATGCTAGGTTTGTAGGGGACTATTGTGGGTTGTTGTTTAAGTAATAATTATTGAACAATTAATTGCTAATTATTTAATTTATTTTAAATATGTAAGTTACAGAATAGTTATTATACAGTTATATTTTAGGTGTGGTCTGCTAGGTTTGTCGGTGTACAGGTGGGAAGTTAATTCATTAATAATTGAATAACTAATATGTGTTAATTGGTAATTTACTTTTTTATTGAATAGTGATGTAGTCTAATCTTTAGTAGAGTCCCTCTTTTCACAAAAGTCATCAAAATGTGACAGATTATGTACTATGTTATTCAAATTACTAATGGGTAAAAGTAGAAGCTGCATTGACACATAATTTAAATGTGCATTTGTTTGTTGTGCATAATTCGACTTAGGTGGTTTATGAACTAAATCACATGTTAGAGGGATAAAACTGATATTAGACTCTGGACTAACAGTGAATATTGAAACAATATAGAATTTCTAATTTTTAATAAATTTAAAATGTGTGCAAAAAATGAGGGAAATGCACTTCTCTGTTATACTAAATGAAATTAGTTAACAAAGCGTTTTTGTTTAAAATGAAAATCATCATTCATATTAATGAAGTGCTATTAATGCTGAAGTCATACGGTTTTTGCCTTATCGTGTTAGGAATGCTGACTCATTTCCTAACGTTAACTTTCTTTTAGGTTATGTTCCCATGAGAAGCCTAGAGTTTGGTAAGAGACCCCTATTGTTTAAGCATAGAGAGAAGGTATCATCACTTTGGAGAAAGAACGCTGTGGAACACGGACTGACATTGCATATAATTGTGTCAAACCTACACGGAGTCACACAGATGGAGGATGTTCTCATGGAAAGCTTGGGAAAGGATTGCATATGTTTCAACTTGGAGTCATATGATTGATTAGTACTGGATGATGCCCCTTCAACGTGACATGTACTGATACCTTTGGCGAATCAGAATGCTTTGTGACTTTTGATATGGCAGTGCCCAGTTGGACTTTGGTCCCTGAATGCTGAGCCCCTTGGAGAGGTATCTTCCTCTCTGCTTTGCCCCTTGAGATGTTCCTTTTAGACTTTGAAATCTTTTTATTCCCCTTCAGAAGACTATTGATGGAGCTTCTGAAGTGCTGAGGCTTTACCTTTTTACCTGTATTTTGCCTATCTTATTTTGCCTATGGTTAGTAATCAACAGCCTGAGATTCCCTTTTTTCTAAATGTTGTTTGCCCTTTTTGTGGTTTTTGTCTTTTTTTTTGCAAGTTTTTCACCCAACACATGTATTTCCGTGGTTTGGAAGGCTGAAGGTTTTTTCCTTGCACGCCTAAATTATGACTCTGCTAAATTGAATTGACTGATGACTGCTAATCTTGATATATATACACACTGAAAAAAAAGGGTTAATGGTACCTGATAGCTAGGAAACAGAATAAAACAAACTTTAAAAAATCACACAAAAAAAACCAAAATTACAGAGACGTTATAGTTAGGTTCAGATTTTACACGCACAAAACCATAGAAATTCAGCTGTTACAGTTAAAGTAATTTCAAGGAACTATAATGTGTGCGCTGAGGTAACTATAACTCACGCCCTCGCCATGCACAGTTTTCTTATCAATAATTTTACTGCAAATGTTTCAGTGATATTGTCAACGATGTCAAAGAAGATGTCATGAGCGATGTAATAACTAGGGTAATTATCAGTGCATCGCTAGGGCGCATCCGGTATGATCAGCTTGCTGCTCTTGCCTCTTTCCCTTCTGCTCTCTGTTGTCTATGTGCATGGCCCTGTCCCCTCCCTATTGCTTTCCATGGTCTGTTGTGCTGCACTGCCATCCCGCTTGCCCTGTGATGTGTGTTGTCCTGCTGCAACCCCTGACACTTGCCCTGTTAGGTCAGTTTGGTGCCCCTGCCCATCTCCTTCTTGCCCTCTGTTAATTGAGTCCATGTTTCTAGCCCCATTCCTCCTGCCCTCCGTTATCCAATGTACCATACTTGCCAGCATTTTGAACTTGGTAAGAGGGAGTTTTTGAAAAATAACTTGGGGATTTTCCCCATTGACTTACATTGCAAAAGAGGAGATTTTAGGCAGGAGGCAGCTAAAATAAAGTCCCATATTTATAATTTTTTTATGCAAAAACGGCACAAACTTACAAAATACAATTAAAAACTATAAATATGGGCCAAAGTCCTTTTGGGCTTGAATACATTAGAAGTCTTTTGCCTGGATCATGTCTGTTGTCATGTTTAGCTGTACTGCCACTGCCTCTTTCTTCTGCCCTCAATGGTCTGTCATATGGCCAGAGCCTCTTGCCTGTCCTGCATGGGTTGGTTGTTGTCCCTGTCCCTCCTTTCCCCTGCCCTCCATTTCTCGTTGTACTGGCACTGCTCCTCCTGCCCCCAGCGTGGTCAACTTGTTGCCTCTGCACCCTCCTCCCTGCCCTCAAATATCTAAATCCATGCCCCTGAGCTCTGCCTCTCGACAGTATTCTAATGAACAGCTAGATTTCTCACATTCTATATTTATTGCAAAAGTTTGACACACCTGACGTCATCTTGATGTAATCAAAACTGTAATACCCAAAGCATTTCATTTAGAAATTATAAAAATGAGAGGGCCTTATTCCCACAGAAATTATGATTAGTGTTCTAAGAAATTAAAATGAGGACATATTTTCTGAGTTTTCAAATAGCGATAAAGCACTTTTAAATTATTTGCTCTCTTTATGTACCAAAATGAATGTGCTCTTGTGTAATATAACTGATGCTCATATAAAACACTTCAATACCTTCGAGTCACATCTGCGCTAAATAAAAATGCACGTCTGTCATTGGGCTATGCTTGGGCTAAATTTGGGTGATATGAGTGCTACATTTGGACTCATTCTTCTCTGCTGGCCATCTTGGGAGACTTTTTTGGTATGAAGCTCCCTAATTTCCTTATTCACAGAAGTATCCTCTGTAGAAAATTATTTCAGTTTTCCACTTCGATTCCATCAAGATGGTGTTCATATACTGTATGCCACATTTTTGGCATAAATTTAGAATTTCGGCACTCTAGTCCCTCATTAGAACACTGAAAGCTGCTGATCACCAGGAAGTTAACTAGCAGTCTGATGCTGTTGTTGAAGGTGCATGTTTCAGTCTGCATATCGGAATGTTTAAATTAAATAGAAAAGAAAGATATTTGAGAACTCACTCAAAACATATCCTAAATATTTTTGTACAGCACTATCCATAATTCCTATGACAAAATCAACCCCTTCATTTTGTTCATTTCTGAATGAAAAGTTTTATCAGGTTCATTCAATCAAGATGGCTTCAGGTGTGCCACACTTTTGTCAAAAGGAAGACTGTTAGCACCCTAGATGTTCTTTAGAATACTTTGGGAGGCTGCAGTAGAACATAGGGGAATCCACGGACAGGCTGCTCCTGTTGGAACCACATGTTTAAATGAGAATGTCAGACTTCAGTCTCATATGGCTGCAAAAGATAGTGTGAATTTACAGAAAATACGCACTCATTTTAGCTTCTGTGGCACCTTCCATCACCTGTATGGTGAAATCATGAGAAAACAGATATGTCTCAAACATGATTCATGAAATCCCAGCAGGGTAAAATCCCCTCAGAACACACCACAATTCCTAAATTAGTATGGTACCATCAACAAAGTGTGCTGGTGAAAAGTCCCCGTTTCTGCCCCTTAGGGAGCTTCCGCAGTTATTCCAATATAAGGTATTTGTACAGCACAGGTACTGCAAAATGAAAGCAGATTGAGCTTTTCGAATAAGTGTTTTGCATGTGCCGGACACAGTCCTATTCAAATGAATGGATGTGCTAATTGGTAATAGGGTTAATGCTACTGAGTTACGGTGCAAAAGGAGGTGCAAGTGACAAAAGTTTATTTTTGATTAAAGTACAGCTGGGGACAGTTGCATTTTTTCATGGTGTGTTAGTCGCCAAATCTGTTGAAGTGAGTGCTGGTTCATTCATTCATTTGAATGTAGAAGAATGCCATTTAACTGCTTGCTAGCAAAGAATTGAAAAAGCAACAAACACACATAGAGGCACTGGTATGGCTAAGTGTTCTTTGTCAAACATTGAACAATTTAGTGCAGTGTCTGAGTTAACTTGCAGATTAGACCCCATAGAAATGGTACGCATGTCAAGTAGGCACTTCTTCAGAGGCCAATATCATGTATAATTGTTTGCTTACATTTTTTCTAAAGACTGGATCCGATTTACAATTTCTGGGTCAGGTTGACTTGTGCATTTCTCAGTGCTTCCTTGTACTCTCATGTTTTCCTTGCAGGGAAAACCCTTGCCCTGCTAAGCTTAATAAGGTCCCTTTATTTGAATGATGGAAATATAGTTTTATGACAGCTTAAAGTTTTCTTTCCCTGCTGTTTTGGAGAGTGTGCCTTTTAATGAGTTTCCCACTTAGAATGTACTCAGGGTCCATAAGGCTTTGGGGTTTGGTTATGACATATTAGAGAGGTTAACAACAATGTATGGATTCTTTTTGAAGTGGAGTGCAATTATATGTTTTTCTTTCAAAACTTTTGGCTGCTTACGTATGGTCTCAAAAGAGAGAGGTTGCAAGTGTGTATCTTTGGATAGGATGGGTGAGGAAAAGGTGGGATTGCAAGATTTTCTGGGGATAAACTAATACATTACAATTCTGTGAGTTCCACTGTGTGCCAACCAACTAGTATTTAAGTGCCTCTCTGAGCTTTGAATTATTGCATCAAGATATATTTATTTCTGAAATGATCACATTGTCAGATTGTAAAATTAAATATTACTGGGCCTGTGAGGCTGGTAGTGGTCTTCAGGTGTCTCACTCAGTGGAGCAGTGAGGACATGTGTGGCACAATGGTTAGAGTGGCAGACCTTGCTGCAGAGATCTGACCTGGGACCAGGGTTCAATTCCCGCCTCACTGGGTCTTGGGCTCAATTCCCTTGGACCAGCTAATTCTTGCCTCATTGCCTCATCTAATTAATGGGTCCCGCTCTGTAACTCTGGGCAATAGCTTGCTTAATCTCCACAACGGCCCTGACAGCGCTTGGATGCCTGGCTTCACCCTGGGGCTGTCCAGGAGTGGGCGCCTCCCAGGGAAAAGCCAGGAGGGGTTCCACAGCAGTATGCGTACAGCACCTTGAGACCCTAACAGGTGAGTAGTGTGCTATACAAGTGCAAAATTTACATTTTACATTTTTTACTCACTTCTGTTGTGTTCACTGTGTATGGCTCCCCTTTCTCTCTGCATCTTGTCCATCTTCATGTGTTACACCTCATCTCTTTCCTTTTCAGCACACTCTTTTCACTCGCTCATGAAAGCACTTCCTTGTATCTCCTTTACTTCACCACCCCAAAAGCAAATCTTCTCAGGGGGAGAACCCCCTCTAACACCTATGAGAAACGTCAGGTTCACTCACACAGAAATACATATTATGGTTGTGTGCCCCACCGCTTTCAAATTCCACCAGTTGCCACTGAGTTTATGTTGAAAAAAGGAAATTGGCGATACTAAAAGAAATTTTGGGTGTTGAAGGGAGCAAAGTTTTAGAAACATTTTCAGTGGGAAATGCTGGTGAAAGAGGAAGAGAAGAGGGATCTGACAATGAAGAAGGAGCAGTATATGAGATGGCTATTAGAACATTAGAGGAGAATTACGGAAAGGAAATAAGTATAGGGATCAAAAGGAATACATTATTTAAAATCATTATCAGAAGCAAAATGAGACAATTGAACAGTATATAGTGGTCTTAAGGCGACTAGCTGTGACATGCAAGTTCAGAGATCTCAAAGCTGAGATATTTAGAGACCAATTGTGATATTCCTTGATATGAAGCAAATAATAACCCACAGTCCGATATCTGCCCGCTTTAGTGTGCTGTTTATAATCTTGCCAGAATCTGCATTTAGAATTCAAAACCAAACCAGCGCCCTGGCTGCTACTCAGCAAAACACTTACAAAGACTTACAGAGTCTGAAATTATGGCTTTTCACTTGGTGGCCAGGTACTCCAGCAAAAAAAATACTGTTGAATTGGACCTCTCCAAGTTTGAGGCTGAGTGCACGACTGATTATGCAATAAATGGGTGCCACTGGAATGAGGAGGCGAGGTTACAAAATAAAATAGAAAAAACAAACTATGGATGCCACTGGAATGAGGATGCGAATTTACAAAATAAAATAAAAAACAAACTAATTTGTTTTATTATTCACAAAAACACATGGAAGGGTAAATAATAAAATAATTGCTTTGTTTGAATTTCAGGTAGTGCATTTCACCAGTGGCTCGCTATTACCTGCATTAAAAGTCCTTGTTGTCAGCATGCATTCAATTATGCTAATTGAACATGATGTACCTATATTCTTTTAACTTTCTGCTGCATCAGTCTGCTACATACAAAACACAGGTCTCAGTCCTTGATGTCCTTATGCTAATTCTGCACCATCACGCCCCTCTTCTCTGTGGGCAGCAATAGAGGAGAAAAGATGAAGATTAAATGGCAGTGTGACCTGCGACACAGCATGAGGTGGATCCTTTAGAGCCAAAGTAAATAAAGCACTAATGTATGATAATTAATCAGCCTTCATTTAAATAGCCCCTGCAACAAACAATTCTCTCGACAAGCCGCTGTAGTGCGTGGGATGTGCCCGCTACTATGAAGGCTCTGGCCATTGAGGGAAAGTAGACTGTGCATGCACACATGTGCAGCTTACAGGGAACATAGCTCTGATCCCATCTGCCTGAGTTATTACAGCCCAATTTCCCTACTACTAGGACCTTCAAAGTGCCTGAAAAAAGATGTTAACTCGCATCTTTCTGCCTTCCTGGGGTTAAACGACATTCTCCACCCTACACTAATGGGGCTTAGACCCCAGCATAGCACAGTGACAGCTTTTCTGGCAGTAGTTGAGGAACTTAGATTCTTGCGGGATCAAGGAGGCTTGGCAGCTCTTATTCTCTTGGACCTTTGATACTGTAGGCCATGCTATACTCACCCACAGAATATCAAAAGTGGGTATCATTGGCCATGCCCAGAAATGGATTTCTTCCTTCCTGGCAAATAGAACAATACAGGTCCTAGACCATTCGTGCTACCCCAAGTTTCTCAGTGAGTTGTAGGGTGTCGCAGGGAGCCTCTTTGAGCTCCACTCTTTTTAATTTATAGATGTACCCCCTTGCTGAAATTGTACATTCCTTTGGGTTGTCTCTGGTTTCTTATGCCAATGACACCCAGGTTGATGATGTCCATTTCCCCTGATCCTAGCTCCACTCACCCCAGTCTGCTCCCCTGCCTTCAGGAAGTAGGCAGATGGATGGCTAATTGCAAACTTAACCTTAATGAAAACAAGACAGAGGTCATGCTATTGGGCAACAATTTCACCAAGAAAGTTCCTTCTCCTCTGCCTAGTTGTCTGGAGAGGCTTTGCAGTCTCAAACATCTGATAAAGAGTTTTGGAATGTGGATTCCCTCTTGCCGCCCCATGAACCACCAAGCAAAGGCACTTGCTACCTCCTGTTTTGGAGTTTTGAGACTGCTACGAAATGTCCTAAACATTCTTCCCTTCCTTATCCAGGCCATTGTCATCTCTTCTCTTGACTATGGCAATGCCCTTTATCTCAGTTTCCCTTGCTACCTGATAAAAGGTTAAAGGTCACACAAACTGCTGCCGCACAGCTTCTTATGAACCTTCCTAGTCACCAATCTGTAAAAAAGGCCTTGAAAGATCTTCACTGGCTCCCAGTGGAGCAGCAGGTTCAATTCAAGGCCCTATTTATTTTGCATAGATCTCTCTACAAGAGAGCACCCACCGACCCTCTATATCCCTGGTAGGTCCCTCAGATTTTCCTCAGCCCATTTGTCACAGGCCCCGAAAATTCACAGATCACGCTGGGGTGGCCGCTCTGTCTTTCACCAGGCTTCTAAACTTTGGAACATCCTCCCCACAGAGCTGTGCCAGTTTTCCAACGAGCTTCCATTTCGTAAAGCCTTGAAAATCTGGCTTTACGGTATTCAATCCTCTGGTTATTAAATCACTATGATGACTGTTCCAGTGCTGGGAGGTCCTCGGGTAGCCATAGAATAGAATAGAAACCCTATGATTCAGTAAATCGGAAAAAAGATTCCTTTATTTAAAAGCAATGACAGACATGGTGGTCTCCTGGCCCGAGCAGGCCAGTATTCTGTGACGGCAGTGAATTACAGAGAGTTACAGTTAGCAACCTACCTCATTAATACTCATGAAGCAGGTCAAATTGCGACCCACTACAACTTGCTATTTTGCAAACTGACTTATTAGTACATAGGTAGGTTATCAAAATACCAGTGCATTTGGTAAAAGTTGTCCTGCATCTTGCAGCCACTTTACCGAACGGATTCTTAGTATATCCGGCCCAATATAAGCAGTCCAATATTAATGGTTTCCGGTTTACGAGTAGTTACTGTGTGAAAATAGCTGGTGCTTAAGGTCCAATACTTTCTAACTGCAAACATGATTCCAAAATATTTGTGCGTTCTCTTGCGAGTCTTAGCGGGGGAGCCTTCATTCCTGTGCAACTTGAAATCTCAGTAGAGTGCAGTGCAATTTGTTATGGGAATTATGAACTGCAGAGCACTTGTGTGATTTGCGAATTTGGACTTTGCATGCACAGTGTCACTGCAAAGTCGATTATGCATTAGACCCCTTTACGCTTTATATTGCTATAAGTAGAAGGAGGGAATGCTGATGGGAAGACGGATCCCCGGAGTTATCCCCCATCCAGGTAGGTTTAGCAGAGCCGGTAAGTCTTTCAGTAAATTGCATAGGCAAATAAGCATGGTAACAAATGTTCCAGCCATGGAAATCTAATTTCTCAAGGTGGCAGATGAAAGCCGGGGAATTGGATAGATCATTTTGAAATGTCACTGAGAGCACATTCCTGACAAAAACATACTATTTTTCAGGCAAATGTAGCAGTAAATCAAATTACAACAGCTTAGTTTATAAACAAAAATAAATCTACCCGTTCCCCCAGGCCAAGCTTTATTGTATGGGGATTTAGAAGCGAGAAGGAAAAGTAATTTAGAAAACTTTGCCCTGAACCAAAACACAAAATGTACAATCTTTCGGAAGCCAACTGGTGTGAAAATGACTTATGATGTGATAATCTCCCTGCCTCCCTCCCATTGACTCTCATTTTAAACATCTAATGCCTTCCGTTCGTTCCTCTGTGCTCTCCGAAGTCATGTTCCCCAGCTTCGCAGGGTGCAAAGTCTATTGCAGTCCACAGTTCCTTAAGATGCACAGCAAGGGGGCCCAATAATATTTATATCCGCCACTGTTTGTTACAAGGTGGACGGGAATGAACTCTACGGGCCGAAGCGGGAAGACAGCTCATCTTAAATAAAATGTATGATTTGTTTGTGGCCCAGGAAATAATCATTTTCCTATCGCCTGGAATTCATGTTTATGTCCCAGCGGAATAGCTGGGATTGAAAAGCAGGATGAATCAGGGAAAATCCTTTGCTTCTTTGATAGGCTTTCTTTCTTTTTCTTTCTTTCTCTCTTTCTTTCTTTCTTTCTTTCTTTCTTTCTTTCTTTCTTTCTTTCTTTCTTTCTTTATTTTTTCTTTCTTTCTTTCTTCTTGTTTCTTTTTAACTCATGACTTTGTTCCACTCTTCCTTCATAGTTTCATTGTTTAACTCGCTGTTTAACTTGTGGCAGCAATATACTTAGTGAGGCCATGCTCTCTGTTGACGTCATAGATCACAAGGTCACAAGTTCGAACTCTGATAGGCTGATGAAACTTTGCATCTGTCAGGGGATAGTTAACTGAGGGCCTCATTTACAAGGCCTTTGCACCACCATTGCGTCATTTTTTTTGTGGACGCAACGGTGGCGGAAGCAGTGCTCTACACTGCTCCACATTTACAAACTGAGGCATTGGGCCCAATGCGTCTGTTTTTAAAGCCTGGCATACATTCTCAGGTATAATGTATGCAAGGTAGGTGTTCCTACGGGAAAAGCCACGCAGAACGGGCACAGTGTAATTTACAACATTTCACTGCGTTATTCTGCGACTTCACTGTGTCAAAATTTTACCGCCTCCTCAGAGCAGCCGTAAAACTGACAAAGGGCTTTTCTTAATGGGGGCCTCCTGGCATTCCTGGAGAAGCATAATTTTTTTTTACGCTAGACCAGCAATGCGTGAGTTTAGCAAAACAATGAGTCAGAATTTCTGATGCATCTGTGAAAACGTGAGCCATGGATCTCTTTATTGTAAATACAGTGCATCCACGGTGTCGTTAGGGGTCCGTACAGCAGTGCAAGTAATCTGACGCACTGGAACCAATGCATCAGATTCTTGTAAATGAGGCCCTGAAGCTGTGCTTAATTTGTAAATAAAAACGTGCCGGTGCCCAAAGCCCTCCTCTTAAACATGCGGCTCCTGCAATTAAATGTGCGAACACAGAATACTAAGGCAGAGTTATCTTGAAACTATCTTTGGTCTCTTTAATCCATTTAAAGCCTCTCCCTGCCCCTTCAGCTGACTCTTGCAGCTTTCTGCTTTCTCAGATAGTGAGCTTTTTCGTTTTTCTCTCTCTCTGTCTTTCCCATAAGGGTCTTTTGCTTGCAGTAAATTCTCGAGGCAGAAAAATAAGTGCTGGTGCTCCGCACCAGAAACAACAAGCACAAATTAAGCACTGCTCTGAATATCATTACAATGAGTCATATTAGCATCTTTTTTTACACTGCTTAAAATGGTGAAAGTGCAGTATAGGGAGCTATGGGATAAAAGTTCTAAGTCATATTCCAGGGTAGCAATACCGTAAAAGGTATTATTTCTTCATTTTTTCTCAGTTGATTCTTTTCTTTCCCCTTTTGTAGTCATTTTTTGCTTTTTTGTTTTTTCTTTCATCTTCTCCACTCATTCATTGCTTGTAATTGTAAGAAGGTTAGAGTGGAGATTGCCAGGTGGTGCTCTGTAGCCTCTCACATGAGGCCCAGTGATGAAGGCTTAAGAGTAAATCTTCAATTCATCCACATGAGGGTGGACTACTCTTCCATTGGGGATTGGGTGGCGGGGGCTAGGTGGGTTTCTCCCCTCTGAATATTTGTTTAATATCTGGTGGATTTGTCTTAATGAAGTGACCAAATGTGTTCTTTGTTTAGTTGGTGCATTGAAGGTTAGCTGATGTCATGGGGTTTATCAGGTAGACATGTATGATGTGGTATGTTCATAGAATGTTGTCTTATGGTGCATCCCTAAAATGCCAGTGGATATTTAGTCTTTCCTGCTATATTGTATCTAGAGGTGTCGCTCTGTTGAATTTTATACTTGGAATAAACACTGGTCCCCAAGTACCATATTTACATTTAACACTGGTGACAAGTTTCTGCAACCTAAATATTAGTTCAATATAATTCAGCTGACCTCTTTTGTCATTTTTATGAGACTACAGATTCAAGCAGATTTGGAATAGATTTAAAGTTAAACTGGTTTAGATATAGAAAGACAGAGAGTGGGGGCAGAAGAAGGTGCCAGAGCGAACAAGAAAAAGAGACACACACGGAGAAAACGATACACGAAGAGACAGAGAGACACAAAGACATATAAGAGAGATAAGAAACTGAGATAGACAGAAAGAGATAGATGGAAAAAAGCTAGGTATATAGAGAGATAGATAGATAGATAGATAGATAGATAGATAGATAGATAGATAGATAGATAGATAGAGATTCAAAGATCAAGAGAGTGACCATTTTAGATAGATCGAGTTATGGACCTAGCCAAATGTCGAAAGAGAGAGATGTGCATGTGTTTAGGTGAGGGGGTGGAAGTAAAGGTAGGTAGCTAGATTCAGCTCAGCGGAGTCCATCTCTTCTTTTCTCCATCGCTGTATTTTTGTGTGTTTCTATCGTGCTATATCTCTCTAGCTCCCTCTCTTTGTTTTTCTCTCTTGTCATCTTTCTATGTCTCGCTGTGTATTTCTTTGACTCTTTCCCTGTCTTTTTCTCTCTCTCTATCTCTTTGTCTATCTGTCCATCTTTCTAGATCTGTTCCTGTTTTTCACGTTCAGTCTCTCTCTTCCCCTCGCTCTTTCTCTCTGCCGGTTTTCTTACTCTGACTCTCCACATCTCTTAATCTGCCCCTCTTTCTATCTGTCTCTATCTGTCTTCCAACGCCTCTCTGTGGCTTTTATTCCGTCTTTCTTGTTTTTTATTTGTCTCTCCCACTCTCCACCAATCTGTCTTAACCTCTCTTTCTCTCTCTCGCCACTCTTCCCCCGTCTCTATATCAGGGTTTCTTCTCATCCTTCTACCCCTCTCTTTATCTTTCTCTCATCTGCCTCACCTTGTCTCTCTCCCCATCTCCCTCTGTCTTTCTCTGATGTTGTCTGCCACTCCACACCTTTATCTGTCTGCTTCTCTCTCTTCCTGTCTCCTTGCCATTCCCAGTGTCTCTGAACGTATTACTGTTGTGTCAGAAAAGCTTCAGCCTCACTATCCACAGCTTTGAGGTTTTAGTCCCTCATTTTGACCTCAGCGGTCTTTTTGAAAGACCGCCGAGGTACCGCCGCGCTGAAGACCGCCAGTGCAGGCGGTTTTCTGCACAGCGTATTATGACTGCTGGCAGCCCTCTGTCCTTTTTCGAACGGAGAGCCGCCAACAGCCATACTGGCAGTCGGTGGGGAAGTGGAGGCTGCTCCACATCCAGCGCCTGTCATCAGAACACCGCCCACCAAATCACGTCCCATGATTCGGTGTGGTGGTGTTCTGGTGACGGGGTGCTGGCGGCGGAGCAGCCCCCATGGATCCCGTCCCCTCCTGGAGGATCACCGGAACAGGTAAGGTGATCGTCCATTAGGGGAGGGGGGTGGGGGGATGTTGTGTGGTGTGAGCGTGCATGGGGGTGTGAGTGTGAGTGCGTAGAGGGAGTGTGTGAGTGCGTGTATGCATGCGGGGGGTGTTTGGAAATGTGTATGTGTCTGTCTGTATGTTTGACTGTGAGTATGTGTTCGTGTATGTCTGTATGTATGTGTGCGTGTATGACTGTGTGTCTGCTGGAATGTTTGTTAGTATGTGTGCGGGTATGTGTGGTGGTGGTGTCTGTGTGCGGAGGGGGGTGTGTGTCGATGTGGGGGGGTGGGGAGTGGGGTACTACCACCTTTGGGGGCTGGTAGGGGGGTCAGGGGTGTGGGGGGAGGTCTCAGGGGTGGGGGAGGGGGGCGGGGGAGACCCCTTTCATTGCCAGGTAAGGAATTCCTTGGCACTGATAGTGCCTACCGCCATGGATTTCGTGGCGGTTCCAAACCACACGAAATCCATGGCGGTATGCAGGGTCATGATACCGCCGGCGGTTTGGTGATGGCCGCCAGGCTGGAGACCGAAGTCTCCAGCCCAGCGGTCATCACTGCCCTGGCGGTCGGAGTGGAGAAGTGGCGGATGACCATGGCGATAACCGCCATGGTCATAATTGTAATTATTTTTCCACTGGCCTGTTGGCGGTATTACCGCCACTTCTCCCCCGTTCGCCAGGGTCGTAATGAGGGCCTTAGAGTTTTATGGTATTTTGTTGTACTTGCAAACTGAGGAGTTGTTTTGAATAACCTTGCCCCTCCTTAAAGGTGCTCTGTTCAGCTGCATACGCCTGAGTGGTATTTTTCGTCCATGGCTGCTGCCCTCACATCCGCGGGACAGTGACCTGGACACTTCATAATTTTCTTCAGATTAAGGTGCATTACTGACCTACAAGATAATGCCCCCCATCCTTTTCAGTCCATGTGAGACATAGAAGGTGCAAGCTTCTTTCCAGACTGGACCATGATGGGGAAACTTGGTACTGGTCGGGTGGCACGAGGCAGACACACAGACAGCAGATACTTCCACTGCTAGGTCTCAGGTGTCTGAACTAAGTGAATTGCTTGCCTCAGAGGCCATTGCCTGCCTCCACCACAGTCCAGTCTTCCTCTTTTCCTGCTACTAAAGGTGACTCTAGCGGTTGAGTGTCTGGAGGAGAAGGTCTCCATGTGGGTCGGCCTGCCGCTGACATTGACAGGAAGTATAGCTGTTGCCAAGATGGTGGTCCTGCCTAAACTTCTCTACTTCTACACTAATGTCCCAGACCCACTTACCAGACCCTTCTTTGATTGTCTCTGGTCATTGATGACCTGACTGACATGGGCAACAAAACAGCCTAGACTGGCGTGAGAAGTGCTGATGCTACCATTTGAGCAGGGTGGCCTGTGTGCCCCGACTTTGAGTTGTGCTTTTATTGTGAGCATGCACATCATTGGTTCCATCCCACACCGTGTTTGCCACACATAGCAAAGGAGTCCGATAATGCATCTCCGTACCACCTAGCTACAGTTATATTTACACTGCTGAAATGCCCTAAAGGCACGACAGACAGTTCAATGTACCATATTGGCCCTCAAAAGGCTACGTCAGTGAACGTGGCTAGAGTACCTCTACATGACTAAATTGCAGCTGGAGCTTAATCCAGTGCTGCCCCTCACCCTTGAGGGTTGGGCTCAGAGACAGCTGACCTTTGTGGGTCTAAAGGAAATGGGTGACCTGAACTGAGAAGATACCTCCATCAATGTGTGTGGGCTGCAGACCTGATTCAAGGGTGTACCGCTCGATCGACACTTCACTGTGTCACTGCATGCGGGCTGCCTGCAAAACACTGCACCCTACTTTCCCCTGAGGACCATTCAGGCGTGACGGTCCTGGGGGGCATGCTTGCCTCTTTCTCCCCTAAAACCTAATTATTAGACTCTACAGGACAATGCAGGATGGAGTGCCTGTGGTTGCACCTAGAGCGGTTAAACATTGGGTGCGGGATCTGGGACTTTCACTGACTGACAAATGTCAGAGGTATTGTTGCACCCAGATGACAGCTCTGTCCCCCAATTACAGGCTGAGATTAAAACATATCAAGTACTTACACAGGATCTACCATACCCGATTAGGGCTCTGTAAAATGGGACTATGGAGTGACTCGCACTAAGCACGATGTTGGAGAGATGACGCTGACTTTTTACACTTGACCTGAGGATGCGACTAAGTGGCTCAGTGCTGGACCACTGTCTTCAACTACATTGAGGATGTAACAGGTTGGTCCATTTGTAGGGAGTCTATGGTTGCGCTGTTGGGAAATGTGAGTGATGTTCCAGTTGCCTTTCACAAATTCATCGCGATGATGCCTGGCTCCATAGCAGAGGGACTGGCTGAAGGATATCACCCACTTATAGGAGAAACTTAATGAATATTGGGCTCTGATGCCAGCAACAGCTCGCTCCATGACAAATTGGCTCCCCTTGGGCACATATCTTGCAAAGCGTGACCAAGGAGAAACAGCACTGCCTGGACACAGGGAGCGGGGTGAGTATTGTATGAACACTACAGCTCTTCCCTGCATGGGCAGTCGAGGCCCCGCAATACTGCAAGTACCGTGGTTGCATTGTATATATGTTATGGATCTGTCATTTTGTCTTACATGACTGAACCCTACTGCAATTTTCATTACCTTTCTGTTTTGTTGCCTGTGGCGATGCTTGTTGATGCTAAAACCAATAAAACATATTAGAATAAAAAGATGACTGCACCAAGTGCTGGTAACTGCTCGGTGGTGTCAGCTTAAATAGCTGAAAGCGGGTTAGATGTACTACGCATGCTTCTTTCTAGCTGAAGCATATCTAGTGTGTCTGTTTACCCCATGTGACCTGTGTCACATGCACTCTGGTCCCCACCTTCCTCTACTAGCATCATTGAGCTTCATCCTCCCAGGAAGGCCACTCATCAATCACTATTCACATGGTAAGGTTGTGTGTGTAAGGCTTGCGAATACCAATCCACTCTGTGACGAGATGAGAATGTTTCCCCTTGTTGAATGCTGTGCAGCCTCGAGCAACACAAGGTTTATTTCTAAATTCCTTGGCTGGCTGGTTCAATTAGTGAGGCTGTCCTATAGCATGGACAGTGAGGGGTGTGGACAACAGGGTAATAAGCAGGGCCACTGGAATTATGCATCAGGAGAGGACCAAATTATGCGGCAGGGTGAGTAAATTATGTGGCAAGAAAAGGCAAATTATGCGGCATAATGTGGCACATTTTTGTAAGAGTATTGCTTAATTATTTAACCATTTTCCAACTTGGTAGTACTCAAATATAGCATTATGCAACAAAAAAGATGACAAGTTCAGCTTTGCTAAGGGCCTGTCATTGTGCAGCAACGTGTCACTGCATTTTTAGTAACTTTTGAACTGTTTGAGCTAGAAACTATTTATTTGTTAAAATATGCAGATTATGCAGCAGATGATGGATTATGTGGCAAATGCGACAAATCGATAATTTTGCAAAAATCCCTACAGCCACACAATCACATAATTCCAGTGACCCCACTAAGGGTCAAGGCTGAAATAAAAGAAACCCAACAACACCTGCCACAAGAGGTACATGCGCACTAGCGTACATGTCTTTCCAAAGTGTCTTCATTGCCTCATCCTGGCTCATTGAGAATGTCACAGTGGCGAGGGTGAAGGATGAAATTGGCCTTGGATTAAAAAAAAAATGAAGAGGCTTAAAATGGGGAGGGGCTGTAACCCCCATCCCCAGTCATATTAAAGAACCTCCATTGGTGTCTCACCCTCGTCATCTGTCTCCATGCAGAATCACAGTGGATTGCTGAGGCCTGAGGAAGGAGCAGTGACATACCCTGGCACTTGTGGGAAAACTGGACTCAAAGAGAGTTGTTCTGCCCTACCAGCACGGCAATGGTGTGCTCCAGGAGGGCTGAAGGCATGTGAGGGCAGAACCAAATAGATGTCAGAGGCTCTTGAAATGCTGCCATGCATCATGGCCATAGCCAAGTTCTGCAGCTGATGAAAATAGTGAGACATTCTCTTTGGTCTGCTATGTGCACTTGCAACAAGAGGATACCACAAATTATGTCCAATCATCAGATGGCCCAACTAGAGCTAAGGTTGAACTTTTGGATAACGATGGTCATAAATAAATCTTATGACACCGGGAATCCCACTGATCCCTTGGATAGAGGACAATATGGCGCTGCTGCACGTTCTACAATCAGCGTTGCCAGAACCCAAAAGGTGTGTTGTGCCAGAAATTCACAAGGTGCACAACTTATCTACGAGAGGGACAGGGGTGCTCTTTATTCCCCTTTTTTGTTGGGGAGGAGAGCCCTGTTGTTACTCCAAAGCAACTTTTTACTGATGATTTAGAAGACACGTGATGAGTTAATAATGACAGAGCAGGCAGGATTGTGGGAGAGGGAAGACTCCATGGCGTCTCCTGTTTAATGCGTGCCTTTTTCATGCACGTAGCAAGGAACGTCATTAGAATGTTCAGGATCTCATCCAATCAGAGAGGACTAGAGGGAGGACTATGATGAGAAAGGAATGGCTGACAGGCGGGGTCATGCAGCTTCTGGAACAATCACAGCGAAACACCAGAGAAAAGATCAGAGATGAACCTGAGAAGGCGTTGCTTCCCATGAAGTCATTTATTGTATGATATTGTTATATGACCCTAAAGGACACACGCTGCACTCTGAGGAAATCCACTCCATAAATATAAAAAAATGCTATGGTGAATTACAGTCGCTCTGTCTTCCGTTGAGCAGCTGTTAGGGAGAGACGTGCGCATGGGATCCAACTCACAACATATTTCTGTCCTCCTGGGACTGACACTCTCAAGCCTGTAAACCAGACCTCTCATTTATTTATAATCACAAGTCTTATCTGTCCTTTTCCCAAATGCCTACAAATCCGACATCAATACTTTCGAAAACTCTACTGTCAGGAAAACACTCCAGCCCGATTACAAGTAATGCGGATTTATGTGTGGAGATACTGTGTGGACGGAAATAACATTCTCGCAGGTATCCCCGTCCATAAATCTGGCTATTATAAGTGAATCCCCAGAGAATGGTCAATAACTCTTTTGACCAATTTTTTTCCTGAGCAAAGTTCCACACAGCACTCAACTCCATTGAAATGAATGCTCCCATATATCGAGAGCGAGGGAGTGATGCCAAGGGGGTGGGGTAGGTCAGAGGGAAGGAAGAAATCTGGCCAGGAAGTGGGGGGCATTACCTGCTTCCCCCGCTTCAGAAGGTAGCCGGGCAGGGGCTGGGGATCAGGGCTCAGCTGCACAGCCCAATCCCAAAACGATTTTCCTGGCCAGATTTACCATATGGTAAAACCGGGTGAAATGTTCCTGCACCCTGGAAAACCACGTTCAGGAATCCTAGGCTAGTCATGATTGGATAGAGCAAATTTGCACCCAGTAGAAACTTGTCTTAGACACAGAAGCTTGACCTCCAGGGTTTTGGAGCTGTGCAAAAGTCACTCAGTGATAATGCTCGTTCCCTGCACCACACCAGTGCATGCTCTTTAATGATGGAGGCACAGCCACCAGTACCCGGGGACTTGACCCAGTGGTGCCTTGTGACAAATGCCATTGTTGTGACACCATATCTGTTACACTTCTTATTTTAATATAGACAGTTTTGAATAGGGAGGAGTCCATCATGATAAACATTGGAACCAGTGGCGGCCCGTCCTATAGGGCGGAGGGGCCACACCCCCCCACCCCATGAAGAGTGTCTGTCAGGCTGAATAATGGTCAGCCTGACAGACACTCTTCATGTTCAGGTCAGGCAGCCAGGAGCAGACATGCGCGATTTGCGCAGACTCCTGGCTGCCTGAGCTGAACTGTGCTGGGCTGAGGAGATCACAGCTCCTATGGGTGTGACCTCCTCGGCCCAGCAAAGGTGCCTCGAGGCCCTCCCCTGGGTGACGAGGAAAGCGTCACCAATTGACACTCTCCCTGGGCGCTTCAGTTTAAGCCCTGAAGCGCCCAGGGCAAGTGTCAATCAGTGACACTTCGTCACAGAGTGGGGTGGGGTCAGCAGTCTCACTGACCCCATCCCACTCTGTGACGAGGATGGGATCAAATCAAATCAAATCATTAACATTTATAAAGCGCGCTACTCACCCGTGCGGGTCTCAAGGCGCTAGGGGAAAAAGGGGGGGGTTATCGCTGTTCGAACAGCCAGGTCTTTAGGAGTCTCCGGAAAGCGGAGTGGTCCTGGGTGGTCCTGAGGCTGGTAGGGAGGGAGTTCCAGGTCTTGGCCGCCAGGAAGGAGTCCCACCCGCCGCCGCCGTGGAGCGGCGGATGCGAGGGACAGCAGCGAGTGCGAGGCCAGAGGAGAGGAGGAGGCGGGTGGGGACGTAGAAGCTGAGGCGTCTGTTGAGGTATTCCGGTCCCTTGTCGTGGAGGGCTTTGTGTGCGTGGGTGAGAAGTCGGAAGGTGATCCTTTTGCTGACTGGGAGCCAATGCAGGTGTCTCAGGTGTGCGGAGATGTGGCTGCTGCGGGGTATGTCGAGGATGAGGCGGGCCGAGGCGTTTTGAATGCGTTGCAGGCGATTTTGGAGTTTGGCTGTGGTCCCGGCGTAGAGGGTGTTGCCGTAGTCCAGGCGGCTCGTGACGAGGGCGTGGGTCACGGTTTTTCTGGTGTCGGCGGGGATCCAGCGGAAGATCTTGCGGAGCATGCAGAGGGTGAGGAAGCAGGCGGAGGACACGGCGTTGACTTGCTTGGTCATGGTGAGAAGAGGGTCCAAGATGAAGCCGAGGTTGCGGGCGTGGTCTGTGGGGGTCGGTGCGGTGCCGAGGGCCGTGGGCCCAGGCGGACGGGGTGTTGCCGAGGATGAGGACTTCCGTTTTTTCAGAGTTCAGCTTTAGGCGGCTGAGCCTCATCCAATCTGCGACGTCCTTCATACCCTCTTGTAGGTTGGTCTTGGCGCTGGCGGGGTCCTTGGTGAGGGAGAGTATAAGTTGGGTGTCGTCGGCGTAGGAGGTGATGATGATGTCGTGCTTGCGTATGATGTTGGCGAGGGGGCTCATGTAGACATTGAAGAGTGTCAGGCTGAGTGATGAGCCTTGGGGTACGCCGCAGATGATCTCGGTGGGTTCTGAGCGAAACGGAAGGAGGTAAACTCTTTGGGAACGGTTTGACAGGAAGGAGGCGATCCAGTCCAGGGCCTGGCCTTGGATCCCGGTGGAGCGGAGGCGGGTGATTAGGGTGCGGTGACAGACGGTGTCAAAGGCAGCCGAGAGGTCGAGCAGAATGAGGGCGACTGTTTCACCGTTGTCCATCAGGGTTCTGATGTCGTCAGTGACTGAGATGAGGGCGGTTTCAGTGCTGTGGTTGGTTCGGAATCCGGTTTGTGAGGGGTCGAGCAGGTCAGCCAATGAGGGAATGCAGCAGTCCCAACCCTCCTGGGACCTGGAGGCTAAAGGTAAGTGTGTGTGTGTGTATGTATGTGTGTTATGTTTTACATTGAATGTTTGGTGCACGCGTGCATGTTTGAGTGTTATGAGTGTTGTCAATGGATGTGCGTGCACGCGTGCGTGTGTGTGTGTGAAAGAATGAATGTGTGTGATCTTGTAAAATGAATGTTTGGTGCGTGCATGCATGTTTGAATGGAATGAGTGTTGTTAATGGATGTGCGTGCGTGCGTGTGTATGTGTGAAAGAATGAATGTGTGTGATCTTGTAAAATGAATGTTTGGTGCGTGCGTGCATGTTTGAATGGAATGAGTGTTGTTAATGGATGTGCGTGCGTGTGTGAAAGAATGAATGTGTGTGATCTTGTAAAATGAATGTTTGGTGCGTGCGTGCATGTTTGAATGGAATGAGTGTTGTTAATGGATGAGCGTGCGTGCGTGTCTGTGTGTGAAAGAATGAGTCTGTGTGTGTGTGTGTGTGTGTGTGCCCCGCCCACCCCCCTCCCAAAGCTGCCGGACGCCACTGATTGGAACACTTGACAGTCACATGCCAGAATATCCAATAAATAAAAATTACACAGGTAGGAAAATGAACAAGCATTTACATAAATATAGAGCAGTAATACCCCTAGTGGCTAAATTTGCTAAACTGTAGTGGAATGCAGCAACCAATGTTCCTGCGCTGCGTTGCGCTAAGGGTAGGGGGCAGCGCAGAGCAATGTTTACTAAATATGGCCTGCTGCTGCTTTGATCTGAAGCGCTGCTCGCAAACAGGATGCCCTAGCACCAGACACACATCTTTGTATAATGGTGCAAAGGTGTGTGCTTGGTGTCTAGTGCCAGGTTTGTACAGGAAGGGTAGCTGTCCATTACAAAATTCTGTACCTAGAGAGATTACAGAGTGCAGCACACATGCAATGTGTGAAATGTTAAGAGAAATTAAAAGATTTTTTTATCTTTGTGCTTGCCCCAAGAAGACTCTATTTTTTGACTCAAAGCCCAGTTTAATAGTTCTGGTTGTGTTTCACAAATCATAGGTGCTTGCGGTGGAATGTCCAAAATAATACCCATGGAATACCCCAGGACGCAAAGTAGAACAATGAAATGCACGCAATATGTGCTAAACATGGTTGCCTTCGAAAAATAAATACCCTAAAAAGACATTGTGCCGCTTTGCAAGACTTTGCTGTGGTGCGAAGTTTTAGAAAATGTGTGTCTGTAGTTTCTGATGAAAACTGGAGGGCGGTTTACCACCTAAGATGTCAATGGAGGTCAAGGTATTTAGCTGTTAAAAAGAGAGAAGGATAGGCCGGACCACTTAAAAAATTATAGGAAAGGGGGGCGTATCAAACATCTGACATTTAATGAGAATCAATGTAGTGTCACCAAGAGTTTAGAAGAGGTCACTTTTCATCCCGCTGTGCCTCTGGGTGTGTTTTTAGCTTCAGTTTGGAAAGAATTTGAATCGGGCGGCCTCTCCACGAAAGCAGAGGAGCGCCACCTAGCTAAGAAATGCCCCCAAAATGCCCATAGAACCAAAAAATAAAATGGTAATAAAGGTTATTTATTAAAAAAAAATTGACAGCACCCCATCCTGAACCGAGTGTCAGGACAGGGCGGGGTCACTGCTGCTGAGTGACAGCAGCAGGAAGCTGTGAACTTTAGTTTAAAGTGCGCATGTCCCTTTGGCTGGCTGTCTTGCAACGGCTAGCCTGACATGCACACCTTAAACCTCTCTAACTCAGCTGTCTTAAGACTGCTGGGTTAGAGAAAGCACAGGTATCCACTGCTCTTGTGAGCGCTGAGGGAGGCCACTTTCACCAATGCCGATGCTGCTTTCATGCTGATTTCCAGCATGAATGCAGCATCAGGATTTAATAGTGCTGTTTCCTGGTCCCCACGGCCAAGTTGGAGCTTCCAGAAGCATGACTAGAGGAGGACGCCGTGAGGAGAGGAAGACGCCATCAGGTAAGTGCCTTTTCTTTTAATTATTATTATTGTATCCTTGTGCCCCCGCCCACCATAAATACAAGCCTGCCACCACTGTTTTGAATCCTAATTTCTGTAAGTAAATTGTTCCAGATCTTAGATGCATTGCCTGAGAGTGATCGAAAGAGAGAGACTGACTCCCAATCAGATACGTTCCCAATTACATTACTGAAATGTGTTGTAGTTGACAATACCACCCCTGAAGATAGCACAATTACAGCACAGGCAACTCTAAATGGGCTTCACAAAGAATTCCGGGAATACAATGGGCTTTAGAAAAAGGAGAGGGCTAATGTCCTTTGAGCCTTAATTATCTCCATGAAATGCCTGAGATACAGCATCCCTCAGTACATCATATTATGTCTCATAATGTTCAATAACATTGCAAGGTCATTAGAGGCCAGGGTCTAGTCTGTTCTGTGCTATTCCATTAGCACTCAACAACACAGAAGTATGCCTGGACGTCAAAACCCAACTATGTATTCTCTTTTTATTTTCCAGCTGCAGTCAAAGAAAATTCTTCAAACTAATAGATAGAAAATTAAACTATGCGTGTCACCTGTAAAGACCTTCAGTGCACACTTTAAAGATGCTAAGCATTAAGAGCACCATCTATCCTAAAAAGAAGAAAGCTGATGGCATTGTTCAACAAATGAACTCTTACCCTCTTCTTCTGGGAGGGGGAGAGGGGACTAGTGTCTTACTTCAGCCTTAGCAACACCCAGAATAAACAACAGTGGCTATGGCAGAGGAGTGTTGCCCCTACCAGCAGCAGCCACTGCAAACCTTTTACAACGAAACGATAATAAACCATGTCTATTATTGTTTTGTTGTGAAAGGCGCGGGGCATGGGCGATGATGGGGATGAGGGGAGCGCACTGTGCACTCCGTTCAGTGCGCATGTATGTTTGGGCAGCCGTCTCGGGCCAGCCAAACACACATGCCCACAGGGCTCTTCCCTGCCCACCATGCGTTGCCCTGCCCGTTCACAGCGCAGCGAACCAAGACTGATAAAGAACACATCTTCTTTTCCTCCAGCCTACTGAAGTGTAATAATAATAATTAATATCTAATTGCCTTTTCCCTTGGTGTAGCAGGTGGCCACATTGTTTATTGATGAATTTATTTTATTTGTCCTAGTTTTGGTTGGATACAACCTTATAAACATCATAGTTCAGAGATAAAATGCACACATTTCGCAAGGACAATGGACATGACATAACCCAAGTTTCTTCCCACAGGTATGAGAATCAAATCCACAGGCACAATGCACAATCCCAATGTGTTCACTACAATTCCTAATCGAATTTTCCCTTACTTTTTGGGGGAAATTCCTGCATGATATGACACAATTTCTTCTTCCAGCTATTATAAAAGTGCCATTCTAGAAAATTATGCTAGAATAAGTAAAATATAGGCTTGCAAACGTGACAGTGCTTCGACACAACCGAACTTCAGTGACCTGAAAAAGAAGCAACTGTCCAAGTCGTAGTCCCAAATAATGTTACTCATCAAGCAGCAGCTTGATGCCACTTGATGTTATAATAAAACTGATTACTACTGCAAATCATACACTTAGCACTTATTAGACTTTCTGCTGCTCCTGACGTCATATGCACTTTCTGTTGCAGTGAAGTGTGAAATAATGCACAAAAACATTAGCATTGTCAGAAAATAAATGGTAAATAAAAGTTTCATTGTCATTCTATATAACTGGACACATACATTTTATGGGGCCCAGTTCATAAAGTTATTTTCGGCTGTAAATGTATGTTTACACCTACAAATATTGTGATTTATGCATGCTAAGAATTCTTAATAGGGTGCTTGCCAGGGCCACATGGAGTTCCTACTGCAGATTTTTCCACCAGGGCTTCAGAGAAATCCACAGTAGTTAATACTGCCTATTGGATGGCAAGTGGGAGTTCCCTGGTGTCTTGTACATTTGAGATCTCCCACAAACATGCACAATTCTTGCCATTTACAAACGGAAATCTGACCTTTCCCAACTTGGGAATACTCAGACAATTACTACAGCCAAAGGCTAAAGCAACTCCAGTGCTTAATTTGTAAATAAAAAGGTGCCGGTGCCCAAAGCCCACCTCTTAAACACACGGCTGCTGCAATTAAATGTGTGAACACGGAATACTGAGGCGTTGTAATCCTGAAGTCGTCTCGGGCATCTTTAATCAATATAAAGCCACTCGCTGCCCCTTCAGCTCACTCTTGCAGCTTTCTACTTTCTCCCTTTATGACGCTTTTTCGTTTTTCCCTTCCTCCGTCTTTCCCATATGTGTCTTTTGCTCGCAGCAAATGCTTGAGGCAGAAGAATAAGCCCCGGCACTCAAAAATAAGTGCCGGTGCTCAGCACCAGAAACAACAAGCACAAATTAAGCACTGTGCAACTCCCTTGCCTGGATAAAAAGAGGAATAGATCGCCCAAAATTTGCTAGAGGTGTATAGAAGGACTTTCCCAGCACAGAAGAAGAAACAAGCATTTGCAATGCAATAGGTCTTACATTTGTAAGAGTTAGAGCTATTGGTGTTGTAAATGACAATGAGCCTCATTACAAGGATGGTGGTCACAGGACTGCCAGCCTCCTGGTGGCAGTTGGACCGCCGCGACTATTGTGGTCTGACCGCCTCATTACAAGTTTGGTGGTCAGACTGCCGACTGACCAATGTCTCCAACAGGATACATGATCCCGATGGGGTGACGGCAGTCCTGGTTGTAATCAGTCAGGGCAGCACTGAACTCAGCGCCGCCCCGCTGATTACAACCTTGTGCTCCACCAGACTTTTCATGGTGGTTTTCCCACCATGAAAAGGCTGGCAGAGAACAAGTGCAGGGGGCCATAGCACTCGCCTCCTTTAAGGGACTCGCGTGCTATCTCATAGCACTGTTCCCGCCAGTCAGACTGTCAGGAATGCTCTATTTCAAGGTTTACGCTGGACAGCACTGGTCAGGCCGGCGGAAACCTTGTAATAGGGCAGGGGAGAAGTCCTTCCCCCAAGTTTGGTGGTCCCGCATTGAGATTGCCCAACCCGTAATGAGCCCCAAAGTCATTTACCCATACATTTTGGTTTGGAGTGGAATGGATGTATGTAGTGTGGAGTGGAATGATGTGGGTTGCATTGGATTTGTTAGCTGTGTAACTGTGTGCGGTGGAATTGAGTGGCGTGGAGTGCATTTGGGTTGTGGAATTATGTGGCATAGTGTGCAGTGGAATTATGTTGATAGTAATTATGTGGTATTGAGTGTACTGGAATTATGTGGAGTAGGATTATGTGGAGTAAAGTGCAATTATGTGAAATGGTATTTGTGTTGTGGAGTGGTATGTAGTGGAGTTTAATTATGTGGTGTGCTGTTGAACTTTGTGGCATGACATGGAATTCTATAGTGTGGATTGGATGCATGTGGCGTGTTGTATAATTGTGTTGTTGAGATGAATTATTTAGTTTGTTGTTGAATTAAGTGGTGTGGAATGGAAATGTGTAGAGTTGAATTGTGTGGCGTGGAAGTGTATGGCCTTAAGAGAAATTATGCTGATTGGAATCATGTGGCATGTTGTGGAGTGTATTTTTGTGAATTGTGTTACCAAGTTTAAACATGATGAAATATAACTACAAAGAAAGGCAGCATTTCATTGTGAACAAATTCACAAAATTAAAACACACTGTTTTTACTAAGAAATGTCGCAAGCGCATTAATGTCTCTTCGAATGCAGACCCACGCAAGGAGGAGCTGCAAACAAAACATACACGTTCAACATGAGCATAGAAAAAAGAAAATACTTTCAAGACCAGTGTGGCTTCCTATTTATCAGCGTGATGCAGCTTGGGAGCGGTAGTTCAGGATCACCACAATTAGAACAAGTAACATGGTGGGAGGGGTGAGGGACGGCATCCCCCGGCACAAGGGAAGTGTGAGGGGCATGCAGTAACATGGGAGAAGGTGGGAGGTGCATTAAAATGCACGCAACTATGGTAACATTTCGGGACGCATGAGGGACGGGGTCCCTGCCTACAGTCAATTCAGCTGAATATATAACAAGCTGTACAGCAAGGACAGGAGTGATGCATCGTATGCAGCTCTTTGTGGAGAAGTGTGGCACAATGGTTAGAGCGGCAGACCCTGATGCAGAGATCTGGCCTGGGACCAGCGTTCAATTCCCACCTCGGCGGGTCTTGGGCTCAATTCCCTTGGACCAGCCAATTCTCGCCTCCGTGCCTAATCTAATCAATGGGTTTAACTCTGGGCAATAGCTTGCTTTATCTCCACAATGGCCCTCACAGCGCTTGGATGCCTGGTTTCACCCTGGGGCTGTCCAGGAGTGGGCACCTCACAGGGAAAAGCCAGGAGGATTCCACAGCGGTAGGTGTACAGCGCCTTGAGACCCTAATGGGTGAGTAGTGCGCTATACAAGTGCAAGGTTTACAGTTTTTAAATTGAAATAATGGCAGAACCGAGTCCGAGTGGAGCACTGGGATGGCAGACCATCTGTGGAGTGAGGACATAGCTTGTGGCTCAGCACCGCCCGCTATGTGTGTGTGGGGCAGTGGTGTAGTAGGCAGCGCTGAGAGCTTAGAAGTTCTTGGGTAGTAAATAAACAAGAACCCAATGCTGCCTCTGTTTGTCACACTGTGACCTCACTGCACAGCCTAGCCCTCTGTGCCTGAGGAGAAGCCTTTCCCTGTAATATTATGTCTGGCTTGGCGTAGAGCTGGAGTGGGCGGCAATAAACACAAATGAGCAAAACAGAAAACCCAGAGCACATCTCTCCTTAAGTCCTTTTTTTTCTATTGGGTCCTGTTTCGTCTGTATGGGGAGGAATTATATCCGGTCCTGAGAAATTTCAGCCAGTAACTTATCCCCCTCATCATTAGACGCGGAAATTCTTCAGTACAGAAAAGTAACACCAAGTGAACAGTGATGAGTCTGAAAAGGTGCTGCTCAATGGGAGTGCAGGCAATGACCACAATAGAAACACAGACACATTGGTAGCAGTGATAACACATTATGCCGCCCCGCCCTGTGTAACCTGAGTAATAAGATATGATCCAAGTCAAGAGTGCTCAGTAGGCAACAAACACTATGCTACCCTGTAGTGTTTGAAACAAGTGGACAACATCCACAAGGACATCAAAACAGAAACACCCAGAGCACATCTCTCCTTCAGTCCTTTTTAGGGTTGAGCCTGCGTCGCATACGCTTGCGCATGCGTTTCGCTTGCGCATGCGTTTTGCTTGCGAGACACATTAGGAGTTAGAAAAGGGCTCGGAGCCCCGTCCACATCACGTCAGTGTCTTTCATTGGTTCATGGGCTTGCCTGTTAAAATCTGCTTGCTATCATTAGTGGAAGGCACGCATATGTCATGCCTTTTCCGGTGGTTAGCCCTCCTTGAGAGCAGCGACCAAGTACTGACAACATGCGCGGCTCGCTGTTTCCCATCAGGTTTGTGGACTACTTTTTATCTGTTGTTCGCATTGCGATCTCGCTTGGCAGAAGTCGAGCACTTTGCATAACATCGACCCTGTTACATAGTTAATTGCACTTTTGCCGGTTATGTAGATAATTGCACTTTTGCCGATAGGTTTCATTACGAGTCAACTGTAGCAGCGCGATCGCGCTGTTTTTTTTTCCATTCAATGTGGCAAGAAAAATCCGGTTGGGAGTTTACAACTGCTAATAGCTGTAACTTGGAGAAATGCTAGACCCTAGTGCATTGCAAATGCTTGTTTGCTATTGGCACCTGTTTCGACTGGCCTGAAAAAGTTCAGCCAGCAACTTATCCCTGTCATCATTAACATCCACTTGGTACATAATAGGTAAGAACATACTCTAGTCCGTGAGTGCCCCCCTGCGTCCAGGTGACATAATTTTAAATCAGTGTGAGTGAGAACAATGAGTGTTTTTTTAAAGTCACACAGAACCAGTGATTGATTTCACAGAACATATTGTGCAGAATGCTGCTTAAGTGACATATTTACTGTGGTGCATTCGGCAAGCGAATCATTCTTATTCACATATGAAGATGTCTATTGAAAACACCAACCTAAATATGGTATTGCACTTTCTGTAGTCAGGAAGAAGCGCCATAAAGAGATATTATTATTATGTTCTAGCAGATAGGGTTTTACAGAAGCGCTGTTTGCTGCCTAAGGCACACCTTCACTCAAGAAGTAAAATGTTGTGCTTCAGCCGATTATTATCAAATTGTTCAAGCTGAAGTTGCTTTCATGGAAAGTTTATTGAGGACGGGTTTTATTAAAATTCGTTGATTTGGTTAGAAAACAATCGACTTGCAATACAGGAATTACAAGGAGAAATTAATCTCTGATTGGTGAAATCTCCAATTAACAAAAGTGACGTGATTTCCGTAAAAAGTAATCGTAGGGTGTGACATCATCCCATTGAAATAAGATTTTGAAAACCAAAGCCACTTATGCAACAACAGAGACCAAATGTAATACACACACACACATGCCTCCAGCACACCCAGACCTCTATTTGCTCCTGATTTGCTGTGGCTTCTGATTTGTTAGCTCTATAGTTGCTGTGTGCCGGCATCCATTTTTTAATTTTAGCCTTGTCGGTGTGTACTCGCGTCATTCTCATCTCTGTATCTAATGAAACAGCTTTCAAGGCAAGTATGAAAGCAAGTGCCTGAGCTGGGACGTTTCTGCACATAATTGGATCTGCACTGGCAGTAAGGCACGTGATCAAGGCCAACCAATGAGAACACAGCTCTCTGCTGCATCTTTGTCATTACGCTGAGTGCAAGGACTTCATTTGCGCAAAGCTCGCAGCACGTTCTGTTCTTCCCACTTCATTGTACCAGTGGTATATACATGTATGAAAGCATGTTTGTCTAACAAAAGCCGAAGGCAACAAGGCACCGCCATCAAGTATGAGAAAAATAACTGCAATGCAAGAAATGCATCCCTGGAGACATAATTTGGTGGCAAAGTGGTTGTCATCAAGCAATAATTTTAATGAGGATCTCACAACATGAGCTCTGTGGTCCTAACAAGAGGTTTGCGCCAGCTTGAAGATTAAAGGCCAAAGGCTGTGCCCCTTGGAAGGCTGGCATATTGCAGGGTTTTAGTCTAGTAAGTGGTACAAAAATGTGCCCGTTTATTTTCAAGCTCCATGGCGCCGGGCAGCGCACCGTGGCACAGGGCAGCGCCACAAGTCATCTTGCTGCGCTGCCCTGCACCACAGGAAAACGGCAGAAATGACCTGTGTCTACAAGATGCAGCACATTCCTGTCCACTTCCCTCGTGCTGGCTCACAGTGGGCTGCCTAGCACTGATGCAGGCACCCTTGCACTGTGGTGCAAAGGTGCCTGCGTCGCAGACAGGATTGTTTTTGTGCAGGAAGGGGGACCTTCCTGCACAAACATAATCCATGGAGGCTTTCTACTCTTTCAGTGTGTGCTGCAAAATGCAGCACACGTACAAACTGGAAAAAACTAGGAGAAATCAAGATATTTCTTCTCTTTGCGCCTCCCCTGGGGGGGTGTAAGATTTTTCAAGCAGTCCTAGTCTTGCAATGCCTTGTAAATTTGGGAATGTGCCAAAACCCATTGGTGTTGCTTGGGAAAACCCGCAACAACACCCTTGGAAAACCTCTTTGACGCAGTGTAAGGCAACGCAGCAAATTGCGCTGTGTTGCCTTACACCATATCTACAAGGCCACGAAAAGCTACGGAAAGTGGCTTTGTGTGGCGTTGTAGATATGGATCTGCACAATGCGCTGACATTGCGTCACAAAAAGTGAACCACCGGCAGCGCATGGGGCTTGTAAACAAGCCCCAAAACAAACTAGTCCTTCTATTCCAAATATGTTCACTCAATTGTGAGTAGACTCTGAAGCGCAAACATTGGTTGCATTCCTTACCTATATGAATGCGCACCCATAGGTGGTAATAGAAAGGAACAAATGAAATAAATGACTTTATTGCAAGTAAAGAGAGACCTCAACTAAACAACACCATTGTAACACTGCATGAGACAGGCTCACTCTACACCATACACTAATTTGCACAGAGGTCAGTTTGTAACCAAAAATAGCCGTTGTGAAGGCAGGGGCGTCTTTAGCATCACAAACCAGTGAACTGTAAAAGCAGCAAATCAAACACTTGAGTTCCTTGGCAAGCACCGATCTCAAAACCTAGAGGCATATTTACAATAAAGTGGCACAGCGCTATGCCAAAATTGTCAGCACTGCACTGCATCACTGCAGAAATGCAGGGATGTGCTGTATTAACATGAATATGGCGCACCCCTGTGTTTCCCCCTGCGCTGGTGCTAAATTTGCTGCCAAGCACCAATGCAGCCACACTTGAGCCATGGTGCAAGGATGGTTGCGTTGCAGGGGAGATTCTTTTTTGTGCAGGAAGTGACACCTGCCTGTATAAAAACAATCTTCAATGGCGATCTGCTCTTTCTATGTGTGCTGCAGAATGCAGTACACGTAGCAAGAGCAAAAAAACAAGGAGAAATGGAAGCATTTTTCCTTGCTGCGCAATGCGAACGCCACCCCGGAGAGGTGTTAATTTTTAGCGCTACCTCAGTTTTACAAAATCTCCTAAATCTCGGGCAGCATCAAAATGCAATGATTTTTGCTGTGGCACGCCCACAGCAACACCCATGACACGCCCCTTCCATGCAAATTGTTGCGAGTTAAGGGACCGTATTTACAAGGTGGCATTAAATCACAAAAAGTGGCTTAACGCCGCCTTGTAAATACGGCGCAGTGCACAGCACCACTGCAGCATCACAAAAAAGTGACGCTGTGGTGGCGCTAGAGGCTTGTAAACGTGCCCCTGGAATTTTGCATGTGGGATCTTAACGCATTCATCTCATGCATCCTAGGATGGTGCAAGAACAAAAAGAAGCAACCCTTGAAGTCAAACCTAAAAATAAACCCCTTGTACTCATGTGAAAAAACTGATACTGTTGCCTCCAAATCATTAAGAAATTATTGACGTGTTTTGCACCGTTTTGCGGTAAAATCAGTATTAATATTACAAGGGCATTGTCAAATTATAATTTTTTTTGTTCTTTTTTTTTTTTTAGACAATGTTATTTTGGTGCTCGTCTGTCTAAATTAAATATAGCACCACCCTTTTTACGACATTGTCTCACTCTCACCTACATTTAAAATAGAAACTAGTTTTGACGGTGCAAAATGTTTGCATGATTTTGAGAAAATAAAAAGGAACAAAGAGCCTGGATTTCACAACAACACTGGAGTTGCAAATACAAGCAAAATCACGAGCAATGTAAATATGTATGCGCAGCGAAAACAACACCAAAGGTGCATTTTAGGTATTTTCAAAATTCTGAGATTTCTAGTACTGCAATTGTTATGTCTCCCACCACCTCACTTAGAGCCCTTACCTTTATTGACATCGGTATTTAGGTAAAAAACACTAATGAGTGCAGAGCGCGACACGAGACTTGGGGCAGAAGAAAAACGTGTCATGAAACAGGAGGCACCAGCCAAGACAGCTTTTTGAGGACAAGTGATGCATCTCAGATCCTCGTGTCTCCAGCTTGCTTCGCACATTTAGACAACACTTCTGTGAAAAAACAAATATTAAAATCCATTAGCCACGAGTAAAGCTTCAAAATATTCAACAATTTATGTGTTTATGGTGTCAGAAACTGATTTACTAATTTAAGAGAGGGCTACTCCTTTGAGACAATAAACACCATCTGGTAACATTGGAAGAAAGTTCAAGGCGAAACTTTGCTTGCCCCTGGTAGATATAGCACAACCAGTAGCTTGTTCCTGTGATGTATTGTAAAGTGATCGGGTCCTTTTACAGAATATGATGATGGTTTTCCGAGTCTCCCATATCTCACAGATTTTCGACCAAAACTTTGGAGCAACCTGCCTCTTACCTTGAGAGAATGTGAGCCTCTACCAATCTTTTATAAACTCCTAAAAACTTGGCTATTTTAGTTATCAAGCCTTTAACTGTTTAGGTCTTAAATTGCAAAGAGTACTCAATTTCGGAATTATTTGTCAGCGCTGGGAAACTTTGTTGGTAGCCATGCGCTCCTAAAAAAACATGTATAATAATGGTAATAAGGTGAGTGTTGAATTAGCTTGTACAGTAATGTGGGGGGTATTTAAGTAACTATAAATGGAAAAAAAAAAAAAAATGTTTTTAATTATTTCCTAGGTTAATTGTGTTATACTTTATTTTTATCACATATGAATTGTTGGCTGCTATGTTTGTAGGAATATGGTGTGGTATTTTAATTTATTAATATTTATGTTAATTATAAAAAAGCTTAATAGTTATGTTATTTTTAAAAATGTTGTTAAAATTACAAGATTTAGGGGCTGATTGCGACATTGGCAGTTTTGGGATTGCTGTACTCTCTTTGGCCTCCTTGGCAGTCCAACCACCTGATTATAATATGTGCAGTCAGACCGCCACAAGACTACCGCCCACATATGAGCTACCGCGGCAGCAGTAGGGACAGCAGTGGTCAATGGGGGTGGTGTGGCATTGGCACCACCGTGTGTATTATTATATGCCTCTCCGATTACCTTTTAATGGTGGGGACACCGGCAGGCAAAGATCGGCGGAAGGGCAGGTAAAGGGCCACAAAGAAGGGTTCCCGGGCGATTAAGCCTATGTTAATTGTGGCTGGGGCCCATGTTATGTCCCCATACCTGCGGATCTGTGCAATCCACTCACAACTGCTCATTTGAATTTTCTTCTTAGAATGAAGCCATTATCTGCCTTTTGAACCCACAACAGAGAACAGGAGCAGAGCCAGATGACCCTAGATAGCAGATCAAGTTCATGAGGGCCACTGAACATCTGGAGTACTTCAGGCATTTCCTCCAGCAAACAGCCTGAGTTCTGTCTTCCAACAGATGGTATTTTACAGACTGGAATATCTTGATGAGTTGGAGGTGAGGTGCATTTCTTATCCTGTGCTGAAGAGTGACACAAGCCAACAAAAGCTGGCTGTCAGATGTTGTGAGTTTAGAAAAGCTCTTCACATCAAGCAGAGTGCAAACAGAGGCCAGATTTAAAACTTTATAGACATCAAGTAAAGAGGTGGAAATGGACGCTAAACCCATCAGAAATATACTTTCTTAAAAAACATATCACCTCGAATTCTGCAGTTCAGCGAATGATGCCTATTAATGACTTTCTCAATCCTTATTTCCTCTCTTTTCAGCCACTCATTTATCTCAGCGTATCGGTAGTGAACTAGTCTTATTTTTCATAGATAAAATGCAACCTATTTCTGCAAAAAACACTGCCTAAAACCTGCCTGAAGAGACATTGTATGTTTCTTCTAACACTGTCAAGGGTGGAAAGTTCCTTGTTCTCTTCGGTGACTAAACAGTAGGTTGGTCAACTGGTTACCACTATTAAATCGTGCTCTCTGGAGAGCCTTTGTCCAACTTCTACTGTAAGGTCCCGTTGCACACCATGTTGGCGGAGAAAGTCACCAACCTTTGCAATCTTTTCTTAGAGTAAGGAGATTTCTAGCAAAATGGAAGGAATGTGCAGTGCCCATTTGTGAAAGAAATCTGTCCTTGATGACACAGAGGTTAAGGACTACAACCCAAAAATGATTGTGCCACCCTTAACTAAAATTGTGGAAAAATTAGTGGCCAAAAATGTGTCTGCCATGATGGAGGAAAATAAACTGTATGATGATCACCAGCTGGGTTTCTGGCCAGGGATTGGCTTTAAAGAGCTTTTACCGCTGATATATATTGAATCATAAGGGAGATGTAGTTGGTGTGGTTCATTTATGTCTCTCCACTGCATCTGATACAATGGACTATCTCCAATGTTGTTTAATTTATACAATTTCCCTCTCCACCCTAATAGTAGGTTTGCCTGTCACTCACTGTCATACATGGATGATACTATTGGTAATCTGACTGGACAAAATATCCCTAGTACTATGATCAGTCTCAAAAGCTTGGGACACTCATTTACTGTACAAACTCTTCCTCAGAAGAGAAGGTCAAATCACGTAATATGAACCTAGATCAATACAATTATCTTTTTAGCCCCAGATAGTGAATGTAATGAGTACTTGTTATGTACCTCTGCAATCACTCAGGAAGATTCTGACCATATCACAATGGTTAGGAGAAGTCTTCATTGGCTACCCCTGGTTCAGGGAATATGTCAGGTCTACAGATCCTTCTATGACTTTTAATCACCAGTTTTGTCCAGTCACTAGCAGCATGAACAGTCACAGAGAACATTGCAGTCCAGTGACTGGCTATTGCTGCAGCTACCAGTGATAAAGATGGCTCAGAGCGAAGGACAATGTTTTAGTTATCTTGTTCCTAAGCTCTGCTCTTTTCTGCTCCAGTTCCACATATGCAATTCAGAAATCAAAAACCTCAAAAGTTCTCGATATATGTAGACTGGGCTACTCTTTCATTGGTTCTTCCTCTGTCTGCTGTTGTTTTAGTTATGATCTTTCTGGTTTTCTCCTTTTTTAGCTGATTCCCTCCACTTAGTGTTTCTTGATTTAACACCAAGGGGCCAGAGTGTTGGTGTATGATTCTTTTCCCACTTTCCCATTTACAAGTTGATTTTTCTGCTTTAAGGAAATGTTGTTTTAGTACCATGAGGTGTAAGGCCAAATTAATCCTGTGTATAAGCCAGTGATTGGAGCATTCTCTATTCCCAACCCTGTATGAAGTATCAACAAAACCAAACCCCCTTTACAACACTTTCCCTTTCACTGCACTATTAAGATTCTCAAAGTCAGTCTTTCAAAATGGCTTAGATCAGGCTTCCCTCTAATATGCTTTGAATTCCCTCCCAGGTTCCCAGATTCACTCCTGTGGAATCAAGAAAACATCAACTATCCATGATCCTAAAACAGGTTCCTCAGTATTGTGGGAAGAGACTAATGACTAGGGTCCTCGTTACGAGTCTGGTGGTCAACAGACCACAAGACTTGCAGTGGCTGTCCTGACTGCTGCCAGTTTGGCGGTCCGACCGCCAAATTAAGAGTTTGGCTGTCGGACCGCAAAATGACTGCTGTCTCCATCGGGTACAATGTTCCTGACAGGCTGATGGTGGTGCAGGTTGGAATCAGCCAGGGCAGCGTTGAATTCAGCACCACCCTGCTGATTACAACCTGGTTCTCTGCCAGCCTTTTCATGGCAGTTTCAGGGGGGCCCCTGCGCTACCCATCCTCCTGCCCAGCAGTGCACATTACTAGGGTGCTGGTGCCCCCTGTGAGGGGCAGCATTGCTGCTGGATCGATTGTGAGCCGGCGGCAATGATGCTGACCCTTTCCCGAAGGGGTGACAGGCGGAAACCTTAGTTTGCCCCCCCCGCAGCTCAGCGTGAAAGTCGTAATGTGGCTGGCGGGGAGGTCGCCAGTAAGCCGGCAACCTCTCCATCGGAAGTTGGGCGGACAAGTCTTCCAGTCCCCCAAACTCTTAATCGGACCCTAAAAGACATCTCTGGAGGAAAATGGGGTTTGTCACTTTGTTCTCCAAGGTGATTGTCAAGTGAAAGGAAAGGCTGTTTCCAAAATGCTTTGTGATACCACCTCATACTTTTCTTCTCAGATGCATCATCCCTGTTAAGTGGTCTGTGTTTGACTTAGAGCTGTCTCTCTGATTTTAGATGCGGCTTTAGTGTTCCACACTTCATGCCTAATTGAAATGCTACTGCAGTCAAAGGAGGAAAAACAGTCAGTAGGTCTGGTTTAGTTCTGTTTGGCTTCTATGTAACAAAACGTACAGTACTTTTTTCAAAGCCTACTATTCCATTACAGATACAACAAAATCTATATTTACCATTGGATAACAGAAAATGACTTTCTAGCAAGTTTCTATCATGTCCCAAACTGAATTGATAAAAAACACTTTTATTCACAATTAGGCCTGCCAATGGGTACTTTTAATTTTGTCTAAACAGTAACGTTTGGAATTTTTCATAATAGGAGCATATCTCACTGTTATGTTATTAGTGTGTTCGCACCAATATTCAAGACCTCTATGTTGACGTATAACACTAAGGGGTGACTTATACAATGTCTAAAAGTAGAATTCTGAAATGAGAGAACACTTTACTCTGCCATTTGTTTAAAAGATTGTACTGCCCCTACACACACACACACACACAGACACACACACACACACGTGTGCACACACACCCTCTCTCCCTCACAGACACACATTACACACACAAACACAGATATTACACAGTGGTGGTTGCCACTGTGTCTTTATAATTCGTTCTGACTTTGCATAAGAAGAGCATTTTTCTTTTCTTAAGAGTTTGGCACTGCTAAACAAATCTCCATGAAATTTTCTAAAACATAAGTTCAACTACAGGAGCTCCTTGGTGGAAAGTTTTGCAATGATACATCGAGCAGGAGCCAAGAAAAAGGTGTCCCAAAAGGTGTGATTTCCCATGTTATTTCAACTACAAACTTTACTTTCCAATACACAAAAAAAATGGCTAAACAGAAATTTGACAAACAATTTGAATTTTTGGCAGGATGCGTGCTTTTCATGATTTGGTGTAAATTTGATCAGCGGTTTCTGGGAAATTAGCATTTAGCTAAGGGGTCGGGTTGCGCATGAAGAAGTCAAAAAGCTGGTGCTCTGATTGGCTAATTTTACCGGGACTACTCAATGCTGATTGGCTGGCCACAAGCCAAGTAATTCGTTGTGGTAGCCATTACAGCACTTTGATATATGGTCCCAGTCCTGAAAATGGATTTACTAAAAATACAATCACCCATCCCCTTTGATGGCTGGTTACAACTTGAAAAACATGGGTCAGCCATTTAAGATCGCCACCTTTCTTAGAAAAAATACTGGTACATTGTTCATGCTCCACACAAGAGCTGGCAGCAGAAAAAGAATTGCTGCATAATTGTCAGGGTTATTTCTTAACATAACAATTAGCACTAGTAATCACTCGATTTGCACAGCTTTCACATTCTTTTTTTACAGAAATCTTTATATGCTTGCTGTTTTAGATTTATGTTGCAAAAGGAAACAAATACTGAATGTCTCTGCTTTTCCTGGTATTTTACAGGCCAGTCCAGCATAAAAACAGCCAGGAGGCACCCCTACAGCTATTAGAGGACTTAGGGACATGGTCTAAATTTAAATTCCTTGTAGTGAATAATACGGCTGGAGGATCACAAACAGGAGCACATATAAAAGGTGATAGCAGATTGTACTTGCAATATAAATATAGAAATCATTTGTTGGTAGTGTTATTCTTAAAGCAGAACTGAATTCTTATTAGAAAAGCATTTAGGTAACATGAAACATATTTTTGAATGTTATTTTTCCAAAAAACACCTGAAAAATCTAGCTTTACAATTGAAATATAGTTCTGTTTATTATTAAGAAAATACTTTAAATCCGGTTTTTACCATTTTACTGACTACAACTGTAAAATATAATTTTAATTACAATTAGGCTTTTCCGTGGAAAACATAACAATAGCAACACAGTGAAAACAACATTTTGTAACTGTTTACTGTATGAAAATAATTGAATACTTCAATATTTAACATGTTCCATTTTCATACATTAAGATCCCAGGGCCAGATGTACCAAATCACAGGTTTGCGATTTCCTAATAGTGAATGTTAGTGATTCGTTATTGGGAAATCACAAACTGCAATGTACAACAGTGTCTCAGACACTGTTTGAGATTCCCAATGGGCTTGACCTGCCTCATCAATATTCATGAGGAAGGTTGCAATTTGCGACCCATTGGGAATGGCCTCTAAGCACAGGGATGGTGGTCCACTGGGGTCAGCATACCGCAATGTCTGTGACTGCTTTTTAAATAAAGCACATTCTTTTGTAATGTGGCCCATTTTCCTAAAGGAAAACTGGACTCATTTCAAAAACAAAAATGAAATCTTTTCTTTTAATTTATTTAGAATAGGCAGTGATCTGTGGACCACTGCCCGCTCTTAAAAAATGTTGGTGCCCACATTCACAAAGGGGAGGGGGTTCCTTGTGGACCCCTTCACGTTTGCGAATGGGTTACCACCTTCTTCGTGGAGTTGGTCAAATATGAATGTTTTGCGACTGCATCCTGGTCACAAAACATTCATACATGTCCCTATGACTCACTTTTAGCAAGGGATGCCCTTAACACACCCCTTCCTAATATCAACTAGCAAGCCCTATTTTGTGACTAAGTAATAGGTTACCAAATAGCAAATTTGGTTTGGTGCCTGGCAAAAGGCTATTTAGATAACACAAACGGGCCGATTATCTGTTTGCGACTGCTAAAACCTTTTGTACATTTGGCCACTAGTCCTGTGCCTACAAGGCAAACATGGTGAGCTGATTTTTCTGCATGGCAGAACTATTTCTTCTGGCGTGTATGACTGCGGTGTTTCAGACTGTTGCCAGCTAGGTCACAATTGTGAAACTGGAGGCATATTTTTCAAGTCAGACGTGAGCTGTAAATGTATGATTTTGCAATATAACTTTCATACGATTGGTGAATTTCTTGCATCAACTTACTGTGGCCTTACAGAAAAGTTCTATAAGCCAATCAGATTTAGCCAATTCCATGTCATGGGTATTCTACTAGACAGCTGCTGTGTAAATATTTTAGCCAGAATATTTACTAACCTAATATCGTAAAGGTAAGTGAAGGTGTGTATAGATGTATGATCATTAATCTGTATATATGTATCTTTATCATGTATATAGATAGATATGGAGTTAAGAATAGTACACCTATACTTGGCTTCAGGCAAGTAGCCATAAAAATTTAAATTTCCCCTCCCACCTTGAATCAAAGCTCTTATGGCACCAAAACAAATCATCGTGACTCTCCCCAGATGACACTGGTTGTCTCTTTCATCCCAGCATCTATCCATTCATGTGTTCATCTTTGCAGCCGCGGATAATTACCACTTCACCTGTACATTCTGTCGCCCCTTCAGTGTTTCATCCAACGTTCAGCCTGTCACCATTCTGTCCATCCTTATCCAAACCTATCCATCTTTCTTCAAAGCTATCCCTCAGACATATCCATCCTTTCACTCAGCCATCCATCCGTACTCTTATCCACCCCCTTTCTTCCATTCATCCATACATCCTGTTGCTCATCCGTCAACCCTTTCACTCAGCCATCCATATTTTCACTGTCATCAATTCATCCACGCTTTCATTAATACATCCATCCTTACACACTGTCACTCATCAATCGATCCACCCTTTTATCCAGCCATCCATCCACTCTCCCTTTCACTCATCCATACATTTGTTCACTCATCGTTACTTACATCCATCCTTTCACTCATTCATCCTTACATCCATCCTTTCACTCATCCATCCATCCAGCCTTTCACTCAGCCCACCATCCATCCATTCACTTAATAGTCCATCCATTTACTGTTTCACTCATCCATCCATCCTTTCTCTCATCATCCATCCATCCACCCTTTCATTAATTCATCTATTCACCCTCTCACACATCCATCCATCCGTCCCTCCTCCCTTTCACCCATCATCCCTTGCCTCCATCCTTTCACTCACTCATTCATCCATGCATCTATCCATCTGCCTTTTCACTCACACATCGCCTATCCTTCTTTTGACTCTTTCACTCATCCATCCGTTCACTCATTCATCCACCCATCCATTCACCCTTTCACTTATCCATCCATCCACCCTTTCATTCTGCCATCTTCATTCCTTTCACTCATTCGTCCATTCTTTCACTCATCTGACCTTCCATACTTTCTTCATCCATCCTTTCAGCCATCCAGCCATCCATTTACCCTTTCACTCATCATCCATCTTTTCGCTCACTCATCCCCCATCCTTTCTCTCATCATCGATCCACCCTTGCACACATCCATTCATCCATCCATCCATCCTTTCACTCATACATCCATCCTTTCACTCATTCTTCCCCACATCTATCCACCCACTCCTTCACTCACCCACCCATCCACTATTTCACTCACTTATCCATCCATCCTTTCAGTCACCTCCCCATCCTTTCACATCAATTATAAGCCTTTGTCTGCCGAGCCATAGCCTGAAGAGGCCCATCCAAATCTCCTCCCGTCTGCTGAAGCAGGGGGTGTAGAAGACGCCGCTGCTGGTCTTAGTACACTTTCCTTCAAAGTATTTTGGTACCAATATTCTAGCGACAACACTCTGAAGACCATATTTTTGCTCCAAATATTCCTAAATACCACGCTCTCACTTCACAGGGACAGGGTGTGCACGGTGACACCTGTTTCCCGTGTTACAGTGCTCAGAGTCAAAAAGCCTCCAGAACCACTCCAAAGAAGCCACAAAACTCACGCAGGAAGGAGACATGACTACAGCAGCGGCCTCGGTTTAAACACAAGAGCATCAGAGCATGGCGATTTTTTCTGCAGTGACCAATATCCGCACGTATAACATTGTTTACCCTGTCTTACAACACCTTGTGACGACCACCTAAAGCTAATGTCCCGTTTCGGCCACTGCTTACACACACCTACAGCTCAAAAACGCACCACGGAAGACAAATAATGTTCATTTTCACCAATTGTGGGAACAGAGCTGCCCTGTACTATAATTTGCTCAGACCGTGAATAGACTCTTGAAAAATTTTGACCATGGAGACAACTTTACTAAACACAATTTAAGGTGTCACTTTTGAAGCACCAAGGGGTGGATGCTAAACTCCCTTAAGAAAGTTACACCAATATTTTGAAGGTTTCACTGAGCTCAGATCTTACCAATTGAAGTGGACGTGGGGTATGTGGCAAACCAACCAAAAATGCCATGCAATGTTCCATGGAGAGGGAGATAACATAAGGTACAAAGCTTTCCTCTGAGCAACAGGTTCATAGCATGCTGGCCTCCCTGTGTCAGGATAACTGGTGCTTCACTGGGAACTTTAGATCTCCTTGCTGCTTTCAGACACTTCTCAGTGGAGTGTAAAGATATACACCCCGCCTTGAGTATGAAAGAAACCCAATGATGGCCAGTAGCTCAATATTTATAGTAACACACCGGACACAGTGTGGGTTCTCTCCAGAACCCTGGCAAATAAAGCCGGCTCAACTGTATTGAAAGAATAGTAAGGACGTTGATTGGAAAGCAAATGTGTACCAGTTTAAAAAGTTAGTCTAAAGTTAGAGTGCATTAATTATGCAGCAAGGCTTTTAGGGATGCCAGTATGAAAACCAGCAGTCTGCTTTACCTCCAGAACATGTGTCTTAGCTGGCAGAACTAAAGCCAAGCTGCTAGCAAATATTGGCCCAGATTTACAAGAATCTGGTGCATCGCTACTGATTTCTTGCACCCCCCTCCACTGCCACCTAACAGTACAGGGCACCATGGAACGTTAGGCCAATAGCATTAAAAGTTATGACGTTATTGTGGCGCTTTGCTTCACAAAAGTCAAAAATGTTGACGCTAGTGCAGCAAAGTAGAAGGAAGCCCATTGATTTCAAAGGGTGCGTGCTTTTAACGCCTGCTTTGAGCAGGCATAAAAAATGACAGCAAATGGCGCAATTAAAGTTTGTAGATTTCATTGCACCATTTTTGCAGGCCTCCTAAAGCTGGAACCCCACCCCGCATACAATATGTCTGGCGCAACGGGTCACAAAGTGGCGCAATACATGCATTGCTCGACTTTGCAAATACAGCGCAGCGTTTTTTGCCTCGTTGAACCACATTAGCATAAAAAATAAAGCTATTGTGGCACCAGGAGGTGATAGGGCCTTGTAAATCTGGCCCAAAGTGTGATACAAATCTGAGCATTGAGGGATTATCAGGAATGTACTAAGCCCCATACATTTTGTTCTTTAAAAAAGGCAGGGGGTGGAGTAATTAAAAACCGATGATGAGAATTTACAAATTGCATTTTTCTGAGAGTTATTATCAGTTAATATTACTATGAATTATAGTTACATTATTACTACTGAGACGGACAGACTGGCAGGCATCTCCTTCCAGATGGATGCCTAAGTGAGTTGAACATTTGATGCTGACAACGTGGTGATCTGAACGTCACGAGTTTGAATATACAAGGTTAATTCAACCTAGAATACATCCAAGATTGGAAAGGGAGTACCTTTAATTTGAGTAATGGTAGAACCTAGCACTTAAACTTCCCAGAAGTGTGTCGTGAAGGTCTGCACACAAACACTGTATAATGGTTATTTTTTTTAATGTGAACAGTTGTGTTGTGTTTAGGTGGGAAAGTGATATGTGTTTCTTGGATAATATGCTCTCAACATTTTTCTGCCAAACCATCACACTGCTGGAGCAAGGTACTGCAGAACATTAACTTAATGTATTGTGTTAGAAATGGGGTTTCTGGTTGGCTAGGGTATGCACCTCAGCCAGGCAGAACCCACCCACTCTAGTCAGGACAAGGGAGTTACACGTCTAAGATAACCCTTGCTCACCCCCGTGGTAGCTTGGCACGAGCAGTCAGGCCTATCCCAGAGGCAGTGTGTAAAGAGTTTGCACAACACACACAACACACGTGACGCAAAATGTACACCACAAAGTAAACACAACACTGAGCTATGTAAAAATAATCTGTATTGCACAAAACATAATTAGACCAACATTACACGTAAGTAATACCCTGCTACCTTAGCAGTTGTCAGATCGTTACACAAGTTACTAATACTCTGCAAGAATAATCAGTTGTCACATTAGAACACGTAAGTACTCAGGATCCTGCAACATAAGCAGTAGTCATGAATTACAATAGGAGTTATATGCACTTGTCATGAACAATTCCTAAATACCCATAAAAGGAACATTAGAGAACATCTCACAAGTCATACAAATACATATCAGCTAGACATGCCTATAAAAGGAACATTAGCACATATATGCAGTGACAGAAAGCAGGTAGGAAATCTAAAAACATCCAAAGATCTATATTATGCTCCTGGAGCCCATATTCCCTAAAACGTACCTGGTTTCTGAAGTAGAGGAACTCCCAGCGCCTAGAAAAGCATGAGGGCCCCCCCGGCGCTCCTGCGTGCCACACAATGCTCCTCGGCACCCCCTCCTCTGGGTAAAACAGGCCCCTCCGGGGGCCCGTGTTTTAGGTTGGGGCCTGCCTCGGCCTTCTCACACTCTGTTCTCGGGGTGGAGGCCAGGCGAGACCCAATGACTCACGGGCGAGGGGTAAGGGACCTGCATTGAGGGCTCCCATCCCGGAGAAACAGGAGTGCCCCAAATAGTGTGAAAAAGGAGCGTCCTGCCCTGCGGCATCGACCGGGGAAGAGGGCACTTCCCTCGCATTCCCAAAGTCCTGCACTTTAGTCATTCCGGAACTTGGACCCCTCCGGAGGCCCGAGAAGGCACTCGCCCACACCCGACGTGGTGCGCAAGTGATCTGAGGTGTTCCCAGGCCGCCGCGGTGAAGTCTGTTCAGATCCGAGGCGGCTGGTGCCCCGGGGGTGCTCCTGGGAGCGGACCGGGGGGCGCCGACAGGAGCACCCTTGCTCCGCTTGGTTTTTCCTTGTGCCCCGGGGGCACTAGATTAGCTCGGACCTTGCGCTAAGCATAGTTCCAAAGTCCGGGCTGCGGCGGTGAATCCCGGCAGCAGGGTAGCGCTTATGAAAGCGCGAGGGCTCGTTTCCAAGCCCGGGTTCTGGCGGTGAATCCCGGCAATTAAGAGGGCGCTTCCATAAGCCCGGGCTGTGGTGGTGATCCCAGCAGAAAAAGAAGGTGCCAGAAGAGCACTCTCTCAGTGCTAAGGATTAAGCTGAAGGGATCGTTGCAGGCGTCAGGGGCCACAGCACCCTGCCCCTGGGAACAAGCAAAACAAGAAGAAGCACAGGGCTGGTGGGCCCAGCTACAGGCCAGCACAAGGGGTGCAGATGGTGGCAGTTCCTTCTAGTGACCAGGCAGGTCACAGGTCAGCACAGCAGCAGCAGTCCAAGGTGGTTTCCTGGTGAGTCCATTCATCAGCGTTCTGTGTCCAGTTTCAGGTCCCAAGAATGTTCAAATTGTGGGGAAAATTCCCCTGTACTTATACTGGGTTTACAGTGTGTTTTACAATGGTAGGGAGAGGAGGTTCCAGCCAGTTGGTTCTGGGAGTGCCCCCTCTCTCCTTTCAGCACAGGCTCCAAACATCAGTGGGGGGTTACCGACCCTATTGTGTGAGGCCAGGGCACAGCCTTTACAAATGCAGGTGTGCCCCGCCTCCCCCTTCTCTCAGCCCAGGAAGGCTTTACAATATGTAGATGCACCTCTGTGACACCTCCACCCTCCCTGTGCTCAGGCTGTCTGAGAAGTATGCACACAGCCCCAACTTTCAGTCTGCCCAGACGTGGATTGGAGGCAAGCTGCAAAACACCAAAGTCATAAGCACAGATAAATGTGCACTTTCTAGAAGTGGCATTTCTGTGATACTAATAAAAATACACCTACACCAGTAAGCAGCATTTCTCACCACTATCGCAACCATACCAAACATGCCTACGCTACCCCTCATGAATCAGACAATACCCCTTACACATAAGGCAGGGTATTTCCAATGCAATCCTATGAGGAGGCAGCACTCACAGCAGTGAGACACCAAGTTAGGCTGTTTGTCACTACCAGGACAGGCCACGCAACATGGCACATGTCCTGCCTTCTACATACATGGCACCCTGCCCAAAGGGCTAGCTAGGGCGTACCTTAGGGGTGACTTACATGTAGTAAAAGGGGAGTTCTGGGCCTGGCAAGTAAATTTAGATGTCAGGTCCCTGTGGCAGAAAACTGCGCACACAGGCTCTGCGCTAGCAGGCCTTAGATAGGTTTGACAGGCTACTTCAGTGGGTGGCGCAAACAGCGCTGCAGGCCCACTAGTAGCATTTAATTTACAGGCCCTGGGTATAGGGATACCACTTTACAAGGTAAATTAAATATGCCAATTAGGTATAATCCAATCATACCAATTTTGTAAGGGAGAGCACATGCACTTTAGCACTGGTTAGCAGTGAAAAAGTGCTCAGAGTCAAAACGTCAGCCAACAAAGGTCAGAAAAATAAGGAGGCAAAAAGCAAAAAGTCTGGGGAATGACTCTGTAAAAGGGCCAGGTCCAACATATTGTAAACCCCGCCGCTCATTGTTAGCTGATCATATTATTAGACCACCTGGTCTAATACTGTACAAAGTGTAATTAAAAATGGAACCTATCCCTGAAAGGCTTTTGCCTCCCAAGCCCTGCAACATTTTCCAACCATGAGAAAAATGTTGCAGTGTCTGCTTTAATAAGCTTTTTCCATAACGAAACTAGTGGCAGTATCCATTGAACTGCTTTGTCACACTAATGACAGCTAATGCCTTCTGTAGTAAATTACCTTTTTCTGTGTGGTCTATCAAGTTTTCTGTTTTTTATGGGCTCAGGTTTGCTGGTTTGTGGGCTCAGAGCGTTGAGGAATGGGCATTCAGGCCCACAGAGATTGTGCTCTGCCCTTGAAAACACCTAATGTAAAACTGAAAGTGGCTTAATTAATTTTCCAGCTAGGCCCAGGAAAATTGCCCTTGAAAATGCACCAGTGGTGTGAAAGTTAAATGCCACACGCAGGACTGACTTCACTGTATCTCTACCCTATCTTTTTGTATGGCTAAATCTAATGGTCCTCTCGCAGTGCCGGAACAAGGCAGGGCACTTGGACCCTGCACACATTTGGTGACTGCTAGTGGAAGCGAACATCGCTTCTGGTCACAGGGGCGGAGCAAGAAGTGGACACTACCGCAGGCTTCGGGGAAGGAAGCAGGGGAGCCACTGCTATATAAAAAATGAATAAAGGACTGTCCCAAACCTACCTGTGTGGCCTTGCACATTGGTGTGGCTGGGCGATCTGGGGATGTGTCATCTGGCGACCAAGGTAGGATAAAGAAAAAAACACTGCAGACAGCAAGACAATCTGCATGTGCCCCCACAATGTGAAACTGCACACCCGGTAAGTACCCAAGCAGACTGCGAGCTTCCCCCAAAATGAAAAACAAAGTGGGCCCTGGAAAGCTAGCACTCCAAGCACGCCCTGATTCAACTGAAACACAGGCCATGAAGCGCCCCAGAAAGCATTATGGCTGTGAGACACAGCCAGAACACATGCAAGATCTTGCAAGACTGTGACAGCAATCTTAATGTCAGCCGAGGCTCCAATGAAGCAAATAGGAGCGGCCATCTTGAGGTCAAGCCATCCAGAAACTGCATAGAATAAAGTGAGTGCAGCAATTTTGTCAGGCGAAGCTAGGAAGTCCATTGAAATCAATAGCAGCCACCATTTTAAGGTTAGACTGCGACTGCTAACTACAATTTAATGCACGGGAAAGTGATTACAAGAACAGTAGCATGTCTGAGGACAGATCTGCAGAAACCATCCCCAGCTCCATATTTGGACACCCTCTGCCCTTCAACCTGTCTGGTGACTCGCAGACAGAGAGTGCAAAGTGGGAAAATTGGATTAGGCGTTTTGAACACTATTTGAGAGAGACATGCAAAAACTACATGGACGAACAAGCGAGAGACCTGTTCCTAATCCTTGTAGTGCATGATGTGAAGATTTGCTCATGATGTTCACTCCCGAATAGATAGCGACGTACAAGGCCTTAATTAAATGTCCACAGACAGCTCTGATTCGCAGAGGAATGTCGACTATGAACGGTACACTTGTAACACTGCCTGTCCAGATGGATTAATTCCTTGATGACTTCCCCATTCGACTTCAGAAGCTAGTGACCTACTGCGTGTTCAACAAGTTCAACAATGAGGAAGCAATAAGGCTACGCACCATTGAAGGGTGTTACTCAACAGGTTTTCGAACAAAGATACTGAAAGGAACATATACTCTCGTCAAAACACTGGTCATGCCGAGAATGGATGCCAGGGCCACATCGCACACCATCAACATGAAAAATGGCAGAACAAGAATACTGAAACAAGTTCACCGCATAGCAGGAAGCAGATTCAACAACAATGGACAGTCACCACCACATGAAAGAAACATGCTATCGCTGTAGATTGGCGTACCCCCACATTGGCACCTGCTCAGCCATAGGGCAGAGGTGCCAGAAGTGTAACAGAGACAATCACTTTGCAAGCGTGTGTAAGGGTGGAAACATAGGGCCAGAAGGAGGTCGCTCTGACAGACCAAGGGTCAAGGTGAGTCCTCACGCAAGATATGTGGAAACAGCCAATCACAGTTCAGCCCCAGACTCCGACGTCACCCTACCACAGGAAACCAATGAACACCTGGACCTCATGACAGAGGGTGCAGCTCCAGAGAGACGTCAGCAAGTGTACAGCTAAAAGAGAGACAAGGCATCAAGTAAACTGCAAAGGGGATGTCAGGGTAGGTGGTCACACAATGCAGTTTGTGCTTGACAGTGGAGCCATATGCAACCTCATGTGTGCAGTGGAATATGATAAAATGAACTCCAAGCCACAGCTATGGCCATCCACAATTGATATCTTCCCATGAGGTGCCAAACACCCCGTGATGAACCTCAGCAAACTTGAGGAGACGCTCACATACAAGGACACGACAGTGCAGGAAGAGATACATGTATTATGAGGAGACACCCCTGCACCATGCTGATTAAGCAATGTCAAAGCACAACTAATGGGACTACCATGTGTGAGGGCATCACAGCATACTAAGAAACTACCCAGCGCTCTTCAAAGGGCTAGGTGAACTTAAAGATACGCAGGTCACTATTCACATCAACTAAATAATAAAGCCTGTAGCTCAGAATCACCGCCAAGTTGCAGTACACCTTCAACTGCACGTGGAGGAAGAACTCAAGAGCTTACTGGCACAAGACATCATTGAACCAGCAGAAGGACCGACTCCGTGGGCGTTCCCCATTGTTGCAGTGCTAAAAAAGAACACACAAAAAATATGCATCTGCGTGGACATGCACCTACCCAACACTGCCACAGAAAGGTCCCCATTTGAATGATATCTTCAACTGCCTAAATGGAGCTGGTGTATTTTCCAAGTTAGACCTTTCAAAGGTTAATACCAGGTGGAACTTGACCCTCTGTCATGCTACATCACCACGTTCTCCACATACCTAGGACTATTTTGTTACAAACGCCTCAGTTTTGGTGTGTCCTTCGCAGCTGAATTCTTCCAGGAGATGGTGAGGAGAGTATTAAGGCCCTTAAAAAACTGTCTGAGTTACAGTGATGACATATTAGTGTTAGGCCGCTGAGGGAAAAAGTATGGTTCCCAGGCCTTGACTGCCTGGTGGAGATGATTTTGACCTGTCACCTCTGTCAGAGCATGGGATGGACGTCCAAGCCAGATCAGCTTCACATATTAGAACTCCCTGATGCTGAATGGTCGACACTGGCCATGGCCATGGACTTCTATGGGCCATTGGACACTAGTAGATACCTACTGGTCATTATTGATGAATACTCCTGCTTTCCTCTAGTGCACCAAGTGTCATCCACCTCAGCAGCAGCAACCTGTAATAGATGAGATATTTGCAGCCTGGGCCACTCCTCAGATACTCAAAACAGACAATGGGCCACCTTTCTCGACAGATGAATTTTGCAGATTCATGACCCACCTAGGGCAACATCATCGGAAAATAATACAGTTGTTGTCCCCAACAAGTGGCATGGTGGAGTGTTTCATGGGCAATACAAAGAAAGCAGTACAAAGAGCCAAACTGATGCAAATATCAGTCGGCCAAGCCCTGTGCCAAGTAATCCGGGACTACTGAAACATCCTGCACAGTTCCATGGGGCAATGCCCGTCAGAACTGGTCTTGGGAAGTGTTAGACCTGGCATCCTTAGGGTAGTCTTAACCCAGACTTTTTGCCTTTCCATCCTGTTTTGTTGCTGTATGCTTTTGTTGGCCTTAGGACTCTGAGGATTTTACCACTGCTAATCAGTGCTAAAGTGCATGTGCTCTTTCCCTACAAATATGGTAACATTGGTATACTCATATTTTGCATATTTAATTTACCTGTATGTCCCTTGTAGAGTGGTGGATCATAAGCCCAGGCCCTGTAAATTAAATGGTACTAGTGGGCCTGCAGCACTGATTGTGCCACCCGCCTAAGTAGCCCTGTAAAACTGGTTCAGGCCTGCCACTGTAGAGCCTGCATGCACAGTCCCACTGCCACCCCAACCTGGCACATAAAACCCCTTGCAAAGTCTTACACTCCCCTTTTGCTTACATTTAAGTCACCCCTAAACTAGGGCCTAGGGAGCCGATGGGACAGGGTGCAATGTAAGTAGAAAGGCAGGACATGCACCTCGTCATTCCCATGTCCTGGTAATGAAAACCCCACCAAGTGCTTTGTCATCACTGTAAGGCCTACCCCTCTCATAGGCCAGCATAAGGAATTCCCTATAATAATGTTAAGTTGTAATTCCTGATCTGAGAGGAGTAGCTGGGTCATGTTTAGTGCCACTGGAAAGATGATATAAAATCCCCTTTACTGGTAAGGTTGGATTTATTACTACTAGTCTGGAAATGCCACTTTTAGAAAGTGGACATTTCTCTTCACTCACAGCCATGTAAGCCTACAGCCTCCCTCCAATACACATCTGGCTTGAATGGGGTGACATTTCCACTTGTGCATTCCCTTCGGACACCCACAACACAGCACACTCGGCCATATCTGCATACTGATGGGTCTTCCTGGGGAAAGGGTGGGGAGGGTCTCACACTTACTTTTTGAATGGTAAGGGGGTGATAACACACAAGAGGGCTGATTACCTGCCACTGGCTGTCTGGATCCACGACTGACTTGAAAGGGCGGTCTGTGCACTTAACAAGGATTCTTTGTAGCGGGCCCATTGACCCAGTAGGTAGATCACTCCTGGAACACGAAAGAACCCTGCTGGAGTAACGGCTGCTGTGCTAGAAGGACTTCCACCTTGCTATGATTTGACTGTTTTTAGGAACTGCTACCAGACTCTGCTGAGTTTCCCCTCTGCCTGCTGACCACTGCCCAGCACCATTTTACCTCTAAATCCTACCAGGGAGTCTCCAGGGCTTTGTCTGCGTGCCCCGTCTTTGCTTCAACCACCACTTGGGAAGCTGAGGAGTCATCGCTCTCTGTGTGCATCCCCTCATAGTTGCGTCTGGCTCCTAAAAACCACTGAGCAGTCCCGCACCCTTCCATGGACTGCCACCAGAATGACAAGACTTCCCGATCACCCACAGTAAGGCGGTTCCTGCCAGGAGGACATCGCGTCGTTCTGATGCACTGGGACTGCAGGCATTAAGGAAGTTACCTCCGCCCTCCCAGGCGCTCCCGACTCACCCAAGATAAATGAGTCTGGCGCCAGGTGGCGCAGGAGGGGTCTCCAGGGAAGCCTCCTCCCCAAAGAAGTAACCCTGGCAGCTTGCTCATTTTGGCACAGAAGGGTCAATTGCACAATGTACCATATGAAAAGTTGACCTTTATCATTTATGCACATTTTTGAGCATATATATACAGATTATCTATTTTCATCTAAAAACATCACGCAGAGTCTTCTTGTGGTGCCTACAGGGGATTAGTGTGAGTAGGCTTGCACAAATACCTTACACACTGCCTTCTAAGTTTAGCCTGTCTGCTCTGCGCCAAGCCTTCAGGGGGTGAGCACGGGTTAGTCTAAGTTGTGGTTTTGACTTGCCCTGACTAGAATGAGTGGATTCTGTATGGCTAGGATACATACCCTAGACAACAAGAAGCCCCATTTCCAACAGGAAGGAAAAGCAGAACTCGTTTACCTCAGCTGGAGAACAAGACACCATTGAAGCATAGTGCCATAGTAGCGCGCGACCAAGAGGCCAAGGAGAAATGAACCGGTAGGCAGACCGATAGCGTAGTATGACTGTCGCCGGACTCAAGCTCGGAGACCAGGTAGTCGTGAGTCAGTGTCAGACACGAAAGTTGGACATTCCTTTCTCTAACTATCCACTGCCAATCATCAACGTAAAAGAGGCAAGGGGCCTCCAGGGAGGAAGGGTTTCTCCGACCCTCCTCCTGTTGGATGACATTTTATCAGGTTCAACGACCGATGGCCACAAGATTGTGATGGGGGATCTTAATACTTGTTTTGAGCCCTTGGGTATTGAGGACGGCCCGCTCACCGAGGAGGAGGATCTATCCTGGGGTATTCCTCAACTTGAGATACCCTCGATTGCTAAGTGGTCGAGCTCAGCCACCTATATCAAGGGGCTATGCCTGGATATGGGTCTAAGAGCTGTTAATGGAAGGGTCAAGTCAGATAGGAAGGGCAGGCATACGTTCAACAACGGCAGACACAGTAGTCGTATCGACTATATTTTGGTCGATGTGAGGCAGTGGTTTGCAGTTGTTGATATGCTAGTTACGGAACGCCCAGAGAGTGATCATGACCCGCTGGTTTTGACCTTAAGGGATTCCAGCTTTCAGAGGTCAGAGGGTAGTGGTCCTAATATAACAGCACGAGAGGTCATTGTGAGCAATGACATGCGCAGGGTACGTTGGCCCAAAATAGCCGTTGACGCTGGGGCCCGTAGGGCGATAAGAACCTTAGTGTCTAGCTCTGTGGAGCTTTTAAACAATTGTGGCTCACAGGACGAGATTAACAGCGAACTTATACGCACCCACTCTGACTTGTTTCAGGAACTTAAAAAGTTGTTCATCAAACATATCCCTAAACAACCTAGGCCCAAGAAATACTCATCCCCTACTTGGTTTGATAAAGAGTGTAGTTTGTCAAAAAGAGTTCTCTTTGAGGCTATTAAAAACAAAAATCATAGCCAGATTAGATCTTGTAGAAAACTCTATAATGAGGCAAAACGCAAAGCAAAACAAAAGTGGGACGAGGAACGCTGGCTTATGCTGTCAGAAGCCTGTGGTAAACGCAACATGCAACAGTTTTGGTATCTCATGAGATGGGGTATCTCGCAGGACGCCCACTATAGCCCAGCATCTGTCTCTAATCATCAGTGGGTAAAAAATTTTGAGGATCAGTTTAAGTGTTATACAGTAGAAGTGACTATACCCTACCGTCGTGAGCCCGCCGAGCTGTTAATATTCTCAGCTACTGAAGTTATCAATTGCCTGCAAAATATTCCCAAAGGGAGGGCCCCTGGCCCAGATGGTGTTCCAGCGGACATTTTTTTGGAAGACCAGGACCTATGGGTACCTTATATACTCCACCTGGCGAATGCAGTTGCTGCAGGCGCTAAAATTCCTGATTCATGGTATGGGGCAGATATCCTTCCTATATACAAGAAAGGCGATCGCTCAGTACCCTCAAACTACCAGCCTATCAGCCTTATTGATGCGATCCAAAAAATTATAGCGCGCCTCGTCTTAGGGAGGATACAGGAATGGATAACAGACTCAGATATTTTGACTCCGTTGCAGGCGGGCTTTAGACCTCATGTAAGCACCCTTGATCAAGCCTTTCGTTTTGCCCTCTTATATTGGAAAACTGTTTTTTTGGGTAAGGGCAAGTTATATGCAGCTTTTGTGGATATAAGATCTGCATTCGACTTGGTTCCTAGGCCTAAATTATGGGATTGCATACTGGAACAGGGAATGCCCAGGGCTCTAGTGCGACTCCTAGTGAATCTTCATGCACACACCTATGCCCAAGTCCGCTGGGGTAAGCCTGGCGAGGTTACGGACAGGTTCCATGTTTTGAAAGGTGTTAGACAAGGATGTGTCCTGGCTCCCACTTTGTTTTCCCTGTTTATTAACGGGGTTACCAAATATTTTGCAACACATCCCACGGATGCTCCCCAGATAGCGGGAATGAAAGTACCATTGCTCATGTTCGCGGATGATACCTTGTTATTATCAAAGACTAGGCAAGGGCTCCAACAGGCCCTACTCAGATTTGAGTTATTTTGTGACGAGAACGAGCTAGAAGTAAATGTTTCTAAAACAAAATTTATGGTACTAAGAGGTCGAACACAAACTGTGGCAAGGGTCAAAATGTGTGGTGCTATTCTTGAGCAAACTAATGAATTTACATATCTGGGTGTGCATTTTAGTGACAATTTTAGTTGGAAACCCCAGATTGATATCCAAGCACTTAAACATGCTCAACTAGGCGGAGCCCTTCTTAAGGAATATAAAAGATCATTTACCCGCCCGATGTCCCCACTTATGGAAATCTATGGGTCAAAAATTCTTCCCTCAGTCTTGTATGGGGCAGAGCTTTGGGGTTATAGCAATCTGGACCGACTGATGCTGGCCCAAAACAGATTTATAAGAGGGGCGGTTGGTCTTCCGAGGTCATCCCCACGTATTCCGCTCCTTTATGACCTTGGGCTCCAACCGGTGGAAGACCAAGCCAGATTTCGGCCCTTGGCCTTCTGGCGGAGGTTGTGGTCTACCCCAGAGCTGTTATTATATGCGAAAGCATGTCTCGAGGTAAGGGACACCCTAGGATCTGATAAGATTGGCTGGTTTAAGGGTGTTAGAACCACTCTTTGTGCCATGGGTCTAGGTGCCCTTTGGCACAACCCTGACTCAGCTACCTTTCCTTCAAAAAAAGTGCTGAAACAACTATATTGGGAATGGGTGGTAGGCACAAGACACTCATCCCTTATAGGTAGTTCCCTTACAACAACATTTTTACACGTGAAAGATGCCTCTGCAATTGAAAAGTACTGGGATGTTATAACAAAACCCATGGACCGTAAATTATATCACCAAGTTAGAGTGGGCTCATTACCATTAAGGTGTTTAACCTCCACCTGGGGTACTGGTGGCCCAGATAAATGCCCATTGTGTACTGAAATGCGGGAAAATGTGAGCCATTTGTTTTTTGTTTGTCCATTATATGCTGCCCCAAGGAAGAAGTGGTTGGTACCCCTATGCAAAAGTCTGGGCACACAATCGGCCGAGACTGCTTGTAGGATCCTTAAAACTGATCCTTCACCTACTATAGCAATAGGGGTGGCCAAATTCCTGGTGTGGGCATGGATAATTTGTTTTGAATCACTAAAACAGCTACATGTTTTAGATAAGTAAATTATCCTGAATTTTAGAACTGAGCCTTTTTAAAGTAATGTACTCCTTTTTATTATTATGTTAAAATATTTAACAAATGACGCATTAGATAGATTTAATACGTTCTTAGTAGCTTTTATGAAATATTGTTTTTTATTGTTATAATCATTAGCACTGACAATTTTATAAGTATTATGACGTGTAGCATGTCTTTTATGATGAAATATCGAATAAAGACTTCTTTGACTTGACTTGAAAAGAGGCAAGGATCACAGCTACGGCAGGGCCCTATTCCAGAAACAGTCCACACTTCAAAAAAATCTCCGGTGCCTGGAAGATGATGATGAAGGGTGCATGGACACGTAAATGCAGACTTGGAATGACACCACTGAGGGAGTAGAGGAATCAGCTCTGTCACGTGGCAATGGACCACGGTGTGATGAAAAAGTAGAAGATGGGCCAGGCAGGTGGTGACATCCTGCCCGAGAGACTTCCTGCCCATCCGCCCATCGCAGGTGATCTGCAGGCCCAACAGACTAATTGAAGAAATATGACACATGATGAGCTTTGTTTTTTTCTCTCCCTCGCACGTGCTCTCTCTCTCTCTCTCTGTATATATATATATATATATATATATATATATATATATATATATATATCCTTGATTAATTTTGTTCTTTCTCTCCCTTCTTCCATCCTGGATCTTTTCTCCCCCTAACTATCCTTCAGGAGAATTCATGAAAATGGGTTTATTTGTCAACAAAAGGAGGAGATGTTGCTGTTTCCGGTCAATGCAAGGAGTGGACAGTACTGCAGGCTTCGGGCAAGGAAGCAAGGGATGCCACGGGTCCGTGGCATGCCGCGAGCCACTGCTGTAAGAAATACAAATAAAGGACTGTCCCATCCCTACCTGTGTGGCCTTCTACATTGGTGCGGCTGGGCGATCCGGGGATGTGACGGGCTCCATAGAACACCAACGGGTCCTAGCTGGGTGCCCTTTTGTAACCATAGGTGTAACACATGACAGAAAATAAGTGCTCTATCATGTAGAAAAGTACATTTATGCATTAAACAAATTATCACAAGTATGGCCATTGAAGCAACACATCTGGGTGATGTATTAAAGTAACACAACGTGAAAAGTTGCCACAAGTTGTTTTCCATGGTGTAGGCAAGTGACATTTTCCATTGAGCGGGCCTTATTGTGAATGAAGGATTATTTTCACAAATCATCCTGGGAATATGGTAGAAACCAGTTCTGCTAGCTTCTATTTATCCAGTGACAGCTGAGTGTATATACATTAATTGGCAACTTGCTACATATCAACTACATATAAAGCACTGCAGTGTTCTTCACAAACTCCATGCATGGCTCACTCAACCCCGTCCAGGAGCACAGAGCAGCTCCCACTGCACACCTCCCATCTGGTGCCGAGCTGTGGATCATTGTGTTTATAGCAGACTGTGCAGCATGCTTTCTGTGCTGAGAGCTATTTTTATTCAAGACGTGTGATTCTGTTAATGTTCCAGTGTGACTTGCAGTTGAGTATTAGCAAACTTTAATTAAAGTCTGTTTAAACCTTTTAAGAGTGTGTCGTCGTCGTTTCTGTTGACTATACATTGTTGAAAATAACCAAAACACCTCCCTGCAATTCAGCATTAGCTTCGTTAACAATCAGTCACAGAAGTTCAGAAAGAAGGCCAACAAAAAAGGAGGGTGCTTTCAAAATTACATCCTGTGTGCATTGACCCACCCCAGATGATGTCAAATGACCTTGGACATTATTAACAATGACCTCTGCACTCTGAGGGCTTCAAAGGAAGTCAAATCACTACATTTGTGAAATAAAAAATAACTTAAACAGAAGCAACTACTTTTTTGTTACCACCCATACAGAGCAGGCGATGGTTTCTACCAGGATATGCTAGGGATCCACCCACATGTCAGGGTTGTTTTTCTGAAATAGCATGGCACAGCCATCAGATTCCTAGGTAAAGCGATCTTAAGACAGAAACACATGATATGGCAAGTACTCCCACATTTGTAGTATTACACACTCAACAGTGGAATAATAACTTAGGGCCCGATTTAGACCTTGGCAGAGGGGAATACTCCACCACAAACGTGAGGGATATCAAGTCTGTCATATTACAATCTAATTATATCCTATGGGGATCGGAATATGGCGGACGGAATATCCGTCACGTTTGTGACGCAGTATTCCATCTGCCATGATCTAAATCATGCTCTGAGACTTGATTCCGAGTAGGCCAACAATATGAAATCTAATTTGTAGATCAAGTGGGGAAAACCTCAGTTCGATAATTCTGTGTGATTAAAAATTCTCTACTGCAATTATGCATTGGACAATATGTCTTCCAGGTGAGTACCGGAAAAGAAGGTCTGGGCTACACACACAGCATGTTGGCAAACGGGTGTAGTCGTACACGCTGCATTGTACACAAAACTGTGACTGTCACTCTTACAGGTCCTGGGAATCAAACTTCTAAATAATGTGTGGGTAAAGTGAAGCTTCTATTTTGTTTATAAGAGACAATCAGTTTGTGAAAATGATGATGTCAGTGATGTTTATATTGTCAGTATTAGTTATTAACCGGAATAGCTGGATGGAGAAAAAACATTCTCCAATGAGTAGCTCGTGAACTACTGGTAGCTCCCCAGCTTCCTGTAAGTAGCTCTCCTCTGTGCGGCCTGTTCAACTAAATTTGAAACTTTTGCTTTGTCGAACTATGCATACTGAAATTGAAAGGCAGGTATTAAAGACGAAAATGTGTGTATTTTCAGAACTCAAAAGCTGATGTTTGGAGATAAATGTCTGAATTTCGAAAATATATTTCAGGCTAATAATTGAATGAAAAAAATCAAACGGTGTTGGAGAGACTTATTATGACTAATAATATTAACTTTGTGCTAGGGGCATTGTAGTTGCACTGTTCTGTACACCCATGTAGAGGCATTCCACACTGACAAAGCATTTTTACATTACTGAAATGAACCCTTCGTACACACTAAAGGGATCACTTCTAGTAATCGTTACATATGGTGGCCACTAATGGGATCTTGGTTGGTGTCCTAACTATTACATCTCTGATAATATTAATAGCTCAGGAGGATTTTCATTGAACATAAGTAGCTCATATCAGAGGCAAGGCTGGAGACCCCTGCATTACACTTTTCACTGCAACATTTTACCGGTACTAATAATCGCATGTTAAGGATAGATCACTCATAACTCTACCAATGCAGATTACATTTCCAAACCCATAAGAAGCATCAAGAAACTTCATGCCTTACTCTGCTTTTCATCTCTACCATTCACGTCATCTGAGGAGCACAGAACACTGATATCAGATGTGAGACTTGGCACCTGCAGAGCAGCAGCTGGCAGAGAGCTTTCTGTCTCTATTTTAGAGCATCTCTGAAAGGTAAGTACACCTGCTGATTCCATCCTTGATAGATTCATTTATTACACGTTTTCACCTTCAGCAAAACATGGAACAAGATAGTTTGGATGCCAAGGTTCTAACAAAAAAAATTGCTCTGTATAAATGTTTATAAAGAAAGCAATTTATGCGATGAATTGAACCTTCTATACTAGTTGAAATCAACTAATAACTTTCTGCTTAAAGCGTGATTAGAAATTGTGTTTTGATTGTTGGTGTTTTATAATTATATTCTTCTGTGTTTGTTTATATTTTTTTAAATAAACATACATGCTCACTTTAAATGCATAAAATAAAGACGAGATTAAAAAAATTAGACAGTGAAATATGTCTAAACAATAAACTCTACCTATTTTGGATTATTGCATTTTTGCTGGAAAAGTGGATACGACTCTGATATATAGACAGACAGAATGTGGCAGACCCAATCCATTTTGAAGCTAAGGCAGTGTCTTCTGGGACTTCCGCAAGAGGGAAAAGAAGGAATATATCACTTTATAGTTCTCTATAAGAACTTTTTACCAGCCTTTGTAGCCCTAGTCCAACTCCTGTTCCATTCTGGGTGGTGCTTGCATATGCATGCGTAAAATACTAATGCTTTGGAGCACAATATTTACTGGGCGCACCATAACCACACCATTCTGAAATAGCTAGTTTGGAATAAGGCATAACATGAAAAATTTGTGTATCCAACTACTGTACATGTTGCCTCTTCACTAGGATTTTTCTGCTGCCGAATTGGGCCAGGTTTCTCCTGTCGAAGTCTTTCTGAGCATCATTGCAGAGATACCCTACTTGTGCCCAACTGAGAATGCACAAGCTCCCAAGGCACCTGAAGAAGGATGTGTACAAGAGTTGTCATGACGACCTAAGAGATTTTTCACATTGATATAGTATTATGTTTCATAGAATTCCAAATATTTTGGAGGTCATGTGGATGGTCATGACTCTTTTATCAAGTTAGGGTAATTTATATATACATAGATGACCTGACATTTCAATTGTGAAATTTGGTAGGTACTTTTGTGAGGAGGCCTAAAGTTGTGAAGCACTACCAAAGAGTTATTTTTGTTTATCTTCACTCAGCACAGACGGTAAGTGCATACACTACTGTGCAGATCAGAGATCCATAAAGGATGGCATTACAGATGTGGTCAGACAGAAAATTGGAATTGGTTGGAGGTTCTGAAAGGCATGTTCACGTGTAGTGCTCATGGAAGAGTGCAAGCCTTTCCATTGAGAGATGTGTGGCATTGCGAATATTTTCTCTCAGGACCATGGTGTATTTTTGGAAAAACTATAAAAGCCTGTAAAGGTTATGACGTTATTGGTGATTGGGCTTTCACGTGCAAGTTCTTACTTTTGTTCACTATTGTCTACTCTTCATTTTCACAATTTTGTAAGTGAGTACAATTCAGTACGTCAGTCCCTCGCAAGGGCTGAGTTACACAATGAGTAAAAGCAGGGCCGGCTTTAGGGCTGTGCGAATGGTGTGGCCGCAATCAGCGCTGATCTGAAGGGGGGAACTGACCCAGGGGGCGGGGGAGGAGGGGTGCTTTGTTTAACAAACATTTATGGTGTAAAAGCATCTGCTGCTGAGTTCCTTGTACATCCAGCTTTCAGACAGCAATAAAAATGTCAAGATGACTCTTGTGATTAATGTTCCTGCTAGAGAGAGAGAGAGACAGAGGGGGTTATTCTAACTTTGGAGGAGGTGTTAATCCATCCCAAATGTGACGGAAAAGTGACGGATTTACCACCAGCCGTATTACAAGTCCATTATATCCTATGGAACTCGTAATACGGCTGGTGGTATATCCCTCACTTTACCGTCACTTTTGGGACGGATTAACACTCCTCCAAAGTTAGAATAACCCCCAGAGTTTTGTCTAGTGGCAGTTTTGACTTGCTTTAAAGTAGCACAGAGGGTTAACATGCCTGCTGCAAGAAACAGATCTGTATTTAATGATGATGGCTGAATGGATTAGTAAAGCCAGCCTTGACCAGCACTTTAAAACAAATTAAATGCATGTGAGGGAGGGGCTAGGGAAAGATAAGGGGCACTTTTGTCGAGTGCTAGTGAGGGAATCTGAGGAGAAGATCATTGGGGGGGGGGAACAAAAAAGATTGTTGCACCGGACGCCAGTAGTGCTAAAGCCGGCCCTGAGGAAAGCCAGAAAGCCTTGAATGTGATAAATACCTGCTCAAAATGTTGATCTTTTAGCAACCAGCTACACATCTCAAGAATAGGAGATCAGAAAGGGGGTGAAAAGAATTATTATTACCAGATCATTCTCATAACGGAGCTGCAGTGGCTGTAGGCAGCTGCAACACCAATTACCTGCCCGACTTTAAAAACAGAATACAGGAAACAACAAGCACTCTCCTCTTGTCTGCTCTCGCCTGCTCTTCTCTAATCAGGTGGTATATGTACATGGACTTAGGGCCTTTTTTAGAGTTTGGTGGACGGGTTATTCTGTCACAAACATGACAGATATCTTGTCCACAGTATTCCGATTTCCATTGGAAATAATGGAATCATAATATGGCGGACGGTATATCTGTCATGCTTGTGACGGAGTAAAACACTCCGCCAAACTCTAAATCAGGCTCTAAGTTCTGTCAATTCCATTGAAAAAGGAAAACATGCAGAACTGGAGCCGGTATTTCCAGGCCTGTGTGTTATTCCCTATTCTAGGGAAAATAATTTGTATTCCTGCACCTTAATCCAGAGAAGTTATGTGGCCCAGAGAAATAAGTGAACCGCCACTTAAGGGAATCACCACTCCATTTCTATTTGCTGCCCACTCCCACACCAAGCAAGCATGGCCTGAAGAAGTCCACAGTTGTATTTTGAGTTATGGCTTGAGTCAAATAATGTCCATTGTGGTTGGATACTTGGAAGGAGAAAGAAAGCCACCTGATGCCAATGTGTGACACTGGCCCACCTAATGTAGTGTATCAATGCCTACCCAGCCTCCTCTCTGATGTAACAAAGGCCGTTGTAGCCACCGCTCCAGGGGGCTCCCCTCACCACAGTACTCTGTGCATAGGCGGCAGCCCCTAACTGGGTCCAGGGGGAGAGGGGCCCCCTCCAGGTACTTTGCTGGAGGGCTCCCTCAAGTTTTGGTACGCCACTGAGCCTCCTCCATATTCATCAGCCGATCTGGTATCAGGCAACTTCAGAAAATGATAGAAACCTTCAGCAGGCAGAACAGGGTGGGGAGAACCAGTTTATATCTTTACCAGTCATGAGGTTTTCAAGCATGGGTGCTGTTGGTGCAACCTTTCTATGGGTAGCTAGAAAGACTTGGCAATATTCCTCTGACAGCAACTTGACATCTATAATGAAAGGAAAAGAACAAGTGTGCACGATTTACTTTTCACTCAGTAACACTCTGGCCCTCATTATGGCTTCAGCGGTCTTTTTCAAAGACTGCCAAAGCCACTGCAGCCAACAGACGTTGGCGGAAGTCCAACTCTGTCGGCCTGGCTGACAGTTGAAGAGGTTGGAGCATCACCAGCACCGCCACAGGAGCAAGACTCCACCCTCCGTATTATGAGCCTTAATACCGCTTGGTGAAGTCTTGCTGGTGTGGCGGTGCTGGCATTGCAAAACTGACAGGACCATCCCCTCCCGGATGACCAGCTCGCCGGAAAAGGTAAGTTGATCATCCGAAAAGGGGGGGGGAGTGTTTGGTGCATTTGTGTGGTGTGTGCGTGTATTTGTGGGAATGTGGGTGCATGTGTGCAAGTCTGTGAGTGAGTAGGGGTGTATGTGTGCAAGTCTGCGTATGGGGGGAAGTGTGTTAATGTATACATGCGTGGAGGGGGTGTGAATGACTGTGGATGGGGAGGCGGGGGAGTGTTTGTGGGAGCATGTGTTTGTGTGAGTGAACGGGGAAAGTGGGTGAGTCTATGTATGCGGTGCAGGGGGGATAGGGTGCGTATGTGTGAGTGGGTGTGGGTGTATGTCAATGTGAGTGCGGGTGTGGGTGTTTGGATGGATGTGTACGGTTGGGTGGTATTTGGAAGTGTGTAGAGGGGTGGGGGTGTTTGGTAGTGTGTGGAGGGGTGGGGGTGTTTGTAAGTGTGTGGATGGGTGGGGGGCTGCATGGAGGTGTGGGGACATGTATGCATGAGTGTGCCGATGACAGGAATGGGGATTCCTTTTACCATGTGCGTTACCACCAGGGTTTTCATGGCAGGGTGACCGCCAAGGAAAGCCTGGTGGTCTGCAGTCATGTAATTCGGCCAGCAGGTGGTGTTGTGAAAGTTTGGCCCCTGCCAAACCCCACAACTTGTAATGTAGTGGACTTTACTGCCAGCTCCACAGCAGTAAGACTGCTACAGCGAGGCTAGAGGTCTGATGATCCCCAGCCTCGTAATGAGGGCCTTTGTTTCATGCCTCAGGGGTTCAGAACAAAACAATATAAAAAATTCCTCAAGACAATATGGCGCCATGTTAATCAAAGGTCTGTTACACGAAAAGGGTGCAGATCTAAAGCTAATCACATGCATGGTTCATTTTGCTGCAGGCTCAAAGCGTTGATGGTGACTGACATCAACAGGTTTAATAATGAATTTTAAAATGTGAGGAACACCATCAGCAATCATGTAGGAAATTAGTATTCGCCTTAATCAGTTACACAGAGCTGTTCAGCGCTGTACAGTCTTTCTAAGAGACAACTGGGGAAGGCGCTTTCAGAAACCAGACCTGCCAACTTTTAAACATTTTCAACTTGGAAGGACGGGCCTTTGTGCCGACTGTCGATCACTGCTCTTGAGGCACTTCTACTACCCCACTCAACAAAAAAAAAAAAAGCTTCGTACTAAGCCGTCAATGTCCTGGGATCTTGTTACATCGTATAATGGATAAGAAACTCCAAACATGAGCTGGAAATTCACCCTATGCAGTGGCTAGAGACCATTCTTTGATTCACAGTGTGACATCGATGGCCCAGTGTGTGGCCATGTAAAGGAAGCCAATATTGCATGACCCACGGCACCGTGTGTCACATATGGCATGTGGAAGGAATACAGGGTGCAATGGGAAATTTTACTTGCAAGGTAGGGGCAGTAGCAGTGGAACATCACATAGGGTGTACTCACAGCTGTCACTGCACTTATCAAGAAAATGCTCACTCCATATGTGTTTGTCGGAGGGTCAGATATCAGGTTTGCTCCCTGGGCATCCCTACGGGTGTGGCATGACCACTTCACTTAGGCCCTGATTTAAGAAAAGTGGCACTGCACCCAGTGCAGCGCCACTTTTCCTGCGCCCCTTTGCACAACCCTAATGCCACCATGTGTGCGCCGTATCTAAGATATGGCGCACCATGGCGGCATTTAGCGGAACTAACATCAACATTTTTTAAACCAGTTCACAGCTTTGCAGGATTAGCATCAAAGACTTTGATGGTAATTCTGCAAAGCCCATTGAGGCCCATCGAAAACAATGGCATGCCTCCTTTTAATGCCTCCTCTGAGCAGGTGTTAAAGTTGCCAAAACAAATGACGAAAATTGTTTCGATTTCTTCGCTCCATTTGTTTGGCCCTCCTATCGGGGGAACACCCCCTTTTCATACATTATGCCTGGCACAGGCATAATGTAGAGCAAAGGGTTACAAGGTGGTGCAATGTTGAGCCACATTAGCGTACAAAAAATGACGTTAATGTGGTGGAAGGAGGCGCTAGGGGCTTTTAAATCAGCCCCTTAGTTTCATATTTCTAACATTATGTAAACACCTGCTTGGAATATGGCTCCATTCGGCTTCATTTTGCACGAAATGCACTTCGGAGATCGTCAATGGCACGTGATGTGTGTTCATTGTCAGTTATGTTCCTTACTTTTTTATATCTGTTCAGAAGTAGACATTGTTAGTTTATTTATTTCTACCTAATTTAATGTTAAGATAATTACATAATTTATATTTGATATAGTTAAATGCTTTAAGATGTTTAATTTATTTACATTTAGGTAATATTAAAATGTTATATTAATTAGGCTTCGGTCCTATTTGTTAGGCTCAATCTTAAATTAATTTAACTTATTATGATTTTTTCATTTTATTATAATGAAACCTAATATTTCTGAAAGTTAATGTGTCATTGTTTATTTAGTTAAACTGCATTACATTAATAAGAAGCACTTACTAGTTTTATGGTTAGGTTTTCACACTTAAAACAATAACCAGGAATAGGCCTTCTAGAATGTTGCTTTTTTGATGAAGTCTGCTTGGGTTCTGAGATTTGTTGTGACATTCACTAGGTGGCCCCTTAGAGCCCTTTTCAACTTTAGCCGTAGCAGCTCTAAATAATGAGGCATCCGATTGATGGAACAGCTTTAATGGTCTGTCGAAATAAAGGTTATTGAATTGTTGAATTGATCACTTACAACTGTTGACATACTGCCATGTCCCCACTACCGGCTGCTGAACGAACATGCACACATGGGTTTGAGTCAGGCAGAATTTAGACCTGTTTTGCTGTAATTTATAGCATTGGTAACTAGGTTGCAAGGTAACTGCAAACAGCTGTATTTGCACATCTAAAATGCTGATTGTACATTGGGCTATTTTTCTCAATAGTAGCCCTTTACTTATAGTTTGGTCCTAAATTGACCCCCTTTGAATAATTATAGACTGATGTCTTTACTACCAGGAGCCTAAGCTCCTGGGAAGCATGTTACTAAACATCTTTCGGCCTTCCTTGAAGCCTATGACGTTCTCCACACCACTCAAATGTGGTTTGACCACAGCACAGATACAGCTTTGCTGGCAGTGGTGGAAGAACTGAGACACTACCCTTATTCGAAGAACATCAAATGCAGGTATCAATGACATAGCACTAAAATGGCTCACCTTCTTTTATGAGAATCATAACTTTCAGGTGCTGGATTTGTCCTGTTTCTCCAAAAGTCTTCTCCTGAGCTGTGGGGTGCCAGAGGAGTCTTCTTTAAGCCCCATGCTTTTCAATCTTTATATGTACCCACTGGCAGGGATCGTGTGTTCCTATCGGTTGTCCCAGGTTTCTTATGCCGGTGACACCCAGCTGGTTATGTCAGTCTCCTCAGATCCAAGCTCAAGTCATTTCCAATGAACTCCTTTCCTTCAGGAAATGGCTAGGTGGGTGTCCAATCGTAGATTTAAACTTAATTAATTTCCATAACAGGACTCTGACCCCCTTACTGAACTGTCTGAGAAATCTCCTCCCCCATAAACATTCAATAAAAGGTTTTGGGATAGGATTTGACTCTAACCCCTCTATGGACTTTCAAGTAAAAAAAAAGCTTGCTGCTACGTGCTTGAGGGTTCTGAGGTTGTTGAGGAAAAGTTTTTACCTTTTGCCTTTTGTAGCCAAATGATTGATCGCCCAGGCCCTTGTAATTTCGCACTTTGATTATGGCAGTGCCTTATATCTTGGCTTACCTCAGTATGTGGTGAACAGGTTGTAGGTGGTTCACAATGTGGCCGCCCACATCCTCATGAACATTCTGAGACATCAGTCTGCCTAAAAAGTTCTGGTAGCACTTCACTGACTTCCAGTGGACTAACAAGTTCAATTCAAGGCCCTTTGCATTATGCACAGGGCACTTCACAATAGGGGTCCTTTTCTATTAGGATCTCTGGTTTTGTTCTACATCCCTCACAGTTCTCTTAGATCCTCCATGGCCTACTTGTTGAATGTCCCTAAAATTCACTACTTTGCACCTAAGCTATGGAATACTCTCCCATTAGAGCTTTACAAATGTGACCATGAATTGTCCTTTTGTAAGGCATTGAAAAAAAGAATTTGTGAATTGAATTAAATTGTGAATCTTTGGATGGGTATGTCACTGGAGCGGCCATTTTAAAATCTTCAACAGCCATTGCTGGCAATTGTAAGAGGTGGTGGACTGAGCTATAGACAAAGGCTTGGTTGCCTAAAGCTTTTAATGTGGGGGCACTTTACAAACATAATAGTGGTCTTTTACGTGCTAGGCATAATTACAAAAAAGCTTTTAAATGCCTAAAGCATGCTGTTAAAACCAGTAATGGCTCGCAGGAATTCCTGGGGAAGAGATGGTGCTTGGGGGGAGGGATTAATAACATAAAATAAAATAAAATGTAAAAAAACATTCCTGCGCTCTCGCGCTGCTCCTCTGCTGCATGCAGGCACAGGCTCCCAGTCTGCCCTGCAGCCAATCCTGGTGCTACCCAAAGCAGTGTCAGGACTGGCTGGGAGTGCCCAGCCAGGGCACTTCCAGGCAGACTGGGATCCTGTGCAGGCTCTCTCCAGCCCAGCAACTGCGTTGCTGAGCTGCAGAGAGCCCTTTGTGTATGTGTGTTTGGCCGGCCCAAGACAACCCCCCAAACACACATGCACTATGAGGGGAGTGCACAGTGTACTCCCCTCTGCTCATCACTCCCAATTCCCCACCCCTTTCACATGGAAGAGATAATAAACATGGTTTCAGGTGCAAGTGACCACTTCTCCCCTCCCTCCTAGCACAGATGGCTCATCAGGATATGCAGGCTACACCCCAGCTCCCTTTGTGTCCCTGTCTAGGTTGAGGTGCAACCAGCCCAACTGTCAAACTGACCCAGACAGGGAATCCACAAACAGGCAGAGTCACAGAATGGTTTAAGCAAGAAATTGCCCACTTTCTAAAAGTGGCATTTTCAAACACACAATCTCCAAACCAGCTTTACTAAAATATGTATTTTCAAATTGTGAGCTCAGAGACCCCAGACTGCACATGTCTATCTGCTCCCAAAGGGAATCTACTCTTTAATCATATTTAAAGGCAGCCCCTGATGTTAACCTATGAGAGAGATAGGTCTTGCAACAGTGAAAATCGAATTTGGCAGTATTTCACTATCAGGACATAAAAAACACATTAGTAAATGTCTTACCTTAAACATACACTGCACCCTGCCCATAGGGCTACCTAGGGCCTACCTTAGTGGTGTCTTACATGTAAGAAATGGGAAGGTTGAGGCCTGGCAAGTGGGTACACTTCACAAGTCGAATTGGCAGTTTAAAACTGCACACACAGACACTGCAGTGGCAGGTCTGAGCCATGTTTGCAGGACTACTAATGTGGGGGGCACAACCAGTGCTGCAGGCCCACTAGTAGCATTTGGTTTACAGGCCCTTGGCACCTCTAGTGCACTTTACTAGGGACTTACTAGTAAATCAAATATGCCAACCATGGATAAACCAATCATTAATACAATTTACACAGAAAGCATATACACTTTAGCCCTGGTTAGCAGTGGTAAAGTGCTCAGAGTTCAAAAACCAACAAAAACAGGTCAGAAAAAATAGGAGTCAGGAGGCAAAAAGATTGGAGATGACCCTGCAAAAGGAAAACAGTCCAACAGGTAGGATTCTTTTTGTGCAGGAAGGGACATCTCCCTGCACAAAAACAACCCTAAGAGGCATTTTCCCTAAACTATGTGTGCTGCAGAATGTCTGTGCATCACACATAAAAAGAGGAAGTAACGAAGAGAAATAAACGTGTCTCTACTCGTTACACCCCTGTTGAGATAGCATAGCATTTTGACGCAATCCCAGGTTTACTGCCCCTAGAAAATATGGGATTGCTCCAAAATCCATGGGCAGATGTGTGGGAACACCCTCACTCCATCTGTGGAATGCCTCCCCAATGCAGAGTAACACAAGGCAGCGGTTCCTTTGTGTCACTCTAGATTTAATAAGTCACGCAGAGCCATGCAAGGTGGCACAACTTAGTAAATCTCCATGCAGGGCTGGTTTTAGCGCTGGTGGCACCGTGTGCGACAGTCTTTTTTGGCACCCCACCCCAAGACCACCTCCTCGGATTCCCTCACTACCACCAGGCCCCTCGTCTCTCTGTAACCCGTCTCTCACATACATACATTTGTTTTAAAGTACTCGTAAAGGATGGCTGTACTAATCCACTCCGCTATCCACATAAAATATAGATCTGTTCTTTGCAGCAGGCACTTTAACCCTCTGTGCTACTTTATGGCAAGTCAAAACTGCCACTCGACCAAACTCTGATCACTCTCTCTAGCAAATGTGAAACTGGCTGTGCGGTCAATCAGCAGGCTTTGTTGGATTTGGAACCCCATGCACAGTTAGTAAGACATTGACATTTTGGTGTGTTTGAGTGATTGAAACTGGAGCAATACTTTCGATGTGATATCAAAATATTTGCTGTCAGAACATCTTTTCACATAAATGTCATGCCCTAAAAGTTTGTCTAGAGAAAAACTACCAAGTTCGAGTTAATAGTAAACAATCTACACCCATTGGAGTGATATTTTTGTAAAGAATTTCAGAATACAATATTTAAGAGAAAGATTATTTCTGACAATTATCACACCTATCGGTTGTGGGGTTCAATGTATTATATGAATTTCATTATTTTTTCTAGAATAAAAAAAAAATTGAAAAAATACTAAATCCTTTTCAAGGAGAAAGCTAACCGCTAAACAACCTAATATCAGACAGAAAAAAACTAGAACTCCTACTAAATGAGAAGCAACATACACTATGAATATACAAGGTATGGGAGAAAATCATGTACGCTCCTTAATATAAGCAAAACTTTGGATTTATCCTTTGCCATTATTTAGTCAAACTACCATTATTAAAAACAAAAGATAATCATGTTTCTTTCAATAGTAAACTGAAAATACATGAATGGCAGGTCCCTGAGCCTCTGAAACAGACTTCGTGGGTAGGTTCAAGCTTTATCAGTCATAAGTGCCTATATCAAATATTTTATCAGTAAAACAAACAGCAACAACAAAAATAAGAACAAAAATAAAAAGGGAAAGGCTTAATCCCTCTGTTGGTGAAATGGAATGAAGGAATATTATCTCAAAGCTTTGGTGCTCTTTCAGAAAACTATCAAACCCAGACAGAGAAGAGAAATTAAATGGGTCAATTTGAGCATTCTGGGAAATAAAAAATAACTCAATTATCACGTGGAGAAAGGCATTTATTTTGAAACAAATAGTGTTTAAAGCCCGCAAGGAAATCCAGCAAGGAAATTGAGGCTTTAAATGTTCTGTCTTTTAAACCCGACAATCATTTAAAAGAAATACAGCGACTGTACATTGTTGTCCTTAAAAAGAGTTTCAAATGACTTATTATGCTCTGCTGTTCATTGCCTTCTGCCTTGTGATTCCCCTTCCTCTGTGTATTGTACTTTGTGGAGTTCTTGGTTTATTGTAAAGCGCCCAAATGCCTCACGGTAAAGGCGCGCTAGACAAATCTGGAAATTAAAATAAATAAATTCATTTTTACTGGTGAAGCTAATTTGTAAGGAGAATTCCCTGTATTCATTCAGAACCTTTCTTCACTGTTCCAGCCAGAAACCCCAATCAATAGATAATGAGCTGTTTCTATCCATGGCCCGTGTGCATGCGCACTGAAGGGGCCATGTGATTCATATAGGCAGAATTCTAAGGGACATATTTACAAGAAAGTGGCGAATCAGCTCTGATGTGCCGCTTTTCTTGCGTCACCATGCACCCCCTAATGTCAATATGGTAGCACTGTATTTACCATGGCGCGCGTTAGCACAACAACGTCACAATTTTTGATGCTATAGTGGCACTTTGCTGGATTAGGGCAATAAATTATGGTGCTAGTCCAGCAAAGCACAAAGAGGCCCATAGGTTATTATGGGAGCATCAGTTTAACTCCTGCCCTAAGCAGCCATTTAAAATGATGGAAAAACTGGAGCAGTGAAGTCTTGTAAATTTCACTGTGCCATTTTTTGGGGCCTCCCTGTGTGGGAACGCCCACTCGCATACATTATACGTGGTGCAGGTATAATGTGGTGCAAGGGGTTACAAAGTGTCGAAGTGCATGCATTGCGCCACTTTGTAAAAATGGAGCATGGTGGATGCCTCCTTAACGCCTTCTTAGCATAAAAAATGATGCTGGGGAGGTGGAAGGAGGCGCAAGGGGCTTGTAAATATGTCCCTAAGTGTCCAGTTGGACTACTCGCAGATATCCATATATCATGGAGAAGGCTCCTCTGTAGACCATAATATTGCTGAAAATTAAGTTTAACCTACTGAAGACTGCTAGCTCACAATAATTTAATCAGCACCCCTTCAGCCCAAGAGTACCTTGGGCGAAATGTACATTATGCCAGCATAATGTGCCTAAGTGTCACTCTTGTTACATGAAATTCCAGAAATTATACCATTACACCACTTCACCAGAAATCGATATCAGGATGTATTTCCGGCTAATACACTGAAGGAAATGATGAATTTTCATTTAGCATTAATTTGCATAATTTTCCAGAATTTTTTTATAATTACGTGAAAACAAATTACACAAATTTCACACACCCCTACACAATACAACACACAAATCACTGTAATCTCAGGTGAGAGCCACACCTCTGACGTTGAGAATTTACAATGCTTGACTTTATCTTCGTTATGTATGGCGCAGGCAAAACTACACAACTTGCTTCTAAATGACAATTTGACACTGTGTTATTGAGTTGCCAGGCAACCCCTTTGCCATATTGTTAGTCCCACATCTGGCCAGCATAACGTTCTGCTGTGTCCTACATCAAATATTTGATTTTTATGCATAGTCCTTGCACACTGGTACTGCAGACTTACATAAAAGCCTAACATGCTAATCTGGATGCACCTGCCATATGCTGGGGGTCAGAGCAATGAGAGGTTTAGTTAAGACCCATGATTGCCAATGGTCTTTCATGGAAATCTACAGAGTTACATAAAAATGGGCAGAAAAATGCACGCTGCCCTTCTCGCACTGCAATTTAGCTGTAGTAGGGTGTTCCAAACTGAAAAATCAGTGCGAACAACAACACTCTCTGTGCATGAGTGAGCCGGCATTCGAGTTGATTTTGCTGCCACTCGAATAGAAAATCTACTTGAAAAGCAGCCCTCTGACCACGACCACGGCCTTAACCATGATAGCTCCCGTTAGAAAATCAGGCCAGGATGCCAAATCTTGCTCTCGCTAGTGCTCGGCTGCTTGCTTGCTGGAGCCTTATGCTGATCCTGTTGTTATTGCATTGCTCGAATGGAAAAAATATTACGCCACACAGTGATTGGCAGAATTTGACCACAAAACCACGTGAAAAGAGTATCGCGCAGTCGACGAATTCCTCCAAGTTCGCAAGCGGAATTAAAAATTATGCTCAGGCCTATTACCGATCAAGTAAAGGTAAGATTCTGAGGAACACGGGAAAAAGAGGATCTTTGTTTACATGTCCTCATTGAAGATATCTCAGAAGCATTATCTGAAATTAGGTACATATTTATTGACGTTTTTGCAGAGGATCGAAACCTACCAACAATAACCTTGTATGTTGAATCTTAGCTATGGCTTTGGGCTATGGAGTTAAAGAACAGTAACAATACTTAGATAAGCCAATATTACACAAAATAGCAGCAAAGTTGTGGGTCAGGGGCAGTACAAGTGCAACAAGTAGACTTTCAGATGATCAGTAAATAACTATATAGAAACACTACTCACTTTATAATTGTATAATTATATATAATTTAAAAAAAGAAACATCAATATTCTCTTATATTTCATTTTTTTTCAACAGGTGTCCTGCGTTATGAAGGGAAAGCATTCAGTTTGAGATGTCTCCTTTCCCCAACTCATATTTTCCTTTCAAACTTCAAAAGGTAGAGAAAATAGAAGATGTGGGAGCGCACAGCCTTGAACCCCTACTGTTCTTTTCTTCTTCAGCAAGGGGAACATTTTTTTTCGGTAGAACTTTTTGCCCCTAAGTGAAATTTGTGAAGGTTAAAAAAACTTTGTAGATTCTTGAAGAAACACCACTAATTTTATTGGGGTGTAGGGACATGGTTTCTCCATGGAGAGAAATATTTTCCCGGTGGAGACCGTGCACTTGCTAATTTGCAAAATATTGCAGGAGTGGGGATTGAAAATTGCAAGCACCACATCTTTCTAGACCTAGTTTGGGATGCCTGGCAGAATTCCCCAAATGATTCGGTCGAGCATGCAATTACGTGCTGTAATCTACCTGTGGGCTTTTAACCATACCCACCGCATGCCCATCACTACTACTCATTCATGGGCCTGCCTCTCAAAAATCTGTTTTTATCATTGGTAAATGCTATACGTTTGTCCCTCCTTGGGGCAGTTTTGTTACTGCCTTGGCCATCGACCCTAAAACATGGATAATTGCACGTTTGCCGATATGTTTGACTGTGAGCGAACTTCTTTTTCCTTTTGTGTCTCTCCTTTGTGCTTACGCTCATGGTGGCTGTGGCGCTTTGAATCAGCTTGCTTATGTCAACTGTTTTAATTTTCAATTTGAATTTATGTGGCAAAAAAAGTCCAGTTAGGAATTTACAACGCTCTAACTCGAGCAAACGCGAGACCCACTGCATTGCAATGTTTATTTTTACTCGTGATTAGACTACCTTGCATACCTCCTTCCTATGCTCCCTATGATTGGCATGCTCTTCTGCCTCTAATGTTCTTGTCAGCTTGCTACATCCTTATTGTGCCAGCTGCGTGCGGCATGACATGTTTCTTGTGTTTACAATGAACTTTGTCTAATGATTGTCATTGCCTTGGGTTAAAACATTGTTACTCTCCATTTCTGTTTGAAAAGAGATGGATGGTTTCACAAACAGCAAGCAGATGCGTTCTCATCTGGGTAGATAAAAGAATATAATTGCAATTGTGTTTCATTCTGAGCGCAGAATTATGTGACCTATTTTTCTCCAAAGAAGAACAAACATTGTTGCAGAACAAAAACAATGGCAAACACAACGAAACAGAACAAGAATTCTAATGAGAGTGCCTAGATGCAATGCACGTTTTTTGTATCATGTACATCATTTTGCTCGACTCTTGATCAACACATAGGCATACAGACATTTTAGCTCTTCTCTGCTCTTTGTAGAAAAGAGCCCAGAAAACTGGAAGCATGCCAGCTGGATTGGCTATTTATCTCATCAGGCATTGGCTCAGAGAGCTGGAGCTACTGGAGCAGAGGCAGCTTGTATTAAAGTTCAATGTTGGCATTGCTCCACCAACAATGGATGGAAAGAAAAAACAAATCAACCAAGCTGTTTTAGCAAAAAGCTCAGAGGTGTAAGAGTCAGGCAGTAACCTGAAACTTGTTTTTGTTTTCAGGGAAAGTGGATGCGATTGCACATGTGCCTGGCCAGGCACAATGCAGTTTTGTGATGTCAGGGAGGCTTCCAGAGGACAGAACATGCCTGCTTTTCCCCTAAGTGGCTCTTCCCAGTGGCTCGCCATCAGCGTGGCCTCCTGAACTCTTGCAGCCTCTGTGGTTGTTCCTCTGCTTGCTCTCCACAACAGCACCCCCTCCTCCACACATTGCAGGAAGACATTCCCACTGGACTTTGCTTGATTGGGTAGAGGGGCAAGAAGTTTTTAGTGCTGCTGCAGCCTGGGGTCTCAGTGTGCATGCCAGGTAGATGGTGAGTCATGTGAAGAGTGTTGTGATTGGTAAGAGTATGTGAGTTCATACGGAGTTGTGTGACTGTAGGAGTACACTGTATGTGTGGTATGCATTCATGAGTGTCAGGTGACTGGTATGAATGCAGTGGATGAGGGGTGTGCCCCTTGTGAGTGCAGGATGAGGAATATGCTTGTGTGTGCATGGGGCGAGGGAAGCAGAGAGCATATGTTAGTGCAGGGTGAGTGCTGTCCCTGCGTGAGTTCAGGGAGAGTGGTGAGTCTTTGTGAGTCCATTTGCCCATCTTTTTTCTAAAAATTGTTGCAAGCTTTCTTGAAAGTTATGCTGTTATGCTACATTCACAATTTTCTTATTGAGGGCACCCTTCCTGTACCCTCTGCCCCAGGGTCGATTAAAGCTCGCTCATACTTTGTATTCAACTTGAAGCTTTCTGCCCCTCCACTTTTTAAATGCACCACCTGCCACTCCATTGGACGCTGGTTTTTGAAGGCCCATGGAAGCACTGTGGGTGAAATACCACTATTCAGCAGTACTTCTGCACAAGTCATTATTGTAATTAACATCCCGCTTATAACAAGAGGAATACTTGTCAAAAGTCTTGGAGAAACTCATCCACAACCCATAATCTCTCTCCTGGATAAGACCCCTACACAAGAAACAAGCTAACCACCTGTATGATTGAAGTTCCTAAATTGATAGCCAACTATCTAAAGGTTAACAGTGACAAGACAACAGTATTGCTCTTCCACAAGAACACTTCACCATGGAGCTCCAACTGGTAGCTGGCCAAACTGGAACGCATGCTAACACTCAGAACCCACGCCAGAAATGTCACAATAATTAGCAACAGCAAACTGGACAGGACCTCACAAGTCAACATGATCCCTGCATCCATGCTTCCACACCCTGAAGATGCTAAGCAAGATCTTCAAGTGGCTCCTAAGCAACACTAGAAAAACGACATTATTCACCAGTAAGTTGAAATATTGGAACACTCTCTATGTCAAGATCACCAAGCAACTCACTAGAAGACCACAAACCATCTAGAACTCAGCAGCCAGACTCATCCTTCACCCACCTACCACACAGAACTCACATCTCACCACACCTCATGAATCTACACTGGTTCCCAGTACACAAATGTGCTCAATTGAAACTGCTCAAACACACATTCAAGGCACTACACAACTCAAACCCAACTGATTTGAACAGTCACATTTCCTTCCACCAACCACACAGACACCTCCACTGCACAGGACATCTACCTGCACATATCCCACACATACAAGGAATCAGATCAGGAGGATGGGCATTCTCTTACATCTCTCCTAAAGCATGGAACAACCTCCAACTCCACATCAGAGTCTTCTCCTCTCTTCTTAAATTCTGTATGAAGGTGAAGACCTGTTTTTTTTAATTAACCAATCTACCATAGGCAAGGCTGGGCACACACAGTTACTCAGCGCCAGGATATCCTTGCCGGTGATGGTGCGCTTTACAAATACACATAATATAGTGGTTAAAATTCACACAAAAATGACAGAACTGTCATGAGTGACACATTAATCATTCCGTAATTTTTAGCAGGGCTGCGTGTTTGTTTGTTTGAGTGATTTTTACAGACAGTGTCTTTTGAATTACACAGCTTTCCAGTCTCTTTATATAGTAAAGAACCTAAAAATGAAATGTGAGAGGAGAAATAAGGAGAATTACATTAAAATTTTATACAATTGTGGAGAGGAGGGCGAAGCATGACAGGCAGAGATCATTTAGTAAAGATTGTTGGTCTTTGAGGTGAGACAATCAAGGAAGAGAGAGTGGCAGAATGTAAGGGTATTCAAAGAGAGACAATGAAAGAGGCACATTAAAGGCATGAGAATATAGTACAGCTAAGGACAAAGAGAGAGACAGCTAGGCAGATGGCAGAGGGTCAATTGAAGACCGCAAGTAGAGGCAAGTAAGGACAAATAAAATGTGTAATAAATGATGACAGGTAATGACAGAGTGTATGAGAAACAAAAAGGCATAGAAGAAGAGTCCAACGGACATATGGGAGACAAAGAAGGGAAGAGAGACAAAAAGAGACATAGAAGACAGACATAGGGAGATAAAGAAGGGAACAGATGGGGGGAAGAGAACAAAATAGGGATGTGCGGGGAGCAAAAAATAGGAATCAATTTTAGGCAAGATACCAAGACAAAGAGCGAGAAAGTGAAAAAGAGATTAAAAAGTACACAATGTGGTTCAAGGGTCAAGCATGATTACCACTGAGCACAGGCTGTTAAGAGAGTAAAACTGTGATAAAAGAGGGCCATTCACAGAAAATGAGAGAAAACAAAAGGAGTAGATATGGACAGCCACTGGTGACAGGTACATCACAGTTGTAGTCAATGAGAGCTAGAGGTGATAGACAACTAAGAGTTAATTTTACAAGGAAAGATAGGAGAATTGTAATTGTATATTAAAAGGGTAGAGGCAAGAGGCTGCCCACGGAATGAAAAGTGTGGAAATCAACAAACGAGGGAGAGTTGAGGTGGAAAGGCAGCCTTGTAATAAATAGTTAAAGACAGAGTCATCAGGAATATGTATCCTGATTGGAGTGGTGCAATTTATGATCTTTCAAATATGTGTTTGAAACTGTGGCAGAGGAGCCCTCACAACATTCCTATGTAATTTGACTGTGGTCAGAAGCAGGATTTTAATATGCAGATATTTAAAGGCACCATATTTTCCTTAACAGAACAAGCTGCAGCTAAAGTCATGCATTTTATTCAACTACATTTGGTCAGATGACAGGAGCTTTGGGGGTAATGTTTACCACTGGTGGTGATGAGGTGCAGTGTGGGGCCAGGATGAATACACCTGAGGCACCAACCCAATCTAGCTCAACTGGTGGCCCAATTGTAAAGACCAGAATTAAAAGAAGTTTTGCAACTCAGCCACTAGACCACAGCCATACAGGAGCCCTCATCCTTCAGGACCTATTGACCGCCTTCAACACCGTCTCACACCTCACCCTCCGCTCCAGGCTCCACGCAACCGGCCGCCACGGAGGGCCCTACCATAGATACGCTCTTTCCTTTCTGGCAGAACACAGAGAGTCAGACTCCCGCCTTCCCTGTCAGAACCTACGGAGATCAGCTGCGGAGTTCCACAGGGCTCCTCCCTAAGCCCCACACTCTTCAACATCTACATGGCCCGCTCACATCAATCATCAGGGACCATGGGCTGAACATCTTCTGCTACGCATGCGATACCCAGCTGATCATCTCAGTGACTGAAAAACCTCCCTACTGCCAAGAAGAATTTTCACAAAGGGATGGAAGCTATCCCCGCCTGGATGAAGGACAGCTGCCTCAAGCTCATCTCCGACAAGGCCAAGATCCTCATCCTGGGAATATCCACATCAGCCTAGGATGACTCCTGGTGGCCATCGACTCTCGGCAACCCCCTCACAACAACAAACCACACACGCAACTCGGCTTCATCCTGGACTCATCGCTCACTATGACCCGCCAAGTCAACTCAGTCGCATCCTCCTGCTTTCACACACTCAGAATTCTCCGGAATGGATCCCAAAGGACCGCCGCAAAACCATAACCCATGCCCTGCAGGCACTACCCAGAAAAACCTGAAGAAATTACAGCACATCCAAAGTGCCTCCCCCAGACTAATCCTGACATTCTCCGCCACAAACACATCTCCATCCACCTAAGAAACTGCCACTGGTTTCCCATTGAGAGAAGAATTAACTTCAAACTCTCGTCCATGCTTACAAGACCCTCCACAACCTACGACCCGCCTACCTCAACCACTGCATCACCTCCTACTCCCACACCAGACCTTTCCACTCCACTTAACAAGCACTAGCTACCGTCCCCCACAAACGGAAGGCCTCGGTGGGTGGAAGATCCTTTGCCTACCTCACAGCAAAGAGCTGGAATATCCTGCCCCTGCACTTCAGGCAGTCACCATCACTATCGCTGACTCAATTCAGGAAGGACCTTAAACCCTGGCTCTCCGACTGAAGCTCAGAGGACAAAACCCCCCTAGCGCCTTGAGATGCTTACGGGTGAGTAGTTGCACTTTCTAAACCCTGATTTGATTTGAGTTTGATTTGACTAGACAATATCTCTTTCTGTCCTCCAATTATTAGCAAACAAATTAGACAAGAAGTTGGGTACACCAATCACAGTTTCTAGAAGTACGTTTTCTTGGCAAACATTTATGATCACATATCATCCATAATTCTGCCTGTGCTTTGTGGCAGAACGTCTTGGTACTGTAGGATGGATGGTTCAAGGAAATCTGTTTTGATAGATCTCATTTACTTAGCACTGCCTGATAAAGAAATCAAATTGAGTAGTTGAATTGGAATACTCCTTCATTGCACCTGGATACCCCCAGGTTTTGGGCACCCAACAAATGAATGTGACTGACAGTATCGAATTACCAATATCAACGGGACAGACTATTGTTACAACAATATCAAGAGACAAAATATTGATTACCCTAAGCCCAGTTCCAATATTAACAGCGACACTAACCATGGCCCACACCTTTACACCATTGTTTACTCTAAACCAAACGCTATCCTCACCTCTGAGCCTAACACTTACCATAAACCTTAACCATAATTCCACCCCTAATCCTAACCCTAGCCACAGCCATTACCTGCCCCAATCTGATTCAAACCTAAATATTTCATAACTTTAATTTAATATACTCTACAGTCGTGACTCTACCTTTATGTACCATGCATCTCTAACACTACATTTGCAACTCAGCATCTGGATATTCAGTAAAATTATTCAAATAAAATGTGAAAAAGACAGAGGTGAAGACTGATGTTCTACTACTTTGGAATTATATCACGCAGTATATTCCAATCATACGCTGAGTATTAAAAAGATTGTTGTTGAATGACAACGGAACAGGCTTATTTATCCATACACTTCACAAAGATGGAGTACCATTGAAGAACTTAAACTGTGCATCTGTGGCCCAAAATGTGCGAATCCACAGCCCTACGCTTCTTCAACGCATGATAGGTTCTCTATCAAGCGGCAGATGGGGAAGCCACTATCATCTTGGTAATTAATGCACTGCATTTGGCATGGGAAACCATATGTGAATGCCAAGTACAACAAATTAAATGGTCATTATGTGTTTACACGATGGAGCCGAGGAGCCTTCGGTCACATTCCAGTGACTTAACTTCGTTCTATGAAACAAGTCACTATTTTCCTGCTTGGGGTAAGGGTAGGCGGAGGGAAGGAACCAGATGCTGTGAAGAGCTTCCAAGAATTTACATTGGCAAGCAATTATCTCAGTTGCAAAACCCCTATAGGCAAAAATATGATTCTCCTCTCAAACTGAAGGAGTTGTGTTTATATGGATTTCCATCAGCACCTCTATTCTTCAACCACCCCTCTCAATTTCCTGCGAGCAACCAAAGCTTTAGAAATAAAAGCACAACACAAATTCAGTAATAAGCAAATAAGGGGTACCAACCAAGTAGAAACTGTGAAATCATGCGTGAGGACAGTGCTTAAATTGTTCAGGTGGTCACCGCCACTCATTTTTGGGTATCAGGACTTATTTTTCACCATCAGAATTTAAGCCGGAGCAAGGGAGGGAAATGCAGAAAAGAAAGTAAGAAGGAGGAAGATAAATGTGGGAAACAGTGATATGCAGAGAAAGAAAGGATGTTGAGGAGGGAAATGTGCTGAGGTGGAAAAAATACATGAACTGGAACCAAAATGCTGTAATCTTTGTATTGGGCAACTTTGGCGTTCTGTAGCATCGGCAGTGAGCATTTAAAAACAAATTAAAAACACTTTGGACCCCTAAAAATATCATGACTTTAAACAGTTTCTCAATTATGTGACGATGAGGGCATCTCTGTACGTCACACCAGGAGGTCACGCTGTGTCCCATTTGTGTGGCACTCTTGTTGACCTTTTTTCCATATTCTACTGCCTCTTCACTCTCTCTCCAGTCATGTAACTCCCTTACCCCATCTCAGCCTATACTGCTGAATTCCTCACCATTGCTGGATCTTCAGACTCACACTCCAATTTAGCTATAACATAGAAACATGTTTTGGAGAGTTTGTGTGTGTGTGTGTGTGTGAGAGTCTCAAGAAAACAACACAAATCATTGCAGTAGTGAACAGACTGCAGCTAAATTAAATAATAAAGATGCATAAGGAGTCCTCTGTTTCTTTGCAGTTAACAGGATAGAGGGAATCCCAGCTACCTACTGTAATGTCCTTAAGATGCCTTTGTTGCACCTAATTGTAGGCCTATTGTAAGCCCTGAGGACTGCAGAGCTGTCTTTTGAGCTTCACAAATAGAAACTGCCTTTCACTTGAGTGCAGGCCACACCTTGTAAAATGAGTGTGATTTGGGCTTATGTTCTCTGCCATGGTTTCATTTTTTTTAACGGAATCTATTAGTTTAGATCCTAACATGTTTGCAAACAGATTTAGCTAGCCCCAAGGTATTATAAAAGGACATGGAGTGGAAATTATATATCTGTCTCATGCACTGTCTGCCTGCTTGTTGGATCCTGCTAAGTACATATTAGCATGAGGATGTCACCATTGCACGGGTGCATAATAGGACAGTATACGTGCTTCTAGCATGTATACTGCTTCTATACAGTATAGCATGTATACATGCTTCTAGCCTTGCTCTTAGTCACACTTCTACTCAATTCCTTATTCCTGTATTTTGTCCTACTTCAACCAAAATGTACTCCTTGCTACTTTTACTTCTACTTATTCCTATTTACTCATACTCTACACTTCCGCCTCATGGTTCTCCTTCTCTTATTCCCATACTCCTACTGTGTCTTTCTTACCCTCTGCCAAATACATTTTCATTTCCAGACCCTTCTTTTTTCTCTAATTCTTCATCTTACAGGTTTCATCACATCAAACATACTACTACGTGTACTCCTCGCCCTACTCTCCTTTTCCCTGGTGTTCTACTTCCTCGTGTACCCTTCTCCCCTGTATGTCTCTCCTCACCACAACCAGTCATTTGGCCATATGTTCCCTACTGCAGCCTATTGGCTCCTCATGACTCCAAAGTTAACTTTCAGAAATTGTTCTGATGATTTGCCTCGACCTATGCAGAGGACCCCATAGATACTATGGGGTTTATTTGGAGTTCAGTGTCCAAGTTAGAGGTGGGGAATTGCTGATTTTGTGCCAGCGGAACCTTCACTTCAGTCCGGCCTACCTTGGTGGTGTAAACTGGTGCACAGTAGCTTTATCTTTGTAATGTTCTGGTGATCATCCTGAGAGTACTGTATGTTCGTTAACATTTTTATGCAACCTAAGGTCATAGCATAGTGCAACAATCACGGTATGCTTTGGCCGTCTGCTGGACTAGCTTGCGTGCAATGCATTGGCTCTTACATGCTCCATATTTTCAGGGTGAAATATTCAATGATCACTATGCATGTCTGAATCATGTGTGTGTCCACCACCATATGTGTGGTTGTTTGTTTGGTTTCTGAATGCTTGTTCCCTGCTTTTCTATAGTTTGTCGCTTTATGTTCTCAGGTTTCTTCCACACATCTTTTATCTTGGAATTGAGACAGACAGAGTCTGAGGACTCTGGCCAGGACAGTGGGATATTACCTTCTGTAGGTGTGTGGGCTGCAGATTATTATTATTTTTTTTACAAATGTTCACTAGGTAGCTGAAGACACTAAGGGCCTGATTACAACTTTGGAGGAGGTGTTAATCCGTCCCAAAAGTGACGGTAAAGTGACGTATATACCACCAGCCGTATTACGAGTCCATTATATCCTATGGAACTCGTAATACGGCTGGTGGTATATCCGTCACATTTGGGACGGATTAACACCTCCTCCAAAGTTGTAATTAGGCCCTAAATCCACAACAATCATCCTTGGTAAACCTACAAGTTTTGTCAGATTGCCTTATGATTTATAACTTTTTTTTTTAGTTTACTAAGGGCCATGGACATTGGGGGTTGTGCACGCAAGCATAGTATGACTGATGACATGAGCAGTCAGTTCATAGGCAATTAGGCTTAGAATGTCTGCCATTCAGCATGGAGTTATGTGCTAGGCACATGTTTGTCAATCCCAGAGTCAGATCAGATTTAGAATTTGTTGGACCTAATATCCTTGGTGTATTTTTACGCCTACTTTTTGCCTTTCAGCCTCCTGTTTTGGCTGACATTGATTTTGCTGGCTTTAGGACTCTGCAGACTATACATCACTGCTAATGTGCTCTCTCCTTTAATCAAGATAACATTGGCTTACACCCAATTGGCATATTTAATTTTCTTGTAAGTCCCTAGTAAAGCGGAACTACCTGGGTCCTGTAAATTCAATGCTACTAGTGAGCCAGCAGCACTGATAGTGCCACCCACCTAAGTAACCTTTTACAACATGTTTCAGGCCTGCAATGGCAGCCTGTGCGGGCAGTTTTAAAACTGCCATTTCGACCTAGCAAAATAAACCTTTTGCTAGACTTAAACTCACTTTTTAATACATATAAAACACCCCTAGGTAAATACAGCCAAATGCAGGATGCAGTGTATTTAAAATTTCGGACATGCAGTTTTACGTTTTACAGATCCTGGTAGTGAAAGACTCTTGAATTAGTTTTTCACTACTGTGAGGTAACCTCTCCTGTTGGATAACATTAAGTTGACCTATTACATTTAATAAGTCATAACTCCATTAAGGAGTAGATTGGAATATCGAGTTTGGTGTCTAAGAAATTGTAATTTTAATCCCACTTTAATGGTAAAGTCTGATTTTAAGTCACAATTCTGAATATGCCACTTTTAAATAGTTGGCATTTTCTTGTCCTAACTGTTATAAATTGGGTTCTGATTGGCAATGGTATGCACCCTGTTAAAGCATGAACCACAATCCTAGTCATGGTAAGTCAGATACACACTAAAAGTTAACCTGTGCTCACCCTATGGTAACTTTGCACACAGCAGTCAGGCTTAATTTAAGAGGCCATGTGTAAAGTATTTTGTAACACTTCAAACAGAGGAAACACCACACAAAAATAATCCAATCCATCTTAGAGAAACAGAGCCTAATTTAATGAACAAAACCAAACCAAAACGACAAATATCTGATAAATAGAGGTCAAGATATGAATATTTAAGGATTAAAATGCAATACAGTGCTTAAAAGCATAAAGCACCAACCCGGGCTATCTGCTTGCGTTAGCCTAGGATAAATTCAAAAGTTCATGCTGACCGTAGCACGGGTCGGATACAGTCCCAGATAAGTCCTACTGAAGTTTTACCTTCTCAGAATTGAGCCAAGAGTCATGGTCGCAGGGAAGAAGTTCGCCGGGTGCAAGGAGGGCATCGCTGGTGGTGGTTCGCGGGCACGAGGTGTCAACAGGACATTGACGATGGGCAGACTGATGCCTCGCAGATGCTAACAGCAATTCTGGCTCTGCAAGGAGATTAACTTGCACTGATTCTTCGTGCAAGCAGCGTGTTCCAGTGGCCCTTTCGCAGTCGCGAAGAGCCCATAGCTTAACTTTAGCTGCCACAAAACCACTTTTAAGGTCCGAGAACTGTAGGGGCACCTCTTGGGGGTCAGGTCCTGGTTGAAAACGGGCCCCAAAGCTGCAGCAGGAGTGTTGGAAGTCTTTTGTGCCCCTGAGACTTCGGAAAGCAGGAGGCAAGGCAGCAAACCCTTGGAGTCACTTTGGTTCTGGGACAGGGAGTTCCGGGTCCAGCGCTTCCCACTCCCAGGCAGGAGGACAGCAGGCTGCAGGTCAGCTCAGCAAAGCAGGAGTCCAGCAGAGTAGCAGCTCAGCCGAGTGGCAGTCCTTTTAGGAACCCATCAATCCTTCTTCCTGGTAGAGTATCCACAGGTCCAGAAGTGGGCTGAGTTGGTGGTGTCAAAGGTCCAGTACTTATACCCAGTGGTGCCTTTGAAGTCGGGAAAACTTCAAAGAGGGGTGTTTGAAGTGCACAGAGGCCCTTCCTTTGTGCCCTTCCTCCAAACTCACTACAGGGGGTATGCAGCTCTTTGTGTGTGTCAGGACGCTGGCCTTTCATGTGTAAGTGTCACCATCCTCCCTCCCATCCTGCCCAGGATGGCCGATCAGGATGTTGATGGCCTATCAGTCACACCTAAGCTTCCTTTGTGTGTGGCTGTCTAGAGGGAATGCACAAGCTTTCACCCCACCCCAGACGTCAATTGGACACAGGCATTAGGCACGAAATGGATTAGGTAAGAAAAGGCCAACTTTCTAAAAGTGGCATTTTCAGAACTGCAATTTAAAATCCAACTTCACCAAAAGTTGTACATTTAAAATTGTAAGTTCTCAGAAACCAAACTTGACAAACTTATTTCTTTCTGATTGGGACTTACACTTAGAAGATGTAATAAGGTAATCCCAATGTTAACCTATGAGAGAAACAGGCCATGCATAAGTGAAAAATGGATTTGGGAGATTTTCCTTAACAGGGCATGTAAAACTTAAAAGTACATGCCTTGCCTTTTAAAGATACATTGCACCCTGCCCTGTGTGCCATATAGGGCCTGTTATAGGGGTGACATATGTATAAAAAGGGAAGTTCTAAGCCAGGCAAATGTTTTTCTTGCCAGGTTAACATGGCATTGTAAAACTGCACACAGAGGCTCTGCAATGGCAGGCCTGAGACATGGTTCTGAGGCAACTTAAGTGAGTGGCACAATCAGTGCTGCACGCCCATAAGTATATTTTAATTTACAGGCCAGGGGCACAGGTAGTAAACTTTACTAGGGACTTATAAATAAATTAAATATGCTGATTGGGATTAAACCATTGTTACCATGACTTAGTGGGGAGAGCACAAGGATTTTAACAGTGGTTAGCAGTGGTAAAGTGAACAGAATCCTAAAACGTAAATCCAAAAACAGGGTCAGAAAAAGGAGGGAGTCAGACAAAAAGTTGGGGGGAAGACCACCCTAAGGTTGTCAGGTCCAACACTAACCATTTAGTGCCTTCAGCCTGCTTCCTGCGTCACAAGACTAGGTGTAGCTGCCAGTTTGTGTTTGTTTAATGTTACCAGGCAGTGAGACACAGGGCAATATGTCTTGGCAGAATGGGCCATCTCTGACTTGATGAGGGAGGAGGAGCTGTCACCTACACCACTTGCACATCACAAAGGCTCTGCTTGAGCACATTCACAAAGGGTTTGACACTAGTCTTTTGTGACTCCAGACAAGGTGGGGCCAGCGCAGAGTGGCAGGAAATTCCAGACTTCTCTGGGGTGGAAACCTCCAAAACCTTCCCCTACTTCAAAGTGAACACCAGGTATAAAGAATGGACCCTCAGACCAAACTCTTCAGGATCCCTCTGGGCCTGTGGAAGAATGAGAATTGCTGTGCTGCTCTGCAAGAAGAACTGCGACTCTGTTGCCCTGCTTCCTGCTGCCCTGCTGGCTGAGTGAAAGACAGGACCTGCATCTTGAACCCAGGACTAACAGAGTGCCAGTTGACTAGCCTTTTGATCAGAGCCTCTGGGACATAAAAGGCACTAACCACCTTGAACCCAGCCCCTGGACTTTGTCTGCTGTGAGTCCTACCCCCCCAAGTGGTGCCACCCCAGTCCTGGACCCTAAAAAGTGGACCTGAAGGTGCTCTGCAGGCCCAGTTGTGGTTCTGTGAAGCAGAACCAACGTAGCAAAATGCCACTCCTCTTAGCCACATGAGAACCACCACACCATGATGCATCCCCAACACTGGACTTTTCATCGAAGCTCGTAGTCTCCATGGAACCATTACTACATGATGTATCCTCAAAGTAGGACTCCCCATCACATCCCTGCAGCTCTTCGGCACTGCTGGTGCGCCACGCATTTTCATTGTAGATCTTCACATCGCAAGCCCCTCATTGATTGCACCCTCGATGTTGAAACAGAACTCAGCTTCACAGACTCGGAGCTCCTTGGACCCGCCACAGTATGACACATCCTTGAAGTGAGATCTCACAATGCAACGCATACCAGTACTTGAGGTACTTTTGTTCAGCGGGTCTCACTTAGACCCTGTATTCTCCCCATTTTCCATTGCAATTGGCCTGAACTTGTAACTTTGTCCTGGTCCAGCATGACCAGATAACCAGATTAGGCGCTTTGTGCTTTAAGGCACTATCCTTTTCATTTTCATCTCAAATAATTTATAAAACTTTACTCTATTCTTCTAAATTGGTGTTTTTTTTTCCTGTGTTGTGTTTTGACTTTACTACTTTTTGAAGTGCTACACATTGTCTCTAAGTTAAACCTGACTGCTTTGTGCCAAGCTATCAGAGCATTAGGAACAGGTTAATTTAGAGTTTGCTTGGTTTACTCCCTTACAGACATTGCAGTTGTTGTTTGAGTAGTGTTCCATCCTCCTCAACCAGTAACTCAATTTCCAACAGAATACATGAGTGGACTAAATGTAGGTGTTGCCAGGGGCCGCAGCTAGGACTTGTGGCTTGCCCTTTTCAAAGCCTGGCCCTGGATTTGCAACGCCTGGCCTCAGAGGTGACAAAATCAGTGCAGAGAAAAAAGGGGAAGCTCACTCTTATGGTTGTTCAGCTCTACTCTTCTTGTTTTCTGACAATTTTATATTGTACTACTAAAGAATAATAGTCTATTATTCACTATTAGTTTAATGAAGAATGGAGTACCACGAGCTGGAACTAGACCATTGGTAGCTGAGGTAAGTAAAAAAAATGTTTTTAAGTGAATGGGCTTCTGGATGAGAGTGTGTTTGCATAAGAGAGAGTGTGCATTTATGTGAAAGCGTACATCTTTGTATGCGTGAACATGTGTGTATGTGTGTGAGAGTGAAAGTGACAGGTAGTGAGTATAAGTGAGATTGAGCATCAGAAAAAAAATGCAATTCAGTCAGAGTGACTGTGAATGAGTGTGCGATAGTAAGAGTGAATGCAAGTGAGAGTGAGAGGGTGACTATGAATAAATGACTAAGAATGAGTGAGAGGGAGTGCTTGAGTGTGTAAGTAAGAATGAATATAATTGGGAATGACTGAAACTGAGCGAGTGTAAATGTGAGTGAGAATGAGTGAGTCAGAGTGAGTGAGAATGAATGAGTAATCAAGTGAGTGCAAGTGAATGAGTGAGAGTAAAAGTGAATGTGAATGAGAGTGAGAGTGTGTGAATGAATGAATGAGAATGAGTGACTCAAAGTCTTTGAGGATGAAGGAGTGAGATTAAGAGTAGGTGCAAGTGAGTGTGACTGAGTAACTTTGAGTGAAACAGAGTAAGAATGAGTGAGAGTGAATTAATGAGGAGTGAGCGAATGAACAACAATGAGTGAATGAGTGCAAGAGGGTGAATGAGAATGAATGAGTGCACAAGTGAGAATGAATAAGGAAGAGTGAGAATAAGTGTGAGAATGAATGTGAGAAAAGGTGAGACTTTGGTGTTATGTTTGCAAGTCTTCTAGTCCTGGCATACTGAAGGTAATTCTTGACTTAAATAGGCACCCATAGCAAAATGCTTATTCAAGCATACTGGAGGTAACTGTTAGCATCACAGGCACCTGTGACAAAATACTGGCACTGAAATCCTAGAGGTAATTCTTGACATTATGGGAACCTGTGATAAAATACTGCCACTGGCATACTAGAGGTAATTCTAGGTATATGTGGCAACCATAGACAATGTAGGTGCTGACATCTATGCATAGGGGACACCCATGACAAACTATTGGTAGCACATTGGGAGTAATTGTTGTCATACGGGAGCACAACCATGGCATATGAAAGGGGGAAAACATGATAAAATGCTGGCCCTGACATACTACAGGTCATTTTTAACATAGGGGCGCCCATGGTCACCATTCTGGCACTGGTATATTCTATGTAATTTTTTGCATAAGGAACAGTCATCGCATTTGAGGGCATGTATGGTAAAATGCTGCCCTAGCAAAACAAAGTAATTTTTGACACCTAAGGGGCGCCAATCGGACATTTAGAAAAACTAGGGTCAACTCATGGGGCAAGTCAGATTTCATTGGCTTGGCACACTTTGATAGTATTTGAACATTTAGTGAGTATATTTTAGGAGCCAACAGATTTTCACAAATGTATATGAAAATTGTGCTTTAAAATTTGCTGTTTGATGCCATATTTTTCAAAATGTTTATTAGAAGAGGCCTAGCTCACTCAATTCACACGTTCCCTATAACTCAGGCCAAGATCATGGCAGCACACTAATATAGGTGGCATCTAAAATAGGCATTTGTCTGTGTTTGCTGTTGTAGTAATCATGCAGTCATTATGGAACTTCAACAATGTCAATTATTGTAATGTCATTTGGGGGTTACACTCATGTGATATCACTTCATGGGAAGATTCAGGATCATAGGTCTTATGATATCACTTCCCATAATGTCATTTAGGTTACTTCTGCTTATAAAATACTACGGCCCATATTTATGAAAAAGTGTTGCATCAGAGCTGATGCACCACTTTTTCTGTGCCCCCCTACCTGCACCTAACGACACCATGGTTGCGGCGTATTTATAATACGGCAGTTGTTGGCACTATAGTTTCAAAATATTTGACCCTATTGTGGCGCTTTGCTAAACTAGCATCAAAAATGTTGAAGTTAATGTAGCAAAGTGCAAGGAGGCCTATCGGTTTCTATGGGTGCGTCATTTTAACTCCTGCTCTGAGCAGGCATTAAAAATGATGCCAAAAATGGCGCAGTGAAATCTGTTAAATTTCACTGCACCATTTTTGCTGGCCTTTTAGCACTGGAACGCCCCCCTTGTGTGCATTATGCCTGATGCTGGCACAATGTGGCGCAAGGGGTTACAAAGTGACTCAATGCATGCACTGTACCCCTTTGTAAATATGGTGCGGGAAAAAGGCCACCGTAGCGCCGCCTTAGCATAAAAAAAATGACACTAAGGCAGAGCTAAGGTGGAGCTAAGGCGGCGCAAGGGGCTCTTAAATATGCCCAAAAATGTCTATTAGCAGATCATTGTAATCGGAAATCGATTACTAATTCTGTGCAACCATGCCTATGCATTGTACCGGTCGATCCACATTCAGCAATCTGTCCATTCACCCTACTATTTATTCACCCCTGTGCTTATCCTTCCGTCCCCAGACATTCATCTCCCCCTCCCCCAACAGCTGTATCGATCCATGAATCCATCCTCCCCCTCATCAAAGTACATGCATATTGATTCACACTTAAACATTTTCCATCAAAACACAACCAAGCATCCACCTACATTTCCATAATTCCGCTGCAGAATCACACCCACTAATCATTTTATTGTATGCACTCAAAGACCTCCAACCATCTCTTTGTCCTTTATCCTTGTTTATGACATCCCCACCTTTGATCCATCCGTGCGCCAAGCCAACTTCTACCTACATCTCTATAGACACTTAAGGGCATATTTATACTTTTTGATGCAAAACTGAACTAATGCAGTTTTGCATCAAAAAGTTTAGCACCGGCTTGTGCCATTCCTGAGCGCCAGCCAGGTGCCATATTTATGGAATGGCGCAAGCAGGCGCAAAGGGTGGACTAGCGTAAAACAAATTACGTTAGCTGGGTGGGGGTGATGGTATGGGAGAAGGGGGTTTTGCACCAAAAAATGACGTTAGGCTGGTTAGAGGCAAAGAAATGCCTCTAACCAGCCTAGCGTCATTTTCTGACGCAAAACCATCCATACCACATGACTCCTGTCTTGAAAAAGACAAGAGTCATGCTCACCACCCCAAGGGCCAGCACAGGGGACCAGTGTCCCCTGGGCATGGCCATTGCCCTATTGTGCCATGCAGGGGGCCCCAAGTTGGGCCCCCGATGGCACTTTAATTTAAAAACAAAAATACTTACCTATAACTACCCTACTTACCTGGGATGGGGTTGCCCATCCTCCGGTGTCCCTCTGTTGTGGGTGTGGGTGTTCTTGCGGCTTGAGGAGGGTGTTTAACCATGGAAATGGGCCCACAGGCCCCCCTAACGCCTGGTCTGACCCAAGTGTTAAATAATGGTGCAAAGCAAGTTTTGCACCATTATATAGCCCCTCCTCCTACCCGTGCATCATTTTAGCACGACGGATAAATATGGAGCTATGGGGTCAGCATCATTTTTTAGATGGAAACGTCTGCCTTGCATTTCATTGACGCAAGGTATGTTCACACATCCAAATAATGGTGCAAACTCCAATATTTTGACGTTAGACGGGTCTAACGTCAAAAGATAAATATGGAGTTAGTTTTGCACCGAATTTGCGTTAAAAAAAATGACACAAATTCGGCACAAATGGAGTATAAATATGCCCCTTGTGTTGTCTCACTGCATCCTTCTGTGTATGTGTATATGGATGTATCTGAGCATGTATATTAACATCTGGGTATTGTCTGTGTATGTATGAATATGTGTGTTTTCTGTTCGCTTATCCAAACATTCCGCCCAACAGCAGAATGCATGTACTAAAACAAGCAATACCTAAAGGCTTTGCAAATGTTTGTTAGTTTTCAATCCCTTCACCAACGGTCATGTTCGCCCAGAACCATGCAGAGGGGATAATACACTTGTCTCAAAAGCAGACGCCAGCCAAATGCAGCATTTTTTCCTAAGCATTTTCGCTTGGTTATATTGCTTTTTTCATAATTATTCCACGTTTAGCAAAATCCACTGTACACAAAGGGCCCTGTGGAGTAGAAAGCGCTAATAAACTTCATCTCCGTTTAACATGTGTATCCCCTAAGACTTAAAAGTGTTTGCTTTTTCCACTGTGCTCATTTGGCATGTAATGCATTCATTCGTGTCCACCCCTAATATGAAGTATCTATGAAGAGATATTTCTTTCAGCTGGGGTGATGGGATGCACAGGTGCCTCCCCGGTGTGTTCCTGTATCAGTGACTTGGCCAATCAGAGGGCATTCTCGGAGTTCCATGTGCAGAGAATAGCATTTTAAGAAGATCTGCATAGCAAGCTACCAGGAAAAACTGTGCTGATTCCTTTAAAGTGTGCTCCGGGCCCGTACCCGCAGGGGAGCTGGACGGTGATGGCCAGGTTCACTGGGAGGGACCACTAACCACCTAGGAGCCAGCAGAGGCGCCGACTTCCCACAACGTCGGGACACTTCAGAGACGTTTGCAGCCTGGCAGGATGTAATGGGTGGGTGGGGGGTCATGTGACCCCTTCACCATCTTTTCGAATTTACTGTTGGGCTCCTGAAAGGAGGTCTGGGCGTGCAAATGCACCGTCTTTCAGGAACCCAATAGTGAATTGCCGAAGGATCCCCTGAGATCCCTCTATGTGAACTTTCTCTCTTGTCCCATTAGATACTTTCTACAGTGTACCACCAAAAAGTGCAATTGACATAATATATGACAACTGACAGTGACTTAAGTCCCCTACACGACGAATAACACAAACGCATAGCTTATTAAAGTAATGGTTGCATTCTGTGGTTAGTATTTTGATTGTGGGAAGTATGACGATGTCTATAGATGCATGCATTATTTATTTCACAGGTAAACTCATGTCCTGTCATGTAATGCCGTTCACTGCTTTGCAGTGGGAGTCAGATAGAAATGGATGAGTGGTTTATATAAACACAGTTATGGTCAGCATACTTATGCGGATACATAAAATGCATTGTAATGCTGCTATATTTTCAACCAAATACTTTTAGGAAAAGAATGGTTTACCCGGGACTAGTTTATTATTTTTGTTTTTTGGTTACGTATTTGCACAATATACTTACGATTACTGTTGATGTGCAAGAAAAGTAATCTCTCATGTTGTGAAAATATATTCAATAATTCTGTCAAAATGAATCTTCCTCTTTTTGAGGATACTCTTTTAGCGGAAAATCCACCTTCTGCTGAAACCCCTGAGGTCCATACCGAATTGGTAGGATCGCTAAACAGCATCCTGTGTGATGGGACAAGATGTAGACTGGCTGTCCAGCCTGGCTGCTTTGTTAAAGCCTGTAGGGTGACCAGCAGGCATTTAAGGGAGGTATTTAACAACAAGCCACGAAATCCAGTGCGGCCTACTGAGGCAAGAAAGACATATAAATGAGCGATTAAGAAGCGAGAAGCTGACCTGAAGGGGGAGCGTCTGTTGTCCTCTTGTGCTTCTTGGGATTCTAGTGGATTCTGGTCTATTGTGAATATGATTATTTATAGGCAAATCTTATGGTTTTTAGAATTCTTTTTTATGTATTATTTCTCTTTGCATTTATCTTTTATGATTATGATAAATAATCGAATAAAGGTATCTCATTCATTCAATAATTCTCATATACTCATGAAGTTAGGAAGATATATTTACATATTGTGAAAAGATGTAGTGCACAGTAGCCCAGTGTTTAAAACAATAAATAATAATAGTGATTGTTTGAGGTGTATAAACATAAAAACACAAGCAACCAAGAAAAACATAAAGTTATAAGGGACCGTGTATTTTATTCAATTTTTTGACACAACAGCATTTTTATATTTGGCAAGAGAGTCTGATTGTAGGGCTCTGGACGACGTTTCCACCACAAATCTAAGTTTATGGTCAACATTAGGATTGGAAAGGCTTAAGCAGGGGGATAGCTTGGGGGGGGGGTGCTACACCCCCCTAATAAATGAATTTTTTAATACATAGTTCGGTACAGCTATGGTGAGATGTCTGCCGTATTTCACCAGGAATGTTTACATACATTCAGACAAAAACGCAGACACACGCTTTCCCTCTCAGTTTTTAAAGTCGTCAAAAATATTTGAAATATTACAAAATATTATGTTTTCCCTCACTTAGTACCCTTGCCAATCCATATTCCTCTTGCTTTTCACTGCCCCCTAGGCCCTGCCCATGCACCCCGCTTGCCGTATAGTGAAGTGGTTCCCAACGTGTGGTCCGGAAGTCAAATGGTTTGGAACCACTGGTATAATGTATTTAAACATTATATGGCAGCCTGATTGTCAGAAAACCTGAAGCTCACACCCCCTCAGTCTTACTGACCAAGCTACGCCCCTGGGCTTAAGGGGAGGTAATAAGCCATGCACTGGAACAGTGAGGCTAGTTGCATGCTCTGGGCAATGATAGCTACTCTCAATGAATGAGACCTTTGGCAAGAAGGTAGATTCCACTGGTGGTCCGAGCAGTTTAGGCTTCTGGAGCTAGGCTTTTGGAGGGAGGCGGTGGAGTCATGTTTATGAATGCAGCGGGCCATAGAGCAGGACGGGAAATCCGTGTAAGTGGAGCACCAGATTCGACAGCTCTTGCATTTCCTATGCCAAAAGTGACACAACCCTTTAAAGTTTAGGTGGCAAACAGCCATTTACGACATCCTAAGGTAAAACACCACTTCTCCAGCTCTTCAACCATTTGAGACACAACTTAGACCAAACCTGTGGCCGAGGCTTGTCTTAAATGAGTGCTTTCAGTGCTCGCTTTATGTGCTATGGCCCTGGCCTGGGAAGTGGTGCTTATATAACCTGGGCACGTGCCCAACACATAATTTGGTGATCCTGGCTCCTACAATTGGAATTTACTCATGTCTGCCAATTGGTGCTCATCTGTGCCTCTCAAAGACTTCCTAATCTTTTTAGGCGTCAGTGGGTGGCCTACCCTGTTCCTCTGTGTGGTAGAGAAGGAGATCTTGATGTAGCTCCAAAGATTACTTGTGATCTAGAGAGTTTGGATGGGGAGTGCCCGAGGTGGGAAAATTGTATTTCATGTGGAACAGAGAAAACCTCTTCAGTCTGTGACTTTAGTAAATGTCACTTGTTTGACTCCAGAGATAGTGGCAGTTTTCGACACCCTAGTGAGCACAGGGGCTGTTTTATAAGCAGTATTTCCTCAATCACTTCTGATGAAATGTTTTGAGCAAATGTATGGGTTATGGAACATGTTTAGTATTCACATTTCACTTTCATTTATATTCTCTAATCATGGCTAAATGTCATGTGTCTAATGATGGGTTGATTTCACGTTCTCTCGAAATTTAAAGTATCTTTTCAACATTTTAAATGTTATTGCCTTCAAATATGCTATCCGCACTTGACGTAATGACACAAACTTAGCACAACGCTTTCTGTCGTTGTGAGTGATCTACATATTCTGATTGGGGCTGGCAGCTCATAGAAAATAGATGTGACCTTGAATAAGTTGAACGCCTCTGGCTACCACTCACACAGTGTGCATAATCGCTAATTATGTAAATAACAATATTAATCTTTGGTTGACTGGACTGCCATGCACTTTTTAAATTCCTGGTATTTGAAATTATTTGCGTGTTGTTTCTATGCATCCATTCATCCTCCTTTCTGCTTTCTGTTTCCTGTCCTTGTCGCCCCCATCTCTTGTCCTCGACCCTGTTTTCCCACATCCTGCTTCAACAGGAAAGCAAAGGTACAAACAGATCAAGGTCATGCATCCACAGACAATTTTTATCTGTTAGAATGCAAAATAAAATCTTTCATTTTTGATTGTAAGGTTGATTCATTTTTGATTGCATCGTTAATTGTTTCTGACGGTTATTTCAGATCTGAGATGCAAGTGCCTTTAAGTATTTCCCATTATATTCACCCTGTCTAGTGCATGACTTAGAGGTTGCATGGCTTGTATTGCAAATTCTGAGGATGAAAGAAGAGAAGTAAATCCTCATTTTACCAAGTCTTTGCTGGTGATTACGAGTTGTTCTAGTGCAGAGTAATAGTATGCAAATGTAAAGAATAATTATCCAACCTAGGTTGGAGCGAGCCAGATCCATTCTCAGTTTTCGGGCTGAAAATGTAAAAAAGTTCAATTGACTGCGGATCTATATTATTTGGACATCCCCGGAAGCCGAAACATTGTAGTGGAAATATATTTCTGTTCTTTGGTGAGACCATCTGTTATATATATATATTTTTTTTTCTCCGAAAATCCAACAACACATTTACTATAAATATTAAAAATAAATCATATCCCAAGAAATAAAAAAATAATGCTCCAAAACCTAGTTAACTAATATAAAGATACCATTCCCACTCTAGTTTATGCAACTGTAGGGAAAGTGTTGGACTTCGGAGGGGTTACATTTAATATTCCTACTCCAGTCACCACAATAATAGGTAAAGTGTTGGACGTCGGAGGAGTTAGATTTACTATTCCTGCGCCAGTCGGTGCAACAGTAGGGAAAGCGTTTGACTTCAGAGGGTTTAAATTTACAATTCCCACTCCAAGCTGTGCAACAGCAGGGAAAGCGGTAGATTGAAAAGGGGTAAAATGTACTATTCCCGCTCCAAACAACACAACAGTAGGGAAAGTGTTAGACTTTGGAGGGGTAAAATATACTATTTCCACCTCAATCTGTGTAGCAGTAGAGAAAGCATTTACTAGACCAGTCACCCTAAGGATGGTCTTTCCCCAAACTTCTTTCCTTACTTACCTTCAAATTCTGCTGAAATGTATTTTGTAAGCCGGACTCTGTGCACTTTACCACTGCTAACTAGTGCTATAGTGCTTGTGTTCACTGCCCTCAACTTGGTTTAAATTGCATATACCTAATTCAATTTACTTATAGGTCCCTTGAAGAGTGGTATAACATATACTCAGGGCCAGTAAATTAAATGCTACCAGTGGACCTGAAGCACTTATTATTACAACCACTTAAGTAGCACCTTAAAACATTGCCAGGGCCTGCCATTGCAGCCTGAATGAAGTTTTACACTGCCATGCGGACTTAACATTTAAAACCCCTTGCCAAGCCTCAAACACCCCTTTTATCACATTAAGTCATACCTACTGGCTTAGGTTGCCCATAGGGCAGGAAGTTGTGTAATTAAAATGTTGCAAGTGTACTTTTAAGCTTTACATGTTCTGGTAGTGAAAAACTCCCAAATACGTTTTTCACTACTGTGAGGCCTACCTCTTCCATAGAATAACATTGGGGGTTCCTTATTACATTTAATAATCTGTAATTCCTGATTGGGAGGAGGTAAATATGTCATGTTTAGTACATATGACATTGTGATGAGAAACCCTCTTTAATGATAAAGTCAAATTTTTCATTGCAGTTTTGAAAATGTCACTTTTGAAAAGTTGGTATTTTAACTGCCCTTACCCTTTTGTGCCTGTAGCTTCTCTTGGGTCACATGGCTAGGTGTAGCTGACAGTTGGATTTTGTGAATTCCTCCCACACAACCACACAATAGAGGGATTAGGCATGCCTCAATGGGCCATCTGCTGGCAAGGTGGGGGTGGAGCTTAGCACAGCCCTATTTATACCTGAATAGCCTGTGCTCTGTCTTCACACTAAAGGCCTAATGGCCCTTTATTTTCTCTGCAGCCAGCTTGGAGCCAAGACAGGGGATGTCAAGAAATTCCATGTACTTTAAGGAACCTTTCCAAAAGCTTCCCCCACTTTCCAGAGGAAGGGCATCATGGTATAAAAATATGACCTTCAGACCCACACTTTTGTTCACTATTGGACCTGTGGAGGAACTTTCAGAGGACTGCCTGCTGCTGCGATCTGCTGTGCACTCTGCCAGACTACAGCTGTGCTTTGAGGGACTGCTTTGCTGCCTGGAGCTGGCCTTGACCCCTCAGGGGCAAGTCCTGCTGTTGAGCCCTGCATCTCCATCTTCACCAGGACTACCAAAAAGGACTCCAAGGGCTTGTTGCTAGCTTCCTGTTCACAGCCACAGGGACATAAAAGGCTCCAACCATCTTGAATCCACACCTGGATTCCACCTAGGTGAAGCCTGAACCCCCAATTGCTGTCCCACTAATCCTGGACCCTTGGTTATGGTGCCAATTGCCAAAACTGAGGACAGACAAAATTTGGCCAAAATGTGCTCTGAGAAGCAGGACAAGACCATGACCAATCTGCTCGCCTATTGCCCAGGGTGCAGGTGCATCACCGGTCGGATTGACTTTGCAGCTACTCCTGCTATATTCCTCTGTGCAAGACAAAAGGATGATGGACGGAGTGCTGAACAATGCAAACACTCACCCCCAGTCACAGATCTGGGTTTAATCCATCATTCTTTTTCTCACCATTCCACCCCAGTTTGGACCCAGCCATACGCAAATCAGTCTTGACCCTGTTCCTCATGGGAACAGTCCAGTCCGAAACTGCCAGGCCAGGTCCTCCTCACACACCTTTTGTAGCCTTGCCCCACTGAACTTTACCTTCTCAGAACATTTTCTTCAGGAACATTTCTAAGTCCAAAGGTAAACGCCAACCAGGTACAATCCAGTCCTTGTGCCCGAATCTCATTCCCCTGCAGTCGACCTTAACTTGTGACTTGGTCTCATGCCACTGGATGTTTGCGGTTGGCATTTTGATCTTTAAGGCACTAGTTTGTATTAAAAACTTTTAAAATTCATAAATCTGGTTTATTACTGTTGGTGTGCTGCATAAATACTTAACACATTGCCTCTAAGCTAAGCCTGACTGCTTTTTGTGCCAAGCTACACGTGGTTAAGCACAGGTTAACTTAGTGACTTTTTATGGTTCACCCTGCAAGGGAATGTGGCTGTTGCTTGACCCAGGCTCACAAATCAGTCAATCTACAACCCAATTTCTCACAGTCTTTGACTTTGAAGGGGTGCAATATACTATTCCCATACTAAAGTAGGGAAAGTGTTGAACTTCCGAGAGGTTAAGTTTACTATTCTCACTCCAAACGGGTCAACAGTAGGGAAAGCACTGGATTACAGAGGGGCAGAATGTACTATTCCCACCACAGTCTGTGCAACAGTAGGGAAAAAGGTGGACTTTGAAGGGGTGAAATTTACTATTCCCACTCCAGTCTGTGCAACAGTAGGGAAAGAGTTGCATTTTTTTTATTCTCACTCCAAACAGGGCAACAGCAGGGAAACATTGGATTTTGGAGGAGTAATATTTACTATTTCCACTCCAGTCTGTGCAACAATAGGAAAAGCATTGGTTTTCAGAGGAGTAAAATGTAATATTCCTACTCCAAACAGTGAAACGGTACGAAAAGTGTTGAACCGTGAAGAGGTTGTTTACTATTCCTATTGCAGTCTAAGCAGGAGCAGGGAAAGTAGTTCACTTGAAACACATTACATATACGAGTACCTCTATGAATGTAGAAAACTAATAACCTCGTAATATAAAAACATAAATTAATATAAATATATATAGCATTAAAAAGCTAACAACAAGTAATCAGTTTACATAATTACTATTCAATAAAAAAATAAATATCAATTAATAAATAGTACTTTAGTTAATTAACTTCCTACCCTGTACTCCTCCAAACCTAGCAGCCCACAACTAAATATAAGTAAAGTATTCGTTAAAAAATACATAATTAAAAATCAATTTAAGCAATTAAGTATCAATAAATAATGTACTGTTAATTACTTATTACATCATTAACTTCCCACCCTGTACCCACATAAACCTAACAGCCCACAAATAACAGATATAGAAAATAAATCAGTTTTACATAAATCGCAAAATAAATATCAATCATATAGTTAAATAAAATGTATTAAATAATTCTTAATTAATCTACTCAACTTCCAACCCTTTCCCATTGGAACAACACTATAAATTAGTATAAAAAGTAAATAAAAGATTCTAAATCACTTAAAATTACATGTTATATTTTAAAAACAGCTTACATTTATATAAACAATAGTAATACCTAAAAATAATATCTCAACCAAAACACATTAAAATAATTATAATGTAATTGAACACAATATTAAAAACTTCAATATTATTCAAAACAATACCTAACAAATGATATTCATGTCAATAATATTTGCGCATCACAATATTTATGTGTCATAATATTTAATTTCTGAAATCTCTGTCTCCTTATATTTTTAACTCAATATTTTGTCCAAATACACTTTTGGTTCAAGTGCTCGATCTGCTGGCTGTCAGCAGACTACAGAGTTTACCATTGCAATGGCAGCAGGAGGGAAGGAGCACAATTTAACCCTGCATAGGGTGGCAGAAAGCCTTAGCCGAGAAGGGATAGTTAAATGTATTTTAAATAGCCATCACATCATCTCTGGCCACCTCAGCCAAGGAGCTGGACGCAGTCTCATTGATAACCAGATGGATAGAATGCTTGAATTCATCTCAGCCACTGATAACTAATTGGGTTGCATCTTAGTCCATCGTTTTTCAACCTCCATGGCACTTCAGTCTGTACCTAGCCATATACAAGTCAATCTTTACCCTTCTCCAATGGGATCATTCCAGTATGAACTGACACACCAGGTCCTCCCTGAACTGAAACACGAGCAACCCAGTGGCTGAGATTAATTCAAGCATTTCATCCATCACTTCTTTGTATACCCTTCCACAATAGGCTACCAGCTCACATGCACATGTGGATCTTCTTTTATGTTCATAATGATGTAGAATATGCATATGAGAGACTACTGTTAGCCTTTGAACATGCAGCAAAAAGGTCAGGGGAGGATGTGTTAAAGGCCCCAAGGGAATTGGCTTAAAATGCTCTGGTCCACCATTTGGCCCATCATTTGGCAGGGATTGTGTAAGGGGATGAGTGGTGAATGCAGAATAAATCCACACACTCAGTTAACTAGTTCTGGTTTTCTTCTAAATAGAGGCTGTGTGTGCTCAAGTGCAGATATTGCGACTACAGCTGTAGCCACACTGTTTTTGTCTACACAGGGGCCCCAGGCTTCCTGACTTCTGAGACTGCTTGATATTCTTAATGAGGGTAGGTACAGTCTGAAATGTATGCACATCATTGTCAAACATGTGATGATCTGAGGAACAAACCCACAGATGTGCAAGTAACAGCACTCTTCTCTCACTGTTTACTTTGGATATCACAGCATTGGCCAAGATATTGCCATAATGAATACTGGGTGCCTGATGTGCATGTGCTACAGTAAATGTGGATGCACACACCTTGACACTGCATCCAGATGATGATACAACCAAAACCTATAATGACACTAACTTGTGGATACATAAATTAGGCTGAATTCACAAAGAATTTGGTGTTTTTTCTCTTAATTCCATGAGTAAGCCTGGAGTACTTTTGTTTACTCCTGCCTTGCTTATGGAATTCAGGAGTAGGCCAGGGGCACTACAATTAGAGTGACCACCTCTAGGTCATTAGAGAATTTTTTTCCATATTTGGACTCTTGTGTGGTAGTTTACAGCTTCCTTCAAACTAATTGGACTAACAGTCCTGAAATTATTCTTTGTGTGTGAAAAGCTCAGGACTGGAGACAGTGTCTGTAATGTTCAAAGTCAGAACTACAGTAGTAAGTCACTCCTACTCACAGCACAATCTATTTGAGTTAATTCCACAGTATTTATCTTCTAAAGCTAAATTTCCAGTGGGTTTAGTAATGCCTGTATGCTATCTATGACCTATTTGTTGCATTTACCTAATTGCAGCACTAATTTGATGCTGCAATCTCTTGTACTTGTTTAGCAGACACATTGATAGAAACCATGGTATCTACATTTAAAGTAAACATATTATATATCTAATTATCTTCACCAACATGTTTGTCCTGTTCTTCATTTCAGCACACCTAGCATATACATAGTGGGGCTGATTAACAAAAGCATTTATGAGCACTTTTTTTATGTATATACATTTGTGAATCTGCCCTGAAATAGCAGACTCCTTATTAGTAAAGATTCAAAGAAGCATTGGCAAAAGTTCTGGGTTTGAAGGGATGTTGTATGTAATGTGAAGCATTACAAGTAGATAGCATACAAATGGATATGGTTGTTTAGTAGCAAAGAACTTTAGAATAATATTAGTGTAAGCTAAATGGTCAAATGATAGTTGCACTGTCAAGCACGAACTGAAAATCTATGCAGATGAATGACTGACCTGCATTCCATCTGTGCTGCTGACAGAGAGAACACCATGCATTATCTAGTCTTCTAAGACATTTTAATAGCATTACAATGTTGTGTGTGCCCCTCAAAGTTTATGCTCAGACAGCTGGATAATTATCAAATTTGTGTGGCAGGCATGCACTTTTTATGGAAGCACACAGCTGCTGCCCAATCAAAACATGTACTCGTAGCTCACTACATGTGGGAGGAGCTACAGCGCTTCTCCTGGTGATACTCACATAATTGTCTGGCGACAGCTGCACTGCTAGGCCAGACCTTAAAAAGGGCAAAGACATTTCTGTTTGTAATACCTGCGTATTCCCAGTTTTCCATTTTAGTTCCTTGATATACGTTTTGGGGCCAACTCACAAAGGCATGTAACAATATGTAAAAGAGTACTACGGGAGTACTACTTTATATACTCCAGAATACTTTTATGAATAGAGCACTAGGACATGATAACACAAGGAAAAATAGCTCAGAGTTCTAGGAGGGGTAATGAAGTGGAAATGAGCTCCCAGATACTTAGGCCCTCATTACGACGTTGGCGGTCTTCACAGAAGACTGCCAAAGCCGCGGGTGCCAGAAGACCGCCATTTTCACCACACTTTGGGTGGAAATCCAGCAGTAGCCATGCTGGCAGGCTGAAGCGCTTGGGCGGTTCCAACACTGACCCCGCCAGTATGATTCCACCAGCCGTATTATGGCCTGGCGGTGTCCTGCTGGCGGGGCGCTGCCGTCGGTGGAAGTGCCCCTTCCTGTTCCCTGCCGGATGACCTTCTCTCCGGACCAGGTAAAGTGATCGTCCGACAGGGGAGAGGGGTGAGTATGCATGTTTGCATGGGTGTGAGTATGCGTGCTTGAATGCGTGTATGAATGTTGAAGTGAATGAGTGTATGGATGCGTTCATGTAAGTGTGCATGCTTGCATGTAAGTGTAGGTGAATGAGTGTATGCGTGGTGTATGTGGGTGTATGTGTGAGTGTGCATGTATGCGGGAAGGGAGGTGCCAGAAGGAGGGGTGGGGAGGAGGCTGCTGTGGCTGGAGGGGGTATGGGAGGTCTAGTGCTTGCTGGGGTGCGAGTCGTCTACCGGTGACAGGAAAGAAATTCCCTGTCACCAGTAGCCTTTCCACCATGGTTTTCATGGCGGTGCTACCGCCGCGGAAACCATGGCGGAAAGGCGGCTCCAAATACCGCTGGCGGTCATCTGTGGACCGCCGGGTCAGAGATGATCATCTCCGGCCTGGCGGTTCTGACTGCAATGGCGGTATGAGTGGAGAGGTGGCGGGTTTGCAGCGGCCATCCCGCTACACTTATAATGTGGTCAGAAGACTGCCAGGGTAAAAATGACCACCTTAGACATTCCTATGTGGAACCAAACCTGTCTAATATGAGACTTACAGGTTTCAGTAAATGCAGGACATGGCCTCCCAATGTTTTCAGCAGTGGAATAAAGGCTGATAAGATTTCAGTGATCACCATAGGATTAGGGCTGCCTTGTACAGGCTCTGTAGAACAGTCAGGCACATTCATCCTCTACATTATTTATGTTTTTCACATTATGCCCTTTACCAGATTGCTGGAACAACAAATACCCACATTTTCGATCTATCGTTCTCTCTATTTTTCTTTTTGAATAAAGCAAATCATTCATCATTTTTCATCAATACCTATATTGATCTATGTTTAACAATCTTGGAATTTTTGATTTATTAGATGTCCAGCCCTGGCATATGTATTGATTGGGCACTTTTCATTTCAGTGCACTTCAGTGTGAGTCCACAGGCCGGAGAGAATAACAAGGGAGAAGGAGAAGTGGAGTTAGATAGATAGATAGATAGATAGATAGATAGATAGATAGATAGATAGATAGATAGATAGATAGATAGACCGACGGACGGATGGATGGATGTGGAAAGAGAGAGTAAAAAGGAGATCTGCAGCAAAGGGAGCGAGGCATTTGAAAGACAGGGAGATTTTGTGCTAAAGAAACAGTGCCATAGGGATGAAGAGAGGGGGGAATGAAGAGAAAAAACAATTGAGTCAGTAAGCTGCAGAGTGAAAATAGAGAATTTTTTTGAAGAGGATGAATGAGAAAATGAGCCAATGAAATAGCAAGATCGGGTAAATTGCAGCAGGGCTGTTTTAAGGATTTTGGGGCCCCGGGAGAAAAGTATTTCGGAGACCGCTGTTTAGAACAGCTTTGAACAGGTCACCGAAAGTTCACAGGCACACTCATCCAAATTCCAAATCTGTTTACATTTAATATTCTGGGTAGTGGAGTGTGAATTCAATATTGTAACACTGCAGCAGCTCACTAACATTACTACAAATAATCTCTGTGACATCCTCCCATTTCTCTTATGTTAGGTATTTTTATCTAAAAATAAACTTTTTTCAGGAAGTTGCATTAATCATAAACACATTTCTCTGCAAAATGTCTGTCACAGAGTCTCACACATCCCCTACATTAAAAATAAATTAAAGTAAAAACGGTATTTAAAACAACCTGTTTAAGAAGTATCCTAGGTCATCAGGGCGTCTCTGCAAACGAAGATGGATCTATCAGGAGGGCCCCGGAAATGTTGCACCAGCGCCGGGCAGTGCTGTGAAGTCTTCCAGAGAACTTAGCACAGGTTCTCATAATATTTGTTGGAACCTCGAGCACTCCCAGTTCAAAATGCGCACAAAATTGCCCCTTAACAGGCCAACATAAGACATCACTGGTGCCATTTACTAGCTATGCCCTCTGGTCAAAAATAAACAATGCACAGCATAAGTGAGTGTGGAATGAATAAAAATAGACCAGAGTTCAAATATGCAAGATAAAGGGCCTCACAAAGCTGTATGTGTCCTAGACCGGTGAAGAAAAGTATTTTCTATTTCCAGTGACTCTCTAGATGGAAAGGAGATACATTTGCTGTCTGCTGCACTAAATGAGACATGAAATGCAACCTTAATATTGTGTACTCATAGGATTTGCATAAATACAAGAAGTACACTGTGTTCCAGTGTGTTGCAGACATAAAGTTGAGGATTAAGTGACAAACCACAGACTCCCGCCCAAGAGCATGTCCCAGTAGAGGAACATTTAAAAAACAGGAGGGGGAGATGCTAAGGTGGGAAATGAGGGGGTGCACGCGATGAAGAGAGGGGCAATTTGGAGCAGCCTGCAATAGCTAGATGTCAACAAGTGTGACTGGCCACACGCAGGTAAAACACAGTGGCAACCACTGCTAACCTCAAGGGGGTGTTGGGGGGATGTGGAGGACAGGATAGGGGGACAAGTTAAATAACTATAAAAGGCATCCCCTTCCTCCCTGCCCTGGCCCCAGCTTGTCTGGGGTCACAGTAGACTCTGTAGGAGTTTGTGAGAGTGCTCAGGCAGAGCCTTTGTGACGTGCAAGTGTGGTAGGTGAGAGCTCGCTCCCCTCATTACCTCAGTGTGGTCCATCCTGCCAATACCTATCTTCGCTTTGTCCCACTGTCTGGGAACAATACACAAAGATCAACTGCCAGCTGCACCTAGTCATGTGATCCAGGAGCAGGCTGCAGTTTTAAGCAGCACACACAGGCTGCAATGGGTGGCCTGAGCCATGTTTAAAGGGCTACTTAAGAGAATGGCACAATCAGTGATGCAGGTCCACTATTCGTATTTAATTTACAGGGCCTGGGTACATGTGATACTATTTTTGCTAGGGACTTACAAGTATAATAAATATGCAAGTTTGTTGTAAGCCAATTTCACCATGTTTAAAGGAGAGAGCACAAAACCTTTAGCTCTGGTTAGCACTGGTAAAGTACCCAGAGTCCTATAAGCCAACAAAAACAGGTTCAGAAACCAGGAGTGTGAAGGCAAAAAGTTTGGGGATGACCCTGCAGAAAGTGCCAGGCCCAACATCTATATTACCAAAAGCTGGGCTTCACACCATAGTTCCCAACACAAGACTTAGGCTGAGATCTGCTGGTACAAATATCCTGGTGCCCCCCAGAAAATTCAGAAAAAATGCGAGGAGAAACATCTTTTTCTTGGTTGGCCATATCTTTATGGAATACCTTACCAGATGACACAAGGAATATGCAACAGCTTTTACCTGTTAGAAAGGCTTGCTTGCTTTGCTCTACCTAGCGCTCCGTTGCCTCCCAATGGATTCTTTAGCACAAATATAGATTACATTGGACTGCTGGAGGTGTTTAATTGAAACAAATGTAAGAAAAAGTTTGATAGGAAGATGCAGGTGAATGTATAAGGGGCAATGGAAAAGGGGGGGAACTTGAGAGCACAGCATGTGAGGGATCCAAATAGGAGTGACCATTTCACATTTTGTGGTCTGCCAGGGGAAAATAAATATTTTTAGAGTGGGCCTAAAAGCATTTTTACATGCTACAACAAACTCTGAGAGGGTGTTGTGCATGACTGTGTTGATGCAACGGAAGGTCTTGGAGAATCAATAAGGAAAGACTACCTGATGAAGCAAGGATGTCTGTGCTGGATCAGAAAGCAGATAGGTACGGTGCAGGGAGGGAGCAATATAGATGAAAAGCTAAGGTTGGAAACAGACATTTCTTGAGGATTTTGGATAGTCAAAGGAAGCTGGCAATAGTTGACAATAATCCCTCAGCCAAGGGAAAAGTCTTAAAAAAAGGAGGACGTCAGTAAAAGCTGGGTAAGGAACTGACAATAACACCTTAGTCAAACACAGCCTGAACAGGAAGCATATAGCCTTTCAAGATGGCCTCTACCATCAAGGACAAGCAGATGGTGCCTTTCCTGATCTTATATTGTAAAATGGCAGCCCAAGCATAGTGGCAGAGGCTTCAAAATTAAGATTTTGACTTTGCTAAACATAAAAGCAGTACAGAAAATGCTGGGGCAAGGTGGAAACCGTTAGGAGGAGTGATATTCAGCAACCATGGACACCTTGGAGTTCTGAATGTCGCTTCTGATAAAGTAGGATAAAAGTACAGATGAAGTCAGATTGCTGCCAGAATATAGAACTACCTTATTACAGCCCTGGCTGAGCACAGCAGTGACTGTCCTCTCCACCTCTAGCAACTGCCACAGTTTTGAAACATTTGACTGCAAAGCAGCCAAACTGGATCAAGAATACAGGGAGAACTATGGCAGCCCTTGAGGACCATAACTATGCAAGAATAACCACTACAACTTGGAACATCTTTCTTGATACCCAAATTCTTATTGACTAAGACATATTCTAGACTGTCACAGTCCTTCTGAAATGGCTATGTCACAGAGAGAGTAACACATGGTCTGAAAAATTGAAAATTAGGCCTAGGCACATTTTTGATCATGCAAGCTTAAGAGGGCCGATTCGAAGGATTTCACACTTTGCATAAATGTGTAAAGTACCACAATAAAGTCTAAAATGTGCGTAATTTGCTTAGTCCTTGCTGCCTGATGTCACATCCAACATGAGCAAAGTACAACTGGAGGATTCCCAAATACTGGAATTCTCCCAGGGAACCATCCAGACTCAGGAAAAGAAGATGCTGTGGCCAGATATGGTATGTGGCGACCACTTTGGTCTTGTGCTTCAAGGAACAAGTTCATGCTTCTGCAAACATCAGACCAACTAACATAGATTTTGATGTTACCTACTCCTGTAAACTGGATGCATTGGTATTTGCATAGCACAAATCTAGGTAGGAAGAAGTGTGTTACACTGGGTGTGGGGTGGATTGATGATATACATTAAGTGGAGTGGTGTAACATTGGACCCTACAGCCCCGCGGCGCGGGTGGAGCCTGAGATCCAGAGTGCTCCCTCAGCACAGTACTCTGGCCTGAGAGCTCCTGACTGATTCCAGAGGGGAGCTCCTGCATTTAGTTTGCAGGGTGGCTCTCAAAAGTTTTGTTATGCTATTGATCAAGTGAGAATTGCAAAACACATTTCGGCACGGGGGCGTGCCCAGAACCACACAATGTTAAGGTAAGCACTGAGCCCAAGATTCAAACTTGGGTCCCTATGTTCTACAGTCAGCAGCACTAGCCACTAGGCCACATATCCACTGATAAAACTCATGAATGAGTAAAGTAGTAAAGTCACATCTACTCAAACACCAGTCTCTGTGCAAAACTCCCACTGTGCAAAGTTCTAAAATGGCAGACTTTGTGTAGCCGTAAGCAAAACATGGGTCAGATTTGTTCATGGTTTAGTTGATTCTGATCTTGAAGAAACACTTTTAATTTTGGATGTGATTGCCTTGTGTATCTCTTGTGCCAAAAGTCATAGGAAAAAAAAGATACAGGCACTATACCCATAGAGCAGAGAGGTATAGTAGCCTTGATACCACCTACATGGCCTACCGTTCAGGGGCGTAGCTTTCATTGGTGCAACAGGTACAGTGGCCCTGGGGCCAGGAGAGGCCCATTAAACCCTGAGAATTACTGGATTTGAATACCCCAAAAGCAGACAAAGTGACCACTTCCCTGCTTACACCAGGGCTTATGGCATCCTTGCTACTACGCCTGTTTACACACTGCCCACGGTGAACACATTTTAGACAGAAAAGGTGTTTTGAATTTCGCTTTGCGAAAAAAAAAAGATCTGAGTGTTCTACACAATCACGTTATACATACGTTGCTTCATTATTGTTTAAAGGGATTATGCCTTTTTATGTTGCAGGCCCCAGGCTCCTCTGACAATTTAGATAATTTGTATTTTAACTCCGAAGGTATGCTGTTGCAATCTAATGACAATGCAGCCCAGCGGAAGCGTTGTGCACGCAGAAGGACTTCTCATATAAAAGCCTATCTGGAATCGGGGCCGGCAGTAACTGCAGCGGCCGAGAGCAGGCCGGCTGATCACATCAGAGCAGGCCGCTGCTCCCCAGGGGAGACTCGTCCAAGCCCCGGCTCCGCCGCTCATTTAAAGGGGCGCGCTCCCTCCAGCACGTCTCCCCGTGAAGGGGCAGACACAGCTTGCAAAGAAAGGGAAACTGCATCCCACTCCCTCCTAGTTTCTGTTTATTAATTCATTTTGCGTGAAAACCGTAGACCCTTCGTAGTGCACGAATATTCAGGGGGTCATTGTATTGGTGCAATTCAAAAAAGTCTTGGTAACTTGAAAGCTGCTTCGCAGCACGTCATTTTATGGAAACATCATTACGGAAACCTCATCCACACACCTCGACCAATCCCCGGAGGAGTCCATTATAGTGTATAACCCAGCACTCCAGATTTTAATGGGGGCTCGAGGGAGACGGAAAATGCACACAGTCTTTACGTATGCATTGCTGCATGCCTTCCAGAGGCCGCAAGCCCCTCGAGGCGCCTTGGAATTACCAATGAGTTAAGTGACTGCTCTGGGAAGTGTTTTATCGACAAAAAGAATATTGGAATGTTATGGCAGGGAAAAGCCCAGCACTCTTCCAATCTGAGCCCTTCCTGGCCCACTTAAACGTTCACAGGCAGTAAGTATCCTTTACTCCTCCCACTAAAGCACTGAGCTACATTACACGTGAATTTGCAATATTAGAGGTCATGACTAATGCACGAACACTTTAGACTAACTCGTGCATTAGTTACACACATGGCTGTGTATCACAAACACACACATAGCTGACTTTTCCATAATTATATTACCCTATGCAAGCTTACTCAATCTATAGCGTACATGTGCATAGCAAGAAAAATACTGTACACCATAATTTTTCTTACTCATGCAAGGATTTTTTGCAGGCACACTTAAATTAGACAAATTGTCACCCTAATGAAAAGGTAAATCTCAACCTATATTGAGCTCGTCAACCTTCATCCCATTAACCGCCCACCTTTTAAGGGGAAAGTTACAGAGAAAGTAATCACCCAACCCCAGAAGCAAATCACCAACAATGATCCCCTGCAGGGTGACCTGCCTGGCTTCAGACAATCCTCTCCATCACATCCTGATTAACATTGTGAGGCCCCAAAGGACCATCACCGCACAGTTCCTCTCTGGCACTTCTCATATCTCAACAACTAATAGGACCTAGCCTACCAGGAACCATGCAGATCCCAAAGGTTCCAAGTCCCCCTTAATCTTAATTTTTTACATGGACCCATGTGTATTTTTATTTTATAATTTGGGAAGCACACCAATACACCGATGACGCCTAGTGCTATTCGCTGACTCCCACTATACCTCTTTCTAATACAAACCTGCATATCACATGGGCATCTGAAACTGAATCGTATCTACTGAATTGTATCAAATCAGAATTTCCACCATCAGTAGTACTAAGATATCTCAAAACCAATGTAACCAAAAACACCCACATATAGCAATGGTTCTTCAACATGACTTTTGAAGGCTTCATAGTCATTAATTCATTCAAAAATTCTTGTAAGCGTTCTTACCACTTTTCAAGAGCCACATCATAATAATATCTCAGCTTGGTACCAATTTTCAGTCTCAAGTGTTGGACCTCTCTCACCTGGATGGTAGCAACATCTTAGTAGCCGGTGTTTACATCTTCACTTGCCACCAAGTGAAGACAATGCCATATATGCCACAGCCATGCAATACAAAGATCTGAGGAAATTAAACCATATCACCCCTACCTTGATCATCCGAATCTGGTTCTCAATGCAAGATTACATCATCTTTGGGGCCAGCTGTGTCACGAACAAGACGGAAATGACTGTAAAGTAATCTTCTTGAAGAAACCTCAGCTACTCGTTAGTTAAATGTAAAAAACTCAACATCTCTGGAGCCAAATAAAAGTCAAGGATCTGCAACCTGACCAGGTGAAAAAATAAGAAATGCAAAATACAAAAGACCAGAAGACAAGTCTTTTCAGACTGTCTAGCTTCTTGAAAAACAGTTTTTTCAACTCACTTGGTTTGGTCCTTCTTGTAGTGGTTCAAAGTTAAAAAAAATCAACTGACGACTTAGATTCTCAAGGAGTGCCTCGTTAAACATTGATTTAAAGACACTCCATGATCATAGGCCCTTTATTCCAAGATGATTTTTGCTTCCTAACCTAACTTACATTGTCTTGATTCATTACCATTTTCAAATAATCAAGCAGCAATGAATTGTTGACATCTAGGTGCGCGGTCCATAAATCACATTACATGTGTAAATACATATGGAAAGTGGTGCATACGTAAAGCCATTAGTCATATTGTACTCATTTGCTACTGCTGCCTAAAAATACTTTGTTCAGAAAATTGATTGACGGTTCTCCCATTCTTACAAGAAACCACCACTCTGGTGACCTTATAGGGCATGAACGCCGCTAGACTCATTCTATGAGCTATGAATTTAGTTGTTCTCTAATGCAAGAATATAGCTATCAAACATTTCCATTCTGCCTTCGGCTTCTGTATGCAAGGTATGCAAGGTCCTTCCTTTTGGCTTTTGTATGCAAGGTCCTTCCTAAAAGAGTACATGCTTTACACAATGCAAAGCTTTGAAAGCCAAATATATATATATATATATGTGTGTGTGTGTGTGTGTATATACATATATTCCTATACCATTGAGATATATATATATATATATATAGTTAGATCTGTCAGTTTTGGGGTGATCTTCCCCCAAACCTTTTGTTTGCCGTCCCTCCTCCTCTTTTTGTTGGCCTTAGGACTCTGCACACTTTTCCATCCATCACTTTATAGTATACTTTAATATATCTCCCTAGGTGGGAAGAATATGCCCAGACGTATCCCATTCACACTGTGTCACTGGAACCCCACCATACCTGGCTGATGAGCCCTAACTAGGGTAAACAGGTCCTAGGTTTCTTGCATTCTGGTTCCTGGAGTACCTGGCTTGGCAAGTCCGGCTGGACTGTTCCCTTTGGAGCAGGGGCAAGCCTGGTTTGTACATGGTCGGGTTCAAACTAAGGTGGCCTGGTGTGCAAAACAATATTGGGCTGGGATGTGGCCAAGAGTAGTTCCCAGTGGCTTAGATTAGTTCAAACATTCCATTCATCACTTGTTTGCATACTTCAGAGTGTCCATCTAAAACTTGAGTAGAGGGTTCCAGACTGTCATTTGGAGATCACAATTAAAGGCCTCCCTAGTCTTAAGGCACATCATATGTGCCCTATATCAGTAGTTTAAGGGGTACATTGGAGTATGTGTCTCCCAAACTATTACAAAAATGGTCACATTCATGGGAATCAGAAAAGGGGAATATTGTGGGGGCGGACACGCAGCACAGATGGTTGGCACCATCTGCACAGATACAGAGCTGACAGCTGTGTAAAATGAGAAGCTGTTAATATTAATTTCGAGTGGCACACGCTAACAGCTATTTTGCTTTCTAGTTTTCAGTCCCTTCACATTAATGATTGATAAGTGTTAAGTCACGTTTCGGAGATAATCGCCCCCACAGATTATCAAGATTTTCAAGTATATTCCTATTGCTCTTGAAAATGACTGCAATTATTTTTTTGTTAATTATGTAAGTTTTCCCAAAATGCCCACAAATGTGCTATGTGCATACAGATGATGAAAGTAGTATGAATGGGTCACATTTTTAGTCTATCCTGTTACTGTTGAAGAATACACTTTAAACAATCTGGTGCCTAGCATATGTCTGACTTCTTACGTCTACATATATCTGACAGGGCCTGAAATGTGACAGTATCATCACGCTAGATACCCTCAGGTTTTATAAACATACAGTACACTGATAACGTTCAATATGTGCAGATGCTTGCTTGCTGTTTGTGTCACCTCAATTTACAGTCCTGTCTGATGTTCTACTTTTTTACTGCCAGAATGCTCTTCCCTTCTGCTTCTGTTTTGCATGTTAAGTAGTTTTCTGTCCTCTGTCTTGGTGTGTCACCTCTAAGCAAGAGTCCTGCAACTGTGCTTTTATGAACATACAGACAATTCTATGGCAGCAATCTGATCAAACCCATGATTGACAATTCATCCAATCACCTGGCACCTATCATGCAAGGGTACTAGTAGGCACGTAGGGAAGACAAAGATCAAATAATTTGTTTTCCTTGAACGAGCTGGAGCTATAATTCTGAGTGGGTCTCTCAGACAGAATGCTACAGTAAGTTGTAGCTTCCGGAAATAAGCTACAGGTAGGGTCATCATCAAAGCAAATACACAAGCTGAGCTGTGGTGCACCACTACTGATCTTGGGATGGAGCCTCTTGCTATGACACTGCTGAGGCTCCTTGCACAGGTGGAGATTAAACGGAAATCTTGTTTAAGGGAGATACTTTGGTAATGCCTGGCATGCCACTGCAAATCAAAGTTGGTCTCACTGGCGACAACAGATGACCTAGTAGCTTAGTTGCAGATTTCTACATAAGACAAATATTCCTTTAATGAAAGGAAGAACTATAATGGAGGCTTCCTTTAATATTTTTGCAGAATCAAAAATAGGGCTGTATTGAAGGCAGCAGAACCTTCAATATAGGATGCCACTAGTCCCTACGAAAGCCCCTTTGGTAAGCCATAGAGAAGAAGGGGTTGTGTTGGAAATGAGCTGTACACACAGGTGACAGAGGGAGGTACAGGAGCAAGGAATGAGGAGAGTGATGCAGGAGGAAGAGAAGAGAGGCACACAAAGAAAAGGGAAAGAGAGAGGTAAGGAGTGTTGTGTCCTCCCCAGCCTGGTAGCATGCACAAGAACACACCACACCCAGAGCTCGTAGTTAACATCTTTACATATCAGCGTACAACATTTGACTGAACTCTCAATATCCCAATAACCGTTAAACACCACACTTTGACAGCTCAAAGAGCGATTATGTAATTTTCTTCGTAAGTCCGGCCCTAGTCACAAGGTCCTAACACTTACAGTTCTAAGACACTTATTATCCCCACTTGTTAAATAAAAATACATAAACAAAAGATATGAACAAACAGCAGCATTACATTTCTTAGATCAGTACGGTTCGGCCAGACAGCGTGGCATGAGGTAGTTGAGCTGTACCCAGGGTGGACCCCAGGGACACAGGGTCTAATATTTGATCAGAGTCTTCAGGTGGGGAAGTTTCCTCTGAAACTGTAGGGACTGATAATAAACGAGACAGAAGTCTGAAGAGGGATGAGTCCCTTGTGATGGATTTGCTAGGACGATGCTCTGTTTTCATATGTCCCTTTCGTGTTACAACCTTCAAAGTTACAACATCAAATGAAGGATCTCTTTTTTGCTTTTGTTTGATGAAAAACAAATCATCCTCATCAAGCACGATCTCTTGAGTTTGATGACATCAATCAGCTTACGTTTTCTTCTAATGCTTCCGAGCAGCATCCGTAGCATGAACCACATCATCATGTAAGATTTGCTCAGGGGTCCACTGTTGAATATTTGGCTCTCCAGGCTCTCCCGAACATCAGAGTAGCAGGACTCTCGCCAGTAGTGGAAAGAGGAGTTGAGCCATAAGCACTGAGGGCTTGGCATAACATCTGATTCAGATCAAGTCCTTCTATTGATGCACATTTAGTCACCCTTTTCAGGTGCCCCATAAATTGTTACATGACACTGTTGGCTTGAGGCCACAAAGGTGTACTTTTCTGATGTTTGGTGTTAAGACCAGTGAGAAATTATTTGAAATCCTTGCTGTTGAACAGCGGACCACTGTCAGACTTCAGAATGCCCGGTATGCCCCACACTGCAAAGATGTTATCTAGGCACTCAATCACTTTGCTATGGGTTGAGAATGACATGTCTTCTACCAGTAATCGGTAATGCTTGTCAGTGATTACCATAAGGTGATGTCCATATGCCAAAGGCCCAAAGAAATCAACAGCAATTCTTTCCCACGCATGTGCAGGGAGATTAGACATTGTCAGGGGATGATGGGTCATCTTGAGAGACAGGCAGTTGCATAAATGACACTCCTTTAGTTTCCTCCCCACTTTCTCGTCCAAGCGAGGGAACCACACGTGACCCTCACAGCCTCTCATGAGGGCCACAATACCATGATAGCCTTCATGAGCAAGTTCAATAACTTGCTGTCTCAAACTTTCAGGTACGACAATCTGGGATCCTTTTAGCACAATCCCTTCTTTAGTGACATACAGTTCATCTTGGACAATACAATATTTTTGAAATTCAACATTGTCACTTAAAGGTCAAATACTCTGTCTCCAGGACTGGGCTGCAATAATATCTTCGTAGGCACACATGTCCTTAACATCATTGGTAGCAGCAATGAGCTGCTCAACGGACAGAGCTGCAGGCGTTCTGGACTTTACATTGAAGTTGGTGTACTCCTCAGCAGTATTTGACGTTCAACTTTGCCGCTGTAGGGGTACTCATGAGAAATAATTAGTAGGATTGTGATTCTTATGTGGCTTGTGCACAATTGTATACTCGTACTCCCAACCCCCACCTCTCGATGCAAGGGTGCATCTTGGCCTTTGTATTGCTGAAAATGATAGTACCTTGTGGCCAGTGTGATCTTGAAATGCTTTTCATACAGAAACACATGAAAATTTGCACAGGGCAATACTACCTCCAGACTTTCCTTTTCCAGCTAGGAATAGACACATTCTGTGTCAGACAAACTTCGACTGGCATATGCCACTCAGGGTCTCTGAGCATTTGGGTGTCCACTATGCTGAGCAAGGATTGCTCCAAAACCCACCAAGCTTATATCAACAGTGATCTCAGTGTTCAATTCAGGATCAAAGTAAGCCATCTCAGTTGCATCTTCAACTGCATGTTTTATGTTTTTGAAACTGAAGTTACACATAGCGGACCATCAGAACTGGACATTTTGTTTTGTCAGGTCTCGCTAAAGGGCACTCACTGTGGCAAAGTCCTGAATGTACTTCGAACAGTAGCTGGCCATGACCAAAAAAGACCATACCATGGTGACATCTTGTTGAGGGCTGGTGGCTGATAGTGCTCGTACTTTGTCAGAATCAGGAGTTATACCTCTATCAAAAAATACATACCCAAAGAACTTGAGCTTTGTTAAGTGAAATTAACACTTTTCAGCATTTAAGGTGAGGCATGCATCTGTAAGTAATTGACACACTTGTTTGAGGGCGTTATCATGCTCTTTCCATGTTGCACCAAATACCAGTATATCATCACTTTAATTGGAATATTATAATATAATTGGAATATTTCTGCAGCAGAGAACACTCAAGAGCTTAATCTTTTGTATCTAAATAAACCAACACGAGTTGTAAAGGTAGTAATGTACCTGGAGTTCTCTTCCAGTTCAAGGTGATGGTTGCCCTTGTTCAGGTCAAAATGGGAAAAAATGTTGGCGCTATTCAACTGCATGTTCATATCCTTCATGTGCAGACCAGAATGTTTCTCTTTCAATTGCTCTGTTGGCTTGGACAATATCCATGCAGATGCGCACACCCATGGTGTGGGGCCAGTAGAGCGCTCCATAATGTCATGTTTCGGCAAAACTTCTAACTTCTTCTTGACTGCTTTTGGTAGATGAAATGATATTTTGTGGTGTCGCTGTGCAACAGGACTGATGTCTTCATTAATGCGAAGTTGCACCTTCATCATTTTGAGCCTTCCTAGACTATGAAACAGTGACAGGAACTGACTCACAATTTCAAGTTGTGTGTTTAAGTTGTAATTGATGGCTATCAATCCCATGTCAACTGCAGTTGTAAAGCTAAGTAGGCATGCACTAGATGGAGTACCTTGAAGAACGTGAATTGGGGCCTGCATAAACGTCTTTTTATGCAGAAGGGTTCCTATAAATGATACTTGACTCCGCAACGGTTTGGAAGCAGCCCATTTGTACACCTTTGTACTTGATGCTTTGAGTCGATGTATAGGTGATAGACTGTAAAATCCTGCACCTGGCATGATGTTGGTCGATGCACCACTATCGACTACAAAAGTTACTGGGCAAGTGTTGACTTTCAGTTTGGGGCAATGTCTACTAATGCCGATGCACCTTTTGCTGTTTTGCTCCATGTCAGTGCCTTGCTGATCGACTCGTTCCTTGGCTCTAGAAGCCAGTCTAGAATATCTTTTCTAGTCTGAGTGTGTCTTCTGAACGAGTCCGACAAACAACCATCAGTGACTCTGAGGCCCATGGCTTATTCATCATTAAATTCACCGAATTTGCAAAGATTGATGAACATGTCAAATCTTTCAACAAACACTTCCATTGTTTTACCAATTTGTTGTTTCGCTTGATTGAAAATGTACCTTTCATAGTTGATGTATGGCACTGGGCTAAACTTTGCTTCTAACACGCCTTTGATTTGAAGGTAAGGCATTGTCTGTGAGAGTTTCTTTATCACTTCTTTCACTCCCACACCAGCAAGATTCTTTAAGTATTGAATGATTTTCTCATCACTTACCTCTTCCAGAGGATCTGTGAAATTATCTAAATCTCAATCCATGCTCCAATGTTCTGTTTTTTGGTGGTATTGAATGGCGGCAGAGGTTTCAGGAAAATAGCTGCAGTGTACTTCACCTTCCTTTCTTCTGACATTCAGACTACGTGCTGCTCAGGCAGCCTTTGTTGTGTACCTGAATCCCTGCCTTCTAGAAGTACCAGCTCCATATCTGGGCTTGGGTTGCCGGACTGGCCTATTGGCTGTGCTGCACCTTCTTCCCTTTTGACTGTGAGTCAATTTTCTGCTTCTTGTATGCTCTGGTCTCTGCCTTCATCTTTATGTTTCATTTGAGTCATTTCTTCGTGCTATTTTGGCAGCTTTCTTTTTCAGGGTCAACTTGTGACTTTGATAACGATGGGCTGTGTGCTCGAGCCGCCACAAGCTCGAGGCAAGATTCAGAATGTAGTGGATGCTAATTGCTACTTTGCATGGTCTCAACCGGTGTGTCTGATGCTTCAGTTGTGACCATTGGTCTTACTGGTGAGTATATACTTATTTCTCATACCTGGTTGCTGTTGCCTTCTACCATTATATCTGGTTGTTGTTGCCTGTGTTGTACCTGGTTGACCCTGCCTTCTGGTTTTTCTGTGTATAACTGACGGCGTGTGTTGTTGCGCAACCCCTTCTTTTTTCCTTAGCCTGGCTAGCAAGTCTTGTTGAGCTTTTCCAACAGTGCTTCCTTGTTGGGCCTTCAACATCCACATGAGGCCTCCTCTGGGCTGGAGTAGTGTTTGCACTCTACATATGCTAACTGCAGGCTTCTTTGTTTTGGCTTGGGTGCATGGGGCACACACAAGCAGTTTGCTATTTCTGGCAAACTCTCAGGGGGAGCACTTTTGTTTCTTTAGGGCATGTATCCCCTACTCATTACCAGTTGTTGCACCTTCCCCAGCCCAGTAGCATGCACAAGAACACCACACACAGACCTCATAGTTAACGTCTTTACTCATCAGTGTACAACTTTCAGCTGAACTCTCAAGATCCCAATAATGGTTAAAGACCACACCGTCACACCTCCCAGATCAATTACATAATTTCCTTCATAAGTCCGCCCCTAATAACGAGGTCCTAACACTTCTTCTGACACTACAGGGAGGAGACCAGCAGGAGTGAAGAAAACAAGGGAAAGTAGATGCAGTGGGAAAAGCTATGAAGGACCTGATAGCAATGTCCATAGTTGTGAAATAGTGTCTCATGCATTTCAATGCAAACATTCCATTGGAAAAGGAAAGATCCACTCAGCAAAAAATATTCTGTTTGACTGATGGGTTGCAAAGTCTAAAACCAATGGCTGAAAGAGGCTGTTTAAAAAGAGCAACTAATTAAAAAGGCAGAAGTCAGTACTCTGACCATATATACGGCCAGCTGTGCAAAGCATTTTTGTGGTCACAAACAGAACAATTGGGAGGTTGTTACCTTTAGAAATTGGGTCTCTAGTTGGCAGGGGTATGCACCCTGGCCAAGTAGGGACCACAATCCTAGTCATGGCAAGTCAGATACACACCCTAAATTAACCTGTGCTCAGCCCCTGGTAGTTAGGCACAGAGCAGGCCGGCATAACTTAGAAGGCAAGTTGTAAAGTATTTGTGGAACGCTTAATTACAATAACACAGTAAAGACAACACAAAAAGAATCAACACCAGGTTACAAAAATTAATGATATTAATCTGTTTAAATAAGACCGAGATGACAAAAACCAATCAATTAATTAGAAATGATGCCATATTCTAGATTATCTGAGGGCTCAATTAGGAGTTCAGGGTAAGATTACTGCAACTCTGCTCATGGTGTTAGAAGAGCACTTATAATTTCATGTCGCTCCAGTTATAGCAGGCCCGTGGTTTGACAGTCGGCCCTCAAGTTGTCAGAGAAAGTATACAGTGCTTCTTTTAGGATGTTTACGGTATTGGTACACAGTGGTCTTTTGGGGTGGCTCCTCAGGGGTCGGCGAGGAATGGAGGGCGCCTCTACTAAGGGGTATGCCCTGTGACTGCAGTGGTTCCCAGAGCTGGGGAGCCTCCATCTTGCCATGGACACACATGGCGAGGCAAGTGGGATTCCCGATCCGAGAGGTTTAGTTCACTTGGAAGGAGTCGCCGAGTGGCAGCTCAGTCATCGTTGAAGTTGGTGAGTCGCCTGGTTGTTGAAGTCGGTGAGTTGCCTGGGGATCGAGGGCACAGGCCATGCACCTGCACCTAAGTTAAAGCATGCAGATGAAGGCCAATGCCCGCAGTCGTGTCCTTAAAATCAGATGAGTCCACTGGGGTCGTACCCTGAGATGGCCGATGAAAGCGCAGCCTGCAGCAGAAAAGCTTCCGATAGCCTCTGTGCAGTTCACTTGTCACAAGTCAGCAAGACATGCCTGACAGGAGTGGGTGCAGAGTTGATTGGCCAATATTGAAGAACATATCCTAGAAGTGCAGGTGTCTGGCAGGGCCCACAATGTCTCCCTACCCTTGGGTTTAGGCAAGCTTGTGGAGCGGAAGGGAACACAATTGGAGTGTGAGGTCCTTGATGTCCTGGGGACCTCGTGGGGAAAACCAGTGGTAAGCAGCAAGCCTTTGAAGACCCTCTGGGCAGTTACAGAGAGGCAAGTCCAGACTCTTGTCTCCAGAGTAGGAGCAGCAGGCCAGCACAACAGAGTAGCAGCAAGGTAGCAGTTCTTCCTAAAGTCCAGAACACAGCAGCAGTAGACCAACACAGCAGTGCAGTGGCAGCCCCTCATGGCAGCACTGCGGTCCTTCTTCTTGACAGAGTTCTTTTACCAGAGGAGTTCTGATTTGTTGGGGTTTGGGGTCCAGCATTTATACTTTGGTTCCCAGGAGAAACTTCCAGATCTTCCTTTGAAGTCCCCAGGGTCCCTTACCTACCCTCCCTGGCTCCAGATACTATGCGGGGGGTATGTAGCCCTTTGGGTGAGTTGAGGCACAGTCCTGTCCAGAAGCAGGAGTCAGCTCCTCCCTCCTACTTAACCCAGGAAGGCACATCAGCCTGGTGATGGGCCATCACTATGCTAATGCCACACCCAGGCTCGCTTTGTGTGTTTAGTGGGAATGCACACAGCCCAGGTGTCATTTAAACCAGACCTGCATTCAGAGGCAGGCAGAGGTACAGAGTTATTAAAGTAAGAAAATGCCAACTTTCCAAAAGTGCCATTTTCAGACTTAAAATTCAAAATCTGACTATCCGACTTCACCATAAGTTGTGATTTTAAATTATGAAACCAGGTACATCAAACTCCATATTTCTATCTCATCCCATTTGGAAGTTTTACTTAAAAGATGTTTTAAGGCAACCCCAATGCTATTCTATGGGAGAGATTGGCCTTCCACAAATGAAAAACGATTTTTGCAGTTTTTTACTACCTGGACCTGGTAAACTTAAAAAGTACAGGTCCAGCTTTTTATGTACACTGCACCGTGCCTCTGGGGCTAACTAGGGCCTACATTAGTGGTGACATACATGCAATAAAAGGGAAAGTTTCCAGATATGATAGTGGTCATTACTAAAATTGGTGTTTGATCTTCCTTCCTTTTGGGCTTGCATAGAATTGTATTCTGGTCAGTTTTGGCAAAGTGCATCCTTGTGTTTTCCAGATCTGATAGGTCGTAGCTTCTCTTAGATATATGTGCAGTGATGTCCATTGCTTTCAAGTTATAGTAGGATGAAATTTCTCTCTGAAGCTCACTGTTCACTGGGTTTGGCTCAACTAAGGTGGATGGGCTCACTCTCTCACAATGGAAATAGGTCACCTTACATTACAGATCAATTTATCAACCGGTCTTTTAATCTATCTTGTCCTACAGCCTTGAGAAAGCCCCAGGTAGACAACCATGTAAATGGCAAAACACATGTCGGCTGTCTTCTCTAACTAATAAAGGATTGGATGATTATTATGAAAACAGACTGTTTCATTTAAATCAAGTAATGAATTGGATGATCAATATACTGACAACTGTGTTTTCAATAATTATGCGGAATTAGGAAATTGCATTTTGGGTGGTCCCACTTCTCTTCGGTACTATAAAGTGAAAACACAATACAAAAAAAATTCACACCAATTTAGCAAAACAGAGTAACATTTTATGAAATATTTGACACTAAAATGACTAAACTTCAATAAGTAACAGAGATATGCAATTTTAAAAGTTGAAAGTAAGTATAGCTTCTTAAAGTACAAAGCACTACAATCGTGTGAGACCATGATGAAAATCACAAGTTCAGGCCGACGGGATGGAACACGTTCTAGATACAGGGACCAGGTTAGTCCAGGTGAAAAATGCACCTTCTCAAAGTCTGGCACGAAGAGGCCAATTTGCGGTGGAGTAGGCCACAAGGAGCAGGGAGAGCACTGTGGATGGTCAACACTGTTGCATGAAGAGCAGGCTGGGTGTTGTGAATAGTCATAGCTGTAGCTCTAAGATCCTGCCAGCATCGCAGAGGGCTGTTGCTGGAGACTCGTGTTGGTGGTCACAGCGGTCTGTTGATATTTTAGCATGAAATTCAGGTCTCATGTTGCTGGTCATTGCTGGTGGTCACTGTAGCATGAAGAGTGAGGCGCACCTGAGCTTCAGGTTGGCGGTCAGAGCGGGCAGCAAGATCTTAATGCAAACGGGTCCTGTCATGAAGAGCCAAAAATTTCAGAATTTCTCCATTTCTTTAAGGAGGACCAGTGCCACCCAAGGGTCTAGAGCCTGAGGGCTACCTCTTGGGGGACAGGAACACACGTCAGCAAACACCAGCAGTGCTCAGGCAGGTCCCGTTGTAGACCCTGGTTGGAGGTCAGCTGATCCGATGAAGGGAGTCCTCTGGACCTTGTTAAGTCTTTGTAGCTAGCAGGAAGTCAGTCAGCTGACCCTTGGAGTTGCTTCAGCCTGGGATGAAGGGTGCAGGTCCAGTCTTCCTTCTCAGCAAGCAGGGAAGGGCTCAAGCAGCAGGGCATCCATCTTCTTTTCACAGGTCCAAGAGTGTGCTGAACAGTGGTCTTATGGTCCAATACAGTGGTTCCCAACCTGTGGTCCGGGGACCCCTTGGGGTCCGCAAAGCCTCCTCTGGGGGTCCGCGACAGCTTAGGAAATTAAACAATATTAACAGATTAGGTCCTCAGTTTATAATAATGACTTAGTGGGGGGTCCCCGGACTCCAATAATGAGTCAGTGGGGGTCCCCGGTTCCCAGTAATCATGAAGTGGGGGTCCACAGAAGTCAAAAGGTTGGGAACCACTGGTCTAATAATTATATTGGTTCCAGCTTTAAAATGGGAGAAGCTTCTTGAGTCCCCCCTATAGAGGGGCCTGGTTTACCTGCCTCCCTGCCCTGGTCCCAGTCTGTCTGGAGGCACAATAGGCTAGTGTGAAGGCCTTTTTGTGTGAGCTGAGCCAGTGCCTTTGAGGTGCAAGTGCGGTAGGTGACAGCTTCACTCCCCTATCAAGTCATAGATGGTCCACCCTGCCAACACCCAGACCCTCCTTTGTGGTACTGCCTGGGAGGAATACACAAAAGTCAACTGCTAACTACAACTAGGCACGTGACTCAGAAACAGGCTGCAGGCACCAAATGGTTAGGACAAGAAGATGCCAGCTTACTAAATGTGGCATTTGAAGAATAAGGACTGAAAATCAAACTTTACCATTAGAGAAGGTTTTCAATTACAATCCATCAGATACTAAACAGACTTTCCTACCTGCTCCCAATCAAAAGTTATCTTATTAAATATAATGAGGTAACCCAATGTTATCCTGTGGGAGAGGTTGGCCTCACATTAGGAAAAATGAATGTAAGAGTTTTTCACTACCAGGACATGTAAAACTTAAAAGTACATATTTCACTTTTTTAAATATACAGCAACCTGCCCTATGGGATGTTCCGGGCCTACACTAGTAGGGACGTATGTGTACTACAAAGGGAGGTTTAGGCCTGGAAAAATGTTTACTTTGCCAAATCAAAATGAAAGTTTTAAATTGCACGCACGCGGGCTGCAATGGCAGGCCTGAGATATCTTTAAAGTGCTACGTTTGTGGGTGGCACAATCAGTGTTGCAGGCCTACTAGAAGCATTTAATTTACAAGCCCTGGGTGCATGCACTGCACTTAACTAGGGACATTCAAACAGATGTCACGTCCTTTCCAAGATGAATTGAAAAAGCAGAAGGGAGACAGTTAGTAATTGCGGACCCAGTGGAACTGCTCTGCAAAGGTCTGAACCCGGGATGACAATTATGGTCAATGCATAATAAATCTGTGTACTTGGGGGATCAGAGTAGGCAAAACAATATTTGTATCTCAGGGATAATAGAAGGACTGGAATAAAATAATGGGTGTTCCTGAGATTATTTCTGGAAGAACTGACAAAAACTAACCTTTGAATCTCCTTTAAATTTTCAGAGGACAAACAGAATATGCCCAAGGCAACTTACTGCATCAAGCTATCTTAGGCCACTCACTGTGTGCCTTCTCGAAGCCCACCAACTTACAAACGTGGCTGGAAAAATAATGGTTTTATCCCTTACAAATCTAGCAAAATGTACATATTAGCTGACCTGTCACAGTAAACCAACACGAAGAAATGGAAATTCCTATTTCTAAAGCAAGCACTGCGAAAATGGGATGTTAAATATGAACTGCATATCTCTATTGAGTAAAAGCTTAAATAATTCCAGGACCCAGAAGATGAAGAGTGCTTCTTTGTTCCTTTGAAATCCTTATAAATGTAAATGGCACAATTGCAAACCTCCGTATCAGAAATAGAAATGAGAAGGATAAAACATCAATGCCTACAGGGAGAAATGCAGACCCACTAAGAAAGGAGCAAACACAACTGTAAGAGTTCACAAAGAGATGGGCTGACAAAGCAAAATTCAAAGAAAATCCTAACCAATGTGAAAGAGACAATTGAAGTTCCCCATTCAAATTAGACAGCGTCTACATCTACAATGCTAGAAGACACAAGACACCCCTTCTGAAAAATTACTCCAACAGGCCATGGCAACAATCAATAATGAAACCGAACACTCATGTGACAATTTTAAAACAGAAAGTTAAACAACATGGCCATTTACTTTGACAAGAACGACACAGACCATGGCCTGCCACCACAATCACCACAGTGCATGAGTAATAGGCAACTCTTTAGGTGGGGCTTGAGGTAAACCCCAGCGGTAGAAAAGCACAGAGTAAGGAGAGATTGGTCAAAATGAAAGAGATCTATTTGGTTTGTACCTAGGTGGGTAATATGCACCTAGAGGGAAAACGGATGCACCGTCACTCCAGGATAATTTGCGCCTCTCACATTAGTATGCTCTTCACCTTTCCTCATCTGCATTTACTACATTTAATTTTCTGTCACAACTGTGGTACTCCCCCTTTCACACACCACACCTCCACCTCCCAACCCTAGAACGGATCACTCGTCATCTTAAAATTCAATGTTGTAATTTACTCCAATAGAAGTAACAACTCTAGGCAAGGGCACTAGAGCATTTTCTCCTGTACTTCATAAGAGCACAAGAACATTATGTTGCAGTCAACCACTCCTTAATATGATATCACTCAATGTTCACAGTATGACCCATTACATGAAATGGTATTGTCCTGCTTATCCACCAAATCCTCGGATATTATCATTGTCCTGGAAGCCCAGATTGAATATGAAAAACTATGCTGTGATTGGTTAGGGAACATACTTAGCAGCAGTAGCCCAACCAGGAAAACCGATCTGCAACATCTATTTGACAAAAAATAGACATGCAGAAGATCTGGGGGTAGCACTGCTAGACAAACAGTCCCTATAATTTATGGATACAATAACTTTGACAGACCCACTGTGGATATATATATATCTGGCAAAATGAATACTCTGGGATCAACACTGAATCTTGGCTTAATAAACACACCAAACTCCTACACTAGCTACATTACTGAATTTGGTTCTACCAAGGCAGTGAATATAGCTATAGACCAAATTATAGACAGATCGGATAATATCAATAAGACGAATGAAAATATCAGGTCTATACTAAAATATATGGCAGAGGACCACAGTCTTCTTAATTCATGTAGATTTATTTATTTAAGCGAAAGAGTCTTTGGAGCTGATTCACGAAGGCTGCTTACACTTTTGAGTAGCGTTTCTACTTTTAGCCATTCACAAGGGGCCTAATTCACAAAGGTAAGTTACACTTTTGTCTAATTTACACTTTTGAGTAGGATTACTACTTTTTGTTTCTTCACACAATTCAAGTGCAAGTTACTACATGAAAATGCTGTACTAAGTCCAGCACCATACATGGCCAACCACTAGTATGGTAAGGAACTGAACTAAAACCCTACAGGAAATAATGTTAAATAAAATAAGTGATTTTAAGTAGTTAACGTAAATGTTAATAAATTATAAAAAAATAGATGAAAATGGCACATGGTTATTATATAATTATAAAATATTTTAACACCTTATCTTGAATTTAATATTTAATGTAACAATATTTCTTCTTAAAATATGACTAAATTATTTTCAAATAATTCTATACATCACTTCTGCATCTGGGCTTTAGAATCATTTTGCCAAGGAATCTGAAATGGAAGCCTACTACAGAGACTTTAAAATAGGAATTTTTCCTTATCTTAGGTGCTACATTAAGAGTACATTTTGCATATAATTAAGTCTCTGCCAGAAACAAAGGGGCTGATTTATGAGCCCCTAGCACCACCGGAGCATCACTTTCAGCGAAGCTCCAGTAGCGCTGTGCTCATTGCTATATTTACAAGGCCGCACAAAGCCACTTTTCGTGGCTTAAGGCCGCCTTGTAAATATGGCCCCCTCAATGCAGTTTTCTGCTGCAGAAGGGTGTGCAATGGGTGTTGCTGTTGGCTTTCCACTGCAACACCAATTGCTTTTGATACTGCCCCAGATTTATGAGAAATTGTAAACCTGAGGCAGTGCCAAAAACTAACGCCACCCCAGGGGCAGCATTAGCATGGTGCAATGAGGAGAAATTATTTTATTTTTCCAGTTTTTTGCTCTTTCTATGTGTGCTGCATTTTGCAGCACACATAGAAGGAGCACTACGCCTTTAAAGATTGTTTTTGTGCAGGAAGGTGTTCCTTCCTGCACAAAACAATCTCCCTGCAAAGCAACCAATCTTGCACAATGGCGCAAGGGTGGCTGTGTTGGCGCTAGGCAGCTAATTTAGCGCAGGGGGAAACACAGGGATGCGCCGTATTGTTGTGAATATGGCACATCCCTGCATTTTGGAAATGCCGGAGCATGGCGCTGCCAAATTTGGCGCAGCGCCGTGCTCCATTTCCTCATAAAAGAGGCCCAAAGTCTTCTAACTCCTTAGCTTCGATTGTGAGCAGGTTCACAGAAAAACAATGAACTTTGGTTAAGGGAACCAGGACTGACATGTCAATCTTATGCTGTGTGTAGTATGTATTGTGAAAGGAGAAGAGATACATCAGGAAAGCATAGAAACAGTTAAGGCTACATGTAGGTTTGAAATAGCGATTTCCTAATTGCAGTTTCCTCTGAATTGATATTAGGAAATCGCTTTTTCAAATGTATTAAACTCTTTTGAGTTTCATTTCCGATTCCTCGTGGTCACAAATAGACTTACCTCGTGAATATTAATGAGGTAGGTCGCAATTTGCGACCCATTAAGAATCACAGCCATCACAGGGATGATGGCATGCAGGGGTCAGCAGATCGCCTTGCCTGTGATTGCTTTTATATAAAGCAATCTTTATTTTAAACACATCCTGTTTTCCAAAAAGGAAAACAGGATGTGTTTAAAAAGAATAAATTGGAACTTTAAAGTTTCATTTTTTATGAGTAGGCTGTGGTCCCTGGGACCACTGCCTGCTCTTAAAAAATATTTGCTCCGAAGTAGGAAGGGGTCCCTTGAGGACCCCTTACCATTTGCAAATGGGCTACCACCTCCTGCAGGGAGTTGATAAAATATGATCGCAAAACATTCATACAACCTACGCAGATTCAGTATTTGGAAGGGACGTCCTAAACACGCCTCTTGCAAATACCGAATCGCAAACTCAAACCTGTTACCGAATCGCAATTTGTGTTTTGTACATATTTAAAAGCATTTTTGTGGTTTCCAAGCACAAAAATGCTTTGCACATATGGCCCAAAGGCAAGTAGTCTTATGTCAAAGCAAACTTGTCAAAAGAAGAATGGTGCAGGGAAACACTTAAAAGAATGCCACCCTAAAGACAGCCAGACACCCCATTCTAAAATAAGAATAACAGATACCTTCCACAAGGGGTGTGGTTGGATTTAATCAGGAGAAGCCTGTTCTTGAGTAGAATGGTCAGACTTGAATGTGGACCTAAACAGCTGAAGGAAGCCATCTTTAAAACAAAAGCGTACGCACGGGTTAGCTTTTGCCATAAAGTGAGCAATCACTGAATAATCTATCTGGGGTTAGTATGGAACTTTTAATTTGATAGGTTTATTGAAAGGTATCAACCACTAGTGGGATGGCCATTCAAAGCAAATCTCCTATTATCTTTAACTAACAAGTCTGCCTTTAACAGGGAAGCACAGAACAGCGTAAAGAACGTCTTGACTGTGGTAGAGGGTTATGGATTGATTACCTTTAGCTCTTCCTAGTATCTCGTCTTCTAAAAGTTAATCTCAGGCTCAAATGTGCTTGCCCCTTAAACGCATCACGAAGAACAGAGGAGTCCAGACATATGCGGGAGAACCACTGGTGTTAATCTGCTCAACTGAGTGCTGGGCAGGGGACAAGAAGATCTCCAGGGACACAGCACTCTGTGCTTCACTGGAAGAACTGGCCCTTTGGCTTTGATCCTGAAAAGAGTGGACAAAGGTTTTTTTCCACTGTACTCCTTAGTTAGTGCCCAAGAAACAGTCCTTGATGCTCCAGGAACAACCGTAGCACCAAGATTGAAGCTGCAGAACATTGGCTAAAAGTTATGAATGTTATAACATTTGTATTTAATAGCGGTTCTCTACACTGAGCTATTTACATATGTAAGTGAAAAGTGTTATAAAGTTTAATATTTTTCAAAGCACTATTGTTTGTTTCTACTGGGAGCATTGCTTTGTCATATTAGTTAAATGAATGTAGTGGCCATTGGTCATATTTGAAAAGCACAGCCAGAGCACTGAAGTTCATACATTCTATGGTATGACGCACTATGTTGCAAGTTTCCAAGGTGCATCACAAATTGAGATGCATCTGCGGGAAAGATGGCACAAAATGGTGCAATGCATTTGCTCCCAAAGTGATATTTGGCTGAATTAGTGGTTATAACAAGCCCAACTTCAGCACTGCACTACGTAACAGAGGCGATGCATTGGTTCTGACTGACGTAACTGGCCTAATGTTTGGGGACTAATATACAAGAGTGTGAAATGGAGAAATCCATACCCTGGACACACTTCCATTGGTCTTGGATGAATAGCAGACAAATCTAAAGTATGCCTACGTGTGACATTACAGTTGCCATAGTATGCTTATGTGTACCAATATACCTAAGTAGGTATCACATATTGAGTGACGCATTATTGTGATTGGATACAAGTAACTGATGTAATGTAATGTGACTTTTCCTATGTTACCTACCTTATGTGTGTACCTATCTTTTGTGGTTTGCAGTAGGCCTAGCTGGACTTGGGGAGCCATACTTATTTGGATATGTGGCAAGCTTGGCCTGTCCCTTACATGCAGTATACTGCATCACATTGCATTGCTGCAGTGGTTGATCATATATTAGGAGCCATGGTCCCAAGATGCTCAAGGGATCCGACAACATGATTGATACATGTGTAGGCCTACTACTAGTTGAAGGGATGTGATTTAATTGTTCATTACATTGTTTTAAGTGGCTTCAGCTGGTCAGATCCCTATACCACAGCAACAGTGTAATTTCCTACTCCTGGGTTACCGATGCACAGGTTTTTTGGCACATAGCATTATGCATCTAAAACATGTGTCACACATTGCTAAACTCACAGATACCACTGCATTAATATTGAGTTATTTTTTACAGGGGAACGCCTACCTTGCATATTTTAAGCTTTGGGTGGTACAGTTGGGTTCCTGGCAGGTTTTCTGTGACACAAGCCTTAAAAAACCCATCATATTTGGGGAAATGCATCATCTCATAGATATGGAGTAGTGATTGAGCCATCTTTGCGTCAAAACTTTTGGGCAGCATCAGTGCAAGTCACTCTTAAATATACCCCTCTGTTTCCAACAAGTACACATGACCAACATTTAAGGTTGAGGAAAGTCTTTTGAAGCCACGTGTGAGGGAAAGAGTAACAAAGCAGCGTAATACCAATATTCAGAGCTGTTTGGTATTGCAGCTTCATTTGTGACGGCTTGGGTTAGTTATTGCTTTTTAGCCATTAGCTCTTTGCAGGCAGGCATTCTGTAAAATGAACAATGTTAAAAGTGAAACTACAAATCCCAGAGCATAATATGACAGCATCACTTGGTAACTATGAGTATTCACAGGATAACATGCTCTCACTGGGCTAGATCAATCCCTCACTATGCGCTTTATGTAGTTGATTGCTAATTGCATCTACCTACTAAAACCCCCTGGAAACGAAGTTAGTTTATCATTTATCTATACGAACATATTACTAGAGAAGATTGTGATTCACAAGTATTTCCAGAGTAATCACGGTTTATTTTATCAAAATGTTGTGAAGATTCAACACATTTATCACGTGCATTTGTTTTAAAAAGGAGGAGCCCTTGAGGTAATGATTAGAAGTATCCACTCAAATTCTGAGACTACTTCCAAGGATGAGGGCAGCATTTTGCAATAGATAATCCTGCTTAAGTAGTTATTAATAACACCATAGTTAGAGTATGGAACTGTTTCTCCCCTTCACATGGTGATTTGGATTCCTGGGATGTCAATATATTTTGGCCTAGTGTTTGCTTTGAAGGTCTGCTCAAGACGACCCCCAAAGGTCCTGGATTGAACAAATGCCTTTTGGCTCAACTTGAACGTTCGAGGATGGTTTGGACCTCAAGGATACAGAGATGCCTGATTTTTTAAGCAAACCTTTGGCTGTGGAAAATTCGAATGGCGTTACCCATATGAGTGAGGAGGTTAGATCAAAGAAGTCCTACCATGGTTTTGAGATGAGCTGGAAGGATGCTGTGAATCTGAGCTAGCTTGTGGTGAATATGTCTACCTAGCTCGCCGGTTTACAGGTGCGCCCTGGTCTGTTTGCACTCTTTTTTTTCAAGCTAACAACCCAGAATGCAACAGTGATTGCACAGCAACTGGTTGTGCCTCATTTGTACATAATCTGAACTTCTGCTGGTTGGAAATGCAAAGTCAAACCTCGTTTTGATGAATGTAGGAATGATCGGAATTAACTTCATTGATGTTCCAAAGCACAGGCAAACGGCCAATTGCTTTGCTTAGTTAAAATAAAAAATAAAAGAGTTATTGCCTTTTTCTGTTACATTTTTCTATCTATTCTTTGCAATGAATGAATTAGCATTGTGACCTGGGAGCATGTGCGCATATTACAGATATGCACTGTTACTCAGCATCCTAAAACCGTTGCTTTTCGTTCCATTGATTTATAAAACGTAGGAGAAAGTGCATCATATTTTTTCTCAAGTTATATGACATGTCAGGAAAATTATCTGAAATGCACTTTTGGGGTATCTCTAGTCAAAATTGAATGCAAAGATCTGCTTTGCTTTCAAAAGTCACTTGAGGTTGTGGTAAGGGGAATTGTCCAAGGAGACAATGCTTACCACCCATTTTATGCTCGTGTTTCTCCCGCAAGACATTTTCTTCTCGAACCAGTCCCCAGCAGCAAAAAACAGCAACATTTCGCACTGCAATAACTTTGTGCAAATGTCGTAATGTGTAACTGCATAAATTATGCACATACCAGAGCTGATTGGTAAATTTTGCACACTCTTAATTTAGTTCACATCTAAGAACATTCAAACCTCAATGTTCAAGAAGGAGAAGGAGAGTTCAGAAAACAGTCAAACATGTGCAGTTACCTGAGCTGATTTTAACAAACTTTATTTATTACTGTGGCTTTTTGGTACTCTAACATTTTTATCCTGTTTGAGGTAAATATATCTGTTCTAGCTATCTGGTGCCAACAGTTGCTAAATTAAACTACACATTTAGCATCCAGTACCTATAGCGTATTGCTAATGGTTAACAATCAGAATTTTTCACATTAATCTCTCTTTTCCGACCCAGTTACTAATCAGTGAACTGTTACTGTCAGTTGTGGCTGACGACGGGGCAAAGTGGCGGGGTGGGGGGAAAAGAACAAAAGCAAAAAAAAATGTTTTAAACTTACCTTGACCCCGCCATACCACCGCTCTCTTGCTCTCCGGTGCACTGCAGACACAGGCTCCCAGTCAGCCCTGCGTCCAAATCTGACACTGCTCAGAGCAGCGTTATGATTGGCTGGAGCACCCTGACTTGGTGCTCCCAGGCAGACTGGCAGCTTGTGTCTGCTCTCTCCACCTGGCAACACAGTGCCGGGTTGGAGAGAGCTCAAGTGCGCATGTGTGTTTGGCCGGCCAGAGACGTCCAGACAGGCACACACGCGCACTGAGGGGAGTGTGGCTGTGATCCCCCAATGACCCAGCCCCTTTAAAAATAAAACGATGATAAACGTTGTTTATTATCATTTTATTTTTAAAGGCTTGCAGCTGCTGGTGGTGGTGGGTGGGGGGGGTGACGCTCCTCCGCCATAGTGAAGGAGTCGCCACTGGTTACTGTTAATAGAAAATATTTACCAATAGGCTTTTTGCAATCCATTCCAAATTGTCACTCATTTTTAGAGATCTTCAAAGTATTAAAATTTGGGTCACCCTGCTGGAGTTTGCACTTTAAATGTCACAGGTCCTCCAAATATCTGAATAGGCCACTTTTCTCCTTGCTGATGTTTGATGTAAAAAAATTATTTTTTTATGCAAAACAAAGCAGAAGCCAGTGGATCCTTCCTGATATTGTTGATTCAAACTTTACTTTATCTCGCTGTGCCTTCCTCTGTAATCGGTGCCCTCTATATTCCTTTTTCGCTTTTTGCTCTCCTTGGTCTCGGTTTATAGCTCGGTTTATTGCACCATTTTTTGCCCTTGTTTCATTCAAATAGTATAACAAGTTATGCAATTAATTTACCAGTGAAAACAACGAATACAAAGGACCCAGCGAGATGAGTTAAAGTGAGAGGGTTGAGGTTAGGGTGAGTGACAGATGTAGAGAGAGGGATCAAAAACATCAGGGACAATGTTCAAAATAGTTTTTTCTTTTTTGAATAAGGCATGTTTTTGATAGGCAGGAAAATGTTTTGAGAACTTTGGGGCCTTACTTAAAGTGTGATGGACGGGATCAAAGGAGTAGCTTCAGGGGTGTGTGTGGGGTGTTTAACCCCCCAATAAATGTATTTTGTGATAAATAGTTGGGTACAGGTGCTATCAGTCGGGTATGGTGAGGTGTGTGTCGGATTTCACCTGGAATTTACAGACAAAAAAGCATGCATACTCTTTTCCTCTCTCTGTTTGGAAAGACTTAAAAAATGTTGGTTACTTCACAAAATAATGCGCTTTCACTTACTACACCCACCAATCCACATTCCTTTTTCTTTCCACTGCCTCTTAAGCCCTTCCTGGCTGCCTTGCTTGTCGTGTAATGCACTTAAACATTCTGTGCCAGTGTAATTGCATAGAAATCTGAAGCTAACCCCCCCCCAATTATACTGACAAAGCTACGCCCCTGGACGGGATACTCTGTCAAAACGTGGGCGATATCTGTGACCACCGCATTACAAACACCTTAGGCTATCATACACTTGTAAACCAACAGAAGGAACATCTGCTGCATTTGTGATGGAATATCCTGTCCGACAAACTCTAAATAAGGCCCTATGTGTCTTTTGCTACATGTGCAGCTATCATGTTTTAGACTGGAGTTAAGCTTCTGCATTTATTTCATTGCCCACTGCTCACAACACCACGTAGAAGTACATAAACGTGTATATTTGATTTTCCTCCAGATTTGAGCCTCCAGTATGGACTGTGACCTTATAGGGGCCTCCACAAGGTTCACAATGAGCAACATATACCAAAATGCTGTCATTTCTTCCTCTAGTTGGCCCTTTTTACTCAGGACTGACACTTTTTACTTTAGTTATCAGTCAAATTTTTTTCTTCGCTCTTGTTGTCTACTTGATGTCACTCAGAACACCTTGTGAACATAATTCATTGTAACCCATCCATATCTTATCCTACTGGTGTCAAGCCGATTGTAACTGTGTCACTGAGCACTGCATCTTCCTGCTGTCTCTTTTAAGTGTGAAGCACCTCACTTCTCTATTGACCCTTAGCAATCAATGAAAACAACGTCTAGGGGTTGCAAAAGGATCATTAATTGAAATCACTTTTACTTTTGTTAGTTTTACTTTTTTCACTTTTAGGTAGGTTTAGAGTTTTTGCACCTATTCTTAAAACAAGTTTTGTGAATTGGGTCCTAAATTTGTTCTGGATCTTCCCCCTTCTGTGCTCCTGGAAGAATAACATTGTATGTACCATTAGGTGGTTGCAAGTTGTTGACCTAGCAGCGTGGTGCTCTCACTGGGAGCACGGAAAAGGAGATTTCAAAGCATATTGAAACTGACTACAAGGTAGGTGTACACCTCTCCACACCCGCTCCATTTTATGATTTCAAATGAGTATTTTCAGCAATCATTTGCTGTCTCCCTTACAGTCAATGTTAAACCATGAGCTACAGGACGTAGCATCTTACCCTATGTGACGTCACCCACACAGCTCATATCAATGAGATACTGTGGACCTCATTCACAATGTTTTGATGAAGGGCAGCACCGCAAGCCTTCCCGCTGCGCTGCCCTGCATCACAAAAAAGGGCAGGAATGCACTGTATCTAGAAGATATAGCCCATTTCTGTCTTTTCCCCTGCACTGGGGCACAAATTGCTGCCATGCGCCAACGCAAGCTCCCTTGCGCAATGGTGCAAGTGTGCCTGCATTGTGGGATGATTGTTTTTGTGCATGAAGGGACACCTTCCTGCATAAAACGAATCACGAGAGGCATTTTTCTCCTTTTATGTGTGCTGCAAGATGCAGCACACATAGAAAGAGGAAAAAACGGGGCAAAATAAAGATATTTCTCCCCGGTGCGTCACTCTTATGCCACCCCTGGGGTGGCATAGGAATCCAATGCATTCTGGGAATGTGAGAAAATCCATGGATGGTGTGAGGAAATACCCTTGCAACACCCATGGAAATGACTCCCTGACGCAGTGTAAGGCAACAGAGTGACTTGCGGTGCGTTGCCTTATTCCATATCTACAAGGCCATGAAAAGCTATGCAAAGTGGCTTGCGTAGCTTTGTAGATATGGGTCAGCAGCCTGTGCCACTGGTGCATCACAAAAAGTGACACACCGGCAGCACAGGCCGCCTGTAAATAGGCCCCTCTGTTTCTTGTGCATTTGTGTGCATTTACTGTCTTCCCACGTTTTGAATGTATCTTCTTGAGGTATGCACCTCTCCCCCTCTGTAGGGCTAGATTTATGTTTTACAAATCCTGCTAAAAAACTAAGGGGCATATTTATACTCTGGTTGCGCCGGAATTGCGTCGTTTTTTTTTACGCAAATCCGACGCAAAACTAACTCCATATTTATACTTTGGCGTTAGACCCGTCTAGCGCCAAAGATCTTGGAGTTTGTGTCATTTTTTAGCGTGGACACCTTCCTTGCGTTAATGATATGCAAGGTAGGCGTTCCCGTCTAAAAAATGACTCCGAGGCATGTGCGCCTTATTTATACTCCCGGGCAAAAATGACGCCCGGGAGTGGGCGGGTCAAAAAAAATGACGTCCAGCCGCTTTAGCGTCATTTTTTAGCACCTGGTCAGGGCAGGCGTTAAGGGACCTGTGGGCTCGGAAGGAGCCCAGAGGTGCCCTCCCATGCCCCCAGGGACACCCCCTGCCACCCTTGCCCACCCCAGGAGGACACCCAAGGATGGAGGGACCCATCCCAGGGAACTTAAGGTAAGTTCAGGTAAGTATTTTTTTTTTTTTTTTTGTGGCATAGGGGGGCCTGATTTGTGCCCCCCTACATGCCACTATGCCCAATGACCATGCCCAGGGGACATAAGTCCCCTGGGCATGGCCATTGGGCAAGGGGGCATGGCTCCTGTCTTTGCTAAGACAGGAGTCATGTCAATGGAGGGTGGGAGTCAAAAATAAATGGCGCAACTCGGGTTGAGGCAGCTTTTTTGCCTCAGACCGACTTGCCCCATTTTTTGACGCCCAAGCTCCATTTTCCCCTACGCCGGCGCTGCCTGGTGTAAGTCATTTTTTTTTACGCACACCAGGCAGCTCCGCCGGCTAACGTCATTCCATAAATAAGGCGCCCGCATGGCGCTTTGGAATGGCGTTAGCCGGCGTTACATTTTTTGACACACATCTGCGTTGGCGCAGTTGTGCGCCAAAAAGTATAAATACGGCCCTAAGTGCCAGATCTATAAGAAAGTGGCGTGTAAGTCCTGATACATTACTTTTCTTGCGCCACCCTTAGTCTACCTAACGTCACCATGGTAGCACTGTATTTACAAAACAGCGCTCCATGGCGCACGTTGGAATAATTGCGTCAGAATTTATGATGCTATTGTGGTGCTTTGCTGGAATAACGCCATTAATTATGGTTCTAGTCCAGCAAAGCACTAGGGAGGTCCTAGGTTATTATGGGCCTGCCACTTTAATGCCTGCAATGTGCAAGCGTTAAAAATGATGGAAAAAAATGACACAGTGAAATCTTGTAGATTTTACTGCGCCATTTTTTTGCGGCCTCCCTGCTGGGGAACGTCCCCTTACATCCATTATGCCTGGCGCAGGTATAATGTAGCGCAAGAGGTTACAAAGTGGCACAATGCCAGCATTGTGCCACTTTGTAATTATGGCGCATCAGAAATGCCTACCTAACGGCACATTCGCGTAAAAAACATGACGCTAATATGGCGTGTCCGAGGCGTAAGGGCCTTGTAAATCTGGCACTAAATTTAAACATGTGACTCAAATAAGTAATAGTTAGCTGTCTGTAGCTACATGAAGAAAATGTAATATGGATGAACATTTTATCGGAATAATAAGAATTGGATTCGTATTTTTACGGTACTGTTTAAGCATAGTATAAGCAATAATTGCCCTGGGATGGATATTAGCAGAAATAAAACTCTCGGGCAGAAGAGTGGGCCTACGATTGTGTCCTTCAAAGCTCCTAGGCATGCCTTCCCTGTGGGAATAACTGCGTTAAGAGTTGCACTTGTACAGAAGAGCTATGGTTATTCACTAATGGTTGGCAGAAGCTTCGATTTCACCTTAGATCACCCTTGGAAAAAAAATCAAAATGATGAATGAAAAAAGCACCCCACCTCAAATTTCATTTCAACTACAAGTAGTTACAATTTAATGTTCTTTTATGGAATGGCGAGCCAAGCCCCTGAAATACATCAACATATATATGGCTCAGTCAGTGCTTTTTAATATAAATTTTATTGGATTTTAAAACGTAGAACGAGGTATAATAAAAAAGTGAATTACAAAATCGGTTAGTTCTTTTAAAGCAGGAAGAACATTAAAAATTAAACTCTGCCCACACAACTAGGCTCGTGATTTTTAAGCAGTTTGTCATTTTCTGCTTTTCAAAGTCACTGGAGCCTTGAGATGAGGCGGAGAAAGAAGAGTTCATACGTCTTGTTTGTGTTTTTTTTAAATTAGTGCTGAAACTTGTTTACCTTTTTTCAGTTGTTTTTTCAGTTCTTTTGTTCGTGGGGCATTTTCTCTGCAGTAATGAGCTCCCTTATGTGTCCATGAGCAATAACTATAATATTATATGTACATAGTGCTTCAGATCTCACCGCTGGTGCTTGTGAGCTAAAGTTCGCCGTGTTGGCCCTGCATGAAGACAGCGTCAAAAAGGCCATGCAGAGCAGGGGTGCAGCACCACGTGCAGTTTGTAGCATCTTGCCACCCATGGAGGTGACTTCTGAGCACTTCTTTTCTCTAGCAAGCAGTGAGAGAAAGAGGAGGAGGGCGGACAGGGCAGGCAACAACGGCAGTGGGGGTGGGGGTGGGGCTGTCGGGACATGAAACAACGCAGGAGGATGTCTTGCAAGTGGCAGTGCATGAATTGTCCCAGGTGAGAACTAAAGTGTAGGCTGTGGCGGGGGAGCACACTGTCAAAGAGGCTCATGTGTTCACCAGACATACTGCACAGCATAATACAACAACAGTTCCCCAAAACATTTGGGGGCACTGGGAAGAAGGAAGCAGAATGTTTGAGGAGGAGGCATGGATGTGTCCTGGCTAAAGGGGGACAGTCTTTACCATGCATTCTTTACCACACATGACCTTTACCACACAGTTTTTACCACACATGACCATTACCACACAGTCTTTACCACACATGACCTTTACCACACAGTCTTTACCCCACCAGACAAATACACAAAGAGCATGCAAAGCAGACACTCACTGACCAAAGAATGGGAGAGGTGAAAGTAGGTAAAGGTGGTTTTAGGGTTCAGGGGCCGGTAGAGGTAAAGAGAGGTAAGGGAGATGTTAAGATTATGGGGTGAGGTAAAGAGAGGTGGGGTGATTTAGAGTTTAGGGAGGGGTAGAGTTAAAGAGAAGTAGGAATTACTTTATAGTTTAGGGGTGGGTGGAGGTAAAGGGAGGTAACAGTGTTCTTAGGTTTCAGTGAGGGGTAAAAGTAAAGAGAGGTTAGGATGATTTTAGGGTTCAGGGATGGGTAGATGTAAAAGGAGGTAAGGATGATTGTATGGGTGTGGTGTGGGTAGGGGTAAAGGAAGTTAGGGGTGACTTCAGTGGTCAGGGTTGGGTAGAGGTAAAGAATGATAAGGGTGATTTTAGGGTTCAGGGCTTTGTAGAGGAAAAGGAAGGTAAGAGTGATTTCGGGGTTCAGGGGGTAGAGGTAAAGGGGGTAAGGGTGATTTTAGGGTGCAGGGATGGGTAGAGATAAAGGGAGGTTAGATTCATGTTTGTGTTATGGTGTGGACAGAGGTAAAGGGAGGGAAAGGTGGTTTTAGGTTTTATGGGTGGTACGAGATAAAGAGAGGGAGAGGTGTTTTGGGGTCTTGGTTATAGGTAGAGAAGGTAAGGGTGATTCCAAGACTGAGGGGTGGGTAGAGGTGAAGAATGATAAAGGTGATTTTAGAGTTCTGGGGTGGGCAGAAGTAAAGGGAGGTAAAGGTGATTTTAAGGTTAAGGTGTGGTAAAGGTAAAGGGAAGTTTAGTGATTTTAGGGTTTAGGGATAGCTGGAGGTAAGCACAGACAATCAGTTGTGCCCCCAAAACATTTAAGGGTGCTAGGGCGAAGGCAGGAGAGTGTTTAATGCAGAGGCAGGGATGTGTCCTCCATGAGGGGAAACAGCCTTTTCCACCCAGCCTTCACCACGCAGGTCCTTTACCATGGAGGCTCCACCATGCAGGTAAGTATTTAGAAATGTACTACGCATCACTTTACTACTCAGCTAAGTATTTTTTTCAAATAACATACTTTTTATGTTATTTAAAAACAATCAGTTTAGGGTTTAGGGATGGACAGAGCTAAAGCGAGTTAAGGGTGATTATAGGGTTTAGGGGTGGGTAGAGGTAAAGGGAGGTAAGGGTGAAACATAAAACTTTTGAAAAATCCCTGGGTTTGACACTGAATAAAACATTCACTATAGTATAAAACAGGAAACCAACATATAAGTAAAAGTGGCACATTTGCAAATGTCAATTCTTAAAAACCCATACTGTCTTTGCAACAGTCTAAAAGGGAGGGAGTTTGTTTTAACCCCATAATCAGGAAAAGTGACAAACTGCCAAAATGTATGTTTGCGGGTTACCTTTGTAATTTAGAGAATGTTCTATTCATTATCAAACATGAGGTGTTTTCAAAATGTTTTTTTATCATGCTTAGGCTCAGAGACAACAATGTAGCATGAAAATTTCTTTATATTATAAAACAATGTTTTACTCATTTGCACACTTTGCGGAAATAGCTTTACAATTTAAAGTAATTTACAGGCTACAAAGTTCTCACCAACTCGTAACCAAGTTGTTTTGCAAGAAACAAAAAAAAAGTGCCAACATCCAAGCGCAAGTAGAACGGAAAAAACAATAATGAAGAAAACAATCGGTCCATGCTCCAGGGAACAGACGCTCACTTAACAAATCACATGACAAACTGAAGCCAACACTTGCTCCCAAGCTCTCACCAATGAAGGCAAGAAAATAACAGTGACAGTGAAGTCAACTAATGGTAAGTAATGGCCAAGCTTAAAGTCCTTTTTAGTTTTTTTAAGTAATAAAATATCTTTCAAAATGACAGTGCATCCACTGTCTCAAGAGAACTAAAAATGTGTCTGTGCTGTGTCCTAGGCCCAGTAAGTCTTGTGCCATGTATGCTGCTGAATTATTTTAGTTTATAATTTGGTAGGTGGGTCAAGGTGCAATCAGGGAAGTTGGGCCTACTGCTATTCTTATAGTTATTTCAGGTAGTTAGGAATGCTTGCAACTTAATGGTCTTTACATTGAATTGTATCACAGGATTCCCCCATAGAAATCGCTTTTACCCCTTGTATACAAAAGAAATTAAAATTCCTTTAGTTTTCACACAGTAATATATTTTTCGTTTATTGCATTTGTAGTTACGTGCTCAGCTAACACGCGTTTCTCTCTTTAGGACGTATAAGCCTGGAGCTTCTTCAAGGCTGAAAAATAGTACATACATCAGAGTAATAACAACAAAACGTGTTTTCCTCAAAGCGGTAGCCACACTGGTGTTGCACTGCAAAAAAAATAGTGCAACTGTGGGATAAAAAAATAGTGCAACTGGAAAAGAAGCCCGTAAAAGTGGCGTGGCCCTCAGGTGCTAATTTGTGAAAAATATAAAGGTGAGTATGGCCATCTCGGGGGCACCAAGGTGGCCTGAAACATTCCCTTCACTTTAGTTTTAAAAAAAAATGATTATAAGTGATGAGTATGTGTAGTATTGTCAATTTTATATTGTGAGTCATTTGAAAAGTCGTCATTACACCAACCTTTTTATATGAAGGTAGGTAAGTAGAGGTTCACAATAGTATCTTTGGGATTAAGTAAGGTTTGTGGCCATGCCATTTGGCAATACTTATTGGGCCTGTTAAAGAGAAGCCAGAAAGAGGTATTGATGGTGAGAGTTTGTTGAGAGCTCAGGGAGCAAGAGTTGTCTTAGTGAGATAGGAGCACAAATCACTTGTATTGGGGTCAGTACATCCAGTCCTTACATTAGGTGAAGCTTTTAAGAAAATTAAGTTATTGGGAAGGAAAAGTGAGATATAATCAGTCAGAGATAACTATATGGGGGACCTCTGTGAGCAAGAGATTGTTAGAGGAGTTACCTTCTGCTGTGCTTCTGATCAGATGTTATAAATGTGTTAACAGATAGCAGTGAGGTCATAAATGTGTTGCCACATTAGGAGATTTAAAGAGGTAATTAACTTGGTGTTCATTATAGAAAATGGGCACAAACCTTATAGGTGGGTAGCAGGTCTTTAGGAAAATAGTAGCTACATTTGTGGTCAGATCGTAATGTTCTTTATGTGCCTCGGGGGCAGAAATGGGATGACATTAGCCATCGGCGGGGTTGTACGAACAATGGCTGTTCGTGCGTGGTATCAGAAAATGTCCTGAAAGAGAATACCTTTAGAGCTATCTGTCCGGAGTTTGAGCGTCCATCTCAGTGGTCCTGTGGCAGCTGGTCTTACCATGGTCTGAGGACCGCGGTCATACACATATAGGGGATTATATGAGAGAAACTTGTAATACAGTTCAATGTGAAGACCACAGTGTGGATGCATTCTTATCTACCTCTAAAAATGTGTCTGTGCTCTTTGCTTTTCTTGTGCCCATCACCCAAATATGGAGTAGACAGAGAGGTGAAGAAGACAGAGAACTAGTTGTATGGTAAGCCTGAAACAGACAGAGGTGCAGAGGAGGGACGGAGGTGATGGGGAGAATAATGTGGGGATAAGAAAAGCTGTGTTAAAGTGGAGTATAGTTAGGTAAGGTAAAATCTGAGGAATAAATTACTAATTTTAAAGAGTACTGAGAAAAATTAGTTCTTGGGCCCAACCAAATATTTTTACCTCAGAATGCACAAAGGTCAGTGACAGCCCTGTGGAGATTACAGAAACTAAATTGTTCTCATACATATTAGCATGACTCTGTTGCGGCTCCTGCCTTCATGACCTCTCAGACCAGGTGCAGCAAGGGCAGTGCCACGGGCACCAAATGACAATTCAGGGTTAGTAAGTCCTATCCTTCAGTGACAACCCGCAGGGCCGCAGGTACACACATTAGGAATACCGATTTCCTAATTGTGATTATCTCTGAATCACAATTAGGAAATCAGTACTCCTAATGTGCAAAACCTTTCATTTCGAAATAGTGATTCCTAGTAGGTAGCAAATCGACCTACCTCATGAAAATTAATGCGGTAGGTCATAATTTTCGACCCGTTAGGAAGTGGTGTCATCACAGGAATGAGTTCTTGGGTCAGCGGACCACCATGTCTGTGATTGCTTTTTACTAAGGTAATCTTTGTTTTTCAAATGGAGCCCACTTTCCTCAAAGGAAAAGGAATGCGTTTCGAAAAAGAAATTTAAACGTTATAGTTTCATTTTTATGAGCAGGAAGTCGACACTTGGACCACTGTCTGCTCTTTAAAAAAATTATTATTCTCAAAAGGGAAGCATTCGCAAGAGGAGCCATTCCCATTTATAAATGGATTAGTTCCACTTTAAAACTAGTGGTGAAGTATTATGGATTTGCAACCGGAATTCAGTTGCAAAACAGTATTACATACCATAGTTATACGATATTTTAAAGCAATGCCCTTTCCAAAAGCCAAATGTGTATTCTTTGCAAACCCAAATTGCAAATCCGTAATTAGTTACTGAATCGCAATTTGGTGTTTGTGCTTTTGATAAAGCATTTTTCCGGTCACAAATGTCCAACTCTGCAAATCTGGCCTTTTGCAACCACATAAATGCTTTATACATAGCCCTTAGTTCTTCAAACATTGCCCATTTAGAAGAATTTGTGGTCTGCAGTTTAATTGAAAGATTCACGCTTAGGAGATTGGTTTTGTCACAATTGTTAAATGTAGACTTTCATGTCATGCCTTGTGCAGCATCCACTAAAACGTCCCGCTAATTAAATTATAGAACGCAGGTTGTTAAAGCTGAGATTTTCTGCAGATGGTTGCTGATGCATTCACTATTTATATTTCATTACTGCAAATGCATTTGTTCAGACTATTGTGTTTACTTAATTATGTGCACTCAAGGAATGTACTCTGTGGTGTGGTATGTTGTTGCATCCTTGCCTGTGACGTCAATTCAACAATAGGAGGTGGCTAATTTACCACCTTTTGTTTAGATAGAGGGCCTTATTTACTAGGCTCTTGTGCCACCCGAGCATCACTTTTAGCGATGCTTCAGTGGCGCTGTGCTCTTTTCCATATTTGCAAGGCAGGTTTAAAACACTTTGCGAGGTCTAAAGCTGCCTTATAAATGTGGGCCCCGGACGCAGCTTTCTGAGGCAGAAGGGCTTGCAATGGGTGTTGCAGTTGGCGTTCCACTGCATCACCCATTGCATTTTGACGCTGCTCCAGATTTACGAGGATTCATAAACCTGAGGCAGCACCAAAAACTAACGTCGCCCTAGGGTGGCGTTAGCATGGCGCAACAAGGAGAAATACTTTTATTTCTCCTTGTTTTTGCTTTTTCTATGTGTGCTGCATTCTGCAGCACGCATTGGAAGAGCAAAACACCAGTAATAATTGTTTATGTGCAGGAAGGTGTGCATTCCTGCACATAAACTATCATTAAATAATGAAGATTTTCTACTCCCATGTGTACTGCATTGCGCAGCACACATAGGACTAGCAAATTGCCATTCCTTCCTGCACATAAACAATTATTCCCTGCAATGCAGGCACCCTTGCACTATTGGCACTAAGCAGCTCATTTTAGCACCAGCGCTAGAAAAAACACTGGGGTGCACCGTATTGTTTTAATTAGGTGCATCCCTGCATTTCTGAAGTGCCGTGGTGGGCGCTGCCAGTTTTGGTGCAGCGCTGCACCACTTTTTTGTAAATGAGGCCCAAACCCTCTTTTGTCATTAACAGCTCCTCCCGTGTATTCTTGGAAATGTAGCAGAAACACAGGCATGATTCCCTTAGCCTTACTCCTGCAGAACCGCTGAACTGGTATAATATTTCAGTTCGTGCACCATTTGTGTTACCCCTATCACTAAACGTAATAAATTATTTTAATAATTTTGCCAGAAACCTATGAATAACTTGCCGGTAGTTTCCAAAGATGCTATTTTCTTTTCAAATCCCTCCCAAAGCCTTCGAGGAACTTTAATATGTACGAGGTCTTTTTAAAAAAAGATTTTTAATTTAATGGTTGATCAAGAGTTCGGCATACAGGGGCCAATTCACAAAGGCAATTATGATTGCAAGAAACAGTACTCATGTAGCAGATAAAGGCAGTCTTGAGTGCATGAAAAGTATTTCAGTAGCACTTCTTCACCTGCTCAAAACCGCCTTTGTAAATTGTCAACACAGTCTTCAAGCTAACACTCATTTTATATTTCAGTTTTGGTGGCTTCCTTTTGATGATGACAGTTTTAGCATAAAACTATATGTACTAATCCTCTATGTTACAAACCGTGTGGAAATGTATGAAAACATATATGAGGGTGTGATGGTGCAGGATTACTACTTCATGCACTCACAAATGCCCCTATGGATTAGCACCACTATTTACCACTATTTATCATCGGAAACTGGGTTCCTATGTCGCTATTTGTCAACATTTGTGGAGGCTCTGGATAAACATCCTCCCTGGAGACATCAACACTTGGATGGAGTGAAAGATCTTTCCGTCTGGGAATGGGTTAATTTACTGCACTGTACCTCATCAGATTGAGTGGACCACCTAACTTGTAATTGTCTAAAATTTCATGTGTTCATTAATTTAATCTGAACATTCTGGTGAATTAAAATGATTGTATTGCAAACTAAGTACTAGGACATTTGAAAGACGCAGAAGCTCGGATCTTAAGATATTATCATCAAGCAAACAAAATATCCTCCTCCTGTTTTTGCATACTCAGACTTCTTAGAAAGATTTTCAAAATACTTGCGTTCATTGCAAAGAGGCTCATCATACAGGCCTTAATAATCTCTCGGCTGGATTATGGGAACGCCCTGTTTCTTGGTGCACCAAAATATGTAATGAAGAATTTGCAGGTGGTGCAGAACACTGCTGCCCGCCTTCTTTTCAACCTACCCAGGCATGAAACAGCCAGATCAGCTTTATCAACGTTGCACTGGCTTCCTTTGGAGCAACTGATAAAATGTAAATCTTTATGTTACATTCATAGAGCGCTATATGACAAAGGCCCATCAATATTGCGAACCCTGGCTTCTTTTTACAAACCTACCAGACATCCTAGATCATCCTCCACGGCCCTAGCTGTCATTGCCCCATCAAAAAAGGCCAAATCGGGAGGAAGATTAATATCGTATCTTGGAGATAGACTGTGGAATTCATTACCACTGAATCTGCATCAAACCAGCCACGAACTGTAGTTTCGGCAGCTATTAAAAACGTGGTTATTTTAGTTTGTGTCCCAAAGCCGTATATTCAAATGTTTTTCTGTATAGAGCTGGGAAGCCTTCGGGTAGCTGTGCGATCTATACCTTTTCATAACATAACATTATGAAAAGATGTACTTTGTACGCACCCATCCACTACTTCTGAAGAAGCCTGAAGTGCGCGTTAAATAATCCATCCACATTATTTGGCCTTTACATCTTTAGCTGAAAACACGATTCAACAGGTGACTTTTTGAAGCTTTTGAAATTTACTAATTACTTCTAATTGCTAGATCATGGTTTGACACACGTTTATGCAAAACCGGTCCTAATAATCCATTTTAGTGTAATGTCTTTGCTAGCGCTCTGTCTGCTCAACATTAAAACTTTTAAAATAATCCATAAAACTGATACAGAACACTGTGAAAATGAACACATGTTACATCTGATTTATTATAAGATGTGTTGGATACCTTTACATGTGCAAAGTGGATGTCAAATTTACTTCCCAAAACGCAATTGATGAGGAAACAATCTAAATTCTATGTTTGGCCTTGTCAAATGTTGAATTCTTGCTGACCGGTCTATCCTTGGCTCAATGATCTCTAGTCTAAACCCCTATGGGGCAGTGGCAGCCGGCAGCTTTAGGCAGGAGGGGGGCGGGCGAGGCACACACACACACACACACTCATTCTTTCACACACAGACACACACGCACGCACGCACATCCATTAACAACACTCATACCATTCAAACATGCACACATGCACCAAACATTCATTTTAAAACATCACACACACTCATTCTTTCACACACGCATGCACGCACATCCATTAACAACATTCATACCATTCAAACATGCACGCACGCACCAAACATTCAATTTGAAACATCACACACATACACACACACTTACCTTCGGGCCTCCAGGTCCCAGGAGGGTTGGGACTGCCAATGAGGGAAGGCAGCAGTCCCGGCATCGTCACAGAGTGGGATGGGGTCAGTGAGACTGCTGACCCCACCCCACTCTGTGACGAAGTGTCACTGATTGACACTTGCCCTGGGCACTTCAGGGCTTAAACTGAAGTGCCCAGGGAGAGTGTCAATTGGTGATGCTTTCCTCATCACCCAGGGGAGGGCCTCGAGGCACCTTTGCTGGGCTGAGGAGGTCACGCCCATAAGAGCTGTGATCTCTTCAGCCCAGCAAAGTTCAGCTCAGGATGCCAGGAGTCTGTGCAAATGGCGCATGTCTGCTCTTGGCTGCCTCACCTGAACATGAACTCTTCATGGGGGCAAAAGGTGGGGAGGCGTGGCCCCTCCACCCTAAAGGACGGGCCGCCACTGCTATGGGGCTTATTTACAAGCCCCTGTGCACCGCAGGAATGTCACTTTTAATGACAGTCCGATGGGGCACACTGTACGGCCATAGCTACAATGCCACGTAAAGCTACCCTGCATGACTTTTCATGGCTTTTAGATATGGACTGAGCCAACGCAGATCAAGCCGCTGCGTTGCGTCACCCTGCGATAGGGAGGCGTGCAATGGGTGTTGAAGTGGGTGTAAATATGGCGCGTGTAAAAAGCCATGTTAGCGCGTCTTAGCATTAAAAAAAATGACTGGGTCCAGCGCCACTTTTCATAAATCAGCCCCTTAGTTTTTTAAACTTAACTCTTGCGACAATTGGCAACCAATGTAGCATTGGCAAAGCCTTCTTTGTTTGATGTGTCTTAGGGATTTTTAGTAGCGTTCTAGCGGCTGCATTTTGTACTACTTGCAGATTTTTTGTAACATATTTCGGAGAGCCCTAGTAAAGAGAGTTACCATAATCTAAGCACAGGATTATCACAACCTGCATCACAATTTTTCTTAAGTTTTCTGGAAGTAACTTGATAATGTTTTGAGTAGTCCTCAGTGCCCCAAAGCAGCTTCCATCCAATTATGTTGTTGCCTGGGCGTCCATTGTAAGGGCATTTTGCAGCCACATATCGTCAGACAATCTGGCCATCCTAAATCAATATTTGCATGTGGGTTGTTTCCTAGGAACATCACCTCGTTTTTTTCACTATTGAGTTTTAGGCAGCAATTTGCCATCCACTTGGACACATCTGTAGGTTCTTCAGTTCCTTCCCTTTTGCAATTGATGCCTTCAATTGTGTATCATCTACATAGGAAATGACTGAGAGACCATGGTTAATCACAATATTTGCTAAAGGTCTTACATATATATTTAAAAAGGTGGGGCTACGGGAGGAACCTTGAGGCACTTGGCATTTAAAGGCCCTTGTTTCTGAATAACGTGTTTTCCATTACTTGGAAAGTTCCATCTTCAATAAAAGATTGCATCCATTTCAGGGCCTTATCATTCACTCCTATCTCTTCTAATCTCTGGATCAGAATCTTATGGTCCATTGTATCAAACGCAGCACTTAAGTCTATTAAATAATAGCACCTATTTCTCCTTGATCCAATAACCCTCTGAGTACCTCTGTGACTGCTAACAGTGCTGATTCTGTACTGTGCTAGGCTCTGAATCACATCTGCGATGGATGCAGGAGTTGATTAACTTCCAGATGGCAAGATAAAGTCTTGTTAACGTGTTTCTCCAAATCTTACCATCGACTGGGAGAAGTGATATGGGACGGTAGTTGATAGTATCTATGGGATCTAAAAGGGATTTTTTCAACAATGGTCTAATGATGGTGTGTTTCCACTTACAAGGTACTATTCCCAGCTCCAGAGATCTATCACAATCTTTGTGATACTTGCAAGGAGTATATGAGCGCCTTTTGCTATATCTTTGGAGGAGCTGGGCCTAATGGGGTTCCCGATTTTACTGTTCTCAGGATTTCCTGAACCCTGTCCTCGGTCAGCTCAGGGATCATATTAAATTGAGTAATGTTTATAGCAGATTTCAAAATTTGAGTTTGCTGAAGGCCATCTTCTTGAAATGGTCAGTAGGGAACTATACATTTTTAATACTTTTTCCTGAAAAAGGCAGCCAATTCGTTACATCGATCTGTTGTTGATGATGGAGGACTCATGACCGATTTATCTGATTTCAAGATCTTCCCAATTTTAAATAATTCTCTTGAGGGATTTGAGGCCTTTAAAATAAATTCTTTAAAATATTTTACCTGGGCCTTTTTTTACCTCTTTTTGATAGTGTTTTATTGCTGTTTTATATTTCTGCTTCAACTGGGGACAGTATGACTTTCTCCATGTTCTTTCTATTTATTTTTTTACAGACTTACTTTAGGGATGCAAGATCGGTGTTAAAACAAGGTGTGTTTTTAGTTTGCTCTTTATCTTTGAAAACAGTAATTGGAATGCAAATATCCAAAGTGCATGTGATCCAGTTTTACCAACTATTATAGATATTGTCTAATTTTATGCTCTATTTTAGCAGCGACTGTGATCTTAATAACATTTACTCTAAAAAAAAATTCTGCCCACTTTCCTCATTTCCATCCAGTTTTCAGTGGGGGTTTAGTCACCATTATTCCCGGCTCTTTTTTTAAGGAGAATAAGACCCAATAATGGTCTCTCGAAGGTTTGGATTATTGCAAAAAATCGGGTCCAGCAAATGACCTTTTTCGTGTGTAGAGGGCCTCAATTTTTAAAGTCAGTTGTAAGGCTTTAAGATCTTGTCTTAGCCTAGTTGCTGATGCGTTATTTTGATCCTCTAAATGTAAATAAAAATCCCTAAAACCTGTAAAGAAATTTTTATTCAGAGTATCAGACAGTAATGCATCGGGTAGTGCTTCTATGAATTGTGAGCTGGTGCATGGGGGTCTGTAGATCAGTACCCCTGATAAAGTACAGGTGCTGGATAGACATATTACATTGAACATTTTCACAATCTGGGATTTCGAGGAGCGATATGGAGGATCTCGGTTGTTCTTTCAGTATTATTGTAATCCCACCACCTTTTTTCTAGCTCCATCTTGTCGGGTAATATAATATACAGGAGGAAGTGCCATTTCAATATCAACGGCTGCACTGTCCTTCAGCAGGTTTCTGTGACAAATAACATATCTAATTTTGCTTCCTCTAATATTAATTTTATTTCTACTTTATGTCCTGGTAGAGATCTGCAATTAATTAAGCCTAGCCTCCAACATTTTTCGTCTACCCTGGTCTCTAGTATGTCTTTGTTCGTATTCTCCATCTCCTTACCTATCTCTGCGGCTCTCTTCTTGGGGGTAAGCTGTTTATTACAAGTGAAACCGCAGCAATTGCATAATCTCTCTTTCTTCTTAAAATCTAAAGGCATACATCGTTGAGTCCTAGCTCCTTGTCTTAGCGATAGAAGCTGTTGGGCGATATATTGCCTCAAATAAATGGTGTTTATAGCAGCATGCCTGGCCCCTGGTCCCATTCGGGTGCGGACGGGCGTAGAAGGGCTTGACTTTGGCGCGCCTTTGGTGCATCACCGATCCGCCCGCTGCGCGAGCTCGCATTCCAGCTGCCCTTAAATGGCCTGGTCCTGCACTACTAGAGCATCGCCGCTCGCTGCTGCTACATGTCCTTAGTAGTTCATCTACAGAGTATCTCCAACTCTATGCTCTATGCTCCCTGCCCCCGGGTCTCTAATCCTGTTAGCTTTAAAAACCGTTAGGGTTAACGTACAGACCAGTTAAAATAATATCTGCATTTAAAATGTGGCAGCACGTTCCATAAAACACACAGTTCTAATAGAAAATATGCAAATAAGTAGAGAAAAAACAGTGCTGTCTGACTCTTTTATAACGATATGGGTAAAGTAAGGAACAGTAGTCAGTGCTTCCCCGACCTGCGCGCTCACATCCCAGCTGCCCTTAAATGTGCTGCATCCCATAGATATAGCATTCCTGCCCTTTTCTTTTGACCTGGGAAGCTCTGCAAGAATCCTTGCGTTGCTGCCCTGCACCAAAACCTCATAAATGAGGCCTTATATCTTTAGTATATGTCTGCAGTCAAGAAACTACAACTCCCAGAAGGGTTAGCTAATGTCTAACCAATGGGAGCGAAACAATAACTCGAACTGGACCAATAGGAAGGGGCCATAAACCATAGAGAGCACCCTTGACTGCAAGCAGCCCTCTTTTCTTGCTGCTCGCAGTCAAGATAAGTACTCTCCTTTTCGTCTCATACGTATTTATTGATTTTTCAGCTGTTATATTTAAGGCATTTAGAGTTTTACTGTAATTTACTGTTTATGCATTCGGTGTATAATTTCCCTATTGCTTTTACCGCTTCGCGGCGGCTTTATCCCGTTTCTTTCCCTCTCTTCCCCCCCTTCCAGCATCGGTCTTTCATGCGCGCGCTCCGCCGAGCGTTCCATTGCGCAGTTCGTTTTGCTTCTGTCAGCGCGCGTCTCATTTTAACACGCGTCTGACAAGGAAGCCCTTACCGGTCTGGCGCGGCTTCGCCCCAGCTTCTCTTCCTCTTGTCTGCCACCGCTTTCCTTCCAAAGCGGCTTCACGCGTTGTCGGCCCCAGAGGACAGCGTTCATTCCGCTGTCGCTCCTTGGTGCCACTTCGCGTATCAATTGAATTTCTTCCCCTTCAGGTCTCCGCCTTGGGGAGGAGCCAAATTTTAGTTCTCGGAGCGTGTTGCTCCTATTAACCCTTTCTCATCCTTGCTTTGGTATTCCTACAACACATTTCTGGGACCAGGTTTTTCTCGTATTTCTGCCCGCAATAATTTCATTTTACCATGGAATCGGGGAGTTCTCCCTCAAGGTCTGCCTCTGAGGAGGATGAGGAATCCTTTAAACAGGATTTGAATAAATTTATCCAGTCCTCTGTAAAACACGCTATGAAAGCGTCTATGGAAAAAATGTAAAAAAATATCGAAAATTCTGTCATGTCCATGGTGTCCAAATCTATGGCCCATTCTGCGGGGGAAAGCAGAAAACGAAAATTATCATCTTCCAAATCACGTTAAGGCGCACAGACAGGAAGTGAGCTTGCCTCACACCAGACTGAGGACTTGATTCCTCCCAGTCCTCTTTCAAAGGAGGGGATTTCCGCCCAAAATACGGCACCTCAATCAAAATGTAAATCTAAACTGAAGCATATTACTGCGCCTAAAAAGATTGTGATTTCAAACATTTTGGACACGGACGATGAGGACATGGATGAGTTATCTCAGTCTGACAATCCGGATGATACGTTTTCCCCACCTTCCCCCAAACGTATCAAAATTGCAGCAGGTGCTCCCTCTACCAGCGTAGTCGACTCAGAGGGTGTTCCCATGTTTGATCCGTCCCTCATTCACCATCCTAACTCAACAGAATGGCTTCCGTTAGACCATGTAGGTGATTACATCACTTCCCGCCTACGCCTTCCTTTAGATAAGCAAACCAGATCCAAATTAAAATCAGAATGCCCCAGACCATCATTGGACTCCAATATTACAGCAACCCCAACTATTGATGACTCTCTCATCACTTTCTTTACCAAATTCGGAAAGGATCCCGTAAAGGCCGGGACCACTTGTCAGGACAAGCTCCTGGACGTGGTAGGCCCTCTGGCAAGGATCTTTGACATAGCTGAATCAGCCAGGTTGGAGGAATCGTCTATTGATCCCTTAGATCTTTCCCTTTGGACTCAGCGAGCCTTTTGTCTTTTGGGCAATGCGAACTCGGCTATTATCCACGAAAGGCGTAAGGGCCTTCTACTCAAAATGGACCCCAAGTTAGCCAACTTGGCCACTCGAGACCCCGGCATTCAGGCCGACGGGAAACTCTTTGGTGATAACTTCATAAAAGACGTTAGCCGTTTCGTTTTGACTTTTTCATCCTTGGACAAAGCCCAACAAAATCTCAAAAAAGTTTTTAACCAACGTGTTTTTTCCCGGGCCGGTAGAGGTAGGAGCCGCTTTACCGGCCGCACATACAGGAATCAAGGCTCAAGAGGATATGCCAATTCCTTCAATTCCTACTCTCACGAGTTCAAACCCCACTTCTACCCACAAAGAGCTAGGGGTTTCCGCAGCCGTGGCCAGCGCTTCTCCAGACCGCCCGTTAATCAAGGTAAGCCAACCTTCTGGCCCTCCCGTAGGAGGTCGCCTACGCTTCTTCCTCCAAAAGTGGAAGTCAATCTCTGCAGATCCTTGGGTACTCTCAACAGTTCAGGGATATCAGATCGAACTCCTTTCTCCCCCTCTCCAATCCTGTCTTCCTCCTCTACCAAAGTTTTCTCTGGAAATGTCCTCTCTAATCTCTTTAGAGATACAATCTCTCTTAAAAAAAGACGCCATCCATTCTTGCACGCCAGACCCATCCGGATTCACCAGTTCTATATTCCTCGTTCACAAAAAGAACAAAAAGCTAAGACCAGTAATCAACCTGAAATCTTTCAATCAGTTTGTCATCTACCGACACTTCAAGATGGAAACCATTATCCAGCTCAGGGATATCTTGCTCCAGTTCGACTGGTTAGTCAGACTAGACTTACAGGACGCATACCTGACTGTTCCTATTCATCCTTTTCACAGAAAGTTTTTGCAATTTCTTTGGAATTCAAAAACTTATCACTTTTCCTCTCTTCCTTTCGGCCTATCTTCCGCACCCTGGTGCTTCACAAAACTATTGAGACCGGTCGTAACCTTCCTTCGCTCCCTAGGTATCAGACTGATTATCTATCTCGACGACATTTTGATCATGCACCAGAGCAAATCATCCTTACTATCTCACCTGCAGATAACATCCACTCTCCTCTCAGATCTCGGTTTCATGATAAACCACGAAAAGTCAGTTCTTCTACCTTGTCAACAAATAGAGTTTCTGGGTTTCCAAATAGATTCCGTTTTGGCCGCTCTGTTCCTTCCCCGTTCCAAAGTGTCTGCAATAAAAAAAGAACTAATCTTAACTCTTCAAAAATATGTTATTTCTCTCAGAGCCCTCGCAAGGGTCGTCGGCCTTCTCTCGTCCTCTATCCAGGCCTTCTTTCCAGGACCCCTCCACTACCGCGCCCTCCCGCGCCTCAAAATCCTTCATCTTCGTCGAGGGCTGGCTTATTCCGACCTGGTCTCCCTGGATCAAGAATCCCAGATGGAAATCCAATGGTGGATATCCCATTTAGAGGCTTGGAACGGCAGATCCATCTTCCCCTCTGTGCCCGATCTTGTGTTAGAATCAGATGCAAGTCTCACGGGTTGGGGCGCCCGCTGTGGTTCGATATCGACTGGCGGTATATGGTCCACAGAGGAGTCCAGATTGCACATAAATTGTTTAGAGCTTCTTGCAGGCTCCTTTGCGATCAAAAGTTTCACAAAAAACAGAGCACGATGCTCCATTCTGCTCCGTATGGACAATATATCAGCGGTGCGTTACATCAACCGTCTAGGGGGCACCAGGTCCAGACCGCTGGCTCTACTAGCCAAGAGTCTCTGGGATTTTTGCCTGTCCCACCAAATTTCCCTTTTAGCAGAATATCTACCGGGATCATTGAACTCCAATGCAGACTGGCATTCACGCCACCTCACAGACTCCAGCGACTGGAAATTACACCAGTCTGTCTTTCATCAGATAGAAAGGAAATGGGGTCCTTTCCAAATAGACCTCTTTGCGTCCAGACTCAACACTCAGCTTCCCCATTTTTTCAGCTGGCGTCCCGATCCACTGGCTCTGGCTACAGACGCTTTCCTACAAGATTGGTCCGGTTCCCTCAACTATGCCTTCCCTCCTTTTATCCTGATCAACAGGGTTCTGAACCAGGTCAGACGTCAGAAGGCATCCCTCGTCCTGCTAACCCCCTTTTGGCAATCTCACGTTTGGTTCCCTCCCCTGGACAGTAGATTTTCCTATTCTACTCCCGACATTTCTATCCCTCATTCTAGATCCTTTCGATCGCCCTCACAATCTGATTCTCGACCAATCTTTAACACTCTCAGCCTGGCTCATTTCCGGTCTACCCAACAGACCCATACTATTTCGGCAGAAGCTTCAGAGTTCATCAATAACGCATGGGCACCTGGCACGAGAAGAGCCTATAAATCAGCTCGGGCTCTTTGGTCAAGCTGGTGTCTAATAAAGTGTTCCAATCCCTTTTCAGCGGATCTAAGTCTTATTATTAATTTCCTAGCCGCCCAGGCGGGCTTAGGTAAGTCATACCGCACAATAAATCTTTACAGATCGGCTATTTCCATGAACCACTCAAATATTGACGGCAACGCTATTGGGTCTCACCCTTTAATCTGTCGTCTTCTGAAAGGAGTCAAGCTCTCCAAACCCCCTTCTGCGAAGTATTCATATATCTGGGACGTCTCCTTAGTTTTAAATCTCTTCCTCTCCTGGCCAGATAACCCAAGCCTTTCTCTCAAAATGCTCTCTGCTAAGCTTACCATGTTGCTATGCTTAATTTCTATCAAAAGGACTTCGGACGTTAGGTCCCTAGATGTCTCTGCCCGGCAATTCTTACCTTCAGGGGTCCTATTTCACATTTCCAAATGCACCAAAACTAACTTACATTCAGTTTTCTACCCTTTCTTTCCGGACAGGCCAAAGTTATGTGTAGGTCTTTGTTTAAAAGAATATGAAAAAAGAGCCGTTAACCTGAGAATGTCCTCTTCCAATCAATTATTGATCTCTTTTCGAAAACCCCACAATCCAGTGACTTCGGCAACTTTGGCCCGCTGGATTAAATTGATTATGTCCCTAGCGGGAATAGATATTTCCGTTTTTGGAGCACATTCCTCCAGGGGAGCTATGGCCTCAAAAGCTTTCGCCATTGGGTCCACTTTAGAGGACATTCTCAGGTCGGCAGACTGGTCGAACGATAATGTTTTCAAAACTTTCTATTGTAAACCTGTTAGAACTGCTTCTTCCTTAGTTACTGACCAGCTTTAAACGCGCATAATAGAGCCTCCGGTCTTGTCATAAAATGTAGATTTTCCTAGTAATTTATGACGGAAAGTCTTAATTTTATTAAAGACACGGAGGCGAATATTATCCCACCACAGTACTTCTATTAATATGTACTTTTTCTTTCCCTCCCAGCGACTCCAGCACTGCCTCCAGCTTCCGGGTAACGCCGCTAGCTCAATCGGTTCCATCCTCAAGAAGAGACTTCTGGAGGCGTCATCGCAACCTGTCCAGGATCAGCTTCCTCAACCATCGCCCTTTCGGCTCATCGCTGTGGTTCAAGACTTGTGTTCCATTTCTTTATCTCTGGCAATTGTTGGTCTTATTTATCCTTTGTTCCATGACTCTATTTGACTTGCTCGTTCAAGAAAAGAGGGCTGCTTGCAGTCTATGGTTTATGGCCCCTTCCTATTGGTCCAGTTCGAGTTATTGTTTCGCTCCCATTGGTTAGACATTAGCTAACCCTTCTGGGAGTTGTAGTTTCTTGACTGCTGCTGTTTAAATTAAAGTAAGAAAAGAACGCATAATATTCGCCTCCGTGTCTTTAATAAAATTAAGACTTTCCGTCATAAATTACTAGGAAAATCTACATTTTCACAATATGTATAACTATGGTTCAAAGCTGAAACGCTCTGCGAAGGAATACACTACAGCTTGACATTCTTTTGCTTTTTAGGTTTGCTCCAAGAACACTTTATAAAACAATACCTTGGATGAGAATCGCTTAATGATGTCGGTTAATTGTAATTGTGCTTGCAAATTTGCAGGAAACAGGGAAAAAGTTCTGATAAGAAACAATATATGATCAAAATAAGTTGAATCTAAATTAAAATATAGCTGAGAATCTCCTACTTAAGTACCAAACAAACAAATTAGCCTACAGAGTAATATTATAACCTTAGAGCCTGCTGTAACAAGCTATGTCGGCCATTAACTTTTGACTCGGGCCTATAACAAGGGAGCGGGACTTTAATTGCCGGTATAGCCCAGCTACGAAGGACTGGGAGGGCTGCAAGGCTATTAGAACATTCTGCTACTCGAGGGCAGAATGTTCTAATAAATAAAGCAAAGTCCTGAAGGAGCCCGAGGGGATAGAAATGCCACCGGGCTCCGTGAGGCCTTTGTTCACAGCTCTTGCTGTGAACAAAGAACATTGGAATGTTGACGCTCCGGGCTTTTACCGGCCAGTAAAAGCCTGGAGCACTCCATTGTCCCCAAATGAGTTCGCAACATTCCAATGTTCTAATACTGGTTAGTTGCTACTGGGTAAATCTGCTGTTAAAGCACGTTAAATCCTCAGAAACTAGCACAATTTAAACTAAAATTCTTTCTTCGTTCCCACTCTCATTTAACATCTAACCTCTATACCTGCAGTGAGCAATATTCAAACCTAACTTAGCAGCTCTATGACATGAAAGGAGCAAGTCAGCAAACATGTAGAAGGAAATCTCAGACACATTTGTCTTATGTCAACTAGAAAGAAAACATTTAAATCGCCACATTAATGGCAAATTAAAAAATGGGGACTGATGTCATTTTGATGTATTTCCAGTCCTTAAATCTCAAGGTCAAGAGTGTGTGAGCTAAGCGGTATGATTATGCAGGAAACCCTTAATAACAAAGGTCATGTTTTTCTGATAATTAATGGCACAGACACACTTAAGCCATGTTCATCCTTAGGCAGTCCAAGACACCAGCAAGGAGAAGTTAGTTTCTTGGGAAACACAACAATCACTAGTAAATAGAATGCGAAAGCCTGGTAGAGAAGTGGCTTCTCAGTGAGGCAATTAGGCAAAGGACACATTACCTCCTACAGAATGAATGATATAGTTCCCTTCATTGAATTTTAAGCGAATTAACTTTGCGTGACCCAGATTTAGATTCCATTTGAACAACAAATTTGTAAGCAACATATTTAATTTAAGCTATCATTAGACATGTGAGTGCTTTGAGATACTGATTTTTGCTTACTGAATTTACTATTCTGCTTTTTTATAAAAATTGCTTTAGAAAAGATAACCATGTGGTTGAGTAAAATATATCAGATATTTAGAAGACTATTGGGCAAATTCTCAAAAGCATTTATGGGTACAGGACGTAGTATTACACGAGTAATCTTTTATGCACTCACAAACCTTTGTGATGCGCTCAAACTGTTGAACTCTTTATTAGTAAAAGTCAAAAGAGGGCACAGACCACATTTCCATTTGCACTAACTGGATATTAATGCTCCCTCAATATTCCTATTTTATTTCCATTTTAATTGTTTTGGGGCTAGTTCACAAAGGTATGTAAGAGTACATAAAAGAGTAGTAAATGAGAGTTCCAAAATACTTTTGTGACCAGGCCCCAAAGACACAAAACAAATAACTAGATCCCAGAGAACAACCAAGGTGGAAAGAAGGCAAACATAAGCCACATTGTATGTTAAGGCTAATATTCAGAAGTCATATAAGGAAACAAAATTCCTAAATCAGCAAGTCTAATGCAAAGCCTCACAGCTCTCCTCCAAATGAAGAAGGCGTATCTGGCATTCCTGTAGGCACATCAAGGGGGGACTCCTGAACTTACAAATTCATCAGGTAGAGAAGGTACTGGGTTTGATGGCTTATCTGTGTATTTTAAGAACATTATTAAAGACATCTTAATTTCTAAGCTGTTGGTTGCATAAATAGACATGTAAGCTGAAAGGATAAGATTGCATTTCCCACCTAATTCCGTGATTACCGTCTGATCACTGTTATTCTGAAGATTTAAACATTAAAAATCATAATCAAATTTGTACCTAAATCATTGCCAGCCACTGACTTGTAGACATTTTGGCTCATTTATCCACTCAGGTCTATGTAGTGTATGAGAAACAGCTGAGCACTGCACGATCCTTAAAGATGTTTCTGATGTGTGAGAGGTCTGGTACTAGAATATCATGGGTCTAATATTGCCTATTGCACCCCAAATATTGTTTTCAGGACAATCATTACATTAGAGTAAATAATATAAGATCCACACACATGGGGCTAAATCCTTTTGTAAATAATGGTTAGATCTCAATAATTACATTGGACTATATTTTTTCAATGATATTCTTGTTCTGGCAATGTAAACCTACCAGCTCTACTGCGCTCACTGAATGGTCAAAGGTTTCAAGGAGCAGCGTGAGGAGGATGTTGAAAAAGATTGGTTTCGGTCAGAGGCTATTTTACTCTCTAATTATTTCCTCACACCTGAAATATTTTTAAAGACTTTGGGCCTGATTTAGATTTTGGACAGGTTACCCCATCACAACGGTGACAGATATCTCGTCTGCCAAAATATAAGTCACATTAGTTCTTTCGGGATTTATAATTCGGTGGACGGAATATCAGTCACCGCTGTGACAGAATAACCCATCCCCCGAAATCTAAATCAGATCCTTACTTCTTTAGGTCTCTTCCAGTTGCTAACTCTGATCTTGTTTCAATCTATCATTGACATCTGCTGTCATACTCGCTCTCCTGCCACCCGAAATTATAGCTTTCTCCAAATAATTCCACGGATTCAATAGCTTTCATTGCAAGAGCCTCTTTGCAAACAGATTGTACTTTGAAACATTTTCCTTTTCTTTCATTTAAATACTATATTATAAACTTTTTAGGTCTGGCCTTTTTTAGGTCTGGCCTTTCAGACAGGCTTAGCTGTCTCACTAAAGTATTGTGTTCCCCAAAAATGCAGTAATAGTATGGAAACATAGGGGAGATGTTTGGTCAGAGTTCTTCAACCATTTGTTTGTTAAATTACCTTCAAAATTTGTATCCTGTCCACCACAGCAGACAATATTGGCCAATACTGGCCAATTAGTCTGACTACTTCACCCAGTATTTGAGTCCTTTTACTTTGACTTACTTTTACTTTGACTGCCAGCACTCTACCTCTTTGTGTTGTGTACATTTGTCTTAAAAATGTCTTCCTTTCTTTCCATTGTTTACTAGCAAGCTTTGTTTGCTATTATTATATTACAGGATAATCCTGTGTCTTCTAAATCTTGTCTTCGGCACAGGCTGGCTTTAGAGCCAAGGTTAGCATATTGACCAGGTTTTAAGTCTATAATAATCTGCTGGATGTACATTAAGATCAGAAAGAAACACCTGTTTATAGCTTTTGTGGACCTGAATGCTTCATTTGATCTAGTTCCCAGGTCAAAGCTGTGAGAGTGCTTTTTATCCATGCGCAATTGCTTTCTATAATATTAAGGCTTCACAAAGATAACTACGGTCCAAGTCCGATGGGGGCAGGAGGGTGAGCTCACAGAACGTATTCAGGTTCACAGAGGTGTTTGTCAGGGCTACCTGCTAGTTCCTACTTTATTTTCTTTCTTTATCAATGGTGTGAGCAATATTTTAATGAGTTGTAGCCATGACTCCCCCAAACTGAATGGTGTATCAATTCCAGCTCTGCCTTTTGCTGATGACACCATTTAAATTTCACACACTCTGATAGGCTTCCAGAACTTGCTTGATAGATTCCACAACTTGTGTGATTCCAATGGCCTAGAAATTACTATAGGAAGTACAAAGTATACGGCTTTGAATCTTCCCAAGGCTTTTAGGGTGGAGCATGAGGTTGGGGAAGAACCTGTATTGATAAGGGTTATACTTTTGATTACAAGGCATTAGAGTGGAGAGCAGCTTATCCTGGAAGCCCCAAATTGAAAACAGTAGGGCTATTATGACTTACAGAAGCACAGCGATTTTACCGGCCCATTAAACGTCTTTTATCAAACTTTTGTCCCCTGTATTAGAGATTTACAAAGCCAACATTCAATCAGCCACCCTGTATGATGTTGAAATCTGGGGCTATGAAAACACTTATGCCCTGAACACAAGAGGGAATTATTTTCTTGGATCCTTGGTTAAAGTACCCCTTTGTTGACTCTATAGTAAATAAAAACATGCATATGGCTATCCTTAGACCTCTGTTGTGGGCAACTCCCCAGCTTGCCTTATATGGAGAAGGCCTCCAGGAGATTTTAAGGTTGGATCTGACTGGTACTTTAACTTAGTTACACCATGTGGTGGCTTGGTCCACAAACTTTGATCTTCAAACCATATGGTATCGAACCCACCCTCTATAACCATGGCCTGCAAAACTAAACTTAAAGAGAAATTTTGGACTCTCATTGTGGGAGTTAGCCAAACAAATGGTTTTAAGGCCAGTTCATTAAGTTCTGAAGCAAAATTATTGCCAGTATATTTGCCATATTTAAATGATATCTCACCATTCCAGACTACTACTCTTTTTAATAAGTTTCTGTTTGCCATTTTAGGTATGAAGAGTTTTACGTACAAGTGGGACAAATCAACTAGACCCAGCAAGTTTTGTGTTGAGTGTAAGATGGGGGTCACAGAAACTACTGATGACATTTTAATTTTTTTCTCTGCCTATCTCCTAGCTTGAAAGAGATGGATATTCCCATTATGCCACCACTTGGGTTTTAGAAACTTTTTGTCTGCCTTGAGATTATTACAGTCTGATAAGTAGCCTTTCGTAGTGTGTTGGTTGAATAAATCTTTACTTAGTGTGTGGGTTAAGAGGAAAAATGTAGGCCTGGGTGTTTAAAGTCATTCATTATTAGCACAATCAATTGATTTTACTGTGTGCTTATTGAGACTGTTGTTTATATTAATACTGTTGTTTTTGAGTTTTACATTTTGATGCATTTTATTTTAATGTCTGTTTTATGGGATATATCCCAATAAACATGATGATGTGTGGCTTCTAACTCACATGATCATTTCAAATTATGCTTTTGTACTACAAACTTCTATATACACGCACATACACCAGACTTTAAAAGCACTGCATGCATGTCAACAATGCAGGTATCACAATTGTCTTGTACTGCAATTAAAATATCTTTTATTTAAAACCTATTTTTCAGGTTCCCAAATCATCAGCGTCTCTATTGCAAGTAGCCTTCATGGCAACATTTAGAGATCAAGGCAATTCATGATGTATTACCCAGCTTTGGGTTTCATTCTGTCTCTTGCAGTAAAACTAAAAGCATTTGCTCTTTTGTCACTCTTACAATAGATCTCCCAACGATTAAAGAAGAGGAGAGGTTTTCTGTCTTGTTTACCTCTCTAAAGCCTAGCTCCCCAGATTACATATTTCCATTTATAACTATAAAATTGTTACACTTGTTTTCTGGCATCATTGAATCCTGTTTTCATCTGTCACTATCCCTAGATGATGGAAGAAAGGGGTTGTCAACTTTTCAAACAATCAAATCGGGCGCTATAGCAGAAGCTAACTAGAGGCTCATCTTTCTTTTGCCAGCAGTCACTAAAATGTGTGAGTTGCTGTTCATCACCTTCCTAAACACCCTGAAGAACACCAGTGGTTAAATTCTAAGCAGATTAGTTTAAGACCCGGTTAGGCACTGAGACTTCTCTTGTAGCTGTATTAAAAGACATCAGACAATATTACAATGATGAGTCATCCTGTCTCACCCTGCTTTCCTATTACCTCCAAATGAGGATCCCAAAGAAAAACCTTCTTTTTATTCTTTGCCACACAAACCTTTGTGTTGTTAATGGTATCATCATTCTAGATTGAACTATGCCAATGCTTCTTGCATTGGCCTTCCTGAATCCATTATCTACACACTTCAAGGTGTTTAGAAGATGGAAGCATGACTTCCCATAAATTATCTTCTCTTTTCTTGGTTCTTCCATTTGGAATCCATTCTGTTGGCCTATGCACAATAGAGGGTAATCTGAGTTTCAGAAAAGCTCTTACAATTCAACTTTGTTATTGATTATCTTCTTATCTTTTCTAATGTTGTTACTATCTTCAGTTCAAGATGCCCCAGGGATATTGTTGCATGATTCAAGTAAAAACTAAACTCATATCTTGCATATTTAGGTTTACAATGTATTTAGTGCGTGGTCACACGCACTAAACAGAGGGCTTCTGGCAATCTAGACAAAATCAAAACAAAATGATTGGTTGTTGCTCCGTCCTTTGATGATGGAGCTTTGTCATTTGACTAACAGCTCAGGCACCTGGGACCCAACCTATGGGTAGACTGAGGAATATCTTAGCTATGTATAGCCTGAGCATGTAATTTATGTCTAACCAAAGCCAAACATCTTCTGCTTAAAGCAACACCTTTAAAATCACTTTCTTGGAGTGCTGTGTAACATATGACTTGAGTGTTTTTTCTCTGGGATAGTGTCTATGAAGAAGAAGTAAATCAACACCCCGCTTACATAGGAATTGCATCCATGTGTCCTGGCACTTTAAACTGGTATAGTGTGACAGCAAAATGCTTATGAAAGCTCATTCTGCTGTCAAACATAGCTTGGGTCTGTCAAAATCACCATACACCTATTATTGTGTAAAATAGACAATCAATGCAAAATCAGTGCATAGTGAAGACACTACTGCTCCAATTTTACAATACAAACTGGTAACCACATTGTCTAGCTGGTGTCTCACCTGTGTCCCACTTGAGGGTGTCCCTTTCACTACCCAGGCCAGGCTATTTTTAATAATTAGTAAATACATTTAGGAAAAACAATTATATAGAATATGGGCATTCTTCTCAAAGGAGCTTTGGAGAACTTTGTAACAAATGTTTAAATTGATAAAGCACAATGCCTATGAAAGGTTTAAAATAAAATTGTTAATTCTGTGGGTTTGACAGTTTGTGTGCTGTAGACTTAGAAATTAAAGCATGTGTTACATTTAATATCAAGAGGAATGATTTAGCTTTCTGTTGAATTGACATCTTTCCACAACATTGCCCATCAGCCACATGTTCTATGTGTTCTGGAGATGGTAGAAATACATGTATTTATTGTATACTAGAACTCCTTGGGTTGCAAAGTTATTTCAAAGCAACCACCTTTTTTGTGAGCTCACTAGGCCTTGTGGCTTCCTGCATGGATGTAATTCATTCATCTCATATGAGAACTGCTCAATGTGGAATGCTAGTTTACTGTTTTATTTTGATTTAGGATAGTGCAGATTCCTGGCAGAGTAATTAACAGTCAGTAATTGTTAGAAATGGGGTCTATAGACACAGAGGTATGCACCGAGTCTAAGGAGGGACCACCACTCTAGTCAGGGTAAGTTAGATATACACTAAAGAAACCTGTGCTCACCTTGTGGTAGCTTGGCACAGAGCAGTCAGGCTTATCTTAAGAGGCAATGTGTAAACTATTTATGCAAAAAACATACCCAGTATCACAATGAAAACACCACAAAAACACTCCACATAGGTTTAGAAAAATAGATTATGATTTTATAATTAACTTAAGACTAGAACAAACAAAATCCAATGAGAAGTCAAGATATGAATTTTAAAAGAATAAAAGAGTTCTAGCTTTTAGAAGCAAATAGCACTTACTTGAGGTTGCGCTGGCCTGGGGCAAAGTTAACAGTTCAAGCGACCGAGATGACGTTTGGGCCGGATACAGAAGCCATGCAGGCCCGGGAACAGAGTACCTTTAGATCCTGGTAACAAGCATGAGATATGGGTATGATGCTTCATCGATGCGTTGATGTCACGCCCGCAGTTGAAGGATGCATTGAATTGTCGCACATATTGATGGCAATGTGTTGGTTTCCGAAGAACTTGAAGCTACGTTTTGTTCACTTCAAAGCCAATGCACTCAGTTACTCTATACTTTTGAAGGGATGTGTTGATTGTCCTTCAGCGATGCCGGCGTTGCAGTGGTTTCAGTGCTGCATCGATGCACCAGGTGCCGCTTCCAGCAAGCAGGGGATGCATTGTCAATAAAACCGTTCCAGAGGTTCTGCTCAGGCCCCAAGTGCAATGCTCGGATTTTACTCCTGCAACAGGGTTGATGTGTCGGTAGCCACTTCCAGCAGGCAGGAGATGAGTTGATTTTTGCTGGTGCAAGTATCTGGCTCCACTTCCACTGAACCAGGCACAGTAGAAGGGGTAGAGACTTTGATATCTCTGAGTCTCTAGCAACAGAATGCAAGCCAACAAGCCCTTGGAGATCACTTTGGGGTGCAAGGCAGAGTCCAGCTCTCTCTCAACAATGTTAGAGAAGCAGCAGGCAGTACGGCATCACAGCAGAAAAGCAGTCCTTCCAGGCCATCAGTCCAACAAAGTAACAGTACTCGGTGCAGCACAGCTGTTCTTCTGACAAAGTCCAGTTGTAGGTCCAGAAGTGTCTGATTTGGTAGGGTCAGAGACCCAGTACTTATACCCAAATGAGTCTTTGAAGTGGGGGTGCACAACCATCCTTTCTTCCTCAGCTCTTGCTCCAGACTATTAGTAGGGGGTAGCAGCCCTTTTGTATGGGGACGGGCACTGCCTATTCAGGTGTAATTGTGCTCCCCTAGCCCCTCCCACCCTTCCTGCCCAGGAAGAGCCTTCAGAATGCAGATGAATGCAAATGAGCACTCAGACACACCTAACCTTCCTGTGGCTGTCTAGAGGGAATGCAAAAGTGTAGCTGTCACCCACCCCAGAAGTGCATTGGAGACAGATTGCAGGCTCACAGAGCTGTAAGAGCAGAGAAAAGTCAAGTTTTTTAAAGTGCCATATCTAAAATAGCAATGTTAAATCTGACTTTACCAGAAGGAGGATTTGTCAGTACCAATCCAAAGATGTGAAACATGACACAGTACTCTTTTCTAATCAGGAATTAAATCCCAAAAGTATATTAAGGAATTCCTAATGTTAACCTATGAGAGGAGTAGGCATCACAATAGTGGAAATCAAATTTGTTTTACTTTTCACTACTAGGAAATGTAAAACCTAAAAATATAGGCCCTTTCTTTTAGTTACATAGCACCCTGCCTTATGGACTACCAAAATGCCCTATGGACTACCAACGGCCTATCTTAGGGGTGACCTATATTTAATAAAATGGGAGTTTAAGGCTTGGCAAAGGCTTTTAAATGCCAAGTCAACGTTTCAGTAAACGGGCTCAGCAGTGCCAGGCCTAAGATATGGTTTAAGGGCTAATTAAGTGGGTGGCACAATCAGTGCTGCAGGCCAACTAGTAGCATTTATTTTACATGCCCTTGGTCTATGTTATACCACTTTACAAGGAATGTATAAGTAAATTAAATATGACAATTGTGTCAACACCAATGTCACCATGTATTAGGGGAGAAACACATGCACTTTAGCACTGGTCAGCAGTGGTAAAGTGCTCATAGTCCTAAGAGCAACAAAAGAATCAGCAAAATATTGAGGCACGCAAATAAAAAGCCTGGGGGAAAGACCATCCTAAGGCTGACAGGTCTAGCAGTAATATTGCCAAATGATTGGGACTTACTTATTCAATCACAGGAAGAAGGAAGATACATTAGGAATCAAACCTGGATTTGCTGCTGTGGAGAAGAATGTAGAGGGAGCTACTGCAGAGTAATGCCGACTGATGATGCACCTCTGGTGGATCAGCAGGCAGGTTGGTGCTGGTCTTCTGTTGGTTCTCAGGCCACTTTTTAGTGAAAATATTTTTAAGTCCAAGGATTTAGGATTAGTCAGGAGTAATACCTTCCACATCACTACCAAGACTCCAGGGTGGTCTTGGCTTCAAGGAGCTTCTCCTTCAGATAGCAGGGTAGCAAGGCAATCCTACCAGCAGTAGGGCAAAAGGGCAGTCCTTCTGGCAGCAGAGCAGCAGAGCAGCAGGCCCACTAGTAACATTTAATTTATCGGCTCTGGTTACATGTAATGTCATATACTAGGAACATTCAAATAAATTAAATATGGCGTTCAGGTGTAAGCCGATTGTACCCTGTTTTAGGGAGAGATAGGAAGCACCTGAGCAGTGGTAAAGAAGACAGTCCTAATGTGAACAAAAACAAAGTTCAGAAAACAGGATGGGTAGCCATGTAGAAAAGGCCAAGTCCAACACTATCTATCTATCGCCAGCTAGACCATTATATACTTACACTGAATCTTAGAAATATTACCACTTCATGCATTTATCTAAGAAGTTAGATAATGCACTTGTTTTCCGCCAACCTTTTCATGGTGGTGAAACTGCCATGAAAAGGCTTGCGGAGAACAAGATTGTAATTAACAGGGTGGCCCTGAGTTCAGTGCCGCCCTGGCTGATTACAACCAGGACGGCCGTCAGTCCGTCAGAATCTTGGATCCTGGCGGCGACGACAGTAGGTTGGTTGTCTGCCCGTTAACCTTGTAATGTGGTAGTCTTGTGACCTCCAGACTCCTTATCAGCCCCAAAGTCTTTGATTACCATTAAAAACAAAAAGTAGATACTGTTAGAAATGGGGTCTCTAGTTGGCAGTCAGTGTACACCCTGTCCAAGAAGGGACCCTCACTCTAGTCAGGGTAAGGGAGATAAAAAGCTGAGATAACCCCTGTTCAACCCCTTGATAGCTTGGCACAAGCAGCCAGGCTTATCTCAGAGACAATGTGTAAGGTATTTGCACAGACACACACAGTAACACAGTAAAAACACTACAAAAGGACTCCACACCAGTTTAGAAAGATAGCCAATATTAGTCTAAATCAAATAAAATCAAAATGACAAAACTTCAACGTACTCAAGCAAAGATATACATTTTTAAAATAAAAAAGTCTTAATCCATAATAATCAATGGATGTGTTGTTTTAGCACCAAGTCCCTGGTATGCGTGAAAAAATGATGCCGCACAGGCAAGCGTTCGTCAGAAGAGCACCCATGAATCGATTCCTTACTCGCAAGTGAGGCCGTGCATCAATTCTTTCTCTGCCAGGCAAGCGATGGATCACTTACAGGACAAGCAGCCTCGGGTTCGTGCGGTGATATTAAAGATTTTGGCACCCAGGGACGATGCGTGGAAAATCCAGATGCACAGCAGCAATGAATCCGCGTTCAGCTGGCGATGCATCGATTTCGCTGGTGCTGCGTTGAATTTTCAGCCGCGGTGCAGGCGCTGCGTCAGTTTTTCTGCCGCTTGCCTCAGGTGCGTGGATTTTCACTCTGGTTCTGCCAGCTTCTCCTTCCACGGGCCCAGGGACTGGATGTTGCACCACTGGCAAGTCAGGGGGTTTCAGCAAGAGAGCCCAGGTCCTGGCAGATGAAGTCTTTGATGTCCCTGAGACTTCTTAACAGGAGGTAAGCTCGGTCTAAGCCCTTGGAGAAACTTCACAATCAGGCTACACAGCAAAGTCCACTCTTTGTCCTCTTTAATGCAGAAGCAGCAACTGCAGGCCAACCCAGAAAAGCACACAAAGCAAAGAGGCAGTACTCCTCCTCTAGCTCTTCAGTTCTTCTCCTTGGCAGAGGTCCCTCTTGATCTAGGAGTATTCTAAAAATCTGGGTTTTTAGCTCCACTACTCTCACTCATTTCTGCCTTTGAAATAGGCAAACTTCAGAGGGAAGTCTCTGTTGTTCACAAGATCCTGCCTTGCCCAGGCCTGGCCCGAGACACACACCATGTGGTTGGGGACTGTATTGTGTGAGGACAGACACAGCCCTTTCAGGTGCATGTGTCAGCTCCTCCCTTCCCTCTCTAGCCCAGGAAGACTCATCAGGATATGTAGGACACACCTCAGCTCCCTTTATGTCACTGTCTAGAGGGAATTCACAAACAGCACAACTTTCAGTCTGACCCAGACGTGGATTCCAGACATGCAGAGGCACAGAATGCTTACGCAAAAAAATGCCCACTTTTTAAAAGTGGCATTTTCAAACAGACAATCTAAAAACTAACTTTACCAAAATATGTATTTTTAAATTGGGAGTTCAGAAACCCCAAACCCCACATCTCTATCTGCTCCCAATGGGAAAGTGCACTTAAAAGATATTCAAAGGTAGTCCCCATGTTAACCCATGGGAGAAATAGGCCCTGCAATAGTGAAAACCGCATTTGGCAGTATTGCGCTATCAGGACATGTAAAACACACCAGTACATGTCCTACCTTTCAAATACACTGCACCCTGCTCATGGGGCTACCGAGGGCCTACCTTAGGGGTGACTTACATGTAGTAAAAGGAAAGGTTTGGGCCTGGCAAGTGGCTATACTTACCAGGTCAAACTGGCAGTGCGAAGCTGCACACAGAGACACTGCAGTGGCAGGTCTGAGACATGTTTACTGGGCTACTCATGTGGGTGGCACAATCAGTGCTGCAGGCCGACTAGTAGCATTTGATTTACAGGCACTAGGCACCTCTAGTGCACTTTACTAGGGTGTTACTAGTAAACCAAATATGCCAATCAGGGATAACCAATCATAATCACAATTTATACAGGGAGCACTTGCACTTTAGCAGAGAGTAACAAAAACAGCAAAACGAAGTCCAGCAAACAGTAAAAAATACAGGAAGCAGAGACAAAAAAGACAGGGGAAACCACACCAAGGATGCCAGGTCTAACAGATACTATGGTGTTTTCAAGTTACCTGTGCTTAACAGGACATACAATAAAACGATATAAAAAAAAAGACATGTGGGCCACTTGTAATGTTTAAAACGCAAACTGAATACTCCTCTGCAGCTTAAATAAGAGGTTTTATTATTGCCTGACTCAATTGTTGTCTCTTTATCAGCCTGGAGGGGTGAAAGGCTTAGAAGAGCAGGCAGGAATTGCAGGCTGTGACCTACAGGTTACACACAGATCTCTGCAGAGGGCTTAATTTAATTTCAGCCTTATCTGTGGCGGACTATAAGCTTAGAAGTGATGAGCTCTCAACTATCTCACATGGGAGGCTTTTCTGGGATTTGCTGCAACTCCCGATAGTAAGGCTATCTGTCTAATGCTTAGCATTTCCCTCTTGTCTAGCCTCAGTACATCAGCCCCTTCTTCATTGCTCCCTATGGAATCTTTACATTGAAGTGCCTCCTCGCTCAGCATGCTCCTTTGCTTGAACATTAAAGGTACCTCACGATTTAGCTCTCAGCAAACTTCAAATCACCCAGACTATTATCTACAGATCATTGATCAATATCAAATTTACATAGTTGGGATTAATATTTATCAAGGTATACCAAATGCAAGCTTATAAATACACACAGCAGAACATTGTTATTTTTGTGTAACCTCTTGTTTGTCACAGCTGAATGAAAACTGGAAATGTATAAACCAGACATCCGCAGCAGTATTAAATTGTCCTGAATGAAAAAAAACTATATCGCTGCATTTTAATGCAAGCACAGTCGTCCAAATGATACTTTCTCGATATAAACTAGCAAGTCGGGGTATAACTTTTTAAACACTTAGGCCCATATTTATACTTTTTTAGCGCCGCACTTGCGTCATTTTTTGACGCAAAAGCGGCGCAAACTTGCAAAATACAACTGGGGCATATTTATACTCCGTTTGCGCCGAAATTGGGTCGTTTTTTTTTACGCAATTTCGACGCAAAACTAACTCCATATTTATACTTTGGCGTTAGACGCGTCTAGCGCCAAAGTCCATGGAGTTAGCGGGAGTGGGCGGGGCAAAAAACCCCGCATTTGCGCCTCTTTTTAACGCCTGGGTCAGGGCAGGCGTTAAGGGACCTGTGGGCTCAGAATGAGCCCAGAGGTGCCCTCCCCTGCCCCCAGGGACACCCCCTGCCACCCTTGCCCACCCCAGGAGGACACCCAAGGATGGAGGGACCCATCCCAGGGAAGAAAAGGTAAGTTGTGGTAAGTATTTTTTTTTATTTTTTTTTGTGGCATAGGGGGGCCTGATTTGTGCCCCCCTACATGCCACTATGCCCAATGACCATGCCCAGGGGACAGAAGTCCCCTGGGCATGGCCATTGGGCAAGGGGGCATGACTCCTGTCTTTGCTAAGACAGGAGTCATGTTAATGGTGTCTGGGCGCCAAAAAAAAATGGCGCAAATCGGGTTAAGACGATTTTTTTGCCTCAGCCTGACTTGCCCCATTTTTGGACACCCAAACGCCATTTTTCCCTACGCCGGCGCTGCCTGGTGTACGTCGTTTTTTTTCACGCACACCAGGCAGCGCCGGTCGGCTAACGCCGGCTAACGCCATTCAATAAATACGGCGCCCGCATGGCGCTTCAGAATGGCGTTAGCCGGCGCTAATTTTTTTGGCGCAAAACTGCGTTAGCGCAGTTTTGCGTCAAAAAGTATAAATATGGCCCTCCTGTATTTTGCATGTTTGCGCCGTTTTTGCGTCAAAAAGTGGCGCAAATGCGGCGCTAAAAAATTATAAATATGGGTAAGTGTTTAAAAACTAGATGAGCACACCGATAATAATTCAAAGCAGTAAAATAAGAATTGCCTATTGAAAACAAAACTTTGAACTCTGATTAAACGTTTGTTTCAATAGAAATGCACAGCTGCACAAAAAGACTATTCCTCCGTTCTACCATTAGCAACGATAGACTTAACAAGAAAGAGTGAAATGACGCTTCCAGTGTTGCCTAAACTGTGTAGAGGTCATTATTAAGCCTAGTTCCAGTTCTCTTAGGTTTTCAGTTTCTAGCCACAAGGAATGATATACACTGGCTTTGAGGAAATCCACCTGTCTTTGATTATGTGCCCTTATTTTCTTCAATGTGCGTCTATTTATCTCTGCTGTATTCTGAGCCCCATGTGTTCTGCAAAATGGTACACTTGTGTGTCCTCAGTGTGGAGCTATACAACTATAAACCTGTCCTGACTCCATGTCGAAGCACAAGGTTGTCATGTTGGCCTGTTCATAATATTAGTTATTGTCCCTTGTATGGCTCTAGTTTTGTATAAGATAACTTAATGTAAGTTACAAGGATATGTTGATAACTCTGAGGACCTGAAAAACATATGCACAGTTTTTACCATGCCAGTCATCTTAGGGGCTGTACCTACGCTTGGCACCAATGCTACAGAACCATGTCCTAGTCAAATAAATGTAACTAAATTATTTGCATCAAGTCTTCAGAAGAGACTATCACCTTCAGAATTGAGGTACCTCTTTTAGTTATTGTTTCTTTTGAAACATCTGCAATTTTGGGCCTGAGGCGCCTTTAATGACAATACAATTGACCTATATCACTGAAAGACTTCAAACCTGTTAACACCATAAAACACCTTTGATGAAGGGCCATCGGACAGCCCAAGCTCCAATTCCCCGTAAAGGATGTGAGCTTGCTGCCTGTTCATTCCTCACTGACCTGCTAACAACTGGCTCTTTTAAAGAGAGAGACTCTCGGATAGCCTCGTGGTCTTCTGTGTCATACACAAATCCTGGGATGTTGCCAGCAGACACATTTGAATTACATTGACCGGAACAGGTTGGTGGTAGATGGTGCTGGAAAAGAGCCGACAGCTTCCGTCGCCACAATCTCTATAGGATATCATGGAATCGTAATAAGGCGGACGGGATACCCGTAATGTTTGTCACACAGTCTACCCCTCCTCCAAGACCTAAATCAGGGCCTGAGTCTAGATAAAGGAGGGTGCCTCTTTTTCTTTTGTTTCCATATCCATTACATGAATCCCCAGGGGAGTCATTTAACTCACCTTGCCAACATTTTACAAATCCGAGACCAGATTTAACAAAGGATTGCACTACCCCTTGGTCACTCAAGGTGATGCAAGGGCAACCGAATCCTTAAATGAGATTTACCCAGTCATGCAAAGCCATCTGCTTGGCTTTGTAAATCTGGAGTAATACAAGGCAGTGCAAGTCATTGCTTTGCGTTACTCTGCTGTGAGAAGGCTTTACATGGGTGGAGAGTAGGTGTTCCCACGTATCGAATACAAACAAAGAAGGGCTAATATGTCTGGAGTGTTTAGAGAAAAATTGGTCCTGTGTACGATACTCCCATCATAATACCAAAAAAACAAAAGTACACAGTTCCAGCCAATAGACTAGTACAAATGTAAACAGTAAGTAATGGAGTCTATGAGTCTGCTCTTTTTAGAACAAGAGCCGTCACTCACAAAATGGTGACATGCTTCAGCATCGGGCTTTTGCTCCTCGTCAGGCCGGCACTGCAATGCCTGACGGGCCCCTCGTGGGGGCTCTTTGCCGGAGATCTTTTGCGTGTAAAGAATGCCGGTAGCTGAGTGCTAGTATGTGGGATTGGTATATGGGTATGTGAAAATAAAAATGGCTAGAGGTCTGAAAATATCGTATTTAATCAACCCAGACCCCTGTCATGATTAAAAGCAGAGTGTGGGTAAGGATTAGAAGTAATGTCTAGTCCACCCTCAGAAACAAAAAAACTGTCAGTCCCTGAATTAGGGGAATGTGGAGAGTTAGAGTACAGAACTAACTATACTTCTATCATCGGGGTCAACATGTTTCTCGTAAAAAACGTCTGTTAAGATCGGTGCGATTCGTCAAGACCAAAAAACGTACCTAATCCCCATGTTATAACCCAATATGGGATTTCGTCGTACCACAAAAACCACGTATACACCCATATAATTTGGAGCGTTCCCAGATTTACCGAGGCAAGTAAACCGGGGAGTGTGTCAAAATTGTATGCCTTCACACTTAGAAAGAGAAAAACACCTCTAAGGATTGTTTTTGTGTAGGAGGATGTCCCTTCCCACACAAAATCAATCCAACCATAGTGCATAGAGTGCCTGCGTTGGTGCTAGGCAGCACACAGTGGGCCAGCACAGAGAAAGAGAAGGAATGCGCCGTATGTTAGTAAATGTGGTGCATTCCTGCTCCCTCTATTTGATGCAGCACACCATTGACAGCAATTCACGAAAATGCCAGGAGCAACAGAAGTGATATCACACGCCATTCAACCTTTACTCTCACTCACACGTGCATGCATGCTTAAATACTGTATATACACAAAATTATGTCCATTCAGCGCAACAAGTTTTCTTGCTGTGTTGCGCTATGTCAAATATTAATAAATCTAGACCCTGGTCCACAAAGATAGTCAGACTTGATTTTGTTAGTCTGACTGCCTGCTGGAAGTAATTATTTCTGGATGCTTATATCCTGAGAAGCTCCAAAGGTCCTAGAACCACAGAAAAGGGCTGTACAAAGAGACAATGAACACGTTCAGTACAACCGCGCCTGAAAATCTACAAAAGAGCTCTGTCTAGAAATATGTCTTATTTAGAGTTTGGCAGACTGAGTATACTATTACAAATGTGGCTGCTATCCTGTCTGCTGTCCTACGTGTGTGTTACAGCCTAGTGCACTTGTCATATGTCGGACAGGATATGTGTCACATGTTGATGAAGTATCCCACCTAAAGACTCTAAATAGGACCGTATGGGGCATTTTTATTGAAAAGTGGCACATCATTCATGATGCGCCACTTCTCTAGTGCCCCATTGCGTCCCCCTAACAACACCATGTGTGCGCCGTATTTACAAAACGGCGCACCATGGTGGTCATGTCCACGTTAGCGTCATAATTTATGGTGCTAATGTTGCGCTTTGCTGGGTTAGCGCCATAAATTATGGCGCTAATGTAGCAAAGCACAGGAAGGCCCATTGTTTTCAAAGGGAGCATCATCCTAACGCCTGCCTTAGGCAGGCATTAGTATTGATGGTAAAAATGTCACAGTGAAATCTAGTAAATATCACTGCGCCATTTTTCTGGGCCTCCATACATGAGAACTCCCCCCCTTGCATACATTATGCCTGGCACAAGCAGAATATGGCGCAATGCTTGCATTGCGCCACTTTGTAAATATGGCATGTGGAAAATGCCACATTTGCGTAAAACAAAATGACACAAATGTGGCGCAAGGTGGCGCTAGGGGCATCATAAATATGCCCCTAAATTTTGCTACACTTCTTTCAAATTGGAGCAAGCATTTAAACCAAGGTGGAGACGTTTGACCATTTCCAGTCACCTGGACACCTCATTAGTTTGAACCGCAAGTCAACATCTCTGAGCCAGAGCTCCAGAGTGGGTGCTGTCTTCATCTGCATGCATCCCCCGTCCGCCTCGATGGGCATTATATCATCTCTTGGCACGCTGGACCTGCAGCCTCTTTGATTGCTTCTTGATAGATGCTTCTTTCTCCTTGAGGTGGATGATTGACCACCTGGTAGTCTAGGTCACCAGAAGCTGAAGCTACCGCACTAGGATGTCACACCGCCTCAACTGGCATCATCTGCTGCCAGAAACCCTGAAATATGAATGGAACTGAAACAAAAGCAAGTGAAGAAACAACTTTACCCTGCTCCTAAAGACTTCTGTTGATAGATTACACCCTTTTATAACTTGCGCTTATATACGGAGGTATTTAACTACGTTTTGATAAAGATTTTTACATTTTCACATTACGACTGTGAACCCCTTCCCGTTTGTTGTCTTCTTACGTTTTTATCCTTCATAAATCTTGCCCCATTTTCCCTTTGCTGATACAAACAAAACCTCGGCCCATATTTATACTTTTTCAGCGCAACACTTGTATTTTGTAAGTTTGTGCCGCTTTTGGGTCAAAAAGCAGCGCAAATGCGGCACTAAAAAAGTATAAATATGGGCCCTCGAATTTTCCACAAGGATGCTCTTACTGCTCTGACTGAGCAAGGGTGGGCCAAGGTTAGCATTGTAGGGTAAATCATTTTATTTCTGTTGACTATTTCCTTCTCTACTGAGTTCAGAAACTTAGGCCGAGATTTACTAATGTTTCACACAATGCAGCACTGCAATCGGGCAGCGTAGAAGACACAAAGCAGTGCTATATCTACAAAGACTGACCTGCTGTTTGTGTAAGCCCGTGCACTGATCCTCAAACAAGACTCTCTTTGCTTTGCACTGCCTCGGACCAGGGCACAGATCTAATTGTGTGCTGTGTAGCATATGTTTTATACTAAAGGCATAACCTTACAGTCTAAATTCTCCTCATTCACATTGAATGTGTGTGAGGAATTAACACACCTTCCCTTGTTTACAGCTGCTTCAAGTAGACATTACCACCAGATTTACAAGGCCCTACCACCTCATAGTGCCACATTTGTGTCATTTTTTACGCTTTTGTGGCATTAAGGAGGCCATTCTCCTTCACAATAATTACAAAGTGGCATAATGTATGCAAGGGCGGTGTTCCCTGGTAGTGAGGCACGTCAAAATGGTGCAGTGAAATTTATAACCACCATTTTTAGCATCATTTTCAACACCTGCTCAGTGCTGGCATTAAAATGACCCGCTCATTACTTTCAATGGGCCTCCCTTTACTTTGCAGGATCAGCGACACAATTTATGGAACTAATTCTGCAAAGTATCACAATAGCATCATCAATTTTGGTGGTATTGTCCTAACGTGCACCATGGTGTGCTGTATTGTAAATACGGTGCACACATGGTGTCGTTAGTGAGGCGCAAGAAAGGTGGCGTATCACAGCTGATGCGCCACTTTCTTGTAAATCTGTCCCTATCTTTTGTGGCAAAACTTGGTGTGGCTACCTTAAAAAATCCAAGTTTGTGTCAACATTTGTGGACGTTTGTGCTTATCTATTCAAGCAAGGCCCCCACGATGAAAACTGGTGCAAAGTGATGTCAATTATTTTTGTACAATGAAAAATGCACCATTAGAGTGCAGAATATATTTTGTGCTGAATAGTATATAGGGACATATTTAAAAGCCCATTGCGCCTCCTTGCGCCACACTAGCATCATTTTTTTACGTTAATGTGGCGTTAAGGAGGCCATATCCCTGCGCCATCTTTACAAAGTGGTGCAACGCCTGCACCAGGCATAATGTACGCAAGGGGGGGAATTCCCACACAAGGGGTCCCAAAACAATGGCGAAGTGAAATTTAGATTTCACTGCGCCATTTTTTCCATAATTTTTAAAGGTTTTAAAATGACACACCCATAGTAACCTATGGGCCTCCCTGTGCTTTACCGGGCTAGCGTAAAAATTGTTGACACTTGTGTAGCAAAGTGCCACAATAGTGTCAAACATGTTAACGCTATTGAGCTAATGACCGCTATGGTGAACCGTATTTTAAATCCAGTGCAACAATGGTTTCTTTAGGTGGCGGTAGGAGGGTGCAAGAAAAGTGGCCCATCGGGACCGATGCCCCACTTTCTTGTAAATCTGCCCCATAGTATGTGCCATTTCGCCCGCTTTGCGCTGCTTGAGTGCACTCGCACCCCTTTGCAAAGCCATAATAATTATGGGCCTTATTTTGGCCACTCTTTGCTGCTGGAAAAGACAAGGTTAGTATGAAGCATGAATAGTCCTCTGCTAAGGAGACTTGATCAGTTCATCAATCCTGCCATTTCACTTACATACACAATTAAGCCCGAAGTAATTAGGGAATAGCTCAATAGCTCACTGTGAACAGTTGTAACTCCGACAAATGCGAGACCCTAGTGCATTGCAAATGCTTGGTTTTTTTTATGTCGGCCATTCTTGGACGACACATTCCTATTTTGGCACAGAACAGAGAAACAAGTTCCCTTTTTGTGGTTAGGAACAGGGGTATGTGCCAGTCTTCTTTGCTCTGTAAAAGTATCTCAATGACCAAAGCTTGGCATTAAAATCGACAGCTATTTGAAAAGTGGGGTCACAGTAAACTTTGATAGCCTGTGGCTTTGGCGTAGGAGGTGGTAGGTTGCTAGTGTGTTACCTGGGCGCAGGATTTTTGTAAGTGACTTGCAGACTTTGTGCACCACTTTGTTGATTTCAGTGGTCCTGCATCGAGTTTGGAGCCTCTGATTGGACTCCTAAATTATAGGGGCGACTGGGCTGCGGAAGGGCAGGAATCCTCTAAGCTCTCATGCTGTCTCCAGCTGTGCTTCTGAAGCATGATGACATTTGTCATAGCAAGAATTATTTCTTGTTCACAGTCAAGTTCCAAGATAAAACGTTCATGACACCTTTTCCTAGATGGCCTATTCAGGGCATTGTTTTTCTCTTGTAATTGTTTCCTTTGCCCTGCTGCTTTATCAAGTCTCATGAGGGCACCGGGGCCCATATTTTACGTAGGACCCCGGTCTGCCCATCTTTAACTGGGTGCGCTGGACGTAGTTGGGTCAGTGTGCCCTATCACAATGAACGTGCTGCCTCCAACGCAGCCATCAATGTTTGTCTACCTTGGGGGCAGCACACTAGTGACTGACCAGTTATTTGGGGTCACTAGCCTACCTTTAACTGCGCAGATTGCAACTCAACCTGCATTTTAAAAAGAAGGGTAGAGACCCCTCTACATGTGGGTGAAGTAAGTGACTGCACACATTTATAATGGGGTGTCTAAGGGATCTTTGAGAAACCATTTCCTGCCTTTCAAGGAGTGCCTTTATGGGGGTGAGGTCACTGACAGGGCATCATCACCTTATTGTGGTGCACTGTCAATGCACCCCTGTCACCCTTTTAGCCTCTGCAGCAGTGTTAGACCTCACACTATTGGGTGGTAGTCCACAAAACGTTTACCCTTCACCCCTTTTTTTTGCTGAATTTGTTTTTGTTAGCTTTAGGACTCTGCAAATTGACACTGTTTACCAGTGCCTAAGTGCTTGTATCTCTCCCTAAAACATGGTACATTTGACCGATTAGCAAAGTGAATGTACTTGTAGTTCCCTAGTAAAGTGGCACTATGTGTACACAGAGACTGAAAATTAAATGCTACTAATGGGTCTGGAGTTCTCATTGTGACATCCACTACAGTAGTCATTTAAAACATGTCTCAGGCCTGAAATTGCAGCCTGTGTGCAATTTAAACTGCCATTTCGACCGGGCAAAATAAACCTTTTATGAGGCCTACACCTTAGTTTTGATACTTATATGCCACCCCTAGTGTAGGCTTAAAACAGACCAGAGGGCAAGTTGTATTGTATTTAACAAAGCTGGATATGTACTTTTATGTTTTACATGTCCTGGTAGTGAAAAGCTCTTAAATTATTTTTTCCCTACTGCACGGCCTACTTGTACCATAGGATAACATCAGGTTACCTAATTACATTTCATACACGAAAACGTTTGCTTGGGAACTGGTAGAAATGTCCTCATTGGTCTCTAAAGAATTATATTTTAAAATCCTCTTTAATAGTAAAGTCAGATTTTAAGTTACAATTCTGAAAATGCCACTTCCAGAAAGTTGGCTTTTTCTCATCCTGATCCTTTGGTGCCTGCAGCCTGTGCCCTGGGTCAATTGAATAGGTGTGGTTGGCTTTTGGCCTTTGTGTATTCCTCCCAGGCAGTATCACAAAAGGGGGGGGGAGGTTGGCATAATGGGCTATTCCCACCTGATGGGTGTGACAGAGTTGTCGCCTATCACACTTGCACTTCAAAGGAGCTACCTCAGCACATACACAAAGAACTTCACACCAGTCTTTTCTGACTCCAGACATTCTGGGACTAGGAGAGGAGAATGAAGGAAAGTCTAGTGGCTTATCCCACTTCAAACCTGGCACCTTGTATAAATATTGGATCATCAAACCAACTCTTCAGATCCCCTGCGGAAGGCTCAGAAGATGGACTGCTCTGCTGTCCTTCTGCAAGAAGGAGCGGCCTGCTGCCCTGCTGCTCTGCTGCCTGAGGAAGGAAGACTGGACCGTTCCTTGGACGCAGAACCACCAGAGTGACTTCAAGGGCTAGCTGACTGGCCTCCTGTCCTGAGCTACAAGGACGTAAGCTGGAGATGCCTGTTTAAAATCTATCCAGTTGCCCAGACTTCACTGGACCTGCCTTTTCCCTGCTGCTGGCCTCTGCTGAAGTGAGGCCTGATACCCAAGAGCTGCCCCTCTGGTCTGCGCTCAGTTGTGGTTGGCTTGAACTTGTGACTTTGTCTCGGTATGGCACAGACAGAAAACTCCAGTTAGTGGTTTGTGCTTTAAGGTGCTACCCTTACCTAAACCTTTGAAAATGCATATCTCCAGTCCTACTGATTAGATGCTTGTCATTTTGCTGTCAAATAATTTAATAGAATTTGCTCTATTTTTCTATTTTGATGTAGGATTTTTCTTATGTTGTGTTTTCACTTTATTACTGTTTGCTGCATAGATACTTTATACATTGCCTCTACATTAAGCCTGACTTATATGGTGCCAAGCTACTAAAGGATTAAGTACCGGTTAATTTAATGACTTTTGTGGTTGACCCTGATAGGGGTTGTCTTTGTCCATATTTTACAGTTCAACCAAGACATAAAGAATCAATGTAGTCACTACATTTGTTCCATGATATTTGTACTTACTGATTGAAGATTTATGTAACTCTGCTCCTTGACTCTCTGCGGGATATGAGGCTCCTTTTCTTACTTATAACTTATTGTTAATACTAGTATAAAAAGGGTTCTCGCTCATGTCGCAATACCTGGCAGGGATTGTGGTTGTTGCTTGACAATGGTATCACCCCTTTCAACCAAAAACCCAGTGTCTCACAGTCAGCATGCATAAGAAGCAAAGTGTTTTGTCATTCATATGCGTCATGTCGCTATGGCAAGAGGAAATACTACTTTGAAGTTTCTCTGGTGCTAAATGTGCATGATCTGCATTACAAAAAGGATCGTCCATGCATCTACATTCCATGCTGTAATACCAGCTTGATCCAGGGATACAAAAAGTAGGATGCACAAACCCATTGGAGCACCTGCAGCCCCAGGTAATGTGTTTTGCCTTGAGTTAGATGTTTGGGAATGGGAGGGAAAGGCACCATAAGTAATTTGTGATTAGACACATAACCAGTGCGGCAAAGCTGCAGCATTACCCCGCCATCTAGTGGTGGCACCGAATCCTTCCAAAAGGGCAGATAAATAGCAAAGGGAGCGCTCCAGCAGGCAAAATGTGATATTTCATTGAGCAATGAAAATCCTTGCAACGTTACAGATTTTTAAAAAAATGATCTATGATTATACGAGGCAGTCCTTAAATAAATTAATGTCTTAAGTCTTCATGAGCAGAGCTCACTGCAAGCATTTTCCAGAAAATTCAATTGTTTTGATTGGCATCCCTATTCATTGGCTGTGACTTATCAGACTGTGACAGTGTCACCATATGGAAGAGTTTGCATTCTGTTTCCCTCTGTGTACAATGCAGCATGGGCCAGTAATATCAACGCTCAGCTTTCATTTCTTTAAAATGTCCCGCCAGTTGGAGCAGTTTAATTCCTCTTCTGGGAAAATTGCCTTCTTCTCAACCATAGAGGAATGTTTTATGTATTAGACAAGGCTTCACAATGTTAATTATTTACCGGAGTAAAGGATGTAATATGTATTCAGAAAAACACAAACATTTGAAATATGTTCGCACATTTCTCCTCAGTGGAATAATTAAAATGACAGCTTTAGTCACACAAAAAAGATTCAAGAACGTATTGTATGGGGAATTCTGAATTCAAAGAGCAGATTCGACTCTGCTTGACTACACACTCCTCTTCCTTCCTTTAAAATACCTCGCATTGTAATTATTTTAAATTTAAGTCACAGTGTGGGAACTAGTACACCCCATTGTAGTGTACTCCTACATTGGAACACCATTATATACCTTCACAGAGAAAGCACGGGACTGAGGACCTGATTATGATCTTGGTGGTTGGGATACTCAGTCACAAACATGACGGATATTCCGTCCGCTGTATTACATGCTCCATTGGATATAATGGAACTTGTATTATGACAGATGGGATAACCGTCACATCTGTGACGGAGAGTTCCATCCACCAGGATCGTGAGCAGGCTCTTATTAAAAGTTTTGCGGTCCAAAGACCGCCACGCTTGCATTGATGGTCAGACCGCCGCACTCAGGGGGTCTGACCACCCAATTACAATCGTGGCAGGCGGACTCGCCATGGTACCGACATCTCTGCCGGGAACTGTAATCAGCCAGGGTGGCGCTGAACTCAGTGCCAGCTAGCAGATTACAACCTTGTTCTCCATCAGCCTTTTCATGGTGGTTTTCACACCATGAAAAGGCTGGCAGAGAACAAGTGCAGGGAGGTAAAGGGGGGCCCTGACCTACCCATGCCCATGGCAAGGGCAATGAAAGGGCCCTCCGCCCAACACCGTTAAAGTGTGCACTTTCTGCTTCGTAGACAGTGAGCATTCCGAGGGTGCTGGTCAGCCCCCTATGTGCTGAGAAATAGTACGCTGTTCCTTTAAGGAAGCTGAGTGCTATCTCGTAGGACTGTTCCCGCCGGTCTTACTGGTGGAAATGCTCTATTTCAATGCTTCTGCCAGTCAGCCCAGCCAGACTGGTGGAAACATTGTAATAGGGTTGGGGGACACCAGCACCATGGCAGTGACATCCATATTACAATTTGGCCGCTCTGCATTGGGACTGCCAAACTTGTATTTGGCCCCTATGTCTCTGCCTGAGGGATCAACTCAAAAGTGTCATGCAGTTTCAAAATCAAATACAAGTCTTCATCTCAACGGCTCCCCCCATTGAGAAGATTTGGGATTTCAGAAACACCATTGGTGTTGGTTTGGCTGGGATTGGCACAGTCCAAAGGATTTTAAGAGTTTTGAATTACTGTGTCTCTTAGTTTATGTGAAATGTGTTTTTGTCGGGTTCCTCTTCACCCTCTTTATTAAATTGTTCCACATATTTGTCCTTCCTGTCACATACATGCTACCTTTTATGCTTGTTGCAGTTTCATTGATAGCAAGCCATTTTACTTGTCACAAACTGTCCCTGACACTGATCAAGAAGGACGTTATAGTGACTTTTTATAGGAGGGACCGTGAGTTTGCGATCTCATTATGCTTGTGCAAATCACTAGCCTTGTCCCTGGTGTTGTAAGGAGATCATGAAATTGGCTGGGACTCTTTTTCATTCATTTTTCAGATAACAACAAACATGGGTAGCACAACAATAAAACGTGTTTGTAGGCTCCTAACACTGAATGCCTGAATATTAATATGTTATGCACTTAATCCACGGCTGAACACGCAATCATTCTGCTATCAGGGTGACTCTTGAGATCAAAGCTGCTGAGGTGGCTTCACCTCAGTGGGGTAACACATATGATGGGGACCCCTTGCAGAATGTGATAAGCGGTCACCTTGCAGAATGTGATGAGAGGCCCCTGAATCTCCCATATATCACAGATATTCATTGGCCTTGAGTTGAACGGGGACCCCTGAAGAGCTAGAGGCCACCAGAAGGATTGGGCCCCCTGCGCTAGAGAGGCTTGTGTTAGTCAACACCCCTGGCTCCCCTCGCTCTCCCTGTTACACCTAGATAATTGATTTTTCCCCATTAGATAGCACAAAGCCTTCTTACCTAGCTGAATATCATTCTTACACTCCGGTAAGTTTGTTTCAAAACTAGGTACTCTCAAGTGGCTCTAGAGAGACATGCTGTATTTTTAAAAGCTTCTGAACAAAATGCATGCAACAATAGCACTTTGAATCGTTTTATTGGCTAGGTAATAGTAAATCAGAAAATCATTTTGGCAGAAAATGTGATATAATGCACCTTTATTTAGCAGCCAGCAGTCTAACACTAATGTTCTGATATTTTGTGCTAATTTCTTAAGTAATAGGGCCTCACTTACGAGGCTCTAGAGGCACACTGCACCACCAGAGTCATTTTTTTGATGCCCCAGTGGCGCAGTATGCCAGCCCGTATTTACAAGGCCAGGCAAAGACATCTTGCGTAGCTTTTTATGGCCTTGTAAATATGTACCTCTTTCACGCATAACACTGCGTGAAAGGGGCGTTCCATGGGTGTTGCTTGGAGTGTCCCCACGCAACACCCATGGAACGGGAAGGAATCTGATGCATTCCCAGACTTATGAGTGTGGGAATGCGTCAGATTCCTACGTCACCTCAGGGGTGGCATAAGAATGATGCAACGGGGAGAAATATCTTATTTCTCCCCATTCTTTCCTCTTTCTATGTGTGCTGCATTCTGCCACACACATAGAAGAGGAAAACACCTCTGGTGCTTGTTTTATGCAGGATGGTGCTCCTTTCAGCACAAAAACAATCATCCCCACAACACAGGCATCCTTGCACCATGGTGGGAGGGTGCCTGTGTTGGCGCATGGCAGCAATTTGTGCACCAGCACAGAGGGAGAGGACAGAAATGCAGTGTGCCATATATTGTAGATACGGCACATTTCTGCCCTTTTCCGGTGGCACACGGTGGTGCAACAAGGCGCTTGCTGCATAGACCTGCGCCACGGGCATGGTAAATGAGGCCCACAATTCCAAAAGCAGCAGCAAGGGCCTGACAAGAAGGCGCTGTGCTCCTGCTGCAACATACATTTATTGATTTATAAAGCGGACCTGCCTTTTTTATTTATTAATGATGAGGCAATCCTCAGATGGCATCACATACTGTAGCTGCCAGGTTTTCACTTCATTGGGATGACAGGTTTCATATTTAGAACAAAGTGCTTTGCATCTGGCCCCATACAAACATCTGACATGCCCGAGAGGCCATCAAGGGCTTCTAGGAGGGATGGTGTCAATCTTTTGCAAAAGGTTCCAAAAAATAAATATTTTAACTCTAGGGGAGTGCTT